>NC_134570.1:199017749-199698749 GCF_050947875.1 Dermacentor variabilis
CGACGCACTTCTCCCTGCAGTTCATCCATATTGCAAGAACCAGCGCCTTCCAGTGCCTCCCAGTGTGAAACCAGCGCAATCTTCGACACTGGATCGCAATGGGGACGCTGGCGCTCGCCGGGAGTGACTGGGACACCAGTCAGAACGCTGGATAAAAGCTGGGATGCACTGGACGAGAAGCTGGGTTCATTTCCATGACGCTGGGGTGCACTGGTTTGTGCTGCACACGCGCTGGTTCTCGCTGCAGTTCGCTGCCTCGAACTGGAAACTACGCTGGTTGCGTTTGTGCCGCGCTGGTTCCAGTGCCCGAGGACGAGCGCCGCTGAATAGTAAATGTTTTATAAAATTTCATTGCTTGATACCAGTCTCTTGTCCTCAATAACACCATTTCCTGGGGTCATAAATGTCTATTTCGTGTCGCAGTTTGACATAAAGGTGCGTGAGGTGCCCTGTTTATGCATGCTGATATTGACACTGAAGATTACTTTCGTTTTTTGCATTTTCCCTTTTCACTGGGCCGATAGCTAAATTCTTGAACGAAACCACTCATACGCAGAGGATGCCGCGTTTTTTATTAGCTTGCACGTAACCTATATCTGGGAGTTGTCACCGTTGTGGAGTTGAGACGAAATCCAGAAGTCGTTCAAACGCGCTGAAATGGACCGACCCCGAGTTCGAAGCCTACCGCTGATTGATATTATCGCACCCATAACAAATCTGCGATGATTTGTGCGCTTCCACTTTCCCTAGTGTACAAAAAAAAAGGTTCCGAGGCTCAAATACACATATTTTAGCTTTCGTCAGCTACCCGCGCCGAGATCGCGGTCCCCACCGAAACTAAGGCCTAGCGTATCCGCCGAGTGCGTCTACATGCTATCGGCGCGTCTGCGCTCAAGAATCAACAAGTCTAACAAGGATAAATGACATCATTTTTCAGCTTTCGCAACGGTGTTCTCAAATAATTTTTTTTTCGTGTCTACAATGTCAGCCCCCGAAGCGATGAGCGCCGATGTGACGCTTCATAAACATAGGTATATGTGCTGTCGCCTAAGGCTGCCAGCCCTAGCCGTCGCTTCTCTGACGAAGATGTATGACTGGACAGATGTGTCGATGGAAACGCGTCACTGAACCAAGAAAACTTCGCATATCACTTCCATGAAGAACAACAAATGGCTATTGAAATCCGCAGTAACAGCCCCCTACAGTGTCCGGGGTCGGCGGTTAATTTGGGACGTTTTTCGAAGTTAAAATACCAATCGAAAGCCAAAATCAATGTTGTAGCACTTCCAAGCTTACTACTGAATACGGACAACTTTTTCTTTTTGGTACAGGCGTAAGTTTCAGTTTATTTATTTATTTTTATTTATGGTACCCTCAATGCCCGAAGGCATTACAGAGAGGAGTGAGAAAACGGGAAGCATAACAATGAAGAACGGAAAATAAACAATGTAGCGTGTTAGTAATTCCTAATTATACAGTACTATGTAATATCTTGCCTAATGTTTGTAAGTACGACAGACAATGTAAACAAAATAGCATCTTGATAATTACAGTTAGTACAATGTTAACCAGTGTCGTCCTTAGTCGCTTGTAACTACGGCAAGTAAATGAAATAACATGGTAATAACTCCCAATTATACAATGTTAGCTAAGGCCTTACGAATGAGTTTCTTGTCGGCAATAGATACAATTTCACAGGGAAGGCGGTTCCACTGCCGTGATGATCTGGGAAAAAAGATTGACTGTAGGTGTTAGTGTTGCCTGTTTGAAGTCCGACCTTGTGGCGATGATCGATGCGGCTCGACAGATAATGAGGTTGAGAAATGAAGTTATTGTGAACGGAGGAATGATAATAAAATTTGTGAAACAGTGTCAAACGTGCTATTGCTCTACGCAATGCAAGTGATGGAGGAGATCTATTATTCATGCTATGCTAGCGGTACGGTTATAATGTGAAAATATGAATTGGACTGAATGATTTTGGACAAACTCCAGTGAGAAAATGATGTATTCATGGTACGGGTCCCACACCGCTGCAGCGTATTCCAATTTAGGAAGCACTAATGACGGGTTAAGTAATAATTTTAAGGATCGTGGTGCTTTCGAATACTTGTGGCGCAAGTAACCGAGCATGCTATTAGCTTTACTTTTTATGTACTCAGTGTGAAGGTTCCAGGTTAGTTTCTCTGTTATATGAACTCCTAAGTAATTGTTCGAGTTAACGGGTTCTAGAGGAATTTTATTTAGATAATAAGTAGGAAGAGTACTGGTGTTCCTCTGCGCGCGCATAGCTCTACATTTATTTATATTAGGTTCAATTAACCAAGTGTTACACCAATCAATAACATAGTCCAAGTCAGACTGAAGAGCATTAGTGTCGTCGTTAGTAATTATTGCACGATATATCACGCAATCGTCAGCAAACAAGTGAATGTGAGATGTCCGTGAAGAAGGTAGGTCATAAATATAAATCAGGAAAAGCAGAGGCCCCAGTACTGATCCCTGAGGCACACCAGAACGAACGTCAGTCAATGATGAATCATAATTATTCGCAGTAACAAATTGATAACGGCTAGTAAGAAAATACTCAATCCATTTCAGCAGGTTACTGTGAAGGTTTAAAAGACTCAGCTTGAATAGCAGCAGTGTGTGGCAAACCTGGTCGAACGCTTTACTAAAGTCTAAAAATACACAGTCGGCACAGGAGGCATGATCTAAAATACATTGTAATCTATGAGTGAAAAATATTAGTAGGGTTTCACATGAGAATTGTAGCGTTCCTAGTTAAAGGACACAGTAGACGTAAAGCATTGCTGTGGAACTGGCGTCCATCTCGTCTACATTTATTTCTCACTTCCCTCTTCTCTTCGTCTGTCCCCCGGTTCCCGCGCTTCTTCATCTTCTATTCGAAGGCTCATACCGCTTCACCCTTCCAGGTTTCGTTTGCTAACCCCTCCTGAGGTAATACTTGAAAACGTTTCCAATCGAAGCACATCCAATTGAGCCCCGTTCACCAATGTACCACACAGTCTTCAATATTTCTTTCTGAGTTGCTGTCTTTGTCACAGAGTAAGGACCATAAAATTTGGCACTGGATTCTCTTACTCCTTTCTTAACTAGAATGAGGTCGGTGACTTGAATGTCTGGGATATCTGAGCAATGTCCCTTGTCAAAAATTTTTTCATTCGTTTACGGTACCTCTCCTCCTGTGATTTTTGTTTCCTCTCCTCGACGATCTTGAGATTTTTTAACAGCCCCAGTTCACGGCCCGCCTGAAGAATAGGGGTCTCTCCTGAAGACGCGAACTGCGGGATGCATCCCAAGCCACTGGTGTAGGAGCGATTGTGATGTCTTACAGCTGCTTTTAAAGAGCCTTTTCATCCACCAGGGAAACTATCGTACATCCTGATGTTTTGTTTCGCATCTCGTATAGCCCGCTCTGTAAGCCCATTCGCCGCGGGATGGTATGGCGCACAGAATTTCATTGATATGTTGTGGTCTCGAGCCCATCTTGCTAGTTTTTCACTCTTGAACGCTGGACCGTTGTCACATACGATCTTCCTGATTGTCCTAAACATATCCCGTTGGAGGAGGGCGATGACACTATTCGCATCTTCTTTTCCTGCCCGTGCCGCGACCATCCTGGTGGACTCCATCTATGGCCAGAAGAAAATCTTGCGTTTTTCGGACTCCTTCGCGTTTCTTATTTAGCTCGGCAAAATCCAGGTGTATAACTTCAAAAGGCATGTTCGAGTGGCAAGGTATTATCATGGCGTCCGTAGGCTGCTTATATTTCACTTTGTTGACTTGACAAATGCGGCATGAACGAATGTATTGATTGGCGTCTTCTTTCATGTGAGGCCACGTAAATATCTTGACTAGTTTGTTGTAAATGGTACAAATAAAGCACCCTGGGAATCAGCGTAGGTGGGACTTGATAGCGACCTGCCATAAAAATTAATTGTTCAGTGCCTTCCCACAATTTTACTTCATTGATTTCTTCCGATTGTTCTTTTTTGGCCTGTATCATCAGTCTAGACAATGCATCTGCATCAGTCAAAAGGAGTCCAGGTCTGTAGGAGATGGTGAAATCAAACTGCTGCAAGTAGTTCACCCATCTGGCGATACGTCCCTTAGGTTGGGTCATATTCAAGAGATGAGTGAGTGCCTGGTGATCCGTGAAGAAATAAACTTCGCACCTTCTAGGTACGTACGGAAGTACTGAATAGCTTTAAGGACAGCAAGAGCTTCCTTTTCGGAAGTGTAGTTGACCTCAGGTGGCTTGAGGGTGTAGCTGTAGTAGCCTACTACATTTTATTTATTTATTTTATTTATTTTATTTATTCATACTGTCGATCCCATCAGCGATCATAACAGGAAGGGCATACATAGTTATCTTGCACTGTAACAATAATAATTAGCGCAATAGTAAGATTAGACATATTAGACATGCAGTTAGCAGAGGCAGACAATGTAGTAGGCAGAAAAGTAACGTTATACACTGTTATAATGTAACGAAAAGAAACAACAGGTCATCAAAGGTAGAAAATTTACAAACGTGAACAAAATGGTAGGCATAAATTATACAGTAATACATAGCATTAAATTTCAGAGTAACAAGGGTAATGAGGTAGTCTGGCAAATATCAATGGTATGGTATGGTATGGAGAACTTTATTGGGTCCTGAAGGTCAACCATACGTTGACGCGGGCCGCTCCCACGTTGGGACTGTCAGGCCGAGCCCTTGAGCCACATCGCGGGCCTTCTGGACTGCCCGTATTTGGTCAGAGAGTGATTCACTGTGTAGCATTTGCCGCCAACATTCTTGTTCCTTGTCACGATCTGTGACGACCGCGGGACACTGCCAAAGCATGTGGTCGAGAGTAATGATGTCATTGCACTTATTACAGTTGGTTTGAATTTCCCTCTTCGGATAGATCCTGTTAATAAAATATGGACTTGGGCATGTTCTTGTCTGCAGCAAACGCAATGTGACCGCTTGGGCTCTGCAAAGCTTACCGTGTGGCAATGGGTATTCCCTTCTGCTTAAATAATAATGCTTCGTGATTTCGTTATATGTTAATAATCGATCCCTGTGTTCCCCGGGTGAAGTGTAAGTTGCTCGGTCTTGAAGAGCACGGCTAGAAAGTCCTCGTGCTGCTTCATTTGCCACCTCATTGAGGTTTCTCCGAGCGCCGTCCACCACCCCCAGATGTGCAGGAAACCAGCGGATTTCGATCCTCTCACTTTTGACCTCTAATAATTTTGTTGCTATCCGTGTCACATATCCGTTGGTAAAGTTGTGTATGGCTGTTCTAGAGTCGCTGTAAATATGTGTCCACCGATTAGCCCGGATGGCTAAGGCGATTGCTACTTGTTCTGCTACTGTGGGGTCCTTGGTATAGACGGTGATGGCATCCTGTATGTTACCTTGAGTGTCTACGACAGCGGAGGTATACGCATCCTTATTTTTAACCAAGGCAGCGTCAACGAACACCGCCTGCTGCTTATGTTGATCTATGTCTTGAAGGAGTGCCTTCGCCCTTGCCTTCCGTCTGTCGAGGTTATGTGTCGGGTGCATGTTCCTAGGGAACGGGGTCGTCTTTATTGTTTCCCGCTTGCAATTGTGTTAATAATTCTCCTTCGTTGGTGTGGTTGTTAATTTCTAGCCAATTTCTTCAAGTAGCGCCCTCCCAGGGCGTGTCCCCATTAGTCTCTCCTGGTGGGCCACCTGTTGAGCCTCAGCTATCTCCTCTAGTGTGTTTTGCAGCCCAAGGCGCAATAAGCTATCATTGGCCGTGCTGATGGGAAGTCCTAGTGCAGTCTTTATAAGTCGTCTGATTAAAGCGTTTAGCTTGTTCTTATCAGCCTGTGTCCATTGTAGCATGCCAACCACGTACGAGAAGTGGCAAAAGGCGAATGCATGTACCAATCTTATGGTACTGTCTTCTCCTAGCCCCTTATGCTTGTTGGTAACTCTAAGCAGAAGCCTAATGACTTCTTCTGACTTGTTGGAGATGTATTCTATCATCCTGCAATTAGATCCGTTCGCTTGCAGGAGAGGTCCTAACACTCTAATAGTCTCCACCTGCCTGATTGGTTCTCCATTCTTGGCGCATATGTCAATGCGGGGTTCTTCCTCTGGGATATATCCGTTCGGCCTGCGCCCACGCTTACTGCTCCGTAATACCAATAGTTCTGTTTTTTTAGCAGAGCAGTTCAGTCCCATACCCTCAAGTGTTGTTTCTACCACATAAATGCTTTCCTGTAGTTTGATATCTGTTTGTCCCATATTACCTTCGGCACTCCAGATTGTTATATCATCTGCATATACAGCAAAGTGAATACCCTTAATCTGCGCGAGACCTCGAGCCACTTTTGACATTGCCAAATTAAATAACATGGGAGATAGGACAGACCCTTGTGATGTCCCACGATTCCCAAGTTCCAGGGTTGTCGATTGGAGTTCGCCTAACCTGAGACAAGCAGAACGGCCACCGAGAAAGGCTTTGACTATATTGTGCAATCGCTTACCCAATCCCATCTCCGAGAGGATATCCAATATGGCCCTGTGCTTGATGCGATCAAAGGCCTTTTCTACATCTAGGCCTAGAAGAGCTCTCGTATGTAGCGGGCTAGAAAGAATAAGGTGATGCTTGATTAAAAGCATTGCATCTTGAGTCGAAAGTCCAGGACGGAAACCGATCAGGTTATGCGGAAGAACATTTCTGTTTTCTACATACTTAGTCAGTCTATTAAGTATGACATGCTCCATGGTTTTGCCCAGACATGATGTTAATGATATGGGTCTTAGGTTATATAGATTGAGTTGCTTGCCTGGTTTGGGAATAAGAATTGTGTTAGCAATTCTCCATTCCTTCGGATAATCACCGTTTTTCCAGAGTTCGTTGAAATACTCTGTTAAATATTTTATGGAATGATCGTCCAAATTTTTCAACAGCCTATTGGAAATGCCATCTGGACCGGCAGCAGATCTACTGTTGAGGTCGTACAGGGCTGCACGAACTTCGCTTTCTGTGAAGTCTTGATCCATAGGCTCACAGTCTTCCCCTGTATACTCAGGCAGGTCTGTACTCTCAGCGCTATCCTTAAGTGGTAAATACCTAGCTGCGAGCCGATCCAGAATGGCCTCCTCCGTTGTGTCCTGACTCTCACGATGGACGAGTCATGCTACTGCTGTTCTCCTATTAGATTTCGTGTCGTTCTCATGAAGCAAATGTCTAAGTAAGTTCCAATTCCCACCACGTCTGATTCGACCATCTATGGAATTACAAAGCTCATCCCATTGTTGTTTCTGTAAATTTCTGGAGTGTTCTTCAATCTCCCTATTCAACAATGCTATGCGCTTCCTGAGTCTTCTGTTCAGCCGTTGCGTTTTCCATCTATTTAACATAGATTGTTTCGCTTCAATCAAGTGCGCCAGCCTCCTGTCCATGAATTCGATATCCTCCTCTGTGGTAATATCCTTCGTTGCCGCCTCTACATCTTCCCTGAGCTGAGTGGTCCAAGTTTGGAGTGTTTTCTTTTGTCCTGCCTCTGTCTCAGCTCTGCTTTTCCTTGCTTTCCGAAAAATATCCCAGTCAATGTAGTTAAAGTGCTTCATCTCATTACTTGGTGTTTCCAAGAGTATTTGTAATATGTAATGATCACTACCCAGGTCAATATTGGAGTTATTCCAGCCAGCGTTCGCTAAGTTTGATACAAAAGTAAGGTCTGGGGTGGAGTCCCTGCATGTAGATGTACCACACCTAGTGGGATAAGCTGGGTCTGTGATGAGGGAGAGATTAAGATCTGTAGCTAGGTGCCAGAGTCCATCCCCTTTCTTAGTATTCCAGCGATATCCCCAGGTTTGATGTGGGGCGTTGAAATCCCCTCCAATAATGAGTGGAGCGTGCTTAGTAACAGCCATAGTCTTATTAAGAAGGGACCTGAAACTCTGTTTCATGTCGCTAGGGCTGCTATAAACATTAAGACAAAAGAGGCTTTGCGGTTTGCTTCTATTCCTTTTCAAAATTATTTCCACTAGTAAGTATCCTAATTTGTTTAGTCCAAGGCGCAAATCATGTTCTATGTAAGGTATTTTCTTATCTACGAGCGTGGCTAACCCCCTACCCGGCTCTTTGCCGCTGCATGTCGCTTTGTATCCGGATAGGCTGATCTCATCCGCCAAGGTTTCCTGCAGCATAATTATTTTCGGTTTGTCTGGAGAGGTTGTTATTACCTGCATAAGAGGTGCTTTTTTGTGATAAAATCCTCGGCAATTCCATTGCCACATGGTAAAGCTCCCCCTGCTAGCCATTGCTTATAGAACCCGCCTTACTGCTACCCGCTAGAGTACGCTTCGTAGAACCCCCCGACCCGCCAGGGAGCGATCTGACGCTTTCTGCTTCTGAGGGTAGGTATTCGTCGTCATCGCCCTGTGCTTCTACTTTGGTGAGCCTCTTTTCAGCCGTCAGTCTCCATTTCCATAACTTATCAACTTTGAAGGTAGTTTTATCTATGGCATCTCTAAGTTGTTTAATCGCCTCCTTGATCTCTTCCAAAGCAGAGCACACTGTCGTTTATACTGGGCTTATTGCCCGCTTCTTTGGAGCTGGTGTGTTTTCTTCATCCTGGCTGTTGTCATTATTCACCGGTTTGGCTATTGCTACTTTTGTGGAGTTAGTCTGCGAGTTCTTGCGAAGTTCTACAACCTGCTTAGTAAGTTCTTCATTTGCCTTTACGTTACCTCTTTAATTAGCTGTTCTACACTGGCATCATTATCTCCGACCAGCCGCTCCGCACCGCTCTCCGCAGCCCTCACAGTACCTTTCACTTTGTCGGCCCAGGTTGTTCCAGATGTCGTCTTGTCGCCAGGCGTCTGCCCTCCTCCTTCGAAGCGCACGTGCACTTCGCGTGATCTGGAGCGGCTTCTGCCCTTCGACGGCGAGCGGCGTCTTGACCGTGTGGGGCTCCTTGCGCACGTGCGCCCCCTGGTGCCCGTTTGGGCATCCCATTGCAGCTGTGCTGATGTCGCCTCCGATGCAGATCTGTTGCGTTCTCGTCGTCGAACTCGTACCACGTATGGAATTTGGTACCGCTGTCGGCAAGTCTTGTCCCCAGTTGGGTGGTCCCCTCCATCCACAGAATTTGCACTTAGGCACACACATGTGATTGTCCTCCGGGTTTTGAGTTCCACATCCTCTGCACTGTACCACGTCCGGTGTTGGACATACATCTGCTCGATGTCCAATCCTTCCGCAGGCATAGCAGACATCAAACTGCTTCCTATACAGGTAGCACTTTACGAGGGTCGACCCGTATCTTACATAATTGGGTACCTTGAGCCCATCAAACAGAACAATAACCGAACCCGTGGATTTAATACGTTTGGCTGCCAATGCCAGTGGGTTAAAGTCATGCACAATGTTCTTCGTTATCGTGGCCTGATTGTCTCTGAGGTCAACTCTCCGAATCACTCCTTTACACGTGGTATGCGGAGCTGTCTCGTAGGCGTTCACTTCGTATTCGGTTTCCACTATAATGATATACCTGATTCGCACATACCTGGTAGCATGGCTGGGATCTGGTGTACTAACCACCACGATGTTTTGCGTGAAGTTAGGGCAAACGACATCCTCTCGGGCTTGTTGCGCAGTCAGGCCCGATGCTTCAATAACCGCCACGCCTATCGCTGTGGTGCTCACTTTGTTGAAGTTGAGACCTCCTCGTGGGCGGATGATGATTTTGCTGTTCTCCTCAGGCAATTGGGGCATCCTTGATGCCTTGACAATCCGGTTTTTGAACATAGTGGTTGTAGGTCCCTTGTTCTTGCTGCTGTTGCCTTGCTCTCGCTGGCTCTGCGGCGATGTTTTCCCATCGCCAGTAATCCTTGTGGTGGAGCGAAATTTTCGGCTTGTCACAATTTGCCAACCTAGATCTTCCTCATTCTCTTCTAATCCGGTAGCGTCTTCATCTTCCATGCGCGTTTCCGCCATCGCGGCACGGCGGGGCCAGTAGGCCTACTTGGGTCTTGCACCAAGAAAGGCCAGTAACAGTCCAAGAATGAAAGTCCCACCTTAAAGACAGGTGTCCGCAAATTCCCGGTGACTTCACGAATCCAGTGATGTGCTTGAATCCGTGATGGTGGCAAAGAAGGCTGCACAAACATTCAAAAACGACGGAGCCGATGTGAGGGACGTCCACACCTCGGCTTCTTCTTCTTCTTCTCTCCAAATATCAATGGTGGTAAGCAATAATTACAACAGGAAAAAAAGTAAACAATTTGCATAAATAAACAATAGTACTCAGTAATGGCAAGTAATACAAGTTATAAAAGTGAGGTATACACAAGAGGTAGTAATCCATAACATACGTTTAAGGTGTCGTTACAGAAATTGTGATTATGTACACAATCTAATGAAATAAAATGGCACAAAAATAGACGGTGACACGGGTACATCATAACTGTGAAGCACGCAATTCATTTTCGGCTAATGTCAAAAAAGTAGTTAACGATGGGCTGTCTGTAATACTAGGGTCCAGCTTATTCCATTCACGTGTCATTAAAGGGAAAAACGAATGCTTATGGCTTTCCGTATGAAATGGGTGTTCGTTTAATGACAGTGAATGTTTATGTCGGGTGAGTCGTGTTTGTGCTATAGATAAGTATTTGGAACTGTCTATTTTCAATTCATTATGAATAAGTTTATACATCAATTTTAATCGTGCAAGCTTGGCTCGTTTTTGTAAGGCCAGTATACCGGCCTGTTTTAGCAATTCTGTGGGTGAGTCTGTTAACCTATGTTTGTTGTAAATATATCTTAGTGCGTTCCTTTGAATTGCTTCTAGTTTGTTAAGGAGTTCTTTGGTGAAAGGAGACCAAACAACGTTAGCATACTCTATTACAGATCTGACAAATGTGTTATATGCTAGTAGTTTTGTGTTTGCGGGTGCTAGTATAAGACGTCTGTTCAGGAAAAACAATTGTTTTTGTGCGGTCGAGGTAATGTTGTTAACATGGCGCTCCCATCTGAAATCGTGTGTTAATGTTAAGCCAAGGTACTTGTAGGCCTTCACTTTGTTAAGTGTGGCGTTATTTATAGTGTTCTGATGCGAGCTTTTTTCTAGTAATTGATAAAATAGCTGATTTTTTAATATTTAAAGTCATTTGCCATTCGTTACACCATTTGTACACAAGTGCCAAAGCGTCGTTCAAGGCCACATGGTCATTATGAGAATTGATTACTTGATACAGAACAGAATCGTCAGCAAAAAGTCTAACATTGACTGGAATATTAGAAGGCAGATCATTAATGTATATGAGAAATAAAATTGGAGCCAGAACACTTCCTTGCGGAACTCCGGATCTTACGCTAGATTTCATGGAATATTGCTGGTTAACTTCTACAAATTGAGTGCGGTTAGTAAGGTAGTCTTTGATCCAGTTCAGAATAGGACCCTTTCCCAAGGTAAGTTCGAGCTTATAAATTAATTTCTTATGTGTTGCGCGATCGAAAGCTTTTGAAAAATCTAGAAAGATTAGATCGATTTGTTTCTGTTGGTCAATACATAACGATACATCGTGGACAAGCTGAATTAGTTGTGTGACTGTGGAAACTGCTTTACGAAAACCATGATGACAATCCGTTAGTATTTCTTGCTGTTCAAGGTGTTTGGCTATGTGCTTTAAGATAATGTGCTCTAGTAGTTTACAAACAGTGCATGTTAGTGAGATTGGTCTGTAGTTAGCAGGTTCTGTTTTACTTCCCGATTTATGAATTGGTTTCACTTTAGCTGTTTTCCAATCCTTAGGGAGGGTACCTGAGGAGATTGATTTGTTAAAGATTATTAATAAGTACTTGGCCATCCACTCAGAGTATCTGCGAAGGAGTGCATTTGGAATATTATCAGGTCCTGGTGATTTCTTTGGGTTTAAGTTAAGCAGTAGGTTCAGTACGCCTGTTTCGGTTAATGTGAGTGGCTCTAGTGACTTATTTCTAGAGAAGCCTGCTTGTGGTAGTGTGCCGTTGTCCTCAGTGAAACGGAGCAGAAGTAGTCGTTAAGCAAGTTAGCAGAGTTCCTGTTATCTTCATTTGAGGCTTCGTTGTCGTTACGATTCTTTTGGTAATTGTAGCTCCAGAACTTTGTGGGAGCAGTTTTCAAAAAGTTTCTGAGCGTATTAGTAAAGTACAACTGTTCGGCTGTCTTAATTTTTGATTTCATAAGTTGGATAGTTGCGCTGAGATTTTCATGCGTAAATTTTAATGGGTTAGTTTTCAGCAATTTTCGCATTCGGTTTGCTATACGTTTCCCATGTATAACGTCACGCGTTATCCCTGGATTACGCCTACTAAGTTCCTTTTTTCTAGTTGGTATGTAATTGGTTATACAATGAGATATAATTACGGAAAATGGGAGCCACAATGTATAGATGTATGTAGTGCTGTTATGGTAAAGTTTCAAAAACGTGTGGTATTCATTAATCAGGTAATCAAGTATACTAGTGTCGTTAGCTTTACTATAGTCGGGGTAAGCGATGATTTGCTGAGAGGTAACGCTGTCATGAAGGGGTATAGTGCAATGGGTAATTTTGTGATCCGAAATACCATCAAGTAAGCTTAATCTTGTTTCGTCATTTATGAAGGGATTGCTGAGGAATATTAGATCTAGTATGGAGCAGCTGGATCCTTGTACACGTGTAGGTTCAGTTACAATTTGTGTAAGGTTGAACGATAACATAAAGTCAAGTAACACATCCGCATAGGGTGAACGATGCTGCATTGTTTGCCAATTCACTTCAGGAAAGTTAAAATCACCTGCGATTATTAATCTGGATCCTGATGCATATTGCTCAGTATATTCATGCAATCGGCGCACATTGTCAAGGCCGGAAGAAGGACTGCGATAGACGCAGCCTACGACAACAGTATAAGAAGCGAAGCGCAGTTTACCAAAGATAGCCTCAGCGCCCGCAACATCCGGTAACATTAAAAACAGGATTTCTTTCTTTGCTAGAATGGCCACGCCACCGCCTCGTGTTGTCCGGTCTTTCCAGATGATAGCGTAGTTGGCAGGGGCTATCTGACCATCTTTAATGTCAGCTGTTAGCCAGGTTTCTGTTAGTGTTAGAAAGTCAGGTTCATATGCAAGGATCAAGGCTTCAAGGGAATCCGTTTTTTTTAATATGCTACGGGCATTTATGTTCAAGAAGGATAAGTCGGATATCAAGTTCGGCGTGAACGTAGGCTTCGAGGGCCGTGTTGCTGGTTTTTTGGATCAGGATTGACGGAACCTAGCATCAAAGCAGCTACATTATTATTTTCTTCGTCCCAGTAGAACATTTCGCCATTGATTCGTAGTTTGTCATAAATTAGATGAATTTTATCTCCGGATTCTTTCCCTGGTTTGGCAGAATTCCATAACTTCCTTCTTAAGTCTCGTACGCGAGGCGAAAAATCTTCGGAGATCGAAAAACTTCACTGCTTTAGCTTGAAACAGTTTCTCCAGATATTAGTTTTGACTCTAAAGTCGAGAAGTTTAAAAATATTTGGTCTTGTTTTAGTGGTATCCGGCCTGCCTAATCTATGAATACGTTCGATACTTACAGCTTCGAGTTTCAGGACATTTTTGACAATTTTTTCATTTACTGTAAGTTGTAATGTGTCTTCATTTTCCTTTTCCTCTTCTGGCACACCATACACAATTAGATTGGATCGTCTGGAGTGGTTTTCAAGGTTTTCTAGTCTTAGTTCCAGCGTCGAAACGACTTTCTCTAGTTACCTTCTCCGCGCAAGACGAAATCTTTTTGTCTAGGCTTGTAAGTTTCTCTAGTTTCTTGTCTATTGCGGTTAAACGCTGTTCCTTAATTTCTTTTAAATCCTTCAGAATTTGTTGTAGTTGTCGCGAAATTTCGGTTGTATCAGGACCCGGGTTTGTTTCGATATCTCCAGCTAGTAGCAAAATTTGACGAGATCCACTATGTCAAAGATTAGTTCACACAGCAGCCCAGGGCACGGCAGCACAACTAAACAAAGCTCGTTCGAATGCACGCAATCTTTAAAGTGCTTTCTTACCTGCACGATGAATACAAAAGGGTTATCCATGTGCCCCTGCGGCCAGCTGCCGTGCCCTATGACCCGCGGAAATGTGTCGCCCCTTCTTATAGCACGAAGCGATTGATGCGCCACCAACGTCGAGTTGAACCCTGGACTGGCTCAAGGAGTGGTCGAAGAAGTATGTCGATAGTGTGGGCTGTTGCTGTGCAATGCCAGCGGGACTGGCTCGGTGGTGTAGCGGTCCGGAAGCGGATGCGCAGCCTGCGTGTTGTCCATCTGTAGGCTTGGTGCTTCATCGGCGCCATGACCTGTGGCTATCAGCAGCAGGGTTGCGGATATCTGCATGATGAATACAAAAGGGTTATCCATGTGCTCCTCCAGCCAGCTGCCGTGCCCTATATTGTCGCTGTCGCTTTTCTCGGCCGGATGCTTCTGGATATTTCTGGTACAAGACTGTACCTGTTCCATAATGTGAGGCGTCGGTATTCAGTTCAAAGGGTAAAGTGAAATCTGGTATGCGTAGAATAGGGTCAGCAGAGATTCTGCGCACCAGATCACGGTAGACTCTCTCACATTCCTTATCCTACTCAATTGGAACTTCTTTCTGCGTTAGGCGCGTGAAGCATCTTGTTTTTATAGCAAAGTCTTTTATGAAAGGTCTGAAATGTCCTGCAAATCCCAAAAACACACCCAATGACTGGACGTCATATGGTTTAACCAGTTGGGATATTCTCTCAACGGACTCTTGTTTCGTGCTTTTGGTAGTCCCATAAGATACTCTTCCTAGAAACACAACTTTTCTTTGAAAGAATGCACTTTTCTTAAAATTAACCTTGAGTTGTGCCAAGCTCAAGGCATTTAATACCTGAGAAAGGTGTTCCTGATGTTCAGCCTCTGTTTAGGAGAAAACGATAATATCTTCTGTGTACACGTTACAAAAGACACCCAGGAAAGGCTTCAGGACTTCGTTCATAATCTTCTGGAACCATGCTGGCGAGTTTTTCCAGCCGAAAGGAAGCCGGTTATACTCCTACAGATCGAAGGGCGTGATAATAGCAGCGTATATTTTTGTTTCTTTGGTTAGCGGGATCTGCCAGAAACCTTTGCACAAGTCAATGCGTGAAAAACTCCGGCAACCACTTGTCTCATCTATATTCGTGTCTATCTTCGGCATGGGAAATGGTATAAGTTCTGTCTGGTGATTCAGAACCCTGTAATCTGTGCACAGTCTGAAAGTTTCATCTTCCTTCGGCGCAAATAGTTATGGGAGAAGCGAAGGGTGACACCGAAGTCCGGATTATATCAGCGTCTAGCATCTCCTGCAATTCTTTCTTCAACCATATCTTGCGTTCTCTTGACATGTTACAAGGTGATTTTCGGATGACCGTCTTGTCAGTTAGTTCGAAAGGCACCTTGTGCGACTTCATCGCTTGTGGATAGCTTCCTATGCATACCAGTTCAGGGTAGGTCGTTGCAATATCCTTCGCGAACTTGACAATTCGCAGGTTATCTTTTCTATCTTTCTGTGTCTCTTCCCTTGATAGTCCTTCCACTAAAACTGCATCGTCCCAGTATACGTTGATTTTTAGTTTATATCTGGTCTGTGTAGCAGAAAGTCGTACGTCACCCCCGTTATCACCAGTACTTCACTCTCTATTTCATGACCTTGGAACTCGATGTTTACTGAGGCGCACTGATTATGCATTGTCACTTTTCCATCGTACCCTTGCACCCGTAGTACTCTTCCACTAAGCAGGTGACTTGAATCTACCAGCTTGGCATTTATTATAGACACAGAAGCACCGCTGTCAACCAAAGCCATCATATGTCTATTTTCCACCTTGACAGGAATGTGAAGTAGGGTAGAGCAAGTTAAATAAACAGTCTCAGTTATGGTCATCGGGTCGGACTGATCACCCTTGTTTATTAGTTGAGCTTAGGTAGAAAATGAGTTCGAGTCAAGAAAGTTAGCGGGATTAGTAAATATAACATGTTCAAGAAATTTGCAACAGTTACTGGGTGATAGCGCACCTACCATGTCTGTGCGAGACGTATCTCTGGGAAACTAAAACTGATTCTGGATCTTTAGATGGCAAATTATCTAGCCACGTCCATCTGCTGGCGTGGCGTAGGTAGACCTTGTCACGCGCGGTCTACCTAGGCACTGCTCAAGTAAGTAGTGTGGTTGCTACCTTTGATCCCGTACCTGAAGGGATTTCGCTTTTGGACGCTTGTGTTTGTTTGCCAGTATTTTGAAGTTTCATTGGGCTGCGTACCATGTGTGCGTTTCTTTGTCATGCACCTTCAAATATAACATAACAATATTGGTTTCACACTACTCATAATTTCATGCAATAACGAAAAAAATGCTGGCGTGGCACTTTTACAGTTAAAACTACGTAACAAGGGTTTTTCAGTGCCGTGGTCAACGGACTGCCCCCTCTGCCTCTATCTAGAATCGTTGCAGCACGTATTTTTGTTTTGTACAAACGCAGTACACTTATGGCACAACATGCGAATTGTGTTTGACGTACAGATATACCCAAATCGGCATAACGTCAAATTTCTGACAGTGGAAGACGACAAACATAACAGCAGCGTTCAAACCCTGATATCGCTAGGCTTGAATGCAATTTGGAGATCACAAACTGACTGCGTCCTAGCTCTACAGAACGCTAATCCTGCGTGGACGCACTTTTGTGGTGCTTTTGCGTATAAAAGTTCGCTGTTAGGCAGCGAAGATGAGTTTAGCAAGAGATGGCAGGTGTGACAAAAGCGCCTGCAGCAAAGACGGGTACTTCTGTAGATGTGCGATTCTCTCTGTGTGTGTTAGAAAAGCTCTTAAAGAATAACGCTTCAGTGCATGGTACTTGCTATGTAAAAAAAAAAAAAACGTGGTGGCCAAGCGAATTAAAAAAGAAAAGCTGGCGTGGCGTGGTGGTAAGGCACCGGAATTGAGATGTTTAGGTCTGACGATCGAATAATTTTCGTATTATTTTTATTGTTTATTGCACTTAAACGCTCTGTGTTGCTTTCTCTATAAAAAAAATATATATATGCGGTGGCTAGACACCACGTATTTACCGTGCTAGCGCTATTTTTGGTGCCAGTACCCAGCGCCTCCCAGTACGCCGCACCTGCCCAGTGCGCCTGCATACAGCGCGCGACACTGGGCCAATAATCCGGGATGGCACTGGACCCTGGACACTGGGATTCACAGCACGGATGTGTCGGAGTACTGATCTCCCGGTGGGCGTGGGCTTGAGTCGTTTCAGCTGGCTGTTGTTGTGCGCTTCTGCGAGCTCTTGCCACGTGTTGTTGATATTAGCAGCGGCTCTGTTTAAACACTTTGGCTGCCCTTGACCTGAACACGATCGCTTGAAATGGCTATTATCATGTTAAGGCCCTTGCAGCTCAGCCAGTCAGATATGTTTGGAAAAGAGTAGTGCGTTTGCCTTTTGATTCACTTAGCAAACTTGTAGACCAGAAACAAAGAGGCTGTTATCCCCAGCACACAGAAACTCTTAAAGGAAGCATGCCCGAACATCTACTCTGTGCGACACCTTAACGAATCTTCCTGTCGGAAGATTCCATTTCCAATGACAGTACGCTGTTTGGGATCAAGCACACCAGAACACGAGAGTGAATGTGCCACTCCACGTGTACCAAAAAGAGTAAATTTACGTAGCAGCATATTGTGTGGTACACGGCTGGTTGCCTTGCTATCTTTGATAAATATGCCAAGTGTTAGTTTTGCTTGGTCTACGTTCTTATTATTTACTCTAGGACAAACGATTCTGTTTCAATTAACCATCATTAATGGGAATCCATATTGACGGTTGGGCTCAGTTTGAGATTAGGGACTTGACCTCACTGTTGTTTTGTGGCCCAGTTTAGGCGACTATAGCAAAGCGTAGGACGAGCCCACACCTGCTGTATCTGCCAATAACCGGAAATGAGGCACGCATATGGGTTCCGCGAAGAGGGGACGCGGGCAACACTCACGCGTGAAGAGAAAGCGGATTAGTAGCTGCACCGTAGAAAAGGCACAAGAACTGCACCCCCGCTCGGAACAAAAGGGTTGAAGGCATGATCTGAAGGGGAGCGTTCGGGGATACGAGCGTGAAGATGAAAGTAGTGGGGTGCTTGAGGTCACCGCCACCACTAATGCCCATGCGCTCCCCAAATGTCCCGTCGACCGTCTCGGTCACGGAAATTGAGCGACGCGACGCTTACGAGCCGGTTTCATGTTTGGCATCCGCGTGCGCCGGCAAAGGATTCCCGTGAAAATGGCGGTAGCTTCACCACTTAGCCGGCTACGGCCGAGGAATGCTTTTGTGTGCGATTGCCATCGGGTCCCAATTATGGTGTTGTGTTAGCCCGCTGTCCGGCGGATATGCAGTTAACAACCTGCGATTTCACGGAACATTCTCGGCAGCTTGCATGGCGGCCGTTTGCATGTGAAAAGAGGGAAGATATCAGGGGCCTATACTCGCAGCCCAACGTATGGGAGAGGGAGGTGGCACGTGTGTTTGAGAAATCCTATCCCCTGGCGTGTTAAAGAGTGCCACTGTTTCCACCAATGCTGTGTGCGGCACGAAGGTGGTTGTGCTATTGGTTACAATGATGTGAACTCGCATGTGTGATTGGCTGGTTTGCGAATCCTTTGTACAACTGAGGGCTAAAAAAGTCATGTTTGGTTTGTGGGGGGAGCGCGGAGTTTCGGGCTTGGACTCGAACAGAGGCTTCGGCGTTTGAATAAAACGTCACTTGGTCGGACAACGGCTCTTCCTTCGCGCTGCCACCGTGCACTCGAATCATCGAGGGGCGCCGACTTCGGACCTACAACACCTTCCCTCCTTGAGTAGTGTTGAAGCTACGAGAGGACAAGGGGAAAGGAAATTAACTGTTGGTGAGAACGATACGATTTAAACAGTAGCCGCTTAGACGATAGGAATTAATTTTGCTTTGGGCCCTTAGAAAATAGCGGTTATATTAAGATAGGCCTGTAGTTCCTTACTCCATTTTGCGTAAATTTTTTCTTAAATTGTGTAACATGTTGTGGAATACGATGACAGATGGTGGAAGGCAGTGAGTACAGTTTTCTTTATGTTGAGGGGCATCAACCACATGTCATGACATTTTTCGACGTGATGCAGATCATTTTGGAGCTTGGTAGAGTCATGTTTGTTGTTGATGCAGCGGTAGATAACACAGTCTTCGGCGAATACTCTAATGTTAGAGGAGACATTATTGGAAAGGTCATTTATATAAATTAGGAAAAGCAAAGGACCCAGAACCGTGCCCTGGGGCACGCACGATACAATCGGTGCCGTAAGAGACGCACGGTTGTTAGCCCCCCCAAACGGTTGACAATTAGCCAGGAAGTCACATACCCAGTTTAGGACAAGGGATTTAAATGCGAGAGTTTAGGTAGAAGACGTTGTTGAGCAACTTTCTCAAAAGCTTTTTCAAAAGCTAAAAAGAGTGCGCCGACGGGCACGTTAACGTCTAAACTGGAGTTGATATCGTTAATGAACAGGGCCAGTTGTGTAGAGCATGAGCGATCGTTTAGAAATCCATGTTGGCAGGGATGAAACAAATTTACAGTTATTATAAATTTAATAATGTTTGAATAAATTTTGTGGTCCATTAGTTCTGAAGGGACACTTGTAATCGATGTAGAGCGATAGTTTTTCGCGATTATTTGGGGTGGTTTTGTGCATAGGAATTATTTTGCTAACCTTCCAGTCATGAGGTACAATGCCAGATACGATCGATTGCTGGCAAACCTGCGGTAAAAGAGCACCGGCAATGTATCTTGTATTTTTAAGGATCTTTGCATTATAGCAATCAGTTCCAGCTGATGATATTAGTTTCAGGCACTCAATTATTTATATTGTTCCGTTAGCACCAAATCTTATGCCAGGCATGTCATGATGATCATAGTAGGGATAATCTGGGAGATCGCTTACAGGCTCCTCACTAAACACTGAAGAGAAGGTAGAGTTTAGTATATCAGTGATGTCCTCGTTTCGCACGGGAAAGTTGAGGTCCTCGCAGAGTGACATAGGCGGACAAGGTTTAGGGCTGACAACTTTCCAGAATTTTTTACTATTGTTTCTTAGCATAGCCGGTAATGTGGATGATGGGAAGGAACGTTTAGTATTGGCGGCAAGAGAGTCGAATTTCTTTTCAGTGATGTGATACCTATTCCATGTGTAAAGTGCGTTAGACTGTTTTGCCGAACGAAACACTCCTTTCTTCTTGTTTTTCAATCGCTTTAACGCGTTGTTAAACCACGGTGAAGCTGTATGTTCTGTTACGGTGACGGTGGGTGCATATCAATCAACTAATTCTTTTATTTTATTTTTGAACAGGGACCAGTTCAACTCCACTGAACGTTGAGAAAAGTCATTGACAAAATGTATAGAAAACTCGTTTAATTCTTGGTAATGGCACCATGGTCGCCTTTGTGATAAAGTGTTAACGTCTTTGTTTTTAATGCGTGTTGGGTCACAATAATATGTACCGTGAAGTACTGTGGGATCATTGAGACTAAATAAGTGCGTCAGTGGTCGAATGGCATCGGGATGGTTTGTCACCACGAGGTCCAGTATGCTGGGTGAATGTGCGCTTTCTCTTGTAGTCTTTGTGACAAGCTGAGATAGGTTAAAAGTGAGGCATGTGTCGATAAAATCGCCTTCTACGGAAAGTTTTGACGTCGTGAGGGCGAGACTGTTCCACCTTATTCATAGAAATTTGAAATCGCCAAGTAAGAGTAGCGCTGAGCGGGGGTGCAATACAAGCAGAGAATGTACGGCGTCATGGAATTGGTTGACGAAGGCACAGCCAGCATCCAGAGTTTGGTAACATGTGCCTATAATCAGAGATGGGTGGAAAAATATCGAATGTATGAAAATGATTTCTAGATCACTATACGTAACAGGTTGATAGCAGCGTAAGCTGTGGTGAGTTGCAGTAACGAAGCCCTCACCTCACCTGTTAACGTGGTTGTGCCGAAAGATGAAGCCTGGTAAGCAAGAAGGGATTTCGTAATCATTAACAGAATGATGCAACCGTGTTCGAGTTCGTGTAAATATTTTGCTTTCTGTAGTGTCAATTATGTTACACCAAAATCAAGCTTCGGTAATAAACTCCGAATATTAGTGTGTAGGAAAGGCACAGAGTTACGTTGTTTTCTTGCACGAGTGACGACCTTTAGCTACGGGTGATTATCAAAACTTTCCGAGAAGCGTGGTTGTGCAAGAGCGTCAAAGTTCCACTGCTTAGCTTGCAGCGTAGCCTTGAAGTGTTTGCCCTGTGCACGTGCGAAGTCGAGTAGTTGCTTACGGGCAATCCGAGTGGCTGGAGAATAGTCTTCGGAAGTGCTGTATGAAGAGCCCTTCAGTTTTCTGGCACTTGATAGAAGAGTATCCTCAAGCTTGAAATGCGTAAATTTGACGACGATAGGTATGTTCTCATTTGGCTGGAAATACCCAAGCCGATGTGCGCTTTCAATATCCGTTGGCTGCACGTGAATCTCGAGCTTCTCAGCGCACAGCTTAGTTACTAGTTTTTCGGATTGCTCCCTCGTCTCCCGAGTCGAGTAATCAAGGCCAAAGAAAACGAGGTTCAACCTGAGGGCCCTGTCTTCATGATCATTCGTTCTTGCGGCTAGGCTAGCGATTTTCTACGCGCTCTCTTCCGATATGGCCCGGGCATTAGTTACTCATTCTTTCATTGTTGTGATGGATGAGCAATCTTCTTCAGTTTTAGTGAGTCTTTTATTGATTTTGACCTAACGTTTATCGTGTTCCGAAAGCTGAAAACGAACGGATTTGATTTCGTTAAAAAGAGCTATTTGGCCAGATCTGATTTGTTCCAGAACTGGCATCACATCATTAGAATTTCCTGTAGTGGTTCTGCGCGTGTTAGGTGCCGGGTTTTCTTCTACGTCTCCGTACAGTATTAGTAACGGTAGTAAAACATGAGCACATTCATATCCAGCATCGACGCAACAATGTGGACTTGGCAACACTAGTAATGCGTAGTAACGTGTTCGCGCCACCTTTAGTTAACAGCTGTTTTTTACCTGCATGAACGCAAAGAGCTGCGGATAAGGCGGCCCCATAATTTGCTTGCCGCTAGACCCAGTAGGGTTGACAGAGGTGTGCTCGGCTTGATACAGCGCTTCCACGATGCTGTTATCGATCCGGCACATGGTGGCTTCAAACGCCGCAGCGAAACTCGCGTCAGTATTCCGAATGGCTGCGCCGGAAGGTGCGGGAGCTGCTCTTGGAGCGCCTTTCACTTGATACAGGATTCCACTGATACAGGGCACCCCTATGACCACACAGGCGTGCGCGAGCGTACCCAAACGTTGATGCTGCGGCAAGTGGTATAGGTGTAAGTCAGCGCCAAAAACAGGCGCAAAAGTGCTGTGAGGTGGCCTGGGCAGGACGAAAACAATCGCCTGCCGACGCACGAAGATTAGTAGATATGGCAGTCCCATACCTTGACCGCAGCTAGGCCCAGTGAAGGTAGACACAAAGGTGTGCTTGCTTTGATATAGCGCTTCAACGATGCTGATGTCTATTCGGCACTAGGTGGCTTGAAACACAGCAGCGAAATTCGGGTCCTCGCCTACGTGGCGGCCTTCCAGAACTGGTCAACTAGCGAAAGAAACAAGATTAACGTCGTCATGCGAAGAACTTTCCCAAGATTGCCCTCGGCATTCCGGACTCTGCCAGCACGAAGCTCCTCCTCCAGCTAGGACTGCACAACACGTGCGAGAAAATCGCCGAAGCATAACGCACATCTCAGGTCGAAAGACTCACAAAAACTGGCACGAGCCGCTACATCCTCGAACGACTGGCCATCATGCACCACAATGAACATCGACAGAAAGCGCAAATACCCAAGGAAATCCAAGAAACCATACACGTTGCAGCCATCCCCTGGAACGTTCACCCTGACTTCAACAAAGGTCGCAGACTAGCAAGAGCCAAAGCCCACATCCGATCGTACAACAGGGAAACCAACGCGCGCTTCGTCGACGCCGCAGAGCACCCCGACTGCCGACGCTGCACTGTAGCAGTAATGCACACCAATTCCAAAACAAACAACGCGTGTAGGGTCGAAGGTCATCATCCAAAAGAAGCCGAAGAGGTCGCCATCGCGCACTCCCCCTCGAATCTGGACTGCTACACCTTCCTGAGCGACTCCCTGGCAGCGGTGAGAAACTACGCCAAAGGATGCATTCCGTCTAAATCCAACAAGATCCTTAAGAGAAGACGCACTCTCAAAGACGCACTAATCGTGTGGTTCACCGCCCACGTCAACACAGGCGAGCAGGCATCCCCGAACCTCAACAAGGTAGCCCATGGCCGAGCGCGAGAGCTGACAAGCCGCGCCCGGCCGGCTTATCGGGAAGACACCCAAACCGAACGGAGAGACTGAAAAGACATGACACCGGAAAGATGTACGAACAAGCCAGAAAAACATTCCCACCACCGCACAAAGACCTTAACAGGGCAGAAGCAGTGATCCTACGCCAACTACAAACAAATACCTTCCCGAACTCGTTTCACCTCAAACGTGTATTCCCTGAAGTTCACAAAGAAGACAGGTAAAATACGCAAATAGGACACAGCTGCACTCAAACACATGTTGTGGGAATGTAATGGCCAACGCACAAACGAGTTAAACTCCAGAGACCCTATCGCTGAGGTGGCTTGCCGCTTTGCGCAGCTCCGACCTCGCCGATTAACTCTGGGCCGTCCAGCAGAGCCGCGAGGTGGCGCTGAGAGAAGAGGCTGCTTGAGATTTTGTGGCGGATGGACGTGCTTTTTAGGGCTCCGCGACGGTGACGAAATCATAAGTTTTTATGCATGCTTTGAGCTTGCGCCTGTTTCTGATTTGCTTATTTTTCTAGCTTTTATATAATAATTGGGTACTTATTCTTTGTTTGTCCCTCTTTTTTTCATGCGCGCGGGTGTTTCGTGTACATTTGGCTTTGCAGTATAGTGAAAGCGTGCTTTGACGCCACGTGCTTCGACACGCACCCGAGTGGGATGTTAAGTCTTTATAGCCTTTAAATAGTAGCTTGGAAGCGGCAATACTAATAGCTGTTAGTGGTTTTACTGTGTGTGTGTTTGTAGGAAAATGAGAGCGTGGCCACGTGGTTGAACACGTTAGAAAACGTGTCATACGTTAAGTCTCATCGGAATTTATTGCTTTTAAAACATTGGTGAGAATTACTTTGCGACATTTCTAGTATTGGAGGAAGAAGAAGCATGTGCTTGCTGCGGACGCGTCCACGCCGGCTCTTGCTTTCTCGCCAATTTAAATGTGCCTTTTGCCCAGTTTTGTGCCTTTTCTACTCGGAATCGGATTCTTGAATTTCTTCTCTACCTAGAGAAACCACATTTCGGCAAGTGCATGACCTCTGGACTTTTTACGAGTGATTTCATCTCTTCCCGCCCCTCCTCGGGCGGCAAGATATAAGCCTCACGGCGAGTACAATAACGCCCGTCTCGACTCCGACCAAGCCGCCGTCGATCCCAGACCTCCCCGCGCCCACCCCGGTTGCAGGGGCCTCCAGCGATCACAGCAAACAAGGCTTCCGCCCAAGAACGACCCTACAGCGATGGCATACGAAGTCAATGACCAAGACATGAGCCCGGAAGACTTCACCGCAGACGCTGGGTGGACTATCGTGGCGCTGCGCCCGTCAGTAATCAAGACTGTGTTGAGCCAGCCCAACCTCGTTAACCACCAGCGAAAGGGAGGGAATACGAACGCAACCATCTCCACAGCGAGAACCTCCTTGATCAAAACAAGCAGGATGCCCGCGCTGCCCCAAGGTGACATCAAGATCGTGATTCGCATACGTGGCGGTATCAACATAGCCAAGGTAGGCGAACTTACGGTCCCCAAAGAAATTTGCATGGCTGCTTGCATCGAACCTAACGAGCGAAGTGAGGACACGATATGCCCCAATTTGAAGCAGAACGTCACGGTGGTGAGCACACCGTCCGAAGCGAACGCAGCAATATACCTCAGGATCCGTAGCATTTCCATAGGAGAGCAAACGTTTGAAACCACTGCATACAGGATGGCGCTGCACGAAACGTGCAAATGCGTTATAACAGGGGTTCCACTCGATGAGACGCAGGACTCCGCAAGATCGTCAACCCACGGAACCCGCTTGCTCTGCCGGCAAAGAGAATCAAGGAAACTGGCACGGTCATAATCGCCTTCGACGGCTTTCGAGTCCCGAACTATATCATATATGACAATGCCCTGATAATTTGTTCTCTTTACCGCAAGCAGATCGCCATCTGCCATGTGTGCGGAAGACTCGGCCATCGTGCGTACGTATGCCCCTCACCCGACGACGCAATTTGCAAAGGCTGTGGACTAGCTAACCCTAACTCAGACCATGTGTGCACCTCGATCAAGTGTGCGCTCTGCGAGGGAAGTCACGTCACGGCAAGCAAGGAATGCACGAACCGCTTCCAACTCCCCTACGCCATCCGAACGAGACGAGTTGGAAGAAGAATCGCAGCAAACGCAAGCAAAAGCACCACGAGATCAGGACCAATCACCCTGAGTCAACATGACTTCCCGCCGCTCAAGAACGACGAGTGTAGCGCCACCCACGACCACGTGGCCGCCAACGCGGATGCCCGCTTGTCCGGCGAGCGGGGCCGCTCGAGATTGAGGAACCGCGGTCGCCTGTCGCCACGATCGCGAGGACGCTCCAGGAAACCGAGCCAGAGATCCTCGTCAAGGATACGATTCGCCCCCAGCCCACAAGTTGGCAGCGATGAGCGGTTGACGTTGGCCCAGCGTGTTCAGCAGCACCCACAATAGGAGCGACAAGAACAGCAGCACCAACAGCAGGCCGCCAGCCAGGTGAGTCCGATGGCACGGCCAGCGCAAGTAGAAATAGTAAATACGATTTAGAGACTAGAACGCGAAAACAACGAGTTAAGGCAAACAATTACACAACTCCTCGAGGAAATCAGACAACTAAAAACGCCACCACCCTCCGACTCTAATCAAACCGAAGCCACATCAGAACCCATGGTAGTAGAAGTACCGGTCGCGGAATCCACGCGCAATCCGCATAAGAGAAAAGCCGTGACAAACACCCTTCCATCGAGCACGGACAGCGACATTAACGAAATCAAGGAACTGCTCGCCGGGCTCGCAACTAGCGTCCTGTCACTGAAGGAAGGGCAAGACAAACTTGCGATGACTGTAGAGACCCTCAATAAAGGTTATGACAGGATAACGCTACAAATCAACCACATGATGGAGACGATCAACATCCATGGGGCAAAGCTCAACGTGCTAGAAATGGCAGACCACCCGTCTGTGACACCACAGTCTACTATCACCAAGCTATCTCGGGCGTTGTCGTTCGATAGACAAAGCAGCAACGTGGCCTCACAAAGGCCACCCTACGCGAACAACAAAGGTAACTGTGAAAACTGAAACATTTGCCTTCGGCAATGGAACTGTAGGGGCTACGTCCGCAAAAAGGCCCCCCTGCAACAACACATTCGAGCCAAAAAAAGAAAAACCCCAAGTCATTCACCTACAAGAGACAAATACCGCTACACCCTCACTATCCGGCTATGACGTGACTGCAACGACACCGCAACAAAAATGCAGAGGTATCGCCATGTAGGTCAGCAACAAGTTAGCCCATACGACACATAAAATTATTCATGACCTCAGCAATTGCGAATTCATTCTCACGAAAGTCTTCCCTAGAGCCAAGAACGCCAAGAACATATTCATCCTAAACGTTTACAGCAGCCCCAAGCCCAGAGCACAAAAATTAGTCAAATACTCCAGCTCGCCCGCAACCGTGCTGGCGACAACCCCATGATCGTGGCCGGGAACTTCAACATCCCTAACACGGTCTGGGGATACGTCGCCAGCAGAGCCAAGGGCAAGGACTTATTAAACGACGCCGATGAACTTGAACTAACGCTCATCACGATCGCCGAATACCCCACACGAACGGGTAACTCGGTCAACCGCAACATGACGCCAGATCTCACTTTCGTCCGCTGCGTTCCAAACTATCAGTAGAACAACCTCTTCGAGGATCTGGGCAGCGATCATCACATTGTTCAGACAACGATTGACACCCCATCCAGAGAACCCAGGAAAATGACGTACATCGACTGGGACAAGTTCCGCGAGTTAGAACACGAACGTTATCCGCATCACAATCCGTGTTATCCTTGTCGTGTTTAGTGGCATTCCCGAAAGACAGCCTGCATCAGCGTGTCGTCGACCACTCTTGTATGAAACTGTGAATTTGTACTCCCGGAAAGGTAGAGGCCAGTGCGCGAGATGACCAGAGACATCACGGAGGCTGACAAGCCAGCATAAGCAACGAATGATTGTCCGTGACGATTGCGAATGGACGCTCATACACATACCAGTGGAAACGCAGCACAGCAACAATGACCGCTATGCATTTTTGCTCCGTAACGGTGTAATTGCGTTCAGGCATACGTAGCGTGCGACACGTAAAAGCAATGACGTGCTCTTTTCGGTCGCATCGCTGAACGAGGACTCCACCGACGCCCTAGCCACTGGCATCGGTGTGGATCTCTGTCGGTGCGGCTGGGTGGGAATGCCGAAGAACGGGGGCCCGCGGTGTCTTTATGCAGCATACTACTCAGGCAATAGAGACATCAGCATAACCGGGTATAGATCGGTGGAAATAAGAGCAGAGGCCCCGTAAATTACAAAAGTCTTTAACAGAGCGAGGAGGCTTAAACGCTTGAACAGCTGCTGTCACTTGTGGGTCAAGCCTGATAGCTTCCTTGTCTACAAGATGGCCAAGCACCAATGTTTGCCGCTCACCGAAATGACATTTGTTAGAATGGAGTATTAGGCCGGCATGCTTGATGCAGTCTAAGACAACTTCCAAGCGCCAGTTGTGCTCTTCAAAAGTGCTTCCAACGATAACAACGTCGTCTAGGTAGCACATGCAAATATCCCACTTGAGGCCTCCAAGAATGGTCTTCATGAATCTTTCAGTAGTCGCGGTGTGGTGCAGAACCCAAGCTGCATGACGTAACTCAAACAGGCCGCCCGGGATTATACATGCCGTTTCTTCTTTGTCCACCGAGTGTATTAAGATTCGCCAGTACCCTGATCACAAATCAACAGAGGGAAAGTAGGACGACGAATGAAGGCAGTGCAATGCGTCGTCTATCCTAGGAAACGAGCAAGTGACTTTCTTGGTCATGGAATTGAGACGACGGTAGTCCACACAAAATCTCCACGTGCCGCATTTCTTTTTCGCAAGTATAACTGGAGCAGCCCACGGGCTGGAGGATTCCTGGATTACCCCTTTCTGTAGCATTTCGCGCACTTGTTCGTCGATAATCTTGCGCTCTGACGGTGATACTCGATAAGGTTTTTGTCGCATAGGCTGTGCCGAACCCGTGTTAATTCTATGCTTGGTTCGAGACGCTGGAATGGACTGCGCGTTATTCTCCTTGGCAAAGTCGAAGATACTTAAGTGCTTAGTTAGAATGTTGACTAATGTTCTTTGCTCGTCCATGCTGATCGACTTGCTGATCATAGGAAGAATGTTTGGGTCTTCTGAACAAGCGCCAACTTGTTTATGTCTAACATCTGCGAGCACGGCGACGGGCGTCGACTTGTGTTCTTTGGACAAAGCAAGCTTCGTGCCAGAGGGTACCACTGCGTTTTCGCCTGAAGGGTTGACAATCCATAATTCAGAGCGCCGCTGAGCCACAAACACAAGACAATGTGGTAGAAAATCTTCTTTTTCATACACGCTAAATGCGCAGGCTCTACTGCGGCGTCGAAGGCCCGATTATTGCTACTAGCCCAGCCCACCGGCCGAGACAGTGGACAGAGCTAACACAAGAGTGTCTTCACAGGCACGGAATGCACCTTCCTTGCTTGGAGCACCCTGCCTGAGCTCGTACGAAATGTCGCCACTTACAAACATGTCCCCTGTTCCGCAATCAGCTATGGCACCGCACATTTGTGGGAAATCAATACCTAATGTAACATCAAGTGAGTATCGGCAGATAATGGTAAATTGAGTTGTGAAAACTGGGCCACCCAATGACATTTGCGCAGTGCAAACACCAGCAGGCCCCAACAAATCCCCACTTACGCCACAAAATGTCGCCACTTTGTTCTATTGAAAGACCATTTAGCGTCCTTATAGCCTTTTAGAAGCAAGGCTCATCACAGAAAAAATAGCACCAGTGTCCAGTAATGCCATTGTAGAAACTCCATCAACAAGGACTGACACTTTGTTCTTCAACATAAGCACAGGCGGAGGCATATCTTTCAGCAGCGAATCTCCAGCGACATAACTTCCACTGGACGCGCTCTCTAGTTTTCGGTGGTGGCGACCTTGAACGACGTCGTGGTGAAGGAGACCGGTGCAGTCGAGAAGCAGGAGGCGGCGTCACGCTACAGTCCGAAGCGGGGGAGCGGTTACGGAAGTTTCATTGCCATAAGTTGCTCTCAGAAAGCGATTGCGCCATTTCAGGCCATTAGGTGGTAGGCTCTAGAGCTGCAAGTTGATCGTACCGAGGCGTTTGACGATGAGGACCAAATCGGGATACGTGGCCAAGGACGCTGCAGAGGTAGCACGTAGGAAGCGAGCAGCTTCTCCGGTAGTCGTCTGAATAGACAGGCACTTCAGCACGCCTAGGATGAGTGACTGAGTCGTAACGTGGAGCACTGCCACTCGTCGGACGTCCAAGAGAAAGGGCGTCACTAGGGCAAGGTTCAAATCAGGTATCCGAAGAGCAGTTGCTCTGCTCGATGGCGGTGGTTGCCGGAACTCTGGTAAATCTGCAATGCTGACCGACGAATGCCACACATTGGAAGGAGAACTGACCGCATCTTGCGAAAAGGAGGGAGACATCAGGTGGAAGACGTGCCGCCTCGTAGTGCACGTTTAACTCTTCGCGAACGATGTGCCTTATGGTCGACGCCATGGCTCAAATGAAGAGCTCAGGTAGATACTGGTCACAGTTGTAACATTGCCGAATCGGCCAAAGTTAGCGTTACACGGTGCATATTCAGTGCCTCAAATGTACTGCAGTGCTTCATGACGTCGGACACAGAAGTGAGACTGGCCTTGCCGATCAGGAACTCGTAAACGTCTTCTGCTATGCCGTCTGTATTTAGTAACTCACTTGGAGTTTCTCTTTACATCGAGTTATATTTTAAGGGGTTAGTTAAATTCTTACCGTCGTTTTTTTGCTATGGTTTAGTTACTTTATTCACTAGTACCTTTTATATTGTCTGTAACTACACAAGTAGATAACTTTGCTATTCTTCAATGGACGTTTATGTGTCGCTTTTATTGGCATCCGTCTGAGGCTATTGTAAGCTTGACAAGGGTTAGCTAAACACTGTATGCTGTTGTGCGATGTAACCCATGAGAGGTTCTTTTTGTGAACAGCCTTGAGTACAGAGCGCATCACTATGACTGATATGAAAATCTCAGGCCAAATGGATGTTTGCAGCTTCGTTAAAACATATGAAAGGGTTTAGCCTGATGAGGTCCATTGTCTTATTTTTCTTTATGCTCTATTAAATTCGGCTCTGGAATTCTATTGCATTATTATGCGTACAATTTTATAAACAGATAGCATGTTTTTTTTTATTCTGTTGAAAAATGCGCATCCCAAGCAGAAAATGTCGCGTCTCCTGCAGTAAATGAAAAACGTGCTCAAACAGCTCTTTGATTTTTAGCTTCAGTTTCCACTACTATTTATGCCTGCGCCAAATAATATCAAACATTTCTCGGCGTACTTGACAGTGTCGCTATTGTGGCACCATTACCATTTTGCGTTTATTTACACAAACGCAGCTCTTATGTTCCCAATACCGCCGAAATGCCAATGTGACTGAAATTATTGATTGTGTTAGACATAGCGGTTCATCACTATATTTCGCAATAATACTGGTTCAAAGACAGGGAATGTGCCATGTGAGAGTAAAATTTCAAGGGCTGCACTGTATTCGAATGAAAGTCTTAAGGCGCACTAGAATAATGCTGTGGGATACATGACGCCATTTTTGCGGCAGTTACAGACAGCCATTTGGAACCAAGGTCACATAATTTAGCCAACAGTGTGTACTTAACAAGATAATAATAATAATCACATTTAGGGTTTTACGTGCCAAAACCACTTTCTGATTATGAGGCACGCCGTAGTGGAGGACTCCGGAAATTTTGACCACCTGGGGTTCTTTAACGTGCACCTAAATCTAAGCACACGGGTGTTTTCGCATTTCGCCCCCATCGAAATGCGGCCGCCGTGGCCGGGATTCGATCCCGCGACCTCGTGCTCAGCAGCCCAACACCATAGCCACTGAGCAACCACGGCGGGTTTAACAAGATCATAGCACAAGGTGCGTCGCTTCATAATTGGCATTTAGGCAGCAGCAGTGGCGGCGAGCGGACACTCGTCTAATCGAGGATTTTCTACTGTCGTTACAGTGCGCCGTCGTCGCATCGCGTTGAAGTTATCACCAGCCCGGAACTCCACTACGCCGCACACTGCACGTTTGCAAATTGGATTTCGAGCGCACCGAGGCCCGCCCCACCTACCGATTCGGCTGCTGGTATCTGCTCACCGCAGATAGCCACGTCACGAGAAAGGAAGTGAAAGGCACCACCGTCGTCTGCAAATACGGGCATCACTGCAATGACGTCCTCCTTTGGCAGCAGCAGTGGCGGCGAGTGGACACTCGACTAATCGAGGATTTTCTACTGTCGTTACAGTGCGCAGTCGTCGCATCGTGTTGAAGTTATCAGCAGCCCGGAACTCCACTACGCCGCACACTGCACGTGCGCAAATTGGATTTCGAGGGCACCGAGGCCCGCCCCACCAACCGATCCTGCTGCTGGTATCTGCTCACCGCAGATAGCCACGTCACGACCACAGAAGTGTAAGGCACCATCGTCCTCTACAAATACGGGCGTCACTGCAATGACCTCCTGCTTTTGCAGCAGCAGTGGCGGCGAGCGGACACTCGACTAATCGAGGATTTTCTACTGTCGTTACAGTGCGCAGCCGTCGCGTCGTGTTGAAGTTATCAGCAGCCCGGAACTCCACTACGCCGCACACTGCACGTGCGCAAATTGGATTTTGAGCACAGCAAGGCCCGCCCCACCTACCGATCCTGCTGCTGGTATCTGCTCACCGCAGATAGCCACGTCACGACAACGGAAGTGAAAGGCACCTCCGTCGTCTGCAAATACGGGCGTCGCTGCAATGACGTCCTCCTTTGGCAGCAGCAGTGGCGGCGAGCGGACACTCGTCTAATCGAGGATTTTCTACTGTCGTTACAGTGCGCCGTCGTCGCATCGCGTTGAAGTTATCACCAGCCCGGAACTCCACTACGCCGCACACTGCACGTTTGCAAATTGGATTTCGAGCGCACCGAGGCCCGCCCCACCTACCGATTCGGCTGCTGGTATCTGCTCACCGCAGATAGCCACGTCACGAGAACGGAAGTGAAAGGCACCACCGTCGTCTGCAAATACGGGCGTCACTGCCATGACGTCCTCCTTTGGCAGCAGCAGTGGCGGCGAGTGGACACTCGACTAATCGAGGATTTTCTACTGTCGTTACAGTGCGCAGTCGTCGCATCGTGTTGAAGTTATCAGCAGCCCGGAACTCCACTACGCCGCACACTGCACGTGCGCAAATTGGATTTTCAGCACAGCAAGGCCCGCCCCACCTACCGATCCTGCTGCTGGTATCTGCTCACCGCAGATAGCCACGTCACGACAACGGAAGTGAAAGGCACCTCCGTCGTCTGCAAATACGGGCGTCGCTGCAATGACGTCCTCCTTTGGCAGCAGCAGTGGCGGCGAGCGGACACTCGTCTAATCGAGGATTTTCTACTGTCGTTACAGTGCGCCGTCGTCGCATCGCGTTGAAGTTATCACCAGCCCGGAACTCCACTACGCCGCACACTGCACGTTTGCAAATTGGATTTCGAGCGCACCGAGGCCCGCCCCACCTACCGATTCGGCTGCTGGTATCTGCTCACCGCAGATAGCCACGTCACGACAACGGAAGTGAAAGGCACCTCCGTCGTCTGCAAATACGGGCGTCGCTGCAATGACGTCCTCCTTTGGCAGCAGCAGTGGCGGCGAGCGGACACTCGACTAATCGAGGATTTTCTACTGTCGTTACAGTGCGCAGTCGTCGCCTCGTGTTGAAGTTATCAGCAGCCCGGAACTCCACTACGCCGCACACTGCACGTGTGCAAATTGGATTTCGAGGGCACCGAGGCCCGCCCCACCTACCAATCCTGCTGCTGGTATCTGCTCACCGCAGATAGCCACGTCACGACCCCGGAAGTGTAAGGCACCACCGTCCTCTACAAATACGGGCGTCACTGCAAGGACCTCCTGCTTTTGCAGCAGCAGTGGCGGCCAGCGGACACTCAACTAATCGAGGATTTTCTGCTGTCGTTACAGTGCGCAGCCGTCGCCTCGTGTTGAAGTTATCAGCAGCCCGGAACTCCACTACGCCGCACACTGCACGTGCGCAAATTGGTTTTTAAGCACAGCGAGGCCCGCCCCACCTACCGATCCTGCTGCTGCTATCTGCTCACCGCTGATAGCCACGTCACGACAATGGAAGTGAAAGGCACCACCGTCGTCTGCAAATACGGGCGTCGCGGCAATGACCTCTTGCTTTTGCAGCAGCAGTGGCGGCGAGCGGACACTCGTCTAATCGAGGATTTTCTACTGTCATTACAGGTTGGTGAGTGCCGTCCCTGTTTTAGTTAGCCGACTAAGGATAGTCTGCCACTGCTGCTGCCTATTGTTCTAGTTTCCTGTCTATATTGTTCAGTTGTTACCGCATTACTTGAACCAACCACCCTCGAGTACGTCCGTCAGAATGTCCAATTCTGTTTGTGACGAATGTGGTGTGGCCATTAAGGTGATGACTATCTGCTTTGCTGCGAATGCTCGGGACATTTTCACATCAGTCATAATTGTTCGGGAGTAACCAAGAAAAAAATTTCGGTCCAATGATGTTGAATTTAGGAAGTCCTGGCGCTGCCCTTCGTGCCGCAGTAGTAAGGCCAGCTCCGCCGTTTGTAAGGTGCAGGATGCCTCGATCGCCACCATGCTCCTGGAAATTAACAAAAAACTTGATGAGCTGCTCCCACTCAAGCAAACTGTTAGTGAAATCGAGGCATCAATAAAGCTGCTACCGGAGAAGTACGATGATGTCCTTGTGAACCTTGCCAAGCATGATGGCGAAATAAAGACGGTCGCTGCCAAAGTGACTAAAATTGAGCCATCGTGCGCAAGCATTGAAGTGCAGGCCTTCCGCGCCGCGGTTAACGACCCGGAATATCATAGTCTAAAGCTTGACCTCGAAATTCATGGCATCAAGCAAGACAATGACGAGTCGCTCATGGACAAGCTAAACGTCATAGCGTCTAAACTGGAACTAGCTCCCCTAAATGTGGAAACTGTCTCCACCATCCATAGACTAAAATCAAGAAACACGACCCCGGGCATAATCATTCGCTTTACTCGCCAGTCAACAAAGGACAAATGGCTTGCTAAAAAGAAACTCTTTCCAGGTATCGTGCCTGATGCATTCATGCTGGAAAATCTGACGACACAGGATCGAATGCTTCTGAAGACGGCGAAGGAATGGGCGCGTGTCAATAATTTCCGCTTTGCATGTTACCGTAATGGCAAAGTCCTCGTGAGGAATGAAGAGCGTCAGAATGCTTGCCTAATAAAGTGCGCGGCAGACCTTGATAAGCTGGTCTTTTAGGTCCAAGTAACCACAATTTTTTTCTTTCATATCATAATGGCATCCTTATGTGAACCTTATGTTTTTCCTTCCGAATTAAAGGCGTTCATAGGACCTGGGCACAATGGATCAGTTCGTTGTATTCATGTAAACTGTCAGTCGGCGAAAAACAAGACAGGTGAACTTGACGCCATGTTTAGCAGCCTGGTTCTGGAGTTTGATTTTATTATGCTGTCAGAAACTTGGTACCACCAGAGCTCGTTTTCCTGGCAGCTCCCGAAGTATGATTATGTTATTCGATCCAGAACTGCTTCACGTGGCGGTGGTGTCTGCATGCTAGCGTGAAAGTGCCTCAACGGGAAGTGTGTTGAGGAATTTTCCCGTGTCACGAATGATTATGAAGTGCTGTCAATCCTTGACGCGCGTACAATTTACTCTGTTTGTATCGCTCACCTAATGGAAATTTTTATTGTTTTTTGCTCTTCCTTCAAAGGCTTCTTGAACACACTTCCGATTTCCAGTACAATATCATCGGTGGGGACTTTAATATAGATCTTTGTGTTAACACTGCCCTAAGGCGTGATTTTGAGCTATTGTTGCACTCTTTTGCCTGCCGCAATGTCATACGTTCTCCTACTAAAGTCGCTTCTTATACTTCAACATTCCTTGATTTGTTCATCACGAATTGCGGTCAGGCAGATAACAAATCTGGTGTTCTTTCATATCACATCAGCGACCACATGCCATTTTTTTTAGCTGGAAACGTAAATAAAAAAATAAAAATAAATATCTTCCTATATTTCAAACCATCACCAGTGATAACCTTGACCGTTTTGGAGAACTGTGTGAAGTTGAGTGGAGTTGGGTTTATTATTCTCAAGCTGCTGACACCGCGTATGAGCTGTTCATTGACACCTTTAGCATGTGTTATCAGAAATATTCTCCGTTCCGTCCACGAAAGCCTCGCGCTTCCTGAATTCGCAAACCGTGGGTCACGAATGACCTATTCAAAAAAAAATTAAAGAGAAAAATAGGCTCTTTAACCGGTTTATTATTTCCAAAGATCCTGGCGATTTGAAAACATTTAGGTCCTTCCATAACAGCTTACAAAACAGCTACGTACGGCTCGTACCTCATATTTTGAAAAGAACTTTTTAAGATGCCAAAATGATGGCCGTAAAATCTGGCAGAAGTTAAACACATTAACAAACAGAGAACCGTGTCACACACCTGAGATGCACATTGTCATTAACGGCAAGGAAATCTGTAGTGATGCGCTTTCTGGTTGTTTTAATGATCATTTCACCAGTACATGTCACCAAACTGCCATCCTGAGTGCCTGTTAATTTATAGATACTCACTGCACGGAATCAATATTTTTGAATCCTACTAATGAGCATGAAATAACACTGCTTTTCCGTAACCTGAGTAATAGTAGCGCCTGTGATGCTGATGACCTGCAACTCAGGCCTGTCAGCTATGTGCTTGATATTATTTCACCTGTTCTTTCTCATATCTACAATATCTGCCTCTCCCGAGGCCAATTCCCAAAAAGAATGCAGGTGGCAAAGGTGCTCCCCATTTTAAAAAAAAAAAGGTGATAAAACAAATATTTCAAACTACAGACCAATTTCCATATCCCGATTTATTCCAAAGGACTAGAGAAGATAATATTTTGTAGGTTATCCTGTTTTTTTGATAAACAGAACTTATTAACCTCACATCAACATGCTTTCGGCAGATTCATGTCGGCTGAACTAGCACTCCTTAAGCAGAAAGAACTAATCCTTGAAAATTTTGAGGCACGTTTATTAAGCTTAGGTGTTTTTGTCATAAACTTTTGGTTCGAAAACTAACTTATTATGGCATCTGAGGCATTGCCATCAGCTTACTTGAATCTTACTTGAGTCACAGAAAGCAATTTGTGCACGTAAATGGGTTATAATCCAGTGTCCTTCCTATTCGTGTCGGTGTCCCACAAGGAATCATCTTGGGCCCTCTTTTGTTGAATATTTTCGTCAACGACTTTATTAACATTGATTCTGGCACAATGTACATTATGTATGCCGATAACACCACACTTCTTTTTTCGTCCAAATCCCTGGATGACCTAGTCTTACGTGCTAACAGTGTGCTCTCTAACGTACACCAGTGGTCCTTCGAAAACGGTGTAACAATCAACTCCGAAAAAACGAAAGCCTTCCTCTTTCATCCAAGATATGAATGTCGTGCTAGCTGGAGATATTGTGCTTAACTCCTGTACTATTGAAGTTGTACAATCAATCAAATGTCTGGGTGTGCACTTTGATCATGATATGACATAGCGCTCTCATCTAGATTTCCTAATCGGCAGACTGTCAGAGGAGTTGGGTGTTCTCTATTCCTTTAGGTACCGGCCACAATCCGTGAAATTGCAGATTTATAAGTCACTTTTTTTAGTCGCCTAAGTTACTGCTGCGTCGTATGGGGGACAATTTCAGCCACAAATATTCACAAGCTGTTTGCTATCCAGAAGAAATTTCTTCCTGTCATTTGTAATAAGCAAAGTGATTTTCATTCAGCTATTCTTTTCAGCGCGCTTAGAACCCTTAAACTGCCTGCCCTATAAACGTGCGCTTGTTGTCCACCTACCGAAGATACGATAAAAATATTGGCGCCATCAGCTCTCTCGCTAACCGCATGAAACGAGAAACACCTTACCCAATTCCACCTTCTGAGACTTGGCGTGTTCCTCAACTCGAACTAATTATGGCCAGCAAATGCTATGCCACTGGCTGCCCAGTTTACGCAATGATCTCATTAGGTGCGATATCGATGTGCTCATTTGTTCCGCAAAAAAATTGCGTGAAGTGTTTCTGCGATCTTGAATTTGTACGGTTGTACATTGTGAATTTTGCCCTTGGTGTATTTCATCTTTTTTCTTTTTTTTCTCCTCTTTTTTTCCTTAACACGTTTCCCACCTGCCCTGCTGCTGCCATTGTAAACGGAACCCGGGGCCAGTCAAGCTGCTTTCTCTGCAGCTTTTTCCCCTTGTTTTTCCGCCCCAACCATGTATCTCCTTGCTTGTGGAAACAAATAAATGAAATGAAATTGTCCGCTTATTGGATGTTATGTGAAAGAGAGAATTTTAGCAGGACATGTTAATAAGGGGCTCCAGACTGCCTAAGGCGCGGCGCCACTGAGTCTGAACAGCGAGAGGGCTGATAGTTCAGGCATCTTAATGGTGAGCAGACGAGCACTGAAGCCTCACGGTAGTCGCCCTCGGAAAGGAGACCGTCAAAGAACACAAGCGAGTTGTAAGATGCGAAATAGCGAGAATGGCGGAATATACACAGCGCACCGTTACGTGTCTCGCCTAATAAAGAGCAGAACTGCCAAAAAAAAAAAAGAAACTGAAAGTGCCTGCGCACTCAGCTAAAATGAGATCGAATGGGAGGCCAACGATACGTAAAAGCCAGAGGCGATCCGTGCAGCAGTAAGTCCTCACCTCAAAAGACTTGAACGACGTTCTATCAGCAAGGTACATGCAAGTGCAGTGTACATGTAGTCTAATAATGTACAGGGTAAGCGAGTAATTGTAAGTGTAAGGACAGTGTAAGGCTACAAATCGAGACTCGCATTGCTATAAAGAAATGGAGCCGCTGAATGAACAAAGTCTTCAAGTAACGTGACGAAATGAGTGTCCGCTTGGAGTGTCCATATAATTGCTATCGCAGTAAAATGTTAGGCGTGAAGTTAAGAGATAGGACGACAGTGGTGTGGATCAGAGAGCAAACCGGCATGGAAAATATTTTAGTTGACGATAACAGAAAAAAATCGATCTGGGTCAGCCATGTAATGCGTGGGGTCGAAAACCATTAGAGATACAGAATGGGTGCCAAGAGAAGGGAACACTCCAGGATGGCGCAAAATTAGGTTGGGATGATGAAATTAGGAAATTCGCAGACGGAAGTTGCAACCAGCTATCGCAAGACAGGATTAATTGGAGATCGTTGGGAGAGGCTTTCGTCCCGTAGCGGACACGAATTTTCAGGCATAATACAATCATTGCATTCTACCGGTACTAAGATATGTGACAGAAACTTGGAGGTTAACAAACTAGCTCGGCAACACGTTAAGGGCCACGCAAGAAACAGGCTGACGATGATACATTTTATTCGCTCTTTTTTCGCAAGCATCAGGCGATAAAAGCCTCATCATTCTTTAAAAACAGACTTCCAATTAAAAAAAAAAGAACGGCAAACTCGACAAGACTGCTCTGAAGGCAATAGTGCATGCCGCAGAGCTTCCTTTGTTTGTCTAGAACTGTATTAGTTAATGAATAGGCCGTTCTCCTACTATTGCATGAAAGTATGGCAGCGTAAGATTCCTGTGAAAGTGAATACTAGTTTTCAGCGTTGACAATAAATTATCTGATGTGAACGTCCGCTTTTAATAGATGCACGGCCGTGTTTAGCTACGCTTTCAAGTAAAAATGGCGAGTGTACCGAATCTAGCTCCACATGCCGCGCAAGACGGACGATTATTAATGCAACGATATTTATTTTCCAGCAGAGGTGGAATTCGCTCCTAATTATCTTACCGACTCCGAAAGCCGGGAGCACACTTGCTGCTCAACTCAAGCTTAGCAATATTAAGCAGCTTGCAGCAGAGCAATAGGCAAGAAAAGAAGCCTGGTGTGCTTGAGCGCTTGCACTGGATGTTTTTATTGATTATCTCATCCGTCCATCATTACCTCCAAACAAAAAAAACAGTAAAGCGGAGCAGATTGCAAGGTCAAGTATCCCGTGCTTCCTTAATCCCCATTTAATGAAGCAACCTTTAGTCTGTGCTCATTCAAAATCCGGCACGACAACAAATCTGCATTTTCGTCGACTCTTCGTCAGGCAATCAATTAGCTCAACTTGGAGCCTTTTCAGAAGAATCGTCTCCACCCCTAATAAGCGTAAGTAAAGTGTAAAGAACAGATCTAGAGAAATAATAACTGTCTGCATGAATTTAGGATTTTCCATTAGTTATTCCGTGCAGTGTTGGTTTGCTCCTTTTGCCCTACGCCTTTCGACTCAACGAACTAGTAGCTACACTTTTGGCGAATTCAAAGAATTTGTTCTTTACCGTTCCTAAGAGCGAAAACGTTCGACGAAATCACTGTACGAGAGCATAGTCTCAGGTTTATACTTTCGTCATCATGGTGAGAACCTGAAATGAACGCTTGAAACTCGTCCCGCTATTAGGCAGTGCCAACGCGCAACTACTGTTACGTTTTTGTGGTTGTTTCTGCGACATTCAAGTGGGCGCTTTCAAGTGTACTAAGTATAGGGCTGCGATTCTGCTCAGGCGCAGTGTTTCCAGTGACCTTCTTGTTATGCCTGGAATCATGGAGGCCAGCACCAGTTTTCCTTTAACCAAGTTCGAGTGAACTCGAAATTCCTGACGTTGCCTCTACGGAAAGACGCCAGAATCCGCAAAACAGTATTGACACTTTGTATTTCTTGTGGTTTAATCAGTATGAGAAACTGGCATGTTTTTCGCGTGGATATAGAGAAAGAACAGCGTTGAGCGCGAAAAGTGAAGGAAGTAGGAATAGACCGAAATAAAGGAAGGTTAGCCAGTTTTCCGACCGGCTGGCTAGCCTCTGAAAAGTGAGGGACAATTGTCTTAGAAGACGCGGAATGAAACGCCCCTCCCCTTTCTTCAACAAAAGAAGAAAAAGCGAGTGCAAGATAACTGACGCTGAATGAAATACAGCTAGTGGTCGAAAAAAAAGAAACTTCGTTTTTATTGAGGCACGCCAGATAATTTCTTAAGTCTAAAATACACTGTAGGTCACGTGACACGGAGACACAGATTGTGGCTAACTCCCGAAGCCGAACCATGGAAAAGAACGTTAACCAAGTTGCCCTGCGTCAGAACACTCGGAAAAACTGACGTAATGGCATAGTTTCTTGTGATATTTTAGTTGACATTAGCGATAAATGTGAGTAAACAATTTACTCGACTGGAAGAGAATAACTATTCGTTTATATCCTTTCACACACTTAGTAAGTCTCATGAGTTTATCGTAAACTTTACAAATTTGCCATACTTCTATAATTTCACGAATGTCGCGTCAAGTTTGACAAAAAATTATGTTTGTGAATATCTTTTAAATATCGTGAAAAATGGGGGAGGGGCGCGAGTTTGCTCAAATATAAATTTTCTTATTCACAAAGTGCTATGTACCAGGAGGGTACCAGGAGGTTCCAGAAAGTTGACTTAGCTCAATTTCTCGACCAAGCGAAATCGGCAGCAGAAGATTGGATAAAAAATACTTCCTGTGATCTAAATTTTTCTCAGTTCCTCGTGTTAAACGTTTACCGCTGCATGGGCGCAACGTCTAAAAGTTAATATTAATAAAACTGTAATATAAAGTTAGTGTGTATGATGCAACAATATCAGTAGTGGAGGCAACCTTTAAAAATTAGATGCTATACTCTCCTCCCTGCTTTCTCCAACGCAAAATTTTCTGTCTGTGGAACACTTACGCATTTACGCATTATAAAGTTCCCATGTTAGCAGATATTATCTGAGAGCACAGGCGCTGTCGCATAAGGCCCGCCTGCATTGTAAAGCGAGAGCCAAAGGGGTTGATAATGAAACTAATGACATTGCATTCATTTTGCATTGAAACTACAAATTGATCGGTAAGCTCGATCATATCTGGTTTAAGATGCACATTCTACAGTCATGTTTTCACGCGGTTAAAAGCAAATGTGCATGCAGTGCGATATTGAAATCTTTATATTGGTTGCTTTTTTTCTGTTGTCGGCTAGGTTCTTTGCATTTAAAACGCCATGCAAAGTGCCACCATTGCACAATGTCGCAAAGTTCGGAAAGTGACGCCACTTGCATTCCTGCTACTACTCGACAACTCACTTACGCCATGCAGCACCGCAACGTAGTCGTATTGATCGTTTACCTTTCAAAGTTTCAAGTCTAGCGTGTCTCGCTGTTTTGTATCGAGACACCTTATTCGAACCGCTCGCGCCTACAAAAATGCGAAAGGAATTTCAATACGTTGGTACATCGGGCTTGTTGATAAGAGAGAGAGAAATAGAAGGAGAAAGGCAGGAAGCATTACCAGAGGCGCATCCGATTTGTTACCCGGCACAGCGGATATAGGTAAAGGGATAAAAATAAAGCGAGAGGAGACAGAGTGAGAGCACAGTCTCGCGCACATCTTGAGGTTCGCACCGCGTCTACACACGGTCGCTAAGACCTACCGACTTGAGGTATTACAACATCGCTTTCGCGGCTTTCTGTGCCATTAATGCCTACGACCATGGTCCAAGAATCTTCATTTACGAAAATGGTCTACAGTCCAGCCGGTTCAGTGCAGTGCCTAGAGCTTCATGCTCGACGTTGTATTGGGGATAGAGGCGTAGGATGTGTTCAATTGTTTCTATAGTTCCACAAGGGTCGTATTTGAGCGTATCCCCCATTTCTATGCGGAGACAGTAAGCCTTCATAAACGCCAGTCCGAGCCGGAGGCGGGTGAATACTGTCGCCTCAGAGTGGGAAACTTTTAACGACCCTTGTCGAATGAATTCTATGAATATGAAAATTTGGGAGGTTCCAAGAACAGTATTTGTGGGTAGCAGCTTTAGCCACGATATGAAGCATTCTTGTACCGTCGGTTCTGGATAAGGGAATTGGATCCAGTCGGGCTTCCAGATGGGCAGACCGGGCGGCTTCGTCAGTGAAGTCATTACCAGCAATGCCGGTATGCCAAGGTAGCCACCAGAACATAATTTCTTGCCCTTTAGAGATAGCTTGATGGTGGTCTTTTCTTGTTTCATGTGTCTCCTGCTCATGAGCCCGGTGATATAGGGCAAAATGCAGACTCTGAAGTGCTACCTTCAGAGACACCACAGGCAAGAGACACCACAGGCAGCGCGTAGGGCAGCAGGCCACTGATGTTATCATGTGTGACAGTTTGAGTTTCATTGTAGTATATGTAGCCAGAATGACAACGGCAGCTGCAGAGCTGGTAGATGAGACCGAACCATCGGTATAGATGGCTCATTAATACCAGCGTCATCTCTTTCAGAGCTACTTTTGGGTGACTGGTCTTCTTCTTAACACCCGAACACTTAAGCGCATCTGAGGCTGTTGGAGACGCCACAAGGAGAATGAAGGCCTTGCTGCGGCTGTGTATCCTAATTGAAGACCATCTGCATGGGTGGTGATAACTGCAGAAAGCGTTGAACAAGGCCAACAACGCCAAGTGGTGACGGGGACACAAAACAAAATTACGCAGATGCGTCTTTTGTAGCTAAGAAAAGTTACTAATCCAAACAGCTTTACGTGAATACGCCTGTTCGGCATTTTTAGAGCTAGTGGATTGCGGTTCCTTTGGAGTCATGTTACATGCTCTTATATTCACTTGAAAAATCCATGTCTATCTCATTTCTCGCACTAGTTCATAAGAATACTTACTAATTGAAACAGCGTGAGTAAAGAGTGACTACAAACCATAACACATGCTTAAGCGAACGCGAAACTGTACGCTGTATCTCAACACTGTGAGAAAGGCGGCACAGACGGCTTGGAAGCGGCAGTTCCCTGTTGCTAGCTGCGAGAGCACTTCTGCCCAACTCTGAAAATTTTTGTAGCGACGCCACCACTTATGGCCAAAGGAAGCCAAGGTGATGTCCCGTAAAAATGAAGAATAAGCTTTGTGATGCGACAATGGGCATGGATTTTGCAAGTGGATGTAGGGGTGTATATCATGGCTGTAAAGGTGCAAAAATTTATTGGTTGTAAAAAACGACTAAAAGAAATATTCACATAAAACTGTTGAGATGTCTACAGTATAAGGAGAATATGCCTGTGACACGTTTTACGCGATTATGTTAAGTAAATAAGAAAGCAAAAACTGGCCAAGTCGCTTAGTATGGTTAAATTTTAACACTGCTCTCACAGAGTATCGATATCTCCATGCATTTCGTGCGGACAAATGACTGAATATTGCTGCTGTTCACTAAAATAGCTGTCGCATCTTGAACAGATAATACGTATGCCTACACCCTATAAAAATGAAAAAAAAAACTTACTGCTAAGCCACAGTTCATTTGTCTACTGAGCAAGAGTACCGATCTGAGTCATCCTCATTCACCCCCATCCCATACCCCTGTATGCCCTGAGGCACTTATCCTCGCTTTAAAAGAAGTGTTGACAGAGAAAAGTGTTCACACCCTATACTTTCTGTTTCTCTGCATTGCAATAAAAATATGTAGGACAGTATTTCATTACATTATCAACATGCAGTACCGGTTCTGGTCACCGGGATCAGGCCACACTCCAGGCCTGCTTGTGCATTTTTATCAACACGCGGATTTTTCTTTAATCCGGTGGAAAATTGCCGGCACCGGGATTCGAACCACGGACCTCTTGCACGCGAGGCGAGTGTTCTAACTCTACGCCACCGCTGCACTGCATGCACTGCATTGTCAACATGTGGGTGGTTCACTTTCCGCGAACAAGTATGGATGAGTTACTGGTATACGTTTGACCTGCTAACAACGTGAACAATGAAACTTCCAGCCATTTTGCTTGATTTCTTGTATTATGTGTTTTTTAATTGTTGCTGTACAATGTGCCTGTTTATAGGCTTGTTTTATTCTCCTGGTTCCACTGTCAATGTTTCTTTAGTTTGGTACGCAGGTATATTTTGAAGTCGACATATAGTATGCGCGAAATTCCACTAGACCATTTAGGAAATGCCATTGCAGCATTCCTGTCCGTCTCTGCCTAGCCTACCTCTTAAGTCCAGGCGCCCAGGAAATTAGATTTTTGGCTTAGCTGCATGTGCAGCCAAGTCAAAATTCGTCGGGGAGTGGCAACTTGAGGTGGTTTTGTGAACAGTATTAGAGGCAGAATGATCTTCACGTAGTGTGTTTGAACGGCCACTAAAAAGGACTCGTGTCACAATGACATAGGAAAATATGACGCAGGAAGATGTCGGTAACTATAGATTGGCTTCCGTAGTTCAGTGGAGCAGTCGCCGCATGGTGAGTCTGGTGACGGACAGCGGTGGCTGTCCAATGGAGAGCTTTCAAAGTGAGGGGAAGAGGACCATACAAATCAATGCTGATGACCTCAAAGGGTGTGGTGTTGGAAGAGAGAGGTTGCAGCAGTTCAATAAAACCAGACAACGCGCGTCTGCTACGTCGACAAGGCTGACAGGAAGCAGCACAATTTACGACACTGGCGGACATGGCAGGTGTTATGTTTCGCCTACGACGCGCGGTATAGCCGGCGCGGATGCAGCGGACGCCGGGGCTTCGTTCAAACCGGCGGACATTTTGGCCCGTTCGGCGCCGCCGCTGCGCCTCCCCGCCAAGCGCGTCCAGGCATGTTCCAATGCCACGTGTCTTCGTGTGTGCGTGTGTGTGTGTGTGTGCATGTTGGTGCCCACGCTTGTCAAAGCGCGGCAGCCGGGGAGAGGAGCTCCCCCAACAGTGAAGCGAGGAGGTCTGGCCGGCGCCGGCCCGGCGGATGCGTCACCTACTCGTCCCAACGTGCCCGAGCGGCGCCGTCACGTGCGCCTCTATCGAGGTGTTCCTTCTTCCCCTCGACTTCGAGAGTATAAGAGCAGCTGCTCCCGGACGCCGAGAGAGGCTCCGATTTCTTCAGTTGAGTTACGTGCTCTCCCGTCTCTCCACTTCGGTCGACCTGACCGCCCGCTCTTTTGCGATGCTAGAATAAACAAGTTGTTCTGTTAGCATTCGACTCATGCTTTGCCGGGACCTTCGGATGCTTCCAGTTGTGCCCCAGGCCGCCAGGCCAACGCTACTCTTGGGGCTTCCAACCCGATTGCAACAACGGGTGTCAGCGCTGAGATTCCAACAACTGGCTGGTAGCGGTGAGATCGCGACAACGGAGGCCAGCAGCGAAGATATGCAGTTGACTGTATGCTGAGCAGCACAACGACCATCCGGGAGCAGTGCAACGAGCCCTGTGTGATGACTGGTTGCCTGCAGCGGAACGACTGCGCTGAATTCTTGGCCGCGAGGTTTGGTGAGTGCGGGACTTTCTTCTTCTGAGTTTTGCCAGGCTTTTGTTAGTGTCAGAAACAGAGCTGGTAATTGTGGTTGTCGTTGCTGCCGGGTTAGTTTGCGGCAAGACAATAGTAGGCAGTAGAGAAAGCAGCATTCAGAGCAGCCATGGATTGGAAGTCGTTGCGCAAACCGAAGTTGCTGGAGCTTGCAAGAGAGTTGGGCCTGGATGTCTCAGACAAACTCAGAAACCCAGAACTGCTAAGGGCTATTTTTGAGTTGGAGGCTGAGGATGACGAGCTGTCGGAATGCCTTGAGACTATTGAGGAGAGGGCAAAAAGACAGGAGCGCGAACTTAAAGAACAGAAAGAGCGAGAGCAACAAGAGCGCGACCGTCAACACGCTTTGGAAATGAAGCGTCTCGAGATAGAGATGGAACGCGCTCGTAATGGAAGTCAGGCACACGGTGCAGGAGAACGAGTATTGTTCAAAATGACTGACCTGATGCGGCCGTTTAAGCTTGGAGAGGACATTGGTTTGTTCCTGGTTAACTTTGAGCGAACGTGCGAGAAGCAGGGGTTCTCTCGGGAAACGTGGCCACAGCGCTTGCTCACTTTGTTACCCGGCGAGGCGTCCGACGTAGTCGCTCGCTTGAATAGAGAGGAGGCAGAGGATTTCGACAAAGTGAAATCGAGTCTGCTAAAAAAGTACAGGCTGTCAGCGGAGGCGTTCCGTCGGAAGTTTCGGGAAAATGAGAAAGTTAAAAGTGATAATAATAATATTTTGGGTTTTACGTGCCAAAACCACTTTCTGATTATGAGGCACGCCGTAGTGGAGGACTACGGAAATTTGGACCACCTGGGGTTCTTTAACGTGCACCTAAATCTAAGCACACGGGTGTTTTCGCATTTCACCCCCATCGAAATGCGGCCGCCGTGGCTGGGATTCGATCCCGCGACCTCGTGCTCAGCAGCCCAACACCATAGCCACTGAGCAACCACGGCGGGTTAAGGTAAAAGTGAGTCATATACAGAGTTTGCCTACAGGCTTATGTCAAACATGCAGGAGTGGCTCAAAGAAGAGAAAGCGTTGGGTGATCACGAGAAAGTTCGGCAGTGTTTCGGGCTGGAACAGTTTTATAGTCGGTTACCTGAGAACGTGCGGTACTGGGTCTTGGATAGGCCAGACGTTAGTACTGTGGCTAGAGCCGCTGAGCTAGCCGAAGAGTTTGTGACGCGTCGGGCTCGCGGAGCTAAGGACGGTCAAAAGGGTGAATTTGGCTCCAAGTTTGAGAGGCCGAAGTTCACGCCCATGAGAGCAAAGGGGGACACACGTAGTGCGGATGCCAGTGAAAGCAGTCCGACCGAACGTGAGGAGACGGCGGCAGCCGAAGCCGAACGCAGAAAGCGGTTCGAGACGAGGCAAGTGCGCGTGTGTTATACGTGTCAGAAGCCGGGTCACTTTTCGGCGCAGTGTCCAGAAACAAAAAACAAAAGTCGTGTTTTTGTCATTATGCAGCACTGACGAGAACATGAAGCTTCTCGAGCCTTACATGCGAGACCTCCTCGTGAACGGGAAAGAGTGCCGAGTGCTTCGCGATTCCGCAGCTACGATGGATGTAGTTCACCCGATATGTTCACGGGCGAGTGCGCATGGATCAAGCAAGCCGTGGAAGCTCATAGCGTGTGTCTGCCCGTAGCAAAAGTGCTTATTGAAGGACCTTTCGGAGCGCTTGAGACGGAGGCCGCAGTGTCATCTATGCTGCCCCCCCCAGTACGCGTTCCTATTTTCGAACAGGTCCGATCACCTCCTGCGCGAGAAGGGGCTTTTGTTTGGTGAGGCTAGCGTTCAGGCCTTAACCAGATCGAAGGTTCGGGAGCTCGCTGCAAAGGCGGTAGTTGCGGGGCCGACGTTGTCGAACAATGAGAAAGGGTCAGAGGCGCAGCAAGCTGATATTCAGAGCACGCCCGAACTGAACAAAATTGAGCCTTTAGCGTTGAAGGCACCAGATACTGGAGAGGAAATGCCCGACACGGGAAAGTTAGAAGAGCTATCTGCAGATTTGCTCATCGCGCCTACGTCAGACGGACTTGATAGGTTGCTAAAAGTCAGCCGGTCGGCTTTGATAGCCGAGCAAAAAAAGGATGGCAGCCTAGAAAACATACGCTGCATTGTCAAGGAAGGTATCGCCAAGAAAAATGCTCATTTTGTGGAAAGAGGTGGGGTCCTGTACCGGAAGTATCTAGACCGCAGGGGAGTGAAGTTCGATCAGCTGATCGTGCCTCAGTGCTACCGTCAGGATCTGTTGCGCTTGTCGCATGGAGGTTCGTGGTCCCGACACCTAGGAGTTAAGAAAACTAAGGACCGTCTCTTGCAAGAGTACTATTGGCCAGGGTGTTTTCGGGACGCAGACCACTTCGTGAGGACATGTGACACCTGTCAGCGGGTGGGCAAACCAGGGGACAAATCGAGGGCGCCGTTGAAGTTGGTACCTGTCATTACGGAGCCTTTTAGACGGCTCGTTATTGATACAGTGGGACCTCTACCGGTAACAGCCATGGGGTACAGACACATTTTGACTGTGCTCTGCCCAGCGACAAAGTTCCCTGAAGCAGTGCCGCTTAAAGAACTCAGCTCAGTTGAGATAGTCAATGCACTACTGCAAATATTTGCGCGAGTTGGTTTTCCTACGGAAATCCAGTCAGATCAGGGCACAGTGTTTACTAGCGCTTTGACAACTTTTCTCGAAAGGTGTGGGGTAAAGCTGTTACACAGCTCAGTGTACCACCCACAGTCGAATTCCGTTGAGAAGCTCCACTCCGTCATGAAGCGCGTGTTGAGAGCATTGTGGTTTGAACAACCAACTGACTGGGAGCTGTGTCTGCCTGGAGTGATGTTTGCATTAAAGACCGCGCCGCATGCGGCTACGGGGTTTTCGCCGGTTGAGCTAGTGTACGGTCGCTCGCTGCGATCTCCGCTTCGCATGCTTCGAGACGGATCACTGCCCTCTCCAATGGCTGCAGACCATCTCTTTCACAAATGGCCGCCTCCTGCGCTGGAGCCTCGCTTTGCAACAATATTCCTTTGAGGTGCGTTACAAAAAGGGGAGTCTCAACGGTAACGCCGATGGCTTAAGTCGAAGCCCCTAACGTAGGAATCAGCCTCAGAGTTGTTTGTTACTGATGTTTTTCTTCCTGAGGCGGGATTTTTAACATATTGCTTTTGTGTAGTGTTTCAAAGTGATGACGTGCTTTCTAGTGCAATTTTCCAATTTGTGGACGTGTTCTGAGTGCTGCTAGACTACTGTAAGGAACTAGGCAGTGGTATAAAAGGGGAAAGAGCCTGGCAGGGCTTAGTGAGGGTTGTGCCGTGCTTGCTGACTGAGCGGTTGAGTTTCGGCGTAGTTCTAACGCTTGCTGGGAACGAGAACAAAAATGGCAACTCTCCCGAAGTCACTTTGTAGTGTCCTGTGTGAACCTGAACGAGATAACGAGGCCTTCTCTGTGCGCTGCGCTCAAGAAACGCCGAAGGACGCCCGACGTCGGTTATGAGCATCATCTAGCGACATCCCTCCGGACAGCGGATGCAGTCCCCTGACCATCGGGATCTCCTTCCCCCGGCGGGGCGGTCTGTTACGTTTCGCCTACGACGCGCGGTATAGCCGGCGCGGATGCAGCGGACGCCGGGGCTTCGTTCAAAGCGGCGGACATTTTGGCCCGTTCGGCGCCGCCGCTGCACCTCCGCGCCAAGCGCGTCCAGGCATGTTCCATTGCCACGTGTCTTCGTGTGTGTGTGTGTGTGTGTGTGCATGTTGGTGCCCACGCTTGCCAAAGCGCGGCAGCCGGGGAGAGGAGCTCCCCCAACTGTGAAGCGAGGAGGTCTGACCGTCGCCGGCCCTGCGGATGCGTCACCTACTCGTCCCAACGTGCCCGAGCGGCGCCGTCACGTGCGCCTCTATCGAGGCGTTCCTTCTTCCCCTCGACTTCGAGAGTATAAGAGCAGCTGCTCCCGGACGCCGAGAGAGACTCCGATTTCTTCAGTTGAGTTACGTGTTCTCCCGTCTCTCCACTTCGGTCGACCTGACTGCCCGCTCTTTTGCGATGCTAGAATAAACAAGTTGTTCTGTTAGCAGTCGACTCATGCTTTGCCGGGACCTTCGGATGCTTCCAGTTGTGCCCCAGGCCGCCAGGCAACGCTATCCTTGGGGCTTGCAACCCGATTGCAACAACGGGTGTCAGCGCTGAGATTCCAACACAGGCCAGAAAAAGCAACTCCTGAGCTGGTGCTATGCCTTGTGGAAGCCTAGATGATCGGCTGTGGCATCGTGTGGGAAGGCACGGAGAACATCGGTTTTTAGGGAGTGTGAAATCACAGGTACCAGTCTGCTGCTGTCCACAGGAAAAATAGAGCGGTAGACAACAGCGTCAGTGAGCTAGCGGTGCGTAAGGAGTTCGTGAGAACGGGTGTTCGGGGGAGGACAAGGAACCACTGAGGCGATCAGTGATGGTACGGCAGTATGGGTCAGCATGTTGGTTAGAGACGAAGGCGTCGTGGTGTTGTAAACCCAGCCGGGCAATTACGCTAAGACCGAAACTGAGTCAAAAGTGGGCTGTAGAGGTTAGCCCATGTGGGAAGGGGATGGCGATTGACATGAGGATGCAAAAGCGAGAAAGAGCGCAAACATCCCTGTGTGCTCCTGGGTAAATGATTCACACGTGTAGGGCATGGAGGTTCGCTACAGCTGTTATCGTTGTGTGATCAATGAAGTTTTGTGCTTGCTTGCGAGATGTCCAAAAACATTCGAAGTCCCGCTGGCGAAATGGCGCTTATTATTCAGTTGTAGTCCAAATTAGCTAGGCATGTCGGAACTTCATTGTGGCGCTGCAAATGTTCTGAGAATGTTCTGAGAATCACCATCATCATCATCATCAGCGTGGTTACGCCCAAAGCAGGGCAAAGGCCTCTCCCATATTTCTCCAACAACCCCGGTCATGTACTAATTGTGGCCATGCCGTCCCTGCAAACTTCTTAATCTCATCCGCCCACCTAACTTTCTGCCGTCCCCTGCTACGCTTCCCTTCCCTTGGAATCCAGTCCGTAACCCTTAATGACCATCGGTTATCTTCCCTCCTCATTACATGTCCTAGCCATGCCCATTTCTTTTTCTTGATTTCAACTAAGATGTCATTAACTCGCGTTTGTTCCCTCACCCAATCTGCTCTTTTCTTATGCCTTAACATTACACCTATCATTCTTCTTTCCATAGCTCCTTGCGTCGTCCACAATTTGAGTAGAACCCTTTTCGTAAGCCTCCAGGTTTCTGCCCCGTAGGTGAGTACTGGTAAGACACAACTATTATACACTTTTCTCTTGAGGGATACTGGCAACCTGCTGTTCATGATCTGAGAATGCCTGCCAAACGCACCCCAGCCCATTCTTATTCTTCTGATTATTTCCGTCCCATGATCCGGATCCGCAGTCGCTACCTGCCCTAAGTAGATGTATTCCCTTACGACTTCCCGTGCCTCGCTGCCTATTGTAAATTGCTGTTCTCTTCCGAGACTGTTAAACATTACTTTAGTTTTCTGCAGATTAATTTTTAGACCCACACTTCTGCTTTGCCTCTCCAGGTCAGTGAGCATGCATTGCAGTTGGTCCCCTGAGTTACCAAGCAAGGCAATATCATCAGCGAATCGCAAGTTACTAAGGTATTCTCCATTAACTTTTATCCCCATTTCTTCCCAATCCAGGTCTCTGAATACCTCCTGTACACACGCTGTGAATAGCCTTGGAGAGATCGTATCTCCCTGCCTGACGCCTTTCTTTATTGGGATTTTGTTGCTTTCTTTATGGAGGACTACGGTGGCTGTGGAGCCGCTATAGATATCTTTCAGTATTTTTACATACGGCTCGTCTACACCCTGATTCCGTAATGCCTCTATGACTGCTGAGGCTTCGACAGAATCAAATGCTTTTTCGTAATCAACGAAAGCTATATATAAGGGTTGGTTATATTCCGCACATTTCACTATCACCTGATTGATAGTGTGAATATGAACTATTTTTGAGTAGCCTTTGCGGGATACTGACGGGTCCTTTGCTTGACAGAAGTCTAAGGTGTTCCTGATTCTATTTGCGATTACCTTAGTAAATACTTTGTAGGCAACGGACAGTAAGCTGATCGGTCTATAATTTTTCAAGTCTTTGGCGTCCCCTTTCTTATGGATTAGGATTATGTCAGCGTTTTTCCAAGATTCCGGTACGCTCGACGTTATGATGCATTGCGTATACAGGGTGGCCAGTTTCTCTAGAACAATCTGCCCACCATCCTTCAACAAATCTGCTGCTACCTGATCCTCCCCAGCTGCCTTCCTCCTTTGCATATCTCCCAAGGCTTTCTTTGCTTCTTCCGGCGTTACCTGTGGGATTTCGAATTCCTCTAGACTATTTTCTCTTCCATTATCGTCGTGGGTGCCACTGGTACTGTATAAATCTCTATAGAACTCCTCAGCCACTTGTACTATCTCATCCATATTAGTAATGATATGGCCGGCTTTGTGTCTTAACGCATACATCTGATTCTTGCCAATTCCTAGTTTCTTCTTCACTGTTTTTAGGCTTCCTCCGTTCCTGAGAGCATGTTCAATTCTATCCATATTATACTTCCTTATGTCAGCTGTCTTACGCTTGTTGATTAACTTCGAAAGTTCTGCCAGTTCTATTCTAGCTGTATGGTTAGAGGCTTTCATACATTGGCGTTTCTTGATCAGATCTTTCGTCTCCTGCGATAGTTGACTGGTATCCTGCCTAACGGAGTTACCACCGACTTCCATTGCACACTCCTTAATGATGCCCACAAGATTGTCGTTCATTGCTTCAACACTAAGGTCCTTTTTCCTGAGTTAAAACCGAATACCTGTTCTGTAGCTTGATCTGGAATTCCTCTATTTTCCCTCTTACCGCTAACTCATTGATCGGCTTCTTATGTACCAGTTTCTTCCGTTACCTTCTCAGGCCTAGGCTAGTTCGAGTTCTTACCATCCTGTGGTCACTGCAGCGCACCTTGCTGAGCACGTCCACATCTTGTATGATGCCAGGGTTAGCGCAGAGTATGAAGTCTATTTCACTTCTAGTCTCGCCGTTCGGGCTCCTCCACGTCCACTTTCGGCTATCCCGCTTGCGGAAGAAGGTATTCATTATCCTCATAATATTCTGTTCCGCAAACTCTACTAATAACTCCCCCCTGATATTCCAAGTGCCTATGCCATATTCCCCCCTGCCTTGTCTCCAGCCTGCTTCTTGCCTACCTTGGCATTAAAGTCGCCCATTAGTATAGTATATTTAATTTTCACGCTACCCATCGCTGATTCCACGTCTTCATATATAGAAGCTTTCGACTTCCTTGTCATCTTGACTGGATGTAGGGGCGTAGACCTGTACAATCTTCATTTTGTACCTCTTATTAAGCTTCACAACAAGACCTGTCACCCGCTCGTTAATGCTATAGAATTCCTGTATGTTACCAGCTATATTCTTATTAATCAGGAATCCGACGCCTAGTACTCTCCGCTAAGCCCCGGTAGCACAGGACGTGCCCGCTTTTTGGCACTGTATATGCTTCTTTTGGCCTCCTAACTTCACTGAGCCCTATTATATCCCATTTACTGCCCTCTAATTCCTCCAATAGCAGTGCTAGACTCGCCTCACTAGATAGCGTTCTAGCGTTAAACGTTGCCAGGTTCATATTCCAATGGCGGCCTGTCCGGAGCCAGTGATTCTTAGCACCCTCTGCTGCGTCGAAGGTCTGACCGCCGCCGTGGTCAGTTGCTTTACAGCTGCTGGGGACTGAGGGCCCGGGTTTGATTGTGTTGTTCATATAGGAGGTTGTGGCCAAGTACTCTCTGGTGAGGGAGTGCGGTACCGGTTCTGGTCACCGGGATCAGGCCACACTCCAGGCCTGTTTATGCAATTTTATGAACACGCGGATTTTTTTTTAATCCGGTGAAAAATTGCCGGCACCGGGATTCGAACCACGGACCTCTTGCACGCAAGGCGGGTGTTCTACCTCTAGGCCACCAAAAGCCAGAAACTTCTAAAAGCGGACGAAATCAAGTTGTGCGATTAAGGATAGCCCAGATAGGTTTTAGATTTCAAGCGTCGTAGTAAACTGTCTATTATTCTTTTTAATGTGGTGGGGGCATTGGAAAGGGATATGGCATAATACTGAACTCGTATAGCCCATCAGAGGTGGTAAATGTTTTTTTTTCTTTGTGAGATTCGTATAATGGACCTTGCCGGATTGAAAGTACAGGCTGAAACAACATTCAGTATATTTGACGAGTCTAAGTCATCACCACTTCGACGCAGAAGATATAAACACCGTTACGTGTGATTATGTTCAGTGCACAATAGTCAATGCAAAATCGAACGGTCCCACGTTTTTCTGTACAAGTTCCGAAGGACAATACCTTGGACTCGGTGACCCCACGATGTTGGGACGAAGCATATTGGTGGCGTTATCCTGTATGACCTTTCACTCTGTTGAAGATGTGGGGTACGGACGCCGGTGAACAATATTTTAATATCTGCGCAGAAGCGATGTCTCGACGCAAGAGTTTCACCGAACACAAGACGGTAGACATCAAATGAAGTTGGTTGCTTCCTAAATATGTCGAGGAGACGTTGAATTTATGCTCTGGAAAGAATTTGCTTATGGCGGCCTTCAAGAACGAAGTAGTTCGAGGGAAGTTACAACAGGTGCGGGTGGTGTGGGTTAAAGGGGACGAAACAACACAACTACAATGTCGGCCGATTAGAGAAGGGCGGCTCCATGGAAAAGAAGGATAGGTTTTAGAGCAGGGTTGAACAAGATCTTGCTAGTAAAGCAATGAGTAAAAAATATGACTTTCGACGCGAGTACAATCTCTGTAGAGAGGAAGCAGTCATCAAAGCTACGCAAGACATCACCGCCGACGAATATGTCCGATGCGATGTTAAGATGATGTATCATCTGCGCTGGGCTGTAGAACGTAATTAGCATTGTTGCCGAGACGCATGGGGGGGTCGAAGACGACAGAGTCATGATCGCTATCCATAATATTTACACTGTGCTGCTCACACCATTTCAAGGCCCGAATGCCGAAGACGAAAAATCCCAGCCGAAAATGACTTGATGTGAACAATTACTAAGCACAGAAAATGGTATGTGGTGTCGTATTTCCTCGGTGGAAATATGAGCAGTGAACTCTGCAGAGGGATGAATAGTGAGGTCTTCGGTACAACGTACAGAAGGAACACCATAAAGCATCTTTACTTTTCCAGGAATAGGTACAGAGATCTGCGCGGATGATTGTAAGGGAGGCGCCAGTGTCCATGAGGGCGATGGCATGGACACTTCAACAAACGTAGACAAAAGAATTGTATGGCAAACCAAAGAAGTTGGGATATGTCTAAACGATAAAGTTTTCACTCCTAAAATTGCAGCATTAGGTTTTCCGAACGGGCATCGGGAAATTGGAAGGCTGACCTGAGCGGAGCCACAAGAGCCGTGATGACGAAGGAGAGCGTCGATGGGGCCGAAGGAACTCCGCAGGGTCAGGAGAAGAAGGGAAGCGACGTGCAGTACGGAACATTCTGTGTTTACCAGGTATTGGAAAAGCGTCGTTACGTTTTTGTGGAGGACAGCCGCGGCATTCATCTTCCTGGCACCGCCTGCAGTAGCGGAAACTAGGTACTCGGTAGCCATGCTGATAGCCGATGAGATGGCTGGGGCACCCTGCTCTGAGCCATACATGCCCCCATACGTTATAGATTATCTAGTTGGCCTTTGCGATGTCCTCAGCGTTTTTCCTGTGATTAGCGCTCTTAGGTTACTTTTCCCGCTTAGATGTGCTGCTTTAAACAATTATCGCATAACTGAAAACCCTGTCGGATAGTTGACTTCAAACCTGGCTCCCTCAGCACAGTCCACTAATGCTCTATTCACAGCCCTTCAACGCACGCCTGGTAATCCCACATAACACCCAACCCAGCTTCGATTGTGTGACTGAGAAAGCGGGCGCTCTTAAAGGCAACATTTAAAATTTAATTTATATGCCTAAAATAAAAAAAAAATTCAGTGCCCTTCCACTCTGTGAAGAAGGATGACCAGCGAAACAGTGTATGTGGGCCCCTTAATGGCGAACTGCACCTCCACCGCGAGTCGGCCCGGCATTGCACTATCTTCGGGATCAGTCCACGCATGGGGAGTGCTTCGCGCCTACTTCGCCTCCGCTGCGAGTCAGCCCGGCATTGCGTTATCTTCAGGATCGACCCACCGCTTAACGCCTGCTTCACCTCCGCCGCGGGTAGGTCCGGCGGAGGGGAGAAGTGGGCAAGTGGCGCGCCACCTGTTTGGGCAGCGCCGTACATTGCGAGGAGGGGGTCTTCTGTGTTTGCCGCAAAATGACTCTGCGTGTGCGCCAAGCGCAGGAGAAATGTTGCGGAAACGTACTTCGCTACGCGTTTAACTGCTACTTCTTTAATTTACATGCTCATAATTACCGATATACGCCGCAGTATAACTTTCTACAGCACCTTTCTAAGGCAACACCGCATTCAGTAGAGGCGCCTTTGTCCCGCTTTGAAACGTCGAACTCATGGCTGAGTGGTAGCGTCTCCGTCTCACACTCCGGAGACCCTGGTTCGATTCCCACCTAGCCCATCTTACAAGTTGTTTTTATTTATGAATTGCCTTCCCCCATTCCTCGCTCACGGCCAACGCCGAAGAACACCGGCTTTTCTGCGACACAAGCTGCTTAACGCTGTCGCGTTAAATTCTTGAACTGGGCCAGAGCATCCGGTGTTTAAGTTCTCTCGGAACGTCATCCGCACAATACGCGTGGTGGACTCGGCTTGCTCGAAGCGCCTCACCTTGCAATCCCTTGTAGTATTTTTTACACTACGCCATAGTGGTCGAAAGCCCTCTTCAATGTTTCCCCGGTAACGTTGGAATGGAGCCCAGTGCACTTTGAGTGTGATGTCTTGCCCTACAGGGTCAATGACGGTGCAACCGCGCTTTTGGCTTCAGGCCACCCGCTTAACCAGCACTTCCTTCACCTCTGGAGTTCGTAGCTCAATGAGGCACACATGCGTCATTTGGAAGGGCCCTATATCGGTCACGTCTTTCATTGCACTGGGTTATTTCAGCCGGACACGGAAATCTTCAAGGTTGTATGGCCTTCCAGCAACGCCACTGTGTAACTAGAAACACTCCTTCATAGTTTCTCCTGATTTCAAAGTTGATAGTACATACCGATAGCCCGATAGAGCGACAGAAGACCTGTTACCACGGCCAGACGCGGCCGCTGAAGCCGCTCTTGCGAAACTCGACATCTTGCGTCCGGACGTGTCCATGTCCAGAGGTAGAATGACAGCCACAGTCGGCTTGTCATGAGCGCCCTTTAAACAGGGGCTTTATATTCAGTGCAAGGCGCAAGCGAATCACAGGAATTCCCTTCCAGCAGAGGAGGAAAGGGCGTGATCGCGTGTTCACTTGCCTCGCGCCCACCGTTTTCAGCCAGTTCAGGCCTGGAAGTTAGATGGGGAGGCCATGTTTGGTTCGTTCTGCCGAAGAGCAGGCTGCGTTGAAGGAACGGCCGTGGGAGCAGGCCACGTGTCATGATTTCGGCCGAAAAACAGGCGGCCTTTCATGATGGATGGATGGAATAACTTTAATGAATGCTCCTGCGAGGTAATGGAGCTACTGCTGCACCTAAAGTCAACACAGTGGTTGTGCGACCACCTAATATGAACTGACATCACGTAATTTCCTTCGTCTCGATATTGTTCCGCAGTCCATGACTGTAACACATTCAAGCAGGGCCAGTTCGCAGAAGCCAGACCTGAAGAAAGGCTCGCCGCGCATCCTCTCCGCCTCACCTGATCAAAAGGGATCTAAGACATGGATGGGCGGAGTGTTTCGCCATAAATATTGTGACATAACAGTTAACGCGACCTTTAATACGCACCAAAGATGTGGCAGACCAATCAAACTCAGGGCCCAAGGTGAGTCCCCAAAGCGATGAAGTCGAATAAACCGATTTGATTATGATCATGCGCAGACGATGAAAAAGCGCCTAAGTAATGGCCACGCTAATTTCCCCCGCGTGCGAGCGGCCAGCGTGGCCGCAGCTTCAAGGTACCGAAAACGCCTTGTGAAAGGGTTTATAGAAGAGACGTGGACAATCTCAGCAGCGCGACAGCGGTGGTGAGTTGGAACGACAGGTTGGACGCGATAAGTAACGGGAGAAACTTGCTTCGTGACTGTATACGTGCTTGTGAAACAAAAGTGAAACTTGTCGCACAAGCCAGGAGTGCGGGCTGGTGTCCATTGCAGCACTTCATCTCCAGGGCTGAAGAACACTGCCTTTCGATGCGCGGTAATACAGGCAACCTGAAAAGTAGCCAAGAAAAGTTATTTGTCTCACTTCGACATACTGCTACTTCTTTGAATTATGTATATAATAAGGTGATAGGTGGATGTGTATCTAAAAGCAGCAGCTGAATGCTACAACCATTTCAGCACGAGAGATTCGTTAGGTTTTCAACAATTGTTACTTTAATTGCTTGGAACAGCATACAAAATGCAGCTGAAGACTTTGAACACGTAGCAGGCGTTCGTATTTAGTCGTTTCCAGTGTTTTCCACACTGGACAAAACAAACAATGCACCATGTTAAAGTTTTCAAACATCTACGTTGTGCTACATCAAAGTGGTCACGCGGTGCGCTGAAGTCCAAAATTTCCCTTCACAATGTCCACGTTATCAAGGGGGCCATGTTATTTTGTTAGCTTTGTCGACATGCTATTGCATACATGTCAAGTCAAGCCACTCAGCATCTCCAGCTCTAAAAGAGGTAGGACAACTCACTACAGCGCTTTTCATTTGATGAAAAGTGCTGATGCTGATGGTTGTTCAATACGCAAGTGTGGTGGGCATGTTGGTAACGAGGCAATATGTCTTAATAATGTTTCAATTTTGACATTATTATTCATCTCTTCGCACAATTCTCATATGCATATCAACCGCAGCAATGGCCTCGCTCTAGAGCATCCGCTTCCTATATGGGAGGTACCGAGCACAAATCCCGTTGCCATCGGAAACCCAACGGTGTTTCTAATTGTTCCATGGCCTGGTGCTCGACTTCTGCTGAGGGCTGACATTATGAAAGGGGGCCTGATAGAGATTTCCAGAATTGTCTCTGGGCGCCTCTTATGCAACCACAGAAGGCCTTGCTGAAGAGCATCCGCCACGGGGAAGTCTCCTTTTCCAAGCGTATAACTCCTGAGCAATGCCGAACGTCAGGCCGGCGTACAATTGTTCCCGTTTGAACCAGGGGGTACCCGGTGGCGGTGGGAGTCGAACCCACAACTTTCGCCCCCGAAGCGGGATCTCTACAATGGAACTCTGTCTACCGGAACACTAAATACACAGCGTTATAGCAGAGCGTAGGATGGCAGCTCCTAGGCTGCCTACCTCTATTCTAACTTATCCGTGATATTTGGTTCGTGAAAGATATTGTCACAGTCGGTAATGTGGAAAGAAGACGACGCTGATGGTGGTCTTGGAGACGACGAGGAAGTGTTTAGCAGTATTGATGCTCTACGCTTGTTGGCTCAGCCATTAAAAGCCACTTCTTCCTTCCCGTAACATCACTGGTGGAGGTGCGGGGTAATCACTTGAGCAACACGGAGCTCAAGACGGATATGGTGACTGCGGTCGCCCGGTCGCCTGACCGACCACCATTCCCTTTGTTGGCTTTCCTCCCTCAAGGATCCCACCGGACGCCTCGGTCGCTGGGCCCTACGGCTGCAAGTATACACATACACTGTGGCCTACAAGTCGGGTCGTCTACATCAGGACGCCGACTGCCTGTCTCGTCATCCCGTCGATGTACGGGACGGTTTAGGGGATGTCGCACCGATCTGCGTTCTTTCGCTCTCAGCCTTGCAAGACATTGGCGCTGAACAACGACGCGATGAGTCGTTACGCCCCATTATCGAACGCCTGCTCTCTGCTCCGTCTGACCCATCCCTTCACATGTTCGTACTGCAAAATGGCATCCTGTATCGCCGCAACATGCACCCCGACGGGCCCGAGCTCGTAACCGTCATTCCGTCTCATCTGCAACAGATTGTACTGCAGCAACTGCACGACGTTCCCACCACTCGACACCTTGGTTTCACGCGGACCTATGACCGAATTCGGCGACGGTTTTTCTGGCCCCGTCTGAACCTGTCTGTCCGGCGCTATGTTGCCGCGTGTGAGTCGTGTCAACGCCGAAAAAGACCAGCTGTGCCTCCTGCCGGACTGCTGCAGCCTTTGGATTTACCGGCCGACCCTTTTTTTCGCGTTGGCCTTGATCTCCTCGGACCATTCCCTGTATCCAAGGACTGTAATAGGTGGATTGCCGTCGCTACGGGCTATACAACTCGCTATGCCATTACTAGAGCCCTACCGACCAGCTGCGCTACAGACGTCGCCGATTTCTTGCTTCACGACGTTATTTTGCACCACGGTGCACCTCGAGAACTTCTCGCCGATCGCGGCAGATACGTTCTTGCCAAAGTCATCGATGACCTACTTCGATCATGTGCTACCAAGCACAAACTTACTACCGCTTACCATCCTCAAACTAACGGTCTTACCGAACGCCTGAACCGCACAATAACTGACATGCTAGCAATGTATGTTTCCTCCGATCATCGCGACTGGGACATTCCTCTACCATTTGTCACGTTCGCCTACAATTCCTCGCACCCGCCGTGGTTGCTCAGTGGCTATGGTGTTGGGCTGCTGAGCACGAGGTCGCGGGATCGAATCCCGGCCACGGCGGCCGCATTTCGATGGGGGCGAAATGCGAAAACACCCGTGTGCTTAGATTTAGGTGCACGTTAAAGAACCCCAGGTGGTCAAAATTTCCGGAGTCCTCCACTACGGCGTGCCTCATAGTCAGAAAGTGGTTTTGGCACGTAAAACCCCAAATATTATTATTATTATTACAATTCCTCGCGCCACGACACAGCTGGCTATTCACCCTTCTATCTCCTCTTCGGCCGTGAGCCGACTTTGCCTTTCGAGACTCTCCTTTCGACCACACTCGACTCGCCGACAGAGTACACTCGGGATGTAATAGCCACAGCAACCCAAGCCCGCCAGATTGCCCACATTCGTCTTTCCGCTTCACAGACACGCCAGAAGTGCCGTTACGACCAGCGCCATCGTGACCTTAACTACGAACCAGGTGCTCCCGTGCTTGTTTGGTATCCAACTCGGCATGTTGGTCTTTCCGAGAAATTCCTCTCGCGATACTATGGCCCTTACCGCATCCTTCGCCAGGTGACCCCTGTCACATATGAAGTGTCTCCGCTGAATGCCTCGGTGCCTTCACCTCTCTCTGACATCATCCACGTCAGCCGTCTCAAACCGTACCTTTCTGAGACCATGAGCCGCTCCAATCAGGTGCTTTTTCCGACGGGGGTGATGTCACAGTCGGTAATGTGGAAAGAAGACGACGCTGGTGGTGGTCTTGGAGACGACGAGTAAGTGTTTAGCAGTATCGATGCTCTACGCTTGTTGGCTCAGCCATTAAAAGCCACCTGTAAGTAGACAAACGCTTCTTCCTTCCCGTAACATCGTGATGAAATTGGTCATAGCTTAATATCTGACACCGAGTACACGGACAAGCGCCCCTTTGTTGTTATTATTGAAACCAGTTGCTTGTTTGGACTGCTAGGGGCAGTGCGAAAGTACCTCAGCAACGATGAGAACACGAAGCCAACGTATAGCAAACCTTTGAAGCCTTGGGATAGACCTCCTTAAGCTCTTCAGGCTCAGTTGCTGGGAATACAGGTCAGCTAGGTGAAAGGCACCCCATTTTCCAGTAATGTGTGAACAGCTAGTGGGGATAACAAAAAAAGCACAATAGCGCTTTCGGGGAAAGCTTACCCGTAAAAATAAACTGCCATATTGCGTCACATACCCCTTCCAGGTTAACAGACATTGATGACACCGTTGTCAAGAGCGCATGCATTGGCTATGTTATTGTAACTGCCGCCTAGCCATCTGCTTCGGCACGGTTTACTACTAAACATGTGCTGCCGTGTATTGAATGGTCCGCTTTTTTATTTCACCGCTGTCTTGGGGACGCTGCATTTTCCTTCAGGGGTGCTTAGCTGACTGCAAGCAGGAAGAACAATCTTGTGCCACATTTGATTTTTCTGCAACGAGGACACAGCCAATAAATCAATATTGTAACGCACAGTTGAGTGATGGTGCTTTAATCGCTTTACCTTGGGCGAACTTGCGCCCGACAAACAGCTAAACAAGAGCCTCACAGGAACGTCCACAGTCTTTTCGCAAGAGACCCGCACCTCTTCTTCTTCCCTCGTGTCCCGCGCTGATGACACGCTGCTCCGATTGCGCGTGCGTTGCAAGCCCGTGTTGCCCACTTCACTGCCGCTATCTTTCGCAGGTAGCAGTAAACAACTGGACGAACGCAGGAGGCAGCTGGCGCGCGTAATTTGAAATCATCTTGTGTCAATATACACACTTCACCAATCGCGAAGGTAGCTGACAGTAGTAAATGAAGCGTGAAAAAAGGAAAGCCACCTATAGCCATTCCAGCATAGCTGGATTTCTTTTTATTTCAGTGGTCGCTTACTGTTGTGAGCTGCTTTCCTCTTCAGGGCATATTTTCTGGTTGCAGACAGTTCTACAGCTACAACGGGCCGCAATTTCTTTCTTCTGCGAGAAGTGCACAACAAATAAACTGGTGTTTAAGCTTTGCTGATGAGGACGCAGCTCACAGAAGTAAAATTACATTGAAATAAACAAAAGCAACATATGCAGGCCTGTGCGATCACTTATGTCCATTGATAAGCTATATCGAAAAGGATGGCCAGCCTAACCTCGGCGCCCCTCCTGGTGCACTCGGTACAGTATGTGGAGTTCTGTTCATATTAGAGATCTTGAGCAGCTAGTTGGTTCATGTTAACGATTTGGTAATAAATGTAGCAAAATAGAGAGAAATAGAGAGAAAATAGAGAGAATGTTAGAAAACACAAGATATAGTTCAAGTTGCGCGTCTTTTCTTGCGTTGTATTTTTTTCCAAGTTGAAAGTTCACATGTGCAAATAAAGGAAACGATCAAACGCTAATGTTGTAGTATAACATAAAGTAAATCAGTAGTAAAGGCTGCCCACTCCAAATGTGTGCAAATCAAGTGCTAGAAAAGGTAGCATGGTCCAAGTTTCAATGGCCTTTCCCTGAAGGCAGAAGATAAAGCAGCTTGATCTGCATCTGGATGTAAGTTCATGGCTCAGTGTTTACAGGGAACATGGAACTATAACATCGTAATGCTTCCTGCTAGACTATACACCATACTTAGGTGATCATATGCAGAGTTCCACCTGAAATTACTTCCGATATCAAGTGTGGCATTAAGTACAAGCACATAGAGCAAACTGAAGCCAATAGACATGAGCCAGTCTAATACCTACTAGGCGTGTCTATGGTATGCGTAAGAAGGGCAGCTGTCTTGTCTATTCTCTTCATTCTGTCAAAATACGTCAAAATCCGTCGATTCTACATGCAAGGCAAATGACTGCACTACCAAAAGGCTTCCTGTTCTCCAAGGGAAAGCCCTCTATCAAGACGCGTAACAGGAAATGTTATATTTTCATAAAACAATACTCATGTACGAAAATGCTAGAAAGTTCTTCATGGATCCATACAAGCTATACACGCAAGCAGGGGCACTTATGACTTTGTTCTCAAGGTTCGTAATTTTTTCGTACATTACAACGAGTGCTTACATGCATGTACAGTAATATACATGCACAGCTGGTCAAGTGCGCACTACATTTGGCTGAGAACAAGAAATATGCTTATTATTTATCGTATATATAAAGTAACATACCACAGGGTAATATAAAAAATAGGTATGTAACGTATTCCATTCAAACAGAACAATAATATTTAAAATATTTTAATAACGTTAATGTTTACTTGAAATCCGCAACGGTTACAGGTCTGTTTGCAGGTCTGCAGAAGCCTTCCGTAGGCTTATGTATAGAAACCTACAAGCCAGGCAAATGCCTCCTAAAGTCATACTAAAGGATAAAATAAATAAAGCCTACTACTATTACTACTACTACTACTTCTAATAATAATAATAATAATAATAATAATAATAATAATAATAATAATAATAATAATAATAATAATAATAATAATAATAATAATAATAATAATAATAATAATAATAATAGTAATAATAAAATAATAATGACGATATTATAATTCATCTTAAAAATTTTTGTGCGCAAACAAACAGGGACGAAGAATAGGGGCAACACAAGGACGAGCGCTTTCTAACAACTGGTTTTATTTTTGAAGGACTACCTGCTTAAATACTACAGATCTGCACGATCTAGTCGCGCAGACTAGATCGACTAGATCGCGCAGATCTATGGGTATTTAAGCAGGTAGTTCTTCAAAAACAAAACCAGTTGTTAGAAAGCGCTCGTCCTTGTGTTGCCCCTATTCTTCGTCCCTGTTTGTTTGCGCACAAAAGTTTTAAGATGAATGTGTTCCAACTAGGTCGACTCGCAGTTATGCTTCGATAATATAACATGCTTTTGCGGTACTGTGAGTATGAACTTCTCAATGTTAGTATTCTCCTCATCACACATCCTCAGAAGACGTTTTTTTGTCTTCATTTGTACACTGACCCGTTTAAAGTACTTTCAAATGCAGATCTAGCTGTGCGCAGCCGTAGAAGTAAGCAAGCACCATTCCAAATTTCGTGTTCCACATTTATTGTTGCGCATTTGTAAAAAAAAAATATTCTTCGCCATTGAATCGCATGCGAGACACCGGCATTATGAAAGCCCTTTAGAGCGTGGGCAGTTTGTTATTTACGCATGCTGCAGGTGCTGAAAAACGGTGCGTGTCACGCGCGTAGAATAAGTAGAGCCGCAAAGTTTCGCTGGCTCATAGTCTGCGCTATTCCTTTCCTCATGTGGCCCATTTCACCTCAAAACTGCCGCGGACTAGGGACAGGAGGGCCCATGGTTGAACGCAAAGATGTCTCCGTGCAACGGTGTTATTCTTATCGCTACTGCACCGCTCTTAAAGTATAGTGGTGCTCATGTTGCCAAACGCTGCTAAAAGAAGAACCAGCACGTAGAAAAACAAGAAAATAAGTACATACAAGTTTTAATTGCATGTTTAAGCACACAACTGCGTTGTTATTTTGCAAGAGTTTCTAAATGTCACACTCGATGTAAGGTATCACGTTCATTCTCTGATGGAGTTTTGATGAATCAGTAAGGGCAGTAACTCGATCAGCAACGGCGACGACTAAATGGAGAAAGGTGACTCTACATCCCTTGGATTTCGCGACGACTTTACTTGTGTGCCTTCCATGTCCAGCGCAAAAGCCTTGTAGAACTGTTGATATTCATAAGAGTCGGTGTTACCAAAGAATATGGGAAACAATCTTGAGAGTTTTAAAGCAAGGCTTCCTTTGAAAAATCTCTCGGACTTTACTGGGCGTGGGGGCAGCTGCCCTCTTCCAGAATGGCTCAAACACACAACACTGCCACCTTTAGTCCACCCCATGTATGTCGAGGCTGCTGGCCAGGTTTTGTATAGAATCATTGTATATTCATTGTATAATCATTGTATTTGTATGAATCATTGTATATTTTGTATAGAACATCTCATTGCCGACATTCAAATAACTGAGAGAGAAGTAGTGGTAGGCCAATGCACAGAAAAAAAAACTGCGAGAAATGTTTTCAACACAACTATAAATAATTTCATGGTTCGAAGTGTCAAATAAGCCAAACTTGTTTAGTAACTAAGGCAAGGTATATTTCAGGGTTTGGAAACCGTAGTTCGTACGTACGTGAGACAAACCAGTGCTAATGGTGCCTTGCAGGGTAGTAGGGCTTGCGGGTGAGCAAATTCGGAGAAGAATAGTATGTCGTCTTCGATTTGTGATTTCGATATCTGTAAGAGGCGGTAATTATATAAGCTGGATAAGCGTTTGATGCGAGAGACGATTAAGAGTGGTCAAGAATGTGTTCTGTAAGGCACTGCACCAATTGCTTTTAGCGCAATCTTTTGCATAAGATAGAGCTCCATGGTGTTTGTGTTTTAATGCGCCATACCAAGATGCAGTATTTCCATTGAGATTCGAATAATGTGAGGTGCAACGTGAGCTCTACCTCTAGAGACAATAAATGTTGAAAATTTTTCATGATTTCAATTACACGGCCAAGCATATAATGTAGATGCTTGTTGTGAGCATCCAATAACATGAATTCATTGAAATGTACTCCCAGAGTTCCGACTGTGTTTGTACAATCTATGGCACCCGCCGTGGTTTCTTAGTGGCTTTAGTGTCTCCTTGCTGAGCACGTCGTCGCGGGATCAAATTCGGGCCATGGCGGCCGAATTTCGATGGGATTGAAATGCAAACACATCTGTTTGCTTAAATTTAAGTGAATGTTAGAGGAGCTTAAAATTAATTAGGAGTCCCCCACTGTGGTAGGCCTCATAATCTGATCGTGGTTCTGGATCGTAAAAACCCACATGTTTCTTTTTAATTTCTGGATATTTCCAGGGGACATATCCAGAAATTTAAAAAAAACATGTGGGTTTTTACGTGACAGTACCACGATCAGATTATGAGGCCCACAAGAATGGGGAACTCTGTCTCCAGGGCCCGGTATGGGTCCAGTGCCGGCCAGCCGAGGAAGTGACAGTCGACGCTATCCTGGGCAGATATGGTTGCTGGCGGCGCCGACGTGAGATCCTCCCGGGGCCCACGCGACCCGCTTCCAGAGCAAGCCAGGGACGCCGAGGTAGCGGGCCTTCAGAAGAAAAACGCGGACTTAAAGAAATGGTCACAAAGAAGGCTAGCAAAATGACCGAGATTAAGAAATTGGTAACCAGTCAGAGTACTACGTCCAATGCGTCGGCGCTGACCGCCACAGAAGCACCAGTTCCGGCCTGCGACTCGGTCGCGGACGCCAAGCGTAGGGCAGTTTCCAGTAAGGAGGATTCAGGTTCGCAAACTTATGAGATCAAAGGCATGCTGGCCACGCTCACTAAGAGCGTGGCCAGCAAGGCTTAGCACAGATGCAGGTCACCCTAGGAGACCCGAAGAGAGCCCTAGGCGCGCTGGCCGATCGCATGGACGCCCTCGAGCGTCTGATGATCCCCAATAACACGTCCGTCACTCCACTGCAGGTCGTTGTTCCAAACGCGTCGGGGACTCAAATCAGGGCTACGATCACATCGGCGCGTCAGAGTGGGGGGCACTTTTTGCGTACACCTGTGCTTACAGCGGGCACCCAAGAAAATTTATCTAATCATATATAGTTCCAAAGAGGTGTTCAAAATTTGGCAATGGAACTGCAGGGGGTACTCCAATAAGAGGGCTCCGTTGCAGCAATATTTTAGATCGCTACCTAACAAAGAACAAATAATAGCATTACAGGAAACCCTCGCCTCTGCCGCATCCCTCTCTGGTTATCGTGCCATCTCCATGCAGGCCGAAGGTCGGGGAGTGTGCACGTTAGTTGACAGGAGGCGTACACACTTGTCTCACGACCTGAAGCTGGCGAGTTGCAAGGTCGAATACGTCATGGCGGAGGATCTGCTCAACACGAGACAACGCAACGACCAGAAAAACAGCGTGTTTATACTCAACATCTACAGCAATCCTAGGGACTCGCGACAGCAGTTCTAAATGATACTCAAGAAGTTCGTCAACCTGGCCGGTACCCATCCCCTGGTCATCGTCGGAGATTTTAACGCACCGTACGGAGTGTGGGGGTACGTCTACGACATGAGCAAGGGCCGGGGTCTGTGGCAGAACGCCAACGAAATGGATTTCACGCTCATCAAGGACAAGGCGTTCCCCACCCGAATCGGCAACTCGGTGAACCGGGACACTACCCCCGACCTCGCGTTCGTGAAGAACGTGCAGGGAGCCGAGTGGAATGATACCGCAACAAATTTTGGTAGCGATCATTATGTGCTCGAGACCTGCTTCGAAGTCACACGAAGTAACTGTAGATAATGCACTGTCAAGGACTGGGACCATTTTCGCAAGCTCCGCGCCAACGACAGCGCACCCGTCCCCAAAGACCTAGAAGATTGGTGCGAGCGAATCAAGAGTGACGCCGAGTCATCTACTAAGAAGATCGTCAGCGACCTGGAGGTAGAGAAGATGGACAGTAGGCTGGCCCATCTGATCGAGGCCAAGCAGGCGCTGCTTCTAAGATGGAAGGGAGCAAGGTTTAACAGAAGATTGAGGAACAGATCTCCGAGCTTAACACGGTCATCGAAGATCACTGTCGGACCCTTGGCAAGCTGCAAATGGACGAGGTCTGTGACTCGATCGACGGGCAGATGCGTAACGGCAAGTCATGGGGCATGCTAAAACATCTTCTCGACGAGGGCAGCACCAGATCCAGTCAGAGACACACGCTCGCCAGAGCTCTGTACGAAGCTACCACATCCTGTTCCGGGGACGAGCTGGTTGCCAAGCTCATGGAGAAGTGCCTTCCCATAAAGCACGGAGACGAGGAAGACTGGTTTCCCGACTACCTTGGCCCAGCCCGTCCGGAATTGGACGAAGACTTTAGCGTGGGTGAAATTAGACAAGCCATTTCCGCTCTCAAGGGAAATTGTGCGCCAGGTGCGGACAAAATCCCCAACAAGATGCTGCGGAACCTTGACGACGGTTCGATCGGATACCTCACCGAGAAGATCAATGAGACGTGGAAAAACGGCAGCGTCCCAGAGCAATGGAAGACTGCCAACGTCGTCCTGATCCCCAAACCCGGCAAGGCTCCGAACGTGGACAACCTCCGACCCATCTCTCTCACCTCCTGCGTCGGAAAAGTGGCGGAGCACGTCGTCCTCAACAGACCAAACAGATATCTCGAAGAGAACATCTATACTCATAACATGATTGGCGTCCGTGCCGGCATTTCGTCGCAGGACGCCATGAGGATGATCAAACATCAAATCATCGACGGCAGTACCAGAGACACCAGGACCTTGCTCGCACTCGTCCTCGAGAAGGCGTTTGACAACGTTCTCCACGAATACATTCTGGCCTCTGTCGAAGCCCTCCAAGCTGGGCCCCAGACTATATAACTACTTCCGCTTGTTCCTGACGGGGTGGAAAGCGAAGCTGCGGATCGGCGACTTTTTTTCCGACGAGGTACTTCTGGGCCCACGGGGCACGCCGCAAGGCTCGGTCATTTCGCCTGCTCTCTTCAACATCTGCATGATCGGCCTCTCGAGGAATCTGGCCCAAGTTGAAGGTATCAAACACACCATCTACGCAGACGACATGACGATATGGTGCACCGGCGGTAGCGAAGGGCAAGGGGAAAGCGCCATGCAAGAGGCGGTAGACGTCACGGAGCAGTACCTGCTACCCACCGGACTCAGATGTTCCCCGACCAAATCTGATCTTCTGCTTTATATAAAAGAAAAAGGCCGCAGACCCAAGGGCTGAAACCTGTTTCTGAAAGTGACATTCCCCTGTTCACTCGGAGCGGTGACCCGATACCCAGGGTCGACACCATCAGAGTCCTGGGTATGTTCATCGAATCACGCGGCGGCAACGGCACTGCGTTACGCAAGATAATTGCGAAAATGGACAATGCTTTTCGCCTCGTCCGAAGGGTCACGAACAGAAATCCCGGCCTCAAGGAGGACAACCTGCTTCGGCTCATAAACGCCTTTGTGCTATGTCACTTCACCTACACGCTGGCCATGCACAACTGGCTCAGAGCCGAGCGGGAAAAGCTTAATTCCCTCATTAGAAAATTTTTCAAGAGAGCCCTCTGGCTGCCCTTCAGAACGCATACAGAGAACCTCCTTCTGCTGGGCATACACAATACAATGGAGGAGATAGCCGAGGCTCAGGAAGGGGCCCAGCTAACTCGGCTGCCGGCTACGCCGGCCGGCAGGCGTATCCTCGAGGAGATCGGACTTGCACCCACCAACAACTTGGCTGAAAACAGCCAAATACCTAGAGAAATAGAGGAGAAGATCGTCGTCGCCCCTATGCCCCGAAACGTTCATCCCGTTCTTAACGCAATCATCGCAAGGCAAGAGCATTGAGTATACTAAAGCAAATAAACAATTACAAGATCAAGGCAAGCTTCGTAGACGCAGCTGCATACCGAGATGGCGAGGCTTTTGCGGTTTCCGACGTGGACACGCTGGGCAAAGTCATCAGCTGTGCTTCCGTCCGGACGACGAACGCAGAGGTGGCCGAGCACGTAGCCATTGCACTCGCCATGCAAGTAGGTCGGAGCGACAGGGTGCATAGCGATTCGAAAGCCGCCATCAGGGCATTCCGGAAAGGCCGGGTAGCCCGGCAGGTAGTTCCAATTGTGAAAGGCGCCAAACACGGCAACACCTTCATAAACTCGATCTTTTGGTTCCCTGCACACGTCGGGGCGATTGGGGGGGGTTCCTCTGAACCTCAGCGGGTCTGCCCACGAGAATGCGCGTGGCTTTACCGACCGCGCTGCCCTAGGATCGGGCGACTCTCTCCCCGGACACAGAGACGCTCCTATCACACACAACGAAATCACTAAATTCTTTTACTTAGAGAGAAGGGTTCTCCCGCCGCCTCACTCCAAGCTAAGCAAGCCGCAGGCAGTCACACTTAGACTCCTGCAAACGAACTCCTCCCCAAAACCGGCGTCCCTAATAGCATATATCCCGAGATTTATCCGAATTGTTCTTCCCTGGCCTGTGGTGAGGTTGCTACTTTGCCTCATATGCTCTGGGAGTGCGGGTCGCTGGGCCCGAAGTTCACCAAGGAAGAGTGGGACGCGCTCCTGCGAAGTCCAGTCTTTGAGGACCAAATCCTGGCCGTCCAGCGCGCCCGCGATCGGGCCGGCAGACTAGAACTGTCAGTCCTGTCGTGGGATTAGCTGGGTGCGTGTTTTATCGCGTTTTGCTGGACCAAATAAAAGTTTATTCACTCACTCACCCGCTCGCTCGCTCACTCACTCACTCACTCACTCACTCACTCACTCACTCACTCACTCACTCACTCACTCACTCACTCACTCACTCACTCACTCACTCACTCACTCACTCACTCACTCACTCACTCACTCACTCACTCACTCACTCACTCACTCACTCACTCACTCTTTCCAATTTCTGCGGCATTTCCACCTAAAGTAAAAGTAGCGCTGATCGAGAGAGAATGAGTTTTAGCTGTGAAATATGGGACTTTATGTTTGTTGTAGTTTATAAGATTATAATTTTTATAGACCATGAATGCTACTTATCTAAGCTGTTATTCGCTTGTTTTGCAAAACCCATCGCCTTAGTACCTCATCAAAGTAAGCTCATGTCGTCTGCATACATATTGTAATAAACAAGAGTATCTATTTCTATTAAGTCAATAATAATGTGAGACAAGGTTTAGGCAGTCAGACTCCTCTTTATTCTCCCGAGTGAGAGCCCGACCACCAGGCCCCCTGAGTACTTACATATGAGAATATGAAACATATGAATAATGCTCACACTAATTTTTCCGCGCGTGCAAGCGGCTAGCCAGGCCGCGACTTAGCCAGGAGGGGAACGTCGAATGAATCGTTTGAGATGCGAAACGCGAACGATCTCAGAACCACGATAACGATGGTCCGAAGAAACGTCTACGGGAGTAAGGCGATATTTCACGGGGGATGTTTCATCATTAATAATGTAGGGCCCAAGGAAGCGGGATTTAAACTTCTCACACAAACTGGGCGCACGAATGGGCGTCCAAAGGAGCACTTCCTCTCCAGGAAGAAAGGAGACTTCGCGACGTCAGATGTAGTAACGTTGCCTGCGATCTAGCTGACTGACTTCTGTGTTGAAGCGAGCCCACTGAAGGCATTGCTCAAGTCTCCAGACGAACTGTTCCGGTATACTGGCCGAGGTGTTAGTTGGGGCATTGAAGAAAGCAGCGTCGATGGTGAATGTCGGTGAACAGCCGTAAACTACGTAGACAGGTGAGTACCCCGTAGTTCGTTGGATAGCTGTGTTGTGAGCAAACGTCACAAAAGGTAAAAGTTTGTCGCAGTTGTCTTGGTTTGGCCCAATATACATTGATATCATACCTGCTAGTGTGCGATGAAATCGCTCTGTTAAGCTGTTTGAGAGCGATATGCGGATGTCGTCTTATGAACTGTGCCACAGGATCCGAGTACCTGTTCGATCATTGTTGACATGAAAGTCTTGCCGCGGTCACTTAACAGTACACGACGAGCACCATGACGCAGCACAAGGGCATCCAAAAAGAAGTCGGCAACGTCTGAGGCCGAACTAGAGCGTAGAGGAGCAGTCTCTGCTCCGGTCTTTTGGAATGCGACGTCCGCGGCAGGGATCGAACCGTAACGTAGAGCTCAGCAGCGCATTGTCATATCTACCCTAACATTGCGGTAGGTGCCAGTATTGATTAAGCAATCTGCCAATACATTAGTCTCTGTGGAAACCGGCTCGGTAATATTCGTCGAAACCACGTTTTAACCATTCGCGCATTTTAATCGAGTACGCATTATAAGAGGCTTTACTCACATTTTATTGCCTCTACCAAGAAACAGTATACTTCAAGGCTAGCTGTGCATGAAACATCTTAGACTGGGAATACAACTAATGGTTGTCTCCACGCCTTGGATCAGAAACGTTACGGATTACTCAGCAAAATTTGCTTGCCTTTAGCCCGCCAGGAGAAATTCCAACTAACCTTAAGGATTTAATTTTATTCTTGGAGATCTTTGAGTCTCTTCGAGCAGGTACTACATGGTGCTTTTCATAAAACGTAAGCGAGGGAAAATACGGACATTGCACAATATACGAGGGATGCAAGTAAATCGCCCAAAAAATTCAATGAAGCCCGCATTTTCATACAATATTAAACTGAAATGAGAATCTCAAATGTCATACGTGAATCGTGATATTTAAGTGCAGCTTACGGGACCGTCCTAACAATTCGAAAAATGCAAAATGCAAGAGTGTGGAACATAGCGGCGAACCGTGGTATAAATAGCGATGTACTATGGCTGAAGGTAACAGCAAGATAAAGGAGTGGTGTTGTTGTCAGTTCCATGCACCCCGACTGATCTTAATACGCATAAAATGACTTGTGTGGCCGAGTGCTGGCCAAGGTATGGAGTGCGGAGTGACTCATGTGACCTTTCTGCGGCTCGATGCCTCACGCAAACTTGAGGACATTCGCACCACTTGGAAGAAAAACTCAAAACCCACATGTCAGCTTCCGCGCACTCTAAACATTTGTAACGCGTCAGCAATAGCAAATGTTTTGATTAGCGCAAGTGCGTGAGAATACCGGAAAGACAGAGCGCTACCAACAGGCCCAAACTGCCATGGCGGCCGCCCTAGTTAGGGAATGAGTAAATGTGCAGTAGATCACTATCTACTGGTAAAATGCTGTCACTAGCATGGAACAGCTGCACACCTGCTGCAAAATGATTTATGGCTGTTCCCTTAAGCTGTAAATGCCTGTGTATATTCGCTGAAAGGCAGCGCACCTCTCACGTACCTGAACGAGGTAACACGCACTTAGACGGCCCACATCAGTCCCTCTAAAGGACGGCGTGGCAATTGTACAAAATTTTTACTGTGCTGTGAAGCCTCATCCCTATGTTCCAAGCGTGTTCTCTCATACAAATTAAGGTTAGTAAGATAACGTTCTTAGACAGGGACAAATGAAGCACTGCAGTTTTACGCAAGTGGGGCGCCGCTGCCTCTTTTTAGCGTTCCGTTGTTTCAGTCGAAGGAGCGGCAGCATCGCGCGTTAGTTTCCTGCGCTTTCGCTCCGAGATATGCGGTTTGCCTCAGGAAAGGGAACGGTGTGCTCGACATCACACGCTTGTCAAAATAAGAAAGGCTATGTGACCTATGTGCAGAAGTTGGTCTGAGGCTGGTTTGTGGTGCCTTCCAATAGGCATCATGAATTCTGTCGTGCAACTCTTCAAAACTGCCAGGCTAGCACATCAGTCGAAGACCAGTAGCTGGGTCAGCCAACGACTTCAACGGATAAACGTCCCGCATATCATCATAGAGGCATTTCACTAGAACGCGCGTCACGATATCCTAAAATAAAGGAAAAATATTTCCAGCACAAAGCGCGAGGAGTGAACTACCGTGCAACTGTAAACTAGTAAATGAACCGAAAAGCGGTTCATGGCGTCACTATCGCAGTGACTTATTAAAACATTTCTAACATAAATTAACCTTACTGAAATATCTCAAATTATTTATTGATAATTTTTCTCAGGAGCTTTTATAAATTTAAAACGCCAATATAATTTTTAGCGTAAAGAATAAATACTGCGGTCAACGAAATTCTGACTATGAAACTAATAGAACACTTTGCGTACTCTTGCAAAAGTCTCCTAAAAACAGTCAAGCACGCGGGCACACACCCGAACATTAACTTGACGTTTATAGCGTTACCTAGTAGTTCAGATTATTACTATTCTTTTTATCTTCACAAAATACCCGCCGTGGTTGCTCAGTGGCTATGGTGTTGGGCTGCTGAGCACGAGGTCGCGGGATCGAATCCCGGCCACGGCGGCCGCATTTCGATGGGGGCGAAATGCGAAAACACCCGTGTGCTTAGATTTAGGTGCACGTTAAAGAACCCCAGGTGGTCAAAATTTCCGGAGTCCTCCACTACGGCGTGCCTCATAATCAGAAAGTGGTTTTGGCACGTAAAACCCCAAATATTATTATTATCTTCACAAAAGACAGCTTTTTGAAATAGTCTGCAGCGTCCTTGCAGGTAAGGCGGTGACAACTAAAGTATAATGTGAGCCCGTTACCTTTGCTTTCATTTCTTTCATTTCCCTTTGGCCTTCTTCTATTCCACTGAACATGCGAGAGCTGCAGGCTTGTGAGACGACAGTTGCGCGAGCATTCAGTAAAGATTTTGTCGCATGCTTCCTGTATGGCGAGACTCGAGAGCAGCCGCTGATACAGCGGCTAGCCATCGTGCTGTTGCGGCGGTTGCTGAATTCGAAACTCTTTGATGTCGGTGGTTATAGCGGCGGCGTGCTGCGACCTCAAAGCGCATTTGTTGTTTAATCTCCAGTACCACGGCCGCTGAATAAAAAATATCTTTGATTTCCAGACAGAGGGTGCGGCGAAGGCAATTCGAAGAGCTCTCTGCTGTACGCTTACAGCCTGTGCGCGCTTGCATCCCACGCTTACCACAGAGCGTCCGATGCTCAAAAGTAACGTCGTCGGGCGTCGCCACGAGTCGGCGCCTGCCTTATCCTCACCAGCCGCGCTGCCACCGTGTCTGCTTTTGGGGAACTGCACATGAGTGCAGTCACCGTGTTTGCAGGTGAATATCGCCAGCTTGCGCTTGCCGAAACGCGCGCATTTCTGATCGGACCCAAAGCCATGCCATCTAGTGGATGTTATGATGACGATGACATTTGTGCGCCGACGAAGAGATGTTAAAAAATTATGAAGGAGGGCGATCACGAAGCTGGTTGAACGTAGCCGTTTATACGTAGCGTAAATGTCTACGAGTGTTGCGCGGTCCCGGAAGTGGCGCGGGGCGGACGCACCGAGCGTTTCACGCAGCTGACTGGCTTTCGAACCAGAGACGTGCGCTCGTGGCTCATTGGTTAGAGCACCGGGCCCGGCGGCCCACGTTTGATGCCACGAGGCGAAACAAGAACTTACCTACCTGCCATAATGCGATAGGAATGAGATGAAGAATGCTGCGCATTAAAACTTTAAAACGTCGCCTTCATATGGGAGTGAAAATTATTGTATGCTGGGCTCTACTGCTACACAAAAACAAAGCCGTTACAGAAATCAACACAAATTACCGAATGTATTATTAATTGGGAAGGGCTCAATGGTAATATTGTTGTGCAATTGTTAAGCGAACTCAGATGGCTTTTAAAATTTTGCTCAAAGTTCGTTATTTCAACAATTACGCAATAATATATTAATGGTAAATTAACAGTACTTTTTGTACGAGTATATACGGCTGTAGCTAGGCACGGGCCCGCGCGCTTGTGTGTTCGCGGGTTGAGAATTCAATTTTTGGGGGGTTTTATGTGCCAAAGCCATGGCATGATTATGGGACTACGGAAATGTCCACTACCTGGGGATCTTTGACGTGCCTCCAATTCACGAGACACTCGCGTTATTGCATTTCTACCCCATCGAAATGCTCTCGCCGCGGCCAGGATTCCAACCCGCGACCTCCTGTTTAGCAGCCCAACACCATAGTCGCTAAGCTACCACGGCGGGCGAGTCTGTGTTTTAAGTACCAGGTAAAAAACCTCGTCCCGGTATTACGGTCGCTGTCCTCCTAGGACTCGCTGTTATTACCAGCAAGGTAAACGTGGTCATTATGATTGGATCAAGCGCACGATGATACTTTCCTTCTTTCTATTCCGCGAAGGGCCATCAGATGGTAATAAGTTAGTTTATGGCTTAAAATATTCATGAAAATAAAGCTGGCAGCACTGGCTAGCGGACGTCAGTGAATGGGCCATCTATTTCTATTTTTCGGCGTGTTGTTAAGCTGGAGTACATAGATATGTAGTCAGCAGGCCAAAGACTGTACGTAATAATTGCGTACTCGAACTGGCATTAGAGGGCTCGCAGTCACAAAGGAGACAGAACGAGTAAAACAGTAGTGGTGTGCCTCCCTGGTACTAATACATAGTTAATACGTTTATTTATCAGAGGCAAAACGTACATAATGCAGGATTATGTATTGAAAGGAGGCCGTGCCATCCTTAAGCTCCATCTTTCGGGACCGTGTCGAAAGGAAGCTTCAGAAGCAGCTAGTGGAACTTACTAACAAAATATGCGACATGCCGCTGGCTACTTTATTTTTCCTGAAAGACACAATTAAAATAATATGTGGTTGGTGTTCCAAACATTTTACACGGACATGGCCTAGGGCTTAATTTCACTGCGGAAATGACAAAACACTACAACTGCAGTTCTTTGATATAATATTTGTTCACAGAGAATAAAATTCAATTCAATTCAATATTACCTTTTGCAGGCGAACAGGCATGTTGCGTTTCTCACCCTGAACAAATAAACATTTGATAAGTTGTTTCGCCAGGCACGTTCAGATTTATAAGGATAGCGTAGCCACCTGGACACTGCGTGCAGCCTTATTAAAGTAATCTGCGCACAAGACGCAGGACAGTGACCATGTCCAGGTCCCAAGACTCGATGCCCCAGGTTACCGGCATTACATAACGCAGGAAACGTACCACAGAATAGTGGATGTGGTAAAGGGCGATGGCACAACGCGAAAAACAAGAAAATACCGAGGAAGTTCCAGAACACCGCACTAATTCTTTATGTATGCGAGCAGTCCTACAGATTGAAGAATGTAGGGAGCCACTATAGGGTACGAAGTGTGTCTTCTGATACGGATAGGATGTCGGAATATTTGCTCTTCGGTCCGTAAAAAAGTTAGAAGTGCAGGAAGCGGTCCCATGCAAAATTGGGGTGATCTGCCAGCTACCACGCAGTCATGGAAAAACGTCAATCGGCCAACGTACCTGGTCGATAGGGAAACATGGGAGTGAGGAAGCATGAGTAGTTGCTAGGAAATGAGAGATATGCGCATCACGAGAACAGTGCCATTTTTTGGCTGCCCAGGGTTCTTCGAAGACACAAAATTTCGCCCAAGAGAAGACAAAAATGAAATCGTGAAATCATTGCGGCATTCCATATCGAACACTTGGGGACATGTGCGCGAGCCAGGCGCCAATAAAACTGATAAATAATTTGCCTACCTTTGACGCACGCGTTGTGCGAAGGATCGCCAATAATTGTGTTTGTTGCGGTTTCTTCGGCTCACAATTGAGCAGGCAGTGAACGTAGGAAGGACCGTCAACGCACATACATATTATGTGATTCGTTTCAATGAATTGGGTTACTGGACTACCATACTTGTCAAATTTATCGTTTTTGTCCCGTCTTGAGCTGCGCACATTACAACTATGAACTTTCTTTGCTAAGGGCACATTATATAGTTGAGGGTGCGTTGGTTGTCAAATGCCAACCACGTTTGCGACGGACGCGCTGTCACGCCAGAACTTTGCTGCTTTGGAAGGCTGGAGCCGGGGGCAGCGCTGTGACTGTTGTGGCTCCGGAATAATTTAGACCAGCTAGGGCACTTTAACGTGCCCCTAAATCTGAGTACCAAAGAGATACTCAACAACCGCCGTGGCCGGGATCGAACCTCCCATTGTGAGGCTATTAGTGCAACGCAATATTGTTTGGAATACCACAATTGGAGACCCTTACAAAAATGCCAGTCTCTGGTCGCCTCGTATTCTCCCTCATTATACAGTGTGTTTCAGCGGCAATTCTTCCTAATGATAAATTATGGTTGATTGGATGATTGGGATTGGAATAATTAGGGTTATGGTTGAGGCAAAATGACGGTAGTTTTCCCCAGGATTCTCAGCTGAAAGAGATGAAATATCAATTCCACAAGATTCTATAAATGCGCCTTAAAGAGAGGATTGGCTAATGAACGGTTACATATCTCCCTTCGACCGCAAATACAAATTCGACGTTTGTAGCTAATGGCGCGCTCATAACGAATGAGCTTTTCTAATTAATAGAAGACCTTATTAAAAGCCTGGTCCAAGAAGTATTCTGGCTCATTTTTCGCAACAAATTCAAACCGAATGCTTCAGCAGCGTGCGCAAATGGGCCTTCAGGTCATGTTACGTGAGACGTTGTTTAATTGTGTTGTCTTCTAGACGCGGCCGGAGAGCCAAGCTGTCTCAGCTTGATTTGTGCCTGGCATCCGAAAAAGGGAGACTAACAGCCGTTCCAATAGTGCTCGACAGCGTCTTTAATCTTGGCTGGGCCCTCAGAATTGCCTACCAAGAGATAACGCATATACTTTAATAATGACGTGACACAACCTTATTTTGTGGTTATGCGCGTTCTTGGTGCACACAGTTTTGGTTTAATTCGGATAATGGGTAGACACTTCCGTACCAATGTGACTGAAGTACGGACTTTCCAATTTCTAAAAAATGAAGTTTGCATGCGCTCTCGATTTGCTTCAGAAGTGGCCTTGCTGGCCTTAATTTCATAGTTTCTAAACGATAAGTTCGTATGCGCTCTCGATTTGCTTCAAAAGTACACTTACTGGTTGGGGCTTTAGTTTAATAGTTGAAAAGTTAGCTCGTGAAGTTACCTACCCTGCGAAGATACATACTTAGGACAGTTTTATTCAGTCTGCCTCGGTGAGGCGCGACAGCAAAAGTAATCGCATTTGTTTTCTCATCTCACCCTTTTTTAATACTTAAAAAGCGGCGTCGTTCATGAACGGGGTTTCCTATATTTGACTCTTTTTAGCACTTAAGCTCCATAAGAACAAAAATGTGAGGGTTCATTCTGTTAAGGTGAAGATTCACTTTTACAGGTTCTTTGCAGTTGATTATAGGCATTGATAAGAGATAAGAGATAAGATAAGCATGCTTGCTAATGCTGCGGCAGGAATGAAATTGTGTCAAGACGCCACAGAATTTCATTACGAATGCTGGAAAGGCGGTGGTCCGCGGTTCAAGTGCCGGACCATGACGACTTTTTCTTCAACAGCGAGGCCTTTATTTCGAGGAACCTGTATGGGTTTCCTTTGCGGAAATTGATACGATTGGGTGGATGTCTAATTTCCCCTAATTCTTTCGTATTCAATTAGGATGAGCTATGTGCTCTAGTATGCTCTTGCACATGTGCAACCAGCTCGGGCCTCAAATTGTGTTGCCATTTGTGTTGTTCTACAGATTTTACAATACTATTTTTTTTGCTGTCTTTGCGCTAATATTCTTTGGGTACTTCACACACTTGCCGATGTCCGTCTGTCTGTCTGTTTCTGTGTATGTTTCATTTCACGCATACCTGGGTCCCTGGATAGTCGCTGGTCGAACGGGTAGAACGTCGGGCTGCTGTGCTGCGATAACAGCGTTCGAACACTACAATGACACCAACTTGAGTCGCCGAGCATTTTGCAACGTGGACATAAATGCGGCTGTTCAGCGAACCTTTTTGACCCCGACTTGGAGTACTGAGGTATGTGTCGCTCAGCCCGGGCTGGTCTCCAACGAAGCTCTTTGATGTCCATTTGGGTCGCTGGGTGCTTGGTGCTCTTCAGCGAGAGCGTCTGACGTCAACTTGGATAACTAGTTATGCACCACTGGGAATACGCTGTTCTACGATAAAAAAAAATGCCTCAAGTAGCTCCGATGCTGAGCAAAATTAAAACCAGCTCACAAAGGACCATCACAATAGGGCTACACAACAAATGCGCAGGTTATGTGCCATGTTCGAATGAACGTCTTTCAAACAATGGTTTGGCGAGCTGCGCTATTGATGCATATCGTATGTTCTGCCCTCCAATGAATGGTTCGCCCACTTTGGTGCTGAGTATGTGCCAGTGTGTGCGCGGCAAGCGATGGCACAGTTCTGAGCGTTCGCAGGCACCGACGGGCAAGGCTTCTCTTCGCGGACGCTGCACAGGGACTTCTCGGCAGTGCCACCAGATGGCGCAGCATATTCATAAGGAAATCTGCAACGTCTGGCCAATACCTGTGGGCAGGAAGGCAACAATTTAGGTTTGAAATTTAGTGTTACAAAATCAGGTGTTATGGTATTCAATGAAAACAGTGAACAGACAGTGGCGATAGAGGGCCAGGAAATACCTCGGGTAACAGAATACAGATACCTTGGTATATAGATAAACGAAGGCAATAGATATGTGGAAACACAGGAAAAAACAATAACAATGAATGGGAAGAGAAATGGCAGCCATAATGATGCACAGAGCGCTATGGGGATACAAAAGGTACGAGGTCCTCCGAGGTACGTGGAAAGGTTTAACGGTTCCAGGACTTACTTTTGGAAATGCGGTAGTTCGCTTTCAATTAGGGGTACAATAAGGACTCGATGAGAACCAAAGGTCAGTGGGTCGCCTCGCATTGGGCGCTCACGGAAAGACTAAAAATGAAGCTGTGCAGGGTGATATGGGAAGGACTAATATTGAAGTGAGGGAAGCTCGCGGTAAAATTGAGTATGAAGAACAGCTGTGGAATATGGAATTAAGTAAATGGGCTGGGAGAGTGTTCAGGTATTTGTACAGGAACAGCATTGATTCACAGTGGAGGAAAAGTACTATGAAGCTTACCAACAAGTATGCGTCCTGTAGGGTGGGCAACACAGGAACAAAGAAGGTCAAGCAGAAAGTCAGAGAGGCTGAAATAATCTCACGGGTGGTGGTAATGCAAAAGAAACCTGCCATGAATAACTACTTGAGAGGAAAAAAAACGAAATCAGGAAAGAAACAATTTATGATAACTCAAAGGGAAGCTCATTACTTTTCGAAGCGACATCGGAATGCTTTAGAACACGCACCCATAAAGCGAGATATAAGAAGGAAGAAGAAGCATGTGCTTGCTGCGGTAAAGCTAGGAAAAATATGGAGCATGTTTTATTAGAATGTGAAGACGTCTTCCCAGAGGTCCATTTAGCCAGGACTGGCCATCTTGAAGCCCTTGGGTTCAGCGAGAGCAGTGGAAAAGTAAACATGTCCGCTATAGGCATTAGTAAGAGGCGATTGGAGGATTGGTTGAAGAAAAGTAGTGAAACTTCACGTCACTTCACTTGATTTTATTACCTTAAAGACCCCGGTTAGGGGGTATTATATAAGGGGTGGGCTTACAATTAAAGGTTACAGAGAGAGATCTTCATGACAAACAAATGCAGTTGAGTTGTCCGCAAAAGTTGATGAACACGTGATGGCTGCAATGTCACGGGGGAGGCCATTCCAGTCCACGGCTCTGCGAAGAAAAAAATGAGGCCGCAAAAGTAGTGGTGCGAACACTACTTTTGGTCTCCAAACGACAAAAAATGGAGTCGTACAAAAGCACAGTTCGAAATAGGGTATCAGAAAATTTGGTTGTAGGAGTTCATAGAGTTTTTTTTGTTCTTTTTTATTGTTTAACCTAGGTAGGACATTAGGCAGTATAATAGCAAGAGATTGTTGGCTCAACGCACCGCCCCATTCCAAAGAGGACGCTCATAACATTAATCCATCCATCAATCCATCCACCCATCCATCCATCCATCCATCCATCCATCCATCCATTCATCCATCCATCCATCCATCCATCCATCCATCCATCCATCCATCCATCCATCCATCCATCCATCCATCCATCCATCCAAAAGACGGATGTGAGGAGCCTGGTTGTCGAATGGCATGTTCTTCAGCCTTCGCACGCACCGGCGCACCGTGTATTTTGGAGTCCACGGGAAGGCTTCGCGGCGGTGGCTGTGGATGGCACGGAGTTTTGTTCGGGAACGGTGGCAATACATTCTGTCACTATATTGATTCAATGTTAACGCACTAATGTCGACAATCATGGCGAGATCGGTTTTGCCGGTATATTTTAATTCCTTCCTTTGCATCCGATTTACTTTGTCAGTTTCTCTCACTTTCTGTTTGATGTCTCCTGACCCTGTTTTTACAGATTCGATTAGCCTGCACTTGGTTGTCAATGTTTCTGACCTCCTCTTCCGTTCCGTCCCCACGCTTTTGAGGAACAAGTAGTTGTGCCCTTTAGCCGTCCATTTATTTTCACCCGCCCATTTATTTTCTTTCTTCAAAACTAATTTTGCTCTGGGATCCCCTTACTTCAAATGAGGCCGTATACATCTGCCCCCCACTGCGTCATTTGTGGTTTTGCCGTAGACTCACAATGTGAACCGGCTAACCAATCATTGGTTATCTTCCAACCCTGGCAAGTGCTTTTATGTCATATTTGGCGGACTTTATTTAAAAGCCAAAAAATTTGAAACGCAGCGTGTACCTTGCCACAAAGGATTGGATCGGCCGTTTCTTAACCCCCTTTACAACGCAGCGAAACGCATTTGGCGCTAAAGTGAATATTACAAATGTAGCATAATTCACCTTAGTTATTTAACTAATTAAGCGGAATATAATAAACACTATATGGAGCGCAGCACGACGGCCAACAATACTGCGGTGGCTTCATTAAGTTCCGGCTAACCGCTTTTTCGTTAAATCCTTGGCAGAAATTACGTCAAACACCCTGTACATCGCCGACCTTACAACAGGCGCGCGCGCGTTCCCTCATCCTGATTACCTTTGTCTTTCTAGATGTAGCTCAACCTACTTTCACGCCATTCAACCAGTGTCTTCTTTATACACTTGCTCTATACTACTAGTCAGCATTGGTTTGATCTTTGGGCATAGCGGTTTGACTACGTGTATTGGGATTTCACCAAGTCTTGCGGCCGTGTTATTAGTGAGATTTTCTTGCTCTTTTTTTTCCTGCAGACAACTTCTGCGCCAAATTTTGATCTCTGAAGCTTATCTGCTATTTCTGGGTCTGGTTCTGTGGCGACTACGAATTACTTTTTGCTGAAGTTACCATTTTGAACGTCTCTAATGTAGCGCTGAGCATCGTACCCTCCTAAAATGCTACTGCTCCTTATATTCGAATTATATTCAAATTTTTAGTCGAATCTACGAGTGCTCTTATATGGTTCAGAATCTTTTTAGTATGACTTTGTCTCTTTTCGAAATGTTATGCATCCAAAATTTACTTGTCTATTTTCTCTTGCATGAGCTGACTCGCTCTGCTTTTCTTTTCTCGGTACTTGCTCCACCTAAGAAGCACCTGTTCTTTGAGTAAGTAGTCTTAGCCAGCACTCGCGTTGTTTTCTCTTCCGACTCCAACAAATTTTTTGCCGTGCCTGTCTTACATATCGCCACGTAACGTCCACCAGTCCCTTATATTCCGCGACTGTTGTAGAAAGCGTCCTCATATTCTTCACAGTTTTTTTGTCTCTGCTGCTTACTTATCCACTCATTTTTTTAGCTTTCTGCTATCAGTTCATGTTTTGCATTAGCATCTCTCAAAAATCTTATGGCTAAACATTTATGATCGCTTCACAGGCTACCTTTTACATGTTAACATATCATCATTTACTTTAGTCGCTCTTGGATGGTTTCTTACACTAAGCGTAGCCGATACAAGGCTGTGTGCTTTCGCAGTGCCAGGTCACTGATCCATTACCTTTATTTTCCCTGTTGTCTAATATAAGGTTCTCTTCATCGCACAGACCCCGCAGTAGAGAACCGTTGTTATCAGTATATCTGACTGAATCCTCCATGTATGAACTAATGTCTTCTACTAATACCACGTGGCCCGATTCCCCAAAGTCATTATTATCCCTTCTAATGGAATTAATAATTTTTTATCGCTGCTATCATTACATATCCATAGATAAGCTACTTCTAGCCACGTCTTTTTTCCTTCCGATGGCCGCTAAATTATTACTGCCCCTTACATGTCTCTTTTACCCTCTGCCACTTTATACCTCGCCTAATTAGCGTGCCTATGCCTCCGTATTTTTTTGACCCAGTCAGTCTGTTGCAACTCTCCCATATAGAAGTGTCCATAGCAGGCGGCTGCTTCTAATGTCCTAAATGCGCTTTCGTCAAGTTTCACACAGTGATAGCTCCGTCATTCAGCTGCGTTTGAATTTGAGCACTCATTCAACTTGCGTCCTCTATTTATAGTTATGCAACAAATCTTACGGTCCCCATACTTATATTCTCTGCGTTTTTCTTAGCTAATTTGACTTTATATTTCTACTCATTGCTGGTTGGTCGCTAGATTTAAACATTTATTCTACTTTCCTGATTGCTCGGGCAGCACCTAAAAAAGCTATAGTCCGCGCCACGAACCAACGTCCAACCGATGTTTCCACACAATCTCTAAAATGTAGCTCGTCGCGCTCTAAAGCGTCTTCGCAGCCTGCTCGCTGCTCCTATATGTCGATGTCAGTGACTCTAAAGCTCATTGCCTGTGCTAGCGCCCAAATTTCAATGCTTACCGGAAGCATTGCCCTCTCAATTCCATCGCTCGTTCTTTCAGCTGCTGGCCGTGTGCATACTGCGAGTTGCCTAAACACTTTCCTTAACGGTTATCCCCGGAAGCACGCTAATCTAGACTCGCTCGCCTGCACATAGCCTCACTATTATCACCGGTTCCAATTTACCTATGTTTAAATACCTAACAAAAACAATTCGACACTTTTCCCTTTTCTCGCCGCCGGAGGTTATACCCGAGGCAGTAACCGTGGTCGTACTCTCAGGCAGATGGCAATTTTCCCTTACAATAACATTTTCTCCAGTTCGCGGATTCTCCAGAAATCTTTTGCCATTATTACAGATAATCTGTCCGCATTTATATAAAAACTGCCCCTTTTGCAAAGAGCCTTACTGCTTCCCTTTCGCTATGCCTTGTTTTTGCTGCCGACGTCAAGACTTTACCGTTACTTTACATCAATAAAATCATAGCAAGTACGGCGAAAGGAAATATTTGCCCACCGTGGTTGCTTAGTGGCTTTGTCATTTTGCTGCTGAGCACGATGTGAAGAGATTACAAAAAAAATTAAATTTTGGGGTTTTACGTGCCAAAGCTACGACCTGATTATGCGGCACGCGTTAGTGGGGAACTCTGAAAATGTTACCCACCTGGGGTTGTTTACCGTGCTCTTTAATATAAGTACACGGGATGGTGTTGGGCGGCTGAGCACGAGGTCGCGGGATTGAATCCCGGCCATGGTGGCCGCATTTCGATGGGGGCGAAATGCGAAAACACCCGTGTGCTTAGATTTAGCAGCACGTTAAAGAACCCCAGGTGGTCGAAATTTCCGGAATCCTCCACTACGGCGTGCCTCATAATCAGAAAGTGGTTTTGGCACGCAAAACCCCATAATTTACATTTTTTTATTAAGTACACGGGAGTTATCGCATTTAGCCGTAATCTAAATGCGACTGCCATGGCAGGCATTCGATCCCGCGGCCCCGTGCTTGGCAGTCACACTGCACAACCACTAACGAATGACGGCGGTTTAGGCCACGAGATCAAATCCCGACCAGTGCAAAAATGGCCGCCTGCTATGCAGTGGGTTTACCGTAAGCAACCACGGGTTGTGGAAATTAATCTGGAGTCACCGCTATGGGGGCTTGCCTGATAATCACATAGTTGTCTTGGCACGTGAAACCCAAGAATTTATTTTAATTAATCTAAAGTTACCAAGGAACGCTCCTAACCCAAGAGACACATGCTTTGTGGGGAATGTTGGTTAGCATCCGGCCTTTTATTTTAGTTTCTGGCTGATAGCGTGGGGATTGTTGCGTTCCCGCCACACTATGGCGCTTCGAAAACGTGGGTCGATCACGAGGCACAGACGCCTATTTGCATTAAAAGGTTAGTACAGAACATTGCGCGCCTCGCACGAAGTATATTCAGCGCTCCTCAGAAAACTTAAGCAACGCTGCGTCATAAAAATATCATACTGAAATAGGTATGGTGGTTCGTGAAATCGGTGGAATGACTTGGGTTTGTTCAATGGTTCGCGAGAAGTCGCTCGCGAGCTAGAGAAGCGACGAAACAAGGTTTAATAAACTCAACGCGAAGTACACCCTCGCAAGTTTTTTATTGTGTCACGCGAGCGTCCACCGCATGGCGTGTCAGCAGCACTGTGGCTGCTGCAGTGGGCGGCAGGATAGGCGAAAGCGGGCGCGCAGGACAATTTCCACTTCGAATGCCATCTGCTGCACTCTTCGTTCCGCGAGCGCTCCTCGCCCCGATAAGGCCCCTGACATATCACTAAAAACTGCAAGGCTTTACTTAATAGGCGCGTACGAAGCTACGAGCGGTAAGTGCACATATGTGTATGATTAATGGGCGCCCGGTCTTAGTGTTCACCCGCAGCACGTGAGTTGCTTCTGCACTCACGCATGTTCATGCGCCGGAGGGGTCGCAGAAACAGGCAATCTGGCCTGTGAAGTAAAACTATGGTGATGATAATCATCATGATGGTCAGAAGCTCATCAGATATACTGAAATAATTCGGCTGATCCTTGCTCGCTCAAAGGCGTGTACTCTTAAAGCTGTAATTGTTTGATGTCTCACTACACAACAAAAGTGGTATTCATAAGGACAAGTATCTCAGAAAGTCCTCCTACATGTCCTCATGCTTAGACGAAGCTCTTAAGACAAATCAGTACAATTGCCTCATTAGCTTATTTAAGTACTCATTTTTTCACAGTATTATATTCGACTGCAACTATTTAACCAAAAAAAATGTTATCGCGCCTCTTTCGTCCATTTTCCTCCATTCTGCCATTGTATTTGAAGGGCTGTGAAAGGTTAAAGTCACTGGTTTTTCGTTTATTTGCACTGTAGTTGTAGTGTTGTGTCAAGCACGTGCGAACGTTTCACATTGTCTGTATATGTAATGTACTTCTTTCTGTACTTTTCTCCCCCAACAATATGGCGCCCCCATGGGCAATCGCTTATGAGGGCGCCATAGGAGCATGTATAGATTATTTAAAATGAATAATTTGGGAACGCATTCATAGAGACGAGATGCGCATAAAGTCTATCCCTAGCCCCGTCTGGACGCACTTTAAGGAAACACGCCCTTTCCGCAGCAGGCCGCAACAGCGTCCTCCGAGCTCTTCTCCTGCTGGCTGATACAGCCTCGGCCAACTTGTTTTTGATGCAGTGCGCACTACGTCACGTGTGCCTCCGCCAGCACTTTGGTTACAGGACAGCGCATTCTCTAATAGCGTCGTCATGAAACGGCCGTTGTAGTGCGCTTGTATCGATTAGCTGTGGTGATGATATCGGTTATTCGAAGTTTGTGCATGTGAGCGGATTCAAAACCTATAGCTTCTCGTTGGGTGTCTCACTTCCTTCATCCAGTCATCATTACATTGTTTTTCAAGTCACCGTCTATTGAACTCGGAAATAGATTTAGGCGTGCCGCAAATGTGAAACATATCTTGCAATAAATTCTTGAATTACTAATCAGAAATGGGTTTGCAGGTTTTGTTTTGAGCCACAGTGGACTAGAATTTCTCTAAACAAAGGCAAAGGCCTTGCCGCATAATAGCCTAGCGCCAATCTCCCTAATTGATTTTGCTTCTTCACATCGTGTATCCGCAATGTTTGGCCCTTTTATATCCATACTGAAAAGCGTACTTTCATGTTATGCCGTCTTGGTAAAGACAATTTCACTTGCCCAAACGATCGCTGCTGCTTTCATTTTGTTCTCGTTTTGCTCATCGTCTTGAATTTACATCTCTCGCCTTCCCAGTATTTTATCTCGAGTTCTTTCATGTCGTCGTTAATCGGAGCATGTGAAAGGCCTACATTGTGTTCTCGCGATGAACTAGCGAATATCGAAACTAAGATGAAAAGGAAGTAGCAAATGGTCCTGGATTTAATAATTGTTGTGTTCATAGGTTACTTACTTCCAGAGAATCAATGCGAACGGTCATTTAGGAAGGTCAGTAGCCGCCCACGAGAGACAAAAGGCCGAGAAATACAAAACATTGGCATTGAGTCACAACGAAATTATTATTCAGAGAGAATTCATTATATACTCATGAACAGTTCGTCTAGCTCTGGCAATGCGAAGACACGCAAATGTATTACAGTCTGTTAAAAATGCAGCGACGGGTATTTATGCACCGACCAGTTTGTTCTATGTACATGTTGCCACAGGTCAACGGAAGCCGGTACACAGCAGCTATTATGCATTTTGTGAATTTTTCGTCGTCTTTTAGGCCGCAGCTGCATTTTTTTACCCTATTGTCCAACTTACTGGAAAAAGCTTGGCACAGTTTTTGCACCTTGTTAGGAGCGGTGAAAACCACTTCAACGCCATACCGGCTAGCAACATCATTTAGCCCCTTTTTTAGCCAACTGTAGCAGTTGTACGTTACTTCCATTATTTTTCCCGTGGGCTACCGGCTACCGGGTGTACCGGCTTCCGTTGACCTGTGGCAACATTTATATAGGACAATCCGGTCGGTGCATAAACACCAGTCTAAAAGAACATGAACGTTTTCTCGGTAAAGAAAACCATTCGCACTTGTCGAACCACTGTAATCTATGTCATTGGGATCCGGTATTTTTTAAGACTGACATTTTGTTTTTAGATAAAAACACACTTACACGGGAAATCCCAGAAGCATTTCATATCAAAAAGTGCGCTGAAAAATGCATAAGCCAACCATCCATTGTAATCACTGAAAGAGAATTTGCTTTTTTAAATACTGGATGAACTTCCTTAATCTGTTTTTAATCTGTTTTACTGACCACTCTTGTTGCACATGCTCAGCGCTGATAGCTGGGGTGTACATGTCCTGTATCTTTCCGAAAATAAAATAGTTTTGAGTAAGCGCTCGTGTGTTCCCCTTCACTGTGCCCTTGTTAATTGTGCGCACTAAATATTTTACTATGGACCCTACTCCACGTCACATAGGCCTCATAATCATTTCAGCTCTGCCCGCCTTTACGGTTCTACAAAAGTATTTCGTTACTCTGCTCTTCCTCGTGCTGTCAGAATATAGAATTCGCTCCCGGACAGCATTGCATGCCAGTCCAACTACAATGCATTCCGTGATGCCTTGATTGAATGCATGACTGAATAAATGTAAAATTTGACGTTTGTAAACAGGTACGGTTTATAGATGTCTTGTATTCTATGTATTTTCTATGTACAGCCACCCCCCTTACTCGATGCCTCACTGTGAGGCCTGGAAGGTATCTCTAATATATATATATATATATATATATATATATATATATATATATATATATATATATATATTTATATGTATATATATGAGAAAGAAGGATAGCCGAGGGGTCCCCTTTTTAATAGTCTTATCCTTAAAAGCCAAGTAACAAAAACCCCAAGGACATAGGGGAAATTACTTGTACATTCTAATTGAATTAAAGAAATGAAAATGTGTGAAAAAACAAGTGGCCGCAGGCGGGACACTATCCGGCGTCTTTGCATGACGCGTGCGGTGCTCTTACCAATTCCGCTACCGCGGCGCCGTTTTGCCATCCACTTTCTCAGGTATTTAAGTATTACTACTTGAACTAACCCTGGGAGTCTTCGCCAGCGCCACCACTCACAAACCTTGGCGGCGCATGCGGCAGACCCTTTCTACTGCAGATGACACGAGTACGTGATCTTTCTGGGTGAAGGCAACTGGTCAATAAACCCACATATGCTACCTGAAGGCATCAATGTTACCGGACTCGAGATCCTTGTAATATATTGAAAGACTAGAAGGGGAGCCGAGAGAGCCGATTTTTAATAATCATATCGTAATAAGCAAAAGAACAATGACATCAAAGACAAGAAAGGGGAAATTACGTGTGCTTAATAATTGAATGAAAGAAATGATAAATAGATGGAAATGAAAATGAATGCAAAGCAACTGGCCGCAGGTGGGATATGAACCCACGTCTTTGCATTACTAACATTGATTCCTTCAGATAGCATGTGTGAGTTTGTTGACCAGTTGCCTTCCCCATCAAAGATTTCATACTTATGCGCCTGCAGAAGGAAGGATGTTCCACATCCGCGGCCAAGGTGTGTGAGTGATCGCGCTGGTTAACACTCCCAGGGTTAGTTCTCGTAATAAACTATAGATACCTCAGAAAGGAATTGAACCTGTGGCCAGTCATTTCTTTTATCCTATTGCCTTTCCATTAATTTATCATTTCTTTATTTCAACTAGTAAGCACAAGTAATTCTTCCTATGTTGTTCTTGGTGTCTTTCTTGAATTCCTATGATACATATAATTTATGAAATCCTGAAATGCTTTTACGTCACATTGTCGGCGACCATCAAGTGACCTTAAATCATAAGTGAGGATTTCTCTGGCAAGTTACGAGAACACAACGGGACCTCCTGGGCAGCCAAACAAAACTTACAAAAATGCGCTCTCTGGCCACCATCCCTTTGCACAAGGCCACACTACATACGCTGGTTACTGCCCAAACAAGTTACACCAACTATTTCTTCACAGTTCCTACTAATGTTTGTTCACAATATCACTCAAGCTGTAACTTGTAGTTCGCTGAAGTTTTATTTGTCACTTCAAATAGCGATGCTGAAATAGCACATACAGGGCATCCATACACTTGATTGTCATCTTTTGGCACTAAGACTGGACTGCCCGCGCTCTATTGAAGGCCAGTGGTCCGCGATTTCCGCGGCGCAGGTTTTTGCGCCGCATCGAGAGATGGCATCACGCTGCGGGGCACCTCCTTCAGCCGGTTTTATGCTAGCCGGGCAGCGTCCATTGGGCAGTGCACAGTACGGCGTGGTGCAGTATGGTGTGGTGGGATGTGCCATTGCTAACATGCATTACACCAGTTCAAGATTGTGGCTTCTATCGTGTCCGAGCAATCTACTTTGCCGGTTGACATTGCATGCTTCCATCTATTCTCGATTAGGGGAGAGCCATTGCTTTTTTAAAAATTTATTCCGATACCCAAAATTCACTATGTGGGAATTACATAGGGAGTATTTAATTTGAATACATAAATCTCATTTATAAACAGTATAAATCAAGCACGAGAACACGCACAAGTAACTTAAACTAATGTGTCCAAAATATCATAGATAGGAAGATTGAACCAAATACATCGATGACGTGTGCAGAAAATGTTGTTAAATAGCAATGAAACACTGATGAAAAATACATTTTCAAAAAACAGTTGATACTTATCGCGCAGGAAGACCGTAAATAAAACGAAGACAGACAGATACAGGCTAGCAATGATTTTGACTTTGTAAATAGCCCTGCCGCGCCGAGTGAAACATTGAAGTATCTGATATGTCAACGATTTTACACGGAAGGGAGTTCCACTCATTAATACACAATACTAAAGACGAATTCTCGTACTTCGTCGGGGTAAATATGGGTGTTACTTCGTGCGCATAATTGAGGAGAGTTGAAATATGGTGGGCTAGATGAAATGTGCAATTAAGCGAACAATATGTTACTGTGGTAAAGTGAATAAAATAACGATATTCCAGTATGTCGCCTCCGCATAACAATAGTAACAAACATAGATCTGCTCACAGTGATGAAACACGTACGAAACATGAATAGGATGACGTGAAAAACCGTGTCGCTTTAATTTGTACCATTTCTAGCATCTTAGTAGGATCTATCAGGTGAAGATGCGATGTCATAGAAGCATATTTTACAGAGTGCCGAATGACTGAATGGAAAACGTGTAGTTTAATATCATTATTAGTGAAATACAAACGTCGTTTAAGGAGGCCGAATTTAATGAAAGCTTCATTAGTAATATGCTCGATATGAGCAACCCAGTTTTATTCGCAGGTATGACGCCGAGGTATTTAAGTGACGTGACCTCCACAAAATTCAGGAATATATATCTCGAAACTGGTGTCCTGAGAATTCACTCCAAGTGCATCGGCCTAGCGAAGTCCACTGATAGAATTTGTAAATTGCAGTACGGGTCATAAGATAATTAGCTAAAAATTTAATTATTAAATTCTTGTGAGTCGACTTTGCATTTCAATTTTTTGTGCGAGTAGTGTCAGCCGCTTTGAGTACACCGGCTTTTAAACTACAATTGAGCTATATGCCACAGGCAACCAATAAAAAATTTTGAAAGTGTTCTCTGAAACACGCTGTATGTAGTGATGCGTGCAGGAGTGTCACAAGTTCGAAAAGTAGTGTCTATCAGGATAATTCTTGCGGAAACCATGCCTGGTGTTAAGAATTGAATTTCTATGGCTGACATGACTTATCCCCTGTTAGGATATGATGTGGTCTAGTACCTTACACAAAACGGACGCAAGTGAAGTCGGCCTGTAGTTGCTAATGCGATTGCTGTTAATATATTTAAATATAAATATCACATATGCAGATTTCCAGTCCTTCGGTATTGAGACAGAATCAAGGGATTGCTGGAAGGTTGAGGCAAGCAGATTAGCTGAGTGATGACAAGCTAATGCAATTAGTTTGGCCCTGATCCCATCGGGACAGGGACGGGTCTTGTGCGGAAGTCCATTGATAGCGCTAGCTACGCTGGGTTACATGATTAGGACTGCTGAAGAATGGTGTGAAATGGACAGCTGTTAGAGCGAATCATTTAGTGAAAGTTCGTTATTCATATGTAGCGATGGTTCCTTAGTTCGTTATCCCAGCTTCTAGGAAATGCAGTTTCCCTAGCCGTGCCTCGGCGTAGGGAATCATTGCACGTTGCTCTTTATTCGCGCTGAGGTGGCTGCTCGACTCGCGCGCAACCAGAGCCACACGGCGAATCTGCTTGTACTTCTGAATAAAGACAGTCGACTCTCCATGTCCGAGCTGTCAAAACGTGCATTTCTTGCCTCCGCTAAACTGGGCGCCCAAAAAGTGGCGAGACAGGACATCTACGTTTTTTACAACACTAGTCATGGACGACGCTTCTCCTACTCCTGCTCACATAGACGATGCCAGGATTAAGTCTCCTGTCTTCGCCACAGAGCTTCAGCTTCCCAGTTTTTGGCCCAAGAAACTCCGAGCTTCGTTTATGCAAGTAGAGGCCTGTTTTAAACTCCGGCGCCTTCCTTCACAAACAGCAAAGTACGTCCACGTCGTCGCCGCGCAAAGCTCCGGCAGTGCCAGCGCCACAGAAGACTTGCTAGCGAGCACGCCTTCGGTCCCTCCATACTACGGCCAGAAACGCATGGCGCTGCAGCGCCTTGAGAGATCGCAAATGAATAGGCTCCAATAGCTGCTCTCCGAACTCGGCAAGCAATGGCTGTCACAACAGCGACAGCGGTTGCAGCAGTTACTGGCTGAGCACTCCGCCAACGAGCCAGCTTCTCATTTTGCGCGAGCTCTTCTTGCAACGCCTCCCACAGCCCGCACACATGGTACTGGTGGCTTCCGACGAGATCAGTCTCGATAGGCTAGTTGCACTCACTGACCCAATATGCTAATGCTCGTCTTCGGCACAGCTACAATCGCCGCTGCCAGAGATTGAGCAAAGAGACGGACTCTCACGCCTGGAGGAAACAGTCGACCGCCTTACCAGTGCACTGTAGAACCTAAAGGCTGGCGACAACACTGAAGACCAACTTCGGCGCAACCATTCGGCTTCACAGTCCCGCAGTGCATCTAGGTCACCAACCGCGGCAGTTATTCCGGTACCACCGTCACTTTCGCGTACATACAAGTCGCTGCACTCAGCCCTGTTCGTGGACTCGAAACGCACCAGCCCTTCGCTAACGACGGCATGAGACATCGGCCCTCGAGAAAGCCACCTATTCTACGTAGTCTGCCCAATCCCCGGCATCCGCCTCCTGGTCTGCAGTGGAGCTGCACTAAGGCTAGACATCAGAATCCGGCTCTTGAACAGATGGGCGTTTGTGATCGCCGAGGGTAAGCTTTGTCATACTGGGAGCGGACTTCCTAAGCGATTTGAACTTAGATGTGAGTGTTCGCGATTAGCGCCTACAGGATAACGTCACATCCCTTGATGTATTTGGCCTGCAGTCCAACCTCACCTCATGTGGCACCCGTTCGCTTCGGCCAGTCTCAACGTACCACAAGGTACTTGCTGAGTACCCGGCACTCACGAAGCGCCTAAACGATGCGTTGCCCATGAAACACAAGGTGACGCAACTTATCACCATAGCCTACCGACCAGTCACTGCCCCGCGGAGGTTGGACGGAGGTTGGAAGCTGCCCGCCGAGTTCGAACACATGCTTCAGTTCGACGCTATTCGTCCTTCCTCCAGCATTTGGTCTTCACCTCTCCAGTTGGTTCCAAAGCAAGGCCGAGGCGGCTGGTGGCCTTGTGGTGATTACCCAGCTTTGAACGCCGTCACTACTCCGCCCGGATCAATATTCCTTTCCCCACATAGGTGACTTCGGTGCCCGTCTCAGAGGAACCAAAATATACAGCAAGATCGATTTGATGAGCGCGTACAGCCAAATTCATGTCAAACCCAGCAACTCTCCGAAGGCAGCAATCACTTCTTCATTTGGCCTATTTAAGTTTGCCTGTATGCCATGCAGTCTAAAGAACGCAGTGCTAACATTTCAAAGATTCATGAACGGGGTTGCACACGTTCGGATTCATGAACGGGGTTGCAAAACGCCCGTTCAGAACATCATCCCGCTTATCTCACACTGACCCCCTGGCGGCGATAAAGTGCCGGACGACGGCGATGAGCAGCTCATTTTCCCCCCATGCCATAACACATTGGAACGCACTCCCGGATGACATTGTCTCGTGCAGCGACCGCAAAACATTTCGCGAAAAACTAAACGATTTTGATAATGCCAACATAACCACATGAACACCACATCTATTTATTTATTGCCTTGTTGGTGCTGTGTATATGTTCCGTTTTCTTCTTTCTTGATATTTTCTTTTTTGTACCTATTACAACCAATGTGCACTTTATTATGTAACTTTCTTATGAAGCTGTTCGACTTCGTGCCCCCCCTTGTGTAATGCCGTCGGGCCCTTAAGGTTGAATAAATGAAATGAAATAAATGAGACTCCCGTTCGTTTTAATCTACCTTGACGACATTCTCGTTGAAAATTGCACAGACTAAGAGCACAAAGCGCACATTCGCTTTCTGTTTGAGCGACTGGATGAACACGGCATGGTTCTAGGTCCGCAACACGGCCTAGAACAGCCCCAGAAATGCATTTTCGGAGTTGAAGCCCGGGATTTCCTTAGACATCGCACTTCACCACTAGGCATCAAGCAACTTGAATCACGGGTTCGGGCAATCCAGGACTTTCCCTCTCCAACTTCCATCCGGTAGTTGCACGAGTTTCTGAGGTCAAATATTCGCAGGGGCTTCATACCGTCCTGTGGCAAGTTCTTCGCCGCTTACCAATGTGCTGCGTCACGGCTGCGAAAAAACGCCTACCTTCCATTGGTCCTCGGAGCACGTGAACTCCTTCCAGGAAGCCAGTAGGCTGTTGGCGAATGCAGTGTTGCTGATTCATCCGTGGCCCGATGAGCCAAGTCGCCTAATAGTAGAGGCGTCAACCACAGCAGTGTGTGGTGTATTACGGCAGCTCGATGGCACCGACTGAGGGCCGCTTGCATTCTTCTCAAAGTGTCTGAAACCTGCAGAAGCTCGCTACAGCTTATTCGGGAAGGAGACGTTCGCAATCTGTTGCGCTTTAAGCATTTCCATTTTTTTCTTGAAGGCTGTACGTTGTACATTCTGACCACCACAAGCCGTTAGCCTTCGTGTTCAAGAGCAGTTACTCGTACTCAGACCTTGATCATCAGAAACTTTCCTTTATCTCCGAATTTTCTACGAACATCCGCCATACTTTTTTGGATCAAAAACTAGGCAGCTGACGCACTGTCGCGGATTGGCACTGTGCCTGCTGGCCCTGTGGATTTCTAAGCTCTAGCGTCGGCCCAGCAAAACGACCATGAGCTGCGCCAATTGCGTGAAAAAGGCTCGTCGCTCCTGCTTGCGGAGGTACCGCTTCCGTACACAACATTGGTCCCATACAACACATCGCCGACAACTCCTCGCCTGTTCGTGCCCCATCAGTTTCGGCGGCCGGAATCCCGACATTAGAGCTACACAAATGGTTATCACAGACCGCTTCGTATGGCCAGCACTGAACAAAGATTTTCGAAGCTGGGCAAGAAGCTGCCAAGCTTGCCAAGTCGAGAAAATGACCCGGCACACGCGTTCAGCGATGCAGCCGTCTCAACCACCAAAGAGCCATTTCCATCATCTGCATTTAGACTTCGCGGGGCCTCTTCCACCCTGCCAAAGGTTTCAGGTACCTGCTCGCGTGTGTCGACGGGTGTTCAAGGTGGCCTGAGGCGACGCCTCTTCAAGACATCATAGCCTAAACACTGTCGGAATCATTTCTTTCTATGTGGGTGCCACTGTGCGGTTGCCTTTTAGGCATAGCTACTGACTGAGGCAGAAAATTCAAAAGCTCGCTTTTTCTGCCGTGGCAAGACTGCTTGGCACGCGCCTTCATAACACCATGGTTTCCCACCCATACAGCAACGGCATGGTCGGTCGTCTCCACCGACAACTGAAGGCGTCATTGACTACCACTCTCGACAGACAGCACTGGGTGGAAAGGTTACCCCTAGTGCTACTGAGGCTGCGAACAACAATCAAGGATGACCACGGAGTCAGCACAGCCCAGATGCTCTGTAAGGCAGCAATCCACGTTCTAGGTCAGATTTTCGGCACCCAGCAAGGCACTCTGCCAGCGGCGGCGTCGCACTTAGAGAGGCCACATTCCTGGCTCGACTAGCTTCGACATCCAGCTCCACATATCGCCGTGGGCAGCCTTTGTTTAATTTGCCGACAATGGACACAAGGACGCAAGTCTTTCTGCGACGCGACTATATAAAGCCAGCATTGACTGTTTCCTATAAAGGCCCCTTTGGTCTGGTTTCGCGTTCAGGAAAGCTTTTAAGATTGACGTTCCCAGCGTTGAGCGACCGCGTGAAAGCAGCCTATCTTGGACTTTTTATTCCTTCCGCCTTTCACACCTGTCTCCGGTATTCTAGAGGCTGGGGAGCCCTTGTAGCCACCGCCTTCATTTTGTTGTCTCCGCGTCTTGGGAATCGAGCTTGCGTCGCCATGGAGGACATTGCCCCTTGCTCTGAAAATCCAGTTCACCTCGCCGTGCTTCAGTGCGGGGATCATTGCCGCCTCCTCTTCCTTGCAACCAAGGCGGATGTCCGACTGGGACGCCTCCACAGCCACTCGGGGAAGCCTGCTTTTACTTTTGAAGAAAGCCTGTCAACTCTCCGTTCTGAAGCTGTAAAAACGCGTATTCCTTGCCTCCGCTAAACCGAGCTCCGAACAAATACTTAAGTGATGTGTTTCATAAATTTTTCATGGCAGTTCTCTACGGCCGTATTTTCACGTCAATACCGCTGTTGACTGAATCCTTTTAGGGCATACGATATTAAAAAAAAATTAGGGTCTGTTTTTATAAAGTTCGGGGGCGTATCGTTAAACTATTCGTCTTTAGTTTGGAGAATGACGCTTTTTGTTAGAATTGTAATGTTCTGGTAGGCAACCCACTCTTGACAACAGTCTGGGCGACTCGCTTTCCTATAAATCCTTTCCTTCTTGTTGAGGGATCGTTTTATGTCTCGGGTGAATCATGAGTCATCTCTGTAGAAATGACTGTTACTTAAGGGACACATGCAGCTTCAATTTCTTTTAATTTGTCCAGAAGCAAGCCATAGTTTTCATAGGTTGTGCGGTCGTCAAAGTATTAATAGAAATTGGCTGCGAAAGCATGTACATACTTTCCAACTTTGTTATGCCGGAACGCACGTTAATCAGCAATTGTTTTGTTTTACTTTTTGATTTGTTTGCAGGTGGAAGTGCGACCAAGCAATAGTCAGCCCTATTATCCTTGATTTCTTCCAGAATGCGCGTGTTAGCAATTCCAGGGCTGTTTGTTAGAAGTACATCTAAATATTGATCCATCCGCGTGGGTTCTTGCACAAGTTGTGTTAAGTTCTGATAAAGGAGCAACTGGAGATAGCGATGACATCCCGGCCGAATATTGCGATTATGGGTTAGACAGAGTGGACTGGTTGATTTCTGGATAATTAAAGTCGTTGCCTAAGAACTAAAGATATACCGAAAATTTGTACATGACTTGGTCAATGGCGTCGCTAAAAAGACCTGTGAACACTTAATGGCTGTCGGGAGGTGGATAAGAAGCACCAGTGGCACAAGCTACATGACCAATGTGACAGGAAACCCAGACTCTTCCGAGAGGCAAGTCTATTGGAATAGGAGAGAGGCTGTACAACTTCTTAATAAAATAACTACACCACCACCTCGGCTGCCGATTGTGTCTTCGCAGGAGATGACGAATGACGATGGTTACGAAAGCTCGCTGCTATAGGCGTCATCCGAAACCCACGTTTCGGCACCGATAATGATTTCTGCGTAAGATGTGTGCTCAATCCCTTTTAATATTTAAGTCTGATGTATATGCTAGGGTAGTTAAAGAGAGCATCAAAAATTAGTCTATGGGGGAAAGATCCCAGTGTCGTGCCGCTAAACACCATTCGGCAGATTCATTCGGGGCGTGAAGAATTGCCAACCACCGCCCCTCTGGTGTAGTCCAACTCCTAACTCTTCCATTGTAGATGAAATGTGTTAAAGCAGACGCAAAACGGTGCGTCGCATGTGCGATTACTCTTGGCGAACTGCCGTAGCTTTTCCCATGGAAGCTGAGCACTAGGCGAAAAATCTCCCTCAAGCCAAACTTTTAGTGACTCCCGAATTTAAGGGTGTACGGGCAGCCATCCTAGATTTAATGTTAAGAACCCTAACAAATATAGGACGCTGAAAACAGGGACGGCGCTCGCCAAAGCGGGGTGCCTGTTCAATACCGCCTGCTGTATATTGAGACGGTTAGCAAAAAATCTGTGACGATTTGTTCTATCTCCGTGAAACCTCTCTGATCGCCTTCTGGAGGGCCTTTGGTGATATGGTTAGTTCTTCTCCTTCCATTGATGTCGTCTAACTAACTATCCACTTGTCTTGCATATATTGGATTTAATTTCATTCACAGATTGGATTAGAGCGTCGAAGTTGTCTTTAAATTAAACACGCTGTCCAAGGCTTTTCCGTAGCTGCAGCCCGACCCTTCCAGGCACTCACCCGCTGTTGGATATCACCCAAGAATTTCCATTGTTTCGACGCAGCATTTTTTATGAGGGTGAGCACATCCTCAGTCCTAGGGCCAGTGTTACCTTCCATGTTCGCCGCGCAAACCAAAAGCAAAGCGAAGCACGTTGATCGCACTATCAAGGAAAGCCTAGGCTAAAATGCGTTCATTACGGTCAATTTAACATAAAGGTGAACATGATCGAAGCTTCTAGGCGCAGTGCACGCAAAAAAAACGTGTCGATTCGAGCAAGATAATTACACAGGCCAACACTCATTGTTATGCAAGGAGCAAGAAGTGCGGAAATTCAAAGCCACAGAAATTATTTACAAACTGGCTAACCAGATAAAGACCCTACCTATAACAGGGAAAGGCGCATCTGTCACTTGTGGCAGCAAATTCCAAGTATAACGCGCCTGCTAGCATTTATAAGGCTTTCCGTGGCGCTGCAACAATGTGACATCATGGGATGCGTCACAGTTTTCTCCGTGCTCTGAACGGGCTGCATGAGATGGTGATTGCCCGTAACTTTCGTTGATCAGCTCATTTCGAGCGGCAACGAGAAGCTTTCTCTGGGAAAGATTAGTCAATCTATAAACAGGAGAAGGCACAAGGGAAGTACCTGTCACTAGTGGCCACTAATGCCAAGTGAAACATAAAGAAAGACATTCAACAAGAGCGGGCACTGCCATAGAACCCAGCGGCCGAATTGACTACAGTGACCCAAGCGGATGGGATTAACACCTTCCGGTTTCGGTTTTGGGCACACCCGTTTTGAAAGCTACCTGGGGCATGCTGTGCTGGCTGCGTTAATCGGCGCGGTTTCTTTTCTTATTTTTGTATACTTTTTTAGTTTCTGCTGGTAAATTACGCTCGGTCATAGTGAAGAATCATTTATTTAGTAAACATGATTGCGAACGATATTAACAAGCCTCCATCGAATCTGTGCAACGTGCAATGTCATAAAGTAAACGCAAAACGCCTTGCAAATGAAGAAATGTTTGTTTTGCTCATGTAAATTGTCATTCCGGGCTTTTTGTGCATTCATCGAACGTTGTAGCACCAGCTAAGCCGCAGTAGTTCCTGTACAAATCTCCTCTAGGTGGCATCAGCTCACAAAAGTAAATTACAAGCATGTGCCACTTTGGCATTTAGATCTAATGGGAATACTGCGTGTAGAGGGGAAACGTTCGAAAGTTATGAATGGGCGGCGCTACAAACGAAAACAATTCGCTTTAACATACATGGCGTCGAAAATGCCCGACTCATTCCAAGCTATAATAAATATTTTGAAGAAAACATCTGATTTCCAAGCATTCCCCCATTCCAGGGCATTATTTCCTGCAGCAGAAGCGTGATGTGCGCCAGCTGGTTTAACATACTTACATACTTACATACATAAGAAGAAATAGCGCTACAAATGCGCGGACTAAGACAAAACCACCTACGACTGAGAGGCGCTGTCCGTCGTATACGTTCTTTTTTTAGTCCGCGCCTCTGTAGTGCTGTTGGGTTTCAAGTATTATTTCCCGCACTTTAAGAGCCCAAATGCACGGGCGACTGCGCGTTTGCAGAACAACTTGGCCTCTGCCGATGCGATACTGCACTACATACATAGAGGTGGTCTAAACACAGACTCTGAGGTAGACCATGCTAGATGCTCGCAAAATGCCTTCTACTCGCATTCAAGAGAAGTGCGTGGGTGCGAAGCCTGTTTTCGGTCGTTCAGAAGACAGAATTTTTGAGCTGTTGGTTTCTGATCTCGTCGGCGTTATCTTTTGCGCGTTCTGACAGCGCAAGCAACACACTCCAGTGTTATCACCCCTGACAATTGCTCGCCGCGTCTTCGACAATCGTGAGTACCAAAGGAAGGTATATGTCGTTGCGCGGTCATAAGAGGTGTCACAAACTTGTCACGTTGAGATTCAGTCCTCGCCGAACTAACTTTGTCACCACGGTCGAGCTTCTTTTTGCTGCGCCACGACAGGCGAGGCGAGTGTGCCTCAAAATTATCCCAAAATATAATGAAATAAATTACAATCGCGATGGGGGTCAGAGAAAGCGTCACGAACTCGTCCCAGTAAGAATCAGTATATGCGAAAAAAGTGGGTCACACGGCCGAGCTGCTTTTCGCGAACCGCGTCACAACTCCGGGCGCGGTCACTGTGCTTCAAAAGTACCCCACAAAGTAACAAATTAGTTACAATAATGTTGTGTGTCAGAGAAAGCGCCAGAATTTGTCCCTGTAAGATTCAGTACACGTGAAACTGCATCGCACGGCCAAGCTGCTCTTCGTTAACTGCGTCACAAAGCCGGGTGTGGCGAGCATGCCCAGAAACCACAGAAAAAAGGCAGAACAATGTTGGGGCTCATAGAAAGAGTCGCAAACATCTCCCAGTATGAGTCATTAACTCAAATTAAGTACGTCAGGATGGCCGAGCTGCTTTTTTCGCTAAATGCGTTACAAGCCTCAGTTCCGTGCCATTCACTTATCCGCAAACCTTTTTAGTTGTAGCGTACAAGAATAAAAAATAAAATGCTGCCTGTAAGTTCATTTCACATTCTTTTTTTTTCCGATGCTGGCGTCAACTAACGAATGGGATGATCACTAGCCATGACGTGTTTCCTGTTGCCAGATTTCACCTAGTGTCCCCTCTTCTTCAATTTATTTCTCTGTGGGTGTTGCCAAGGCTTCTGGTGGCGCTGCAATGATGTGACGTCACGCGTTGCGTCACATTCTTCTCTAGTGCTCTGAAAGGGCTGGATGAGTTGGCGGTTGCCAGTCACTGTCCTTGATTTGATCTACTGATTGCGGGTGGTAAGAAGCAGCTTGCGCGGGGCAAGATTAGGCGATCTATTCCAGTAGAAGGCACAAGTCAAACATCGGTCACTTTAGGCCGCGAATCCCCTCGCTGCATCGTCATATACCGAAACCTACGTAACCACGTTGCGTCTCTCTCAGGGCTTTTTATTGAGAGAGGTTTCTTTTATAAGAGTATTTCTGTTGCGTTTTATCATAACTTCATGCACTCAGGCTTCATGCGTTTGGCAATGGCAGAATCGAAATTGCTGTACGCAGCGCTGCTATCCCAGGGGCTGTTTTGTGTTGGCTCTAAAGGTAATGGCAACACGTTAACTGGTTGCGGCTTCCCTGCATTAAAAAATTCAGACGTTACATTAATTCTCACGAATTAATCATGCAATGGTGCAATTATAGCCAGCCTTCTTGCACGCGCTCGACCAGTTACGCGTATTTTCTAGACGTTCCGTGGCCTTTCACCTCGCGCCATGCTGCCTGTAGGTGGAGGCATAGCTTTTCTTCCCTCTTCGAGGACCGCAAAAAATAGGATAACGCCTGCCTTTCTTTGAATACTGCAGCAGGACTGCACAACAAGACATGGCCCGCGAGTGCCGTACGTTGATACTGATAGTGGCACAGGAAATTTCCTCCCATGTTACGCCACATTTTTCGCTTATAATGTTTTTCCCCATACTTCGCTATTTGCTGAAAGGCCTGCACAGCAATAGGTAGAATTGTCACTTGTCCTTGCTTTATTTGCTTCTTTTTTTCTTCAAGAATGTTTAGTGCTTCCAATTGAGCTTTTGCTGCCCTCCTGTAAAACCGCTCTTAATCCGTCGCAGACAAATGGTGTCCATCAAGCATTCTGGAGTGCTTGTCGGATGCTTTACGTGTCACTGCGACAAATGCGGCCTCCACTTTTTTTTTTCTTTGAACCGAATGATGCGGGAATGTATTCAACTGCCGTTTGGTACAAGTGTTCCTCGTGCAGAGTCTTGTGAAATGTGAAATGACGGTGCAACAAGTGCACAATAAAATGAGCAAACATGCATCGTTTCGCATTCCATTTATACGGGCGCACTGGCAACAGGAAAAAAGAAGCGAGAAAAGCTCGCGATATTTCAAGTGGGTGCAAGGAAATCTCATATTAAGCGAGAAGACTCACCCGATAGGGCCCTATGTCCTTTACAAAGCAAGGACTGCGAAGGGCGGACTGACCTTTTTGCCGACAAGACACGCGCTGAAATTGTTTCGAAAGAATCAGGAAAAGCACAATGCGAAGCCTTCATTTTGAAATAATATCATAAAAATCTTTGCCAAAGGGATAAAAAAAGTAAGTAAAGTGGTGAAAATGAGCTCCCTGCTTTTTTTCCCAACTACCGAAAGGAAGACAGCTCTTGCAGCTTTGTCCATTGAGCACAAAAAGCTGATAAGATACTAATTTCTTTAGAAAAAAGTTTGGCACGTTGAGGTGAATCACGCAAAAAAATGTATAGTCTTTTTTTCTAATGGCACACTGTAGGAAAATGCCAAAGCGAGCTAGATTGAATGATCATGTTACTGTAATAACAAATTCCAAATTTCTTGCGAGAGCAGAACGTTTATCCACGAGAAAATAACGAAAAATGGGAAATCAGAGGCCTGTCGCCTATTTTCTATTAAGGTAAGTCGCAAATGACATCAGCATAGCCTGAATCACGAGGAAGTGGTAGAGAGGGATTCCACGTGTGGATTACGTCCCCTTATCCATTGACGTGCCGGGGATTCAAACATGATGAAATCATATATCACAGCACACAGATAATGGGTTGGCATCTGAACATTGTTCAACCCTATTCAGCAATAATTAGGCGACGTCGTCTTCACCGTGTCATACTTTGATTCCTCTAACGCGCAATACATTCAGAATTGTCAACGTGTATAAATGAAGAATCATAATTTATTGACAAGAATTCAAAACGTGCTCTAAACAGAGCGCACCTTAGTGCCAAAGGGTTTGTTGCAAGGACTCCTCCAGGTTTTATTAAAGTAGGATTGTGGTGTCTCGTGATATCACTGGTCCGACGCGGAAGCTTAGCGGCCATGGCTCTGAGCTGCAGAGCGCGCTGTCACTGCTCCGTTCCCCATCACGGCAGCGACATTTTCATGAGGGTGGAGGGCTAAAAATCGTGGTGCTCCCATGCACTGTGGAAATCGATCTACACAAAACTTTCTGTTGTGCTTGCGTTCATTGACGATAATTAACGGTGATGTGGATGGTGAATGCTTAAGGTATCTGCATTTACCGGAATACAAGGGTGGTGAGTTAGGCGTAAAGGTTACTTTCTTTGCTCCACTTCTGTTCGTCTGCGTACACTCTTAGTCAGGTCTCGAATAACGCCCTCCGTATAAGCGCTATGTTCACTGTTCAGCCCGGGCCAGCGTTTAGAAGCGTACTTTTAAGCGAGAGTGTACGTCACAAAACGCTGGCGAACCGCTGGTCATGGCATGTTTTATATGGAGCCCTACCAATTTGGCGCCCAGAAAACGCGCCGAAGCATTGAGAGAGTGTAAACAAAGCAAAGCCTGTGGGAAGTGGAGAAGGAGATGCTATATGCGTTGAGCAGTGCGATCTCAAACAAGAAAAAAGATAGGACAGATGGAACGAATAGACTATAAGAGTAGTCTTCCCCTCTATGCGTTCCTCTGACGGCAGAGAGGAGGCAGGACTTCGTCGGCCGGAAGGAGCAAAAACATGGCGTAAGCCGGAGAAAGAGTCGTCGATTGTTTTCGGGGGCAATTATTGTCGTTTCTTTCTACCGGCGACGTTATGCGACCGTGTTAGGTAGTGTAGTCATCTGGACACGTCGATAAACGCTCTCAGTGACATCAATGATGTTCTATTTCAGCAATTTTACTTGAATTTGCAAGAAGCCAGTATTACCACGGCCACTCGAGTGAGTGCGACGGCCATACAAGGGCAATCAGCGGCAACGCGCTGTCATGTGCGCTGTGTCAGGCGTGCGAAGGTGTACGTAGTCTACAGTTGTGAACCAGTGTCCATATGGTAGGTAAACTTTTGCTTATCATACGTTGAGCTTAGTAAATGCTTAATTTGTGGTACTTCGCTGTTATGAGCCAGTGGATAAAGAATGTTACTTATTTAAACATATAAACGTGTACTAATGTTAACACACATATTCTTTCTCGCTTGGCCAGATTTGCTAATCGTCGAAATTTCATGCGCGAATTTTTATTAGTGCTTGCATTTTATAGTTTCGCTAGTAATCCCGTGTGCCCTTTTAACCATGACACCTTCCTTTCTTTATATCCCTTCTTGGACTTTCGCAAATCTATTAATTGCATGCTGTAGTTGAATTTTGTCGAAGGATGGTACTGCACTGAACAATTTTTTTATCTTTATTTACTTTTATTTTTTATCTAACTGATTTCTTTTTCTATACTACAAGCACCGAGTTGAGGTCCACTAGAACAATGTGTGAGACAGCGAGCGAAAGACCTGAGAACCGTTCAGACCGACGGCAGAAGTCTAAAATACCCCGTTTTTTTTTTCATTTTAATCTCGCCGTTCGCGAGACAGACGCGCCAGAGTGTGCCATGTATAAAAGGCGGCTGGCGAATACGACGATGGCTTCTACAGTGCTCCCCTTCCCCACTCCCTTTTTTAGGAGGACTAGCGCAGCGATGCAGCGGCGCCCAAGAAACAGCCTTTGATGCCGGGAGATGAGGCAGATCGCTCGTTTCAGCGCTTGTAAAGTCGTTGAAAACGGATAATGATGGAGAGGTTGCTAGGTAAGCTGGTTTGACGCTGGCTATCGCAACTTCACGACCTTTGAAGTCGATGATTACAATTTTTTATTTCCGCTTCAGCGCTTTAAAAGGGCCGACAGACAAGGCGTAAGAGATGGTCGGATGTCTTCAAGCTGCACGAAAACGTGGCTTGCTGTAGGCATATGTCTTTGCTGACAAAAAGGTTACTAGAGGATGCAACTCTACTAGGGCAAGGACGCAAGCTTACAAACAGCAAGTGGAGTTGCTGAACATACCTGTCTGGATCGGGCGTAGTAACAGTAAATGGTGCGACAAAATCACTAGGCAACCGCAACGTTGTGCCATAGACCAGCTCTGCAACTGTGCCGCCGAGGACTTTCTTAAAAGAAGTGCGCGCGCCTAATAGGACACGAGGAAGGTGTTCAGCCCAAGAAGGGCGAACCTGTTGGGCCATCAAGGCAGCTTTAAGTTGACGGTGAAGGAGTTCAACCATTCCATTTGCCGATGGGTGATACGGTGGAAGAATGTCAAATGGAAACTCAGAGAGGCCGAAATAATCTCGTGGGTGGCGATAATGGAAAAAAAAAACCTACCATGAGTAACTACTTAAGAGGAAAAACGAAATCTAGAAAGAGACAATTTATGATTACTCAAAGGGACGCTCATTACTTTTCGAAGCGAGATCTGGATGCCTTAGCACACGCACCTATAAAGCGAGATATTAGAAAGAAGAAGAAGCATGTGCTTGCTGCGGTAAAGCTATAGGAAAACTGTGGAGCATGTTTTATAAGAATGTGAAGACATCTACCCAGCGGTCGATTTAGGCACCACTGGCCTCCTTGAAGCCCATGGGTTCAGCCAGAGCTGTGAACAACTAAACAAGTCTGCAATAGGGTTTAGTAAGGGGCAATTGGTGGACTCGTGAAATATGGGTAGGGAAACGACAGAAAACGGAGACGTACAAAAGCAAATTTCGCAATAGGGGATCAGAAAATTTCTTTGTGGGAGTTCATAGCGTTTTTTCCCTTTTTTAATTATTTAACCTCGGTAGGACATTGGGCCGTATAATAGAAAGAGCTTGGTAGCGCATATTACCACCCCGTTCCAAAGGGGACGTTCATAACATCCATCCATCCATTGGTTATGACTATTTCTTGCACGATCGCTCGATAGAGTCGAGGCATAAATTTCAAGGTAGGCTCTTGTGTACACACGCGGAGGTTGAGCGAAGGTGATCAAGGAGAGCTGGCGTGCAACTTCCTCCAGTACGAACGCTTTCACTTCTGCAGGCAGCGCTGACTGGTCGGAGATGGCAGGCAAAGCAGCAATGTGTTCGTCGAGCGATGAAGCCCAACGTGTAAACGAGCGCTGCCTGCGTAGCTTCTCGTAGCTTTGGCATAGAGTACCGATGCCGGTCACGGACAGAGGATTCTTTTCAATAAGCATGTTGAAAGCATCGTCCTTTATGCTTTTCCAGACATGTCGTATTTTGTTGGACTCCAGCATCGTCGCGTTGACTCTCTTACACAAGTAGAGAACCTCCTTATTGTAGCTGGTAAATTATTCACCCTGTTGTGCACATTCTCCAAACGCAATTGCGCGCGCAGCTTGCGCACAGCCGGGGGATAAGCCACAGCCAATAAAGAGGTCTTGCACGAGGACCACGTCCGAAAATTGGACTCATGGTTGCTGTACCAGACACTGACCACACCCACGACGTAGAGGAGCACGTTGCTCAGTTTTGCGGGATCATCTCATTTTTCGGGGCGCTTACCTTTTCATATGTCGTCAGCGAGTCCTTGACGGCGATGTCGTCTGTGCCGCTGAAAATGGCAGGGTTCCTGTTGCGAAGCACACCATACTTCAACATGGGTCGAGTAGGCACGTGCTGGGATGTATTAGGAGGGGTTTGCTGGGAAGCGTCTTCAGGTATGGTAGAGCGTACGGTACAGGATCGAAGTTTCAAGCCGGACGTTGTAAGCCGAAGCACCCTCCACCACTTGTAAATGCGGTTAATAGTTTGGGTCTGACAGATAGAGCAGGGCACAGACTCCCAGCATGAGGGGCGTTCTCCGAGCAAAAACACTGGAGAGGATGAGTGACTGTATAGTGTCCTATTTTCCTACGATCTGTACACACACACACACACACACACACACACACACACACACAAATATATATATATACATATCGCAACTGCGGGGGCCACGCCACCGCAGTTTCGATGTTGTTCTCACCGTTTGCATTTGTACAGGTGCTGGTGACTGGGCTTGGTCTGCTGACGCCCATTGCTTCGACTCGGCTCTTCAAGATAAAGGAAGGATGGTGTGCTGCCGCATCAATTAGGACCGCCGCCCTTGGAATGGAACAGTGCGTCCTATCCTCGAGCCGGCCGCTACCTACACCGCCACTTCTGGACACGGGAGCACCCTTCGTTTGGCAACATGGAACATTGTCAGCTGATCCACAGTGTGAAAAGGGCGCCAACATCTTCGACACGTTCGGCCACGCCACCGCAGTTGCGATGTTGTTCTCGCCGTTTTCATTTGTACAGGTTTGTACGCCTTTCGTGATAACAATGTCTGTCTTGTTGCGGTGTCGTGGCCACCCGATTGTTGCAAGCGTTTTCGTTCCGCGGCTTTGTACCTGTGGCGTCGTTTGCTCTTAGGTAGTGATATTGAGTCGAACCCTGGTCCGATGACAAAGGCGCAGGAGGAGAAGCTTGACTTAGTGTGCGATGCAATTAGGCGTCTCGAGGCAAATAACGCGAGCCTTTTAGAATCTGTAAATAAAGTTCTAGAAATGCTTAGCCTCCTTAAGAATGACTTAGACGCGCTAACTAAACGCGTCAATGACCTTGAATCTAAATGTGTACCTATGCCTCCAACGCAACTTCCAGAAACCTGTGACAGCAACGTTCGCAAACTCCAAGGGAAATTGATGACCTCGAAAACCGTTCACGACGATCGAATGCACTGTTTTTTGGCATTGCAGGCACCGACCATTCAGAAACGTGGGAGAGTACCGAGGCAATAGTTCGAGAATTTTGTAAAAAGAAACTGGGGGTTTCAGTACAGTCTATTGCCAGGGCCCACCGCCTGGGTCGGTTCTCAGCCGAGAAAAATCGGCCAATAATAGCTAAATTCTACAATGAAAAAGAAATCGAGACTCTGCTCAGCAATGGCAGCAAGCTGAAGGAAACAGATTTCAGGATAGCACGGGACTACGCTGTTGGCGTGCACGATAAGCGCCGAAAGCTTTGGCAGTTCTCGAAGTCAATAAAAAAGGAGGGTGACCGTCCCCGCCTTGCTTTCACCAAGCTCATTCTTAATGGTGACGCTTACGTCTGGGACACGGATGTCAACTGCGCAGTCCGTTTACAAAAATCTGGAAATGATGTGCCAGAGGTAGAGGACGGCACCCACGGAAGTGCTGAGGAACGACACAATCATTCTCCTGCCTCAGCTCAAGTAATCAACCCTTCTTTGCCGTCAGTTCATAAGCCTTGCCATAATACCGCATTAACTTTCCTCTATACAAATACGAGAAGTATCCTCTCTAAAGCTGTTCCCATTTCCTCGCTTATCGATTCATGCTCTGCATCCTTAATCGCGTTCACGGAAACGTGGCTTACGGACAATGTTCCCGACGATAGCATTTTTGTTACCGAGGTGTCGTTTAACATATTTCGCTGCGACAGGTCTAATCGGAGAGGCGGTGGTGTTCTGTTGGCAATAAAAAAAGAATTATCGTGTGTACCCATCATAATTTCTACGTTTCTTGAATGTGTATGGGTGTTGTTAAACGGTAGCAGTACTGACATACTTATTGGTGTTTTTTATCGCCCCCCTGATATGGGCAGTGCTTTTGTTGAAGAGTTCTATCGCATTTTGAGTGAAGTGTGTAACCGATTTCATAATTGTGTGTTATTAATATTTGGGGATTTTAATTATCCGCGCATCAATTGGGCAACTTTATTTGTCACGGAGAGTGAAAAGAATCGAATGCATTTCTTCAGTCATGTCTAGATTTTTATTTTTTCCCAACTTATCATCCAACCCACACGGCGCACTGCCACATGCTCCAGTATTCTTGACCTAATCCTTACCAATATCCCTGACATTTGCGCCAACATTAGTCACCTTGATGGGCTCTCCGATCCTGACGTCATTACTGGGAACATTGTTTGTCGGCATAACAGTAGGAAGATCATTGAAAAAAAAATTAGATGCTATAGCAGAGCTAACTTTGATGGAATGAATGCACAATTATCTCTTTTTGCAGACCAGTTTCTTAATGACTTCTTGTCCCGTACAGTTGAAGAAAACTGGGTCGCGTTCAAAAATATGTTTACTGACGTCGTTAACAAATATATACCGTCCATAACAATTAGGAGTAGGAGCTCTACGCCATGGTTCAACAAGCAACTTCGGCGTCTAAACAACAAAAAAAAAGCGATTGTACAGGCAAGCCCAGAAATGCAGTCTTGCACCATCGTGGCTTAAATACAAACAGTGCGACAAAGAATACCAAGAGTTACTTAAATATAGTCGTCGTCACTTTTTCAACCACGACATTTCATCTATGCTGACTAACAATCCTCGCAAATTTTGGCAAGTAATAAATCCAAGCAATCACCCCGATGTTGTGCTTACCGATCCCACAGGCGCCACTGTTCCCGAGTCAAAGTATGTACAAATATTAAACAATGCATTCTCGTCTGTGTTCACCCGCGAGGACGTCACTTCATGCCCAAACATGCAAAACACTTTCCGATATCATCATGCCGCAGATAAATACTACCGAGTCCGGCATCATATCACTACTTAATAATCGTAAGGTATCATCTGCATCTAACCACGTTGGGTGCAACAAGAAGTTGCTTAAAAGTACATCGCAAAGCATTTCGGGAATTTTGTGCGCTCTTTTTTCACAGTCATTGTCGTCCGGCCAAATTCCTAATGACTGGCGTCTAGCCAAGGTCACACCAATTTTTAAAACTGGCGATCGCTCATTACCGTTTAACTGCCGGCCTATTTCGATAACTAGCACCGTTTGCAAACTACTCGAACGTATCATACACTCTCAAATCATAAAATACTTAGACGAACATAACATAATCTTCAAATACCAGCACGGCTTTCGCAAGGGATATTCATGCGATGGGCAACTTGCAGGGTTTACTAATGACTTGCTTTCATGTATTGACGCTGGCAACCAAGTCGACGCGATATTCTTAGATTTTTCCACAGCTTTTGACCGCGTTCCTCACCACAGGCTACGACTGAAACTTAAACATTTTAACATTGACGCACAAGTCATTGCATGGATAAAATATTTCTTGTCATTTCGGACTCAATTCACAAATATTAATCATTGCAACTCCCCTTTTATTCCTGTCACGTCCGGCGTTTCACAAGGGAGCGTGCTTGGCCCTTTGCTTTTTCTAATTTATATTAATGACTTGCCTAACTGCATGTCGTCCAGAGTAAGACTGTTCGCCGATGATTGCGTGATTTACCGTACCATTTCTACTGACACTGACCATCAAGCATTGCAGTCAGACCTCAACGCAATAAACAGATGGTGTTCAGACTGGCAAATGACCCTAAATCATACTAAAACTAAGTGCATGTCATTTACGCACTCCACTTCCCGTATTCCAACTCCATACTTTATAGGTAACAATGTTGTTGAACTTACTACCACGTACAAATACTTAGGAGTCAACTTGCAATCGGATCTAACATGGCATCATCACATCAACGTTACCCTTGCATCTGCTAACCGTACTTTCGGAGTCATGAAACACAGACTAAAGCAAGCGCCTTCACACCTAAAGAAACCTGCGTACACCACTTTAATCAGGCCTAAAATTGGATATGCATGTGCCATCTGGGACCCGAGCCAAGACTACATTAACGTAACATTGAATCCCTGCAAAGCCGTGCTGCTCGCTTCATTTCTTCAGATTTTTTTCCGTATTCCAGTGTTACATCTTTAAAAATTCGTGCCGAACTGCCTCCGCTATCACTACGACGGAAACACGCCCGCCTATCTCTCTTTCACAAACTTTATCATCATGATCGTTTGCGCGACTACTTCTTTCAGTCACCCCCTGTCATTTTTCCTCGCCGTGATCACCCCTGCAAAGTCAAACGCCCAGCTTGCCACTCGGCCCATTACGCACAATCATTCATCTCCAAAACCATAGCTGACTGGAATAACCTACCATGTGATATTGCCACTGAAGTTAACACCGATCAATTTCATCAAATGCTGTGGACTCATATCAGAATTTGACGTCTCTGTGCGTCTTTGGGCTAAATTATTACCTTTGCATCTTGTTTGACATCGTATTGCAGTTTTTTCTCTTTTTCTGTTATCCTTGAACCCCCGGTGTTTCAATTTTCACATTTCATTCTTATCTTTATTTCGAACTTTAATCCACTTCCAATATTGGTGTATGAGTATTTTGTGGTGTTCTTACTATGTTTGCTGAATTGTTTATTCTTACAATTTTTTTTCTCGCATATTCTTATTAGTGTGTTTCGTGTGCCCCCCCCCCCCTATGTAATACCCTCTCCAAGAGGGCCTTAAGGGTATTTGAATAAATAAACAAATAAATAAATATATATAGCAGGTAATCACATTCTTTTATTGACAGAAGACTAAAAGTGGTGCGCACGCATTTATCATTCTTTGTTTGAATCCCCACAGCTTAAATTATCAGTGGACACTTCTCATGCTTGTACCTGACCAGAACACGCCTTCTGTTGATATAAGTGTGCAGTGGGTTTGTGTACCATCATACGCTTAACGAGCTGTTCCCGCTTGCGCCAGAACTTGCACACGGGGCTCTCTCTGCCATTAAAAACACAACCGGTATGGCCCACTTAGCATTTGCCACATGACAGGCGATGTGTGCAGTAATGGACCGCCGGTACAACACGCAACTAAAGAAATAGCGTGCTTTTTTGTGCAGACCGGACCCTTCGGCCCTCGTTGGTTCGCTGCTCGGAATATGCGAGCGAGTCTTTTCGGCGCTGAAGAAAAGCTCTTTCACACAACACTTTTTGGCCGGCTTGTCAAGGGTTGTAACAGGCTGTGCACAGAAGGCACAACAGCCGGTAGTTTATCCGGCCAAGTCCAGCCGCCTTTTGCTTTTGGTCCACTTGACTTCTCCTCTTTAAGGAGGCCTTGCAGAGCAGAGGCGGCGATTGCAGCGGAAAATTTGCCTTGCTAAGATGTTGGGCTTGCCATTCTTGTAAGCTCATTGACAGATGGTGTTGGTATGACTTATTGAGAGCAAAGCACAAGAAATTGGCAGCTATGCCACTGTTAACCACCTTTGAAGGAGCCGAATTGTAATTTAATATTGCTACCGCTATCGGACAAGGAATGTGGCAGTCGATTTGAACGATATTCTTTAGTCTGTTTCCCATTCGGAGCTGCTAACAGCAGTAATGTGGTGCGTCGATGGAAGTGGTGAGGCTGATGTTATAGCTAGGGCTGGAAAGTTGGCTTTGAATTTATGACCCAGTTGGGAGCTTACGTATACAGTACCCATGTTTCATTTGACGAGGCCATCTACCTGCACAAAAAGAGGACATTTGATTCGCTCACGCTTTGCACCGATTCTGTATGATATATCTCTTTATCTTTCATTGACCAAGCACTAAAACGTGTTTTTACTGTTTCACTTGTGTTTGAAGTCTCCAAATTTTATAGATATGTTGACGATTTCTTTGCTGTTTCAGACAAGAAGTGAACTTTGCCGTACAATGATGTGGTAGACTTTATTTTAGATACTTATAAGACAAATGCTACAGGACTCAATCTCGCTCGTGAGCTTCCCACAGACAATGGATTGCACTTCTTTAGGTATTAACCTGGCTATTACTGAGGATCATGTTTGTTCCACATACGTTCCTCGCAGTAAGAAGGCAATGTTTCCATATGGCTACGGGCACTATATATTACTATACAATAATTTGCTATATTCTACTACAATATTTTAAAATATTTTACTATGCAATCATGCACAAGCAATTACACTACTTTCAGACTAGTTCCACATTTCACGTCGCTTTCATCTGCGTAACGCAGGCTGTTCTGTTATGGTTATTCAGGATAGTGCGTGCTGAATGGTTCTGTTCTGTACTGCTTCGAGTTTACTAATTTGGACTGATGTAAGTCCCACGCTGATGATGGGTATTATAGTTGGGAATGAACGTAAGTACTTAAAAGCTGTAGTTTTAGCTCAGAAGGCCCAAATGCTAAATTTTGTCGCTCATGTCCTAAGCTACTGCTTGCTTTGGATGCTATGCATCCAATGTGTTAATTCCAAGAAAAATTAGGTGTCTTTAAGAGGCAAATGTAGCGATATGATGCCACGGAGTGGAAGGGAGAGTCCTTGAGAAAGTGGGTTAGACAGGTTTAGCAAGTAGGGGAAACTCCCATTGATTTGTACTTGTTCATCTTGACCTCTACGTAGCGCAGCAATGATATAAACTATTTAGATCATCTTGAAAGAGGAAATGTCAGAGTTCTCAGTCATTCTATCACGCGATCATCTGCAAACAAACAAATCTGCGAAGTGTTAGCTTTAGGTAAATCGTTAACGTATATCGGTACTGGTAACCGGCGAAGGACGTAGCTTTGAGCAACTCCTGAAGTAACTGGAACGATCGATAAGTTAAGGCTGTTACTATTAACAAACTGAAATAAGAAAGGCTTGAATTCAGGTAAGCCAGCTTGGATCAATATTTTTAAAGGAGTTTATGAAGAAGTAAGGCGTGTTGAGCATCGTCCAAGGCTTTTGAGAAGTCAAGAAAACTGTATTCGTTAAAAGAAAAACAGCTGTAGAGACAGCTGTGCAAGAGGTTAGTAACCATAAGGAGTTCTGTCAAATTATGAGCATTTCCTATAATCTTGTTGAGAAGAAGAAAATATTGTTATGGGGATGTTGGGGATATAGAAAGAGTCAATTTTCAATATATTGACACAAAGATGTGGGCCTCCCGCACCGCAGGACGGCGCGAGCGAAGGTTGGTGCCACAAAAGACGATGAAATGTGTAAGCTGCACGCTCTTGTTTCAAGATCTTCAAGATTTTCAAGATCTTCAAGTTGCTTGGTCATAGTGTCCACGCGTTGCTCAAGTACGGTCACCTTCTTCACGCACTCTGAGACTTGTTTTTCAAGTACACCAATCTTCTCAAGTTTTTTGTTTATCGCGGATAGTTTTTGGTTGGTTACTGTTTTGCTCCTCTTTTAATTCCTTGTATGTCAGCTGCGATTGCTTTCAGTTGGGCTTCTAGCGACGTGTTCACCGGACGCGGATTTGATTCAACATCTCCTCCGAGCAGCAGCAAAAACCGCAGGTCACAAAACATTTCAAAAGCAGGCCGTGGGCACGGCAGCACGAGCAGGTAAGCATCATTACTACTGTAACACTTTCGATATCGTCTGCTCACCTGGACGATGAAGAGAAACGGATTTGAGGCCATGATCCTGGCGTTGCCGCCGTGCCCACTGCCGAAAGCTACTTGGAAGCCGCCTTTTATACTGGTTGCTGTCGTTAACAATCGGGCTTGCAGTTCCAAAGTTGAAAAATTCGTGCCGCTGGGAGCGCTGGTTTGTCTCTCGATAATAGGCATCAGAATGATCGGACGAGTCACCCAGTCGCCGTCGGGAGCCGGGAAGTGAATCAGCGATGTGTCATGCTCCGTTGTCGGTCCTGGTATCAGCAACAGCCAAGCAAAAACCTGGACGATGAACAGAGACGGATTTGAGGCCACGATCCTGTCGTTGTCGCCGTGCCCACAGTAAAAAAACATATGAACAATAAAACATATTGGAATAGTTTTACGTTATAGGGCCTCTGCACTCAGTAATTATCATCTGGCATCTTTTTAGCTGGATGAAGGGAGATTTCCGACTAATACATCTTTTTTGGCATCTGATAATACGTGTTTCACGTGCGTGCCTTTGTCTTGAGTGCACGTGCAGGCTACCTCCCAAACAAAAATTGGCGCCATCTAAATGTACAACAAGAGTCTACAATTGCATTAATTTGCGGCATCAGTTACAATAGCCAAATACTACAAAATAAAGTTCGGTCTACGCTTTACTTTATTCAGTCATAGCTGGCTGTGTTTGTCGAGTAGAATTCCCACCAATTTCAACTGGGGTGTGGAAGCAAGAGTAATTACTGAAAGTAAAATAGTGCTGTAAAATCGATCATACGCATATACGACTGTGCAACCAAAACACTGCTGTGCAGGGAAATAGGAGCTGCCCTGAGTACAAGCAGTATTCTCCACAAAGACCCAGCCTCGACCACGCTCTTTCTAGGAAGTCTACGCCGACTATACCTACAGTGTACTGTTGAGCTGACCATGCGTATAATTGAGTGAGCCTGTAAGGTATCGTTGAGTGCAATGTGTTGAGCCGAATTCACGCATGAAATGTCGTCTACGCTCGCATGAAACAGCAACAAATACCCTGCCCCAGAACCCGTTGTGCAAATGGTGTGGAACAGTTCCTAGAATATGTTCTGGGGCGCTAAAACGTAAAGCTATTCCAATCATTTCTATTCCAATTCTGCAATCATCCCCCCGCCATTGGCCAACAACCTTTTGTTTAACCACCGCTACTTCGCCTATCTGTCACGCGACGTCACGAAAACAGCGGTAACTCCCCATCTGATATGATGTGAGCACACTGATTATGCATGACTGCAAAGAATAAAAAGAAATAGTCATTTCTGATTTGACACGTTTTCGCCACTAGACCTCGGCTAAAGGTCAAACGTCTTCGGGCTGCACCCACTTCACTTGCCTGTCACGCGGCGTCACAAAACCGCGAAAACTCACCCCGCCAAAGTGACATGTACGGGTTAATGATGCTTTAATATGCCGAGCAGATGTGAATTTTTCTCTGAATAGCCCAGGCTGTCCCGTTCCTAAAGGAATAAAAGATGACTGCCGCCGATCTCTCAGGCACTGACTACTCGCACCTGCAGGAGAGCATGGGTTTATTTGAGTACAATAATACTTTTTGCGTGGCTGTGTAACGTTTTCGAGCAATTTCGGCACGTTTACGACCTCAATCAGTGATCATTTTTAGCGGCATTTTTAACCTTCCGTTGCATGTCACCGCGATTTTCGATGAGCCAGCCCAAGCTGAGTAAGGAAAAGTGGACCAATCGCCGATGCCGCACCACCCTCTTCATCCGATTATCGATTTTCATGAACTGGCCCGGCCCCATCGAAACCCTCTTCACTTGAAGCGTGCTCCTCGCCTCTGACGAGCCAATCAGATAAGACAAGCCGCGCAGCAAGACACAACACACGCAACATGAACTATGACGGCGAGAACAGAGAAAAGAAACAAGCACGAAGGCATCAGTTTCGGACAAAAATATAGCTCAATTTGCAATTTCCTATTCACTGTCAGAATCAGAGTGCACATGCGTCTCGTATTGAAAGCTCCGAGTGCGTGAGAATACCGCAAAGTCCATGCCGCCGAGCTTATGACAGTAAGTCTCGAAGCATGCGGAATATTTTGTTGCGTATTGGGCGCGATTATACTTCACTTATTTGTCGCTATGCGGGATAAAATGCACGTCCGCCTCGTCCACTTGCGTCCGGGTCTTTGGTCGTTGCGAGATCGCCGCTCCAAGGCCTCCGTTTCCATCAAACTCGAGGTCTGTTTCGAAACTTGTTTGTCGGTGAACTGGGTCGCTGTTCCTCATTTTCGCGTTACACATGCATTTCTCTTTTCTTATTGCGCACAGGACAAGAGCAGTCGCTGGGGCTATGAATTCCATTTTCCCGTCTGCCTCATGAAGTGTAGATAAAACCAAAAATTGATATAGCTCAGTGCCCCGCACAGCCTGTCACGCGCTCCTTGTGAAAGCTATAAGCTAAGTATATTGGTCGGCATGCGATCTGTGAGGATGTAAAATATTGCATAGCGGTTGAGGACCGAGTGCATCAGGTATGCGTGACGTTCTGCCTTGTAAGCTGAAGGGTGAATGTTCATAAATTGTGAAATGAACAGCTGTCATCGTTATAAAAGAGAACACGCGAGCGCGTGGCTGATATCCTCACACCGCAAGTGTGGCGCAGCGCAGGGATTACATATGAAAACAAAATGTCAGAATGCTGCCATTATTTATAAGGCCCACACTCACTTCACGAATGTGTGTCTCTTTTTTTGTACGATTTCTAGTCGATATCTTTCAATAGGTGAACCCCAATAGTGACGGCACACAAGAAGAAATACAGACAGGACAAGGCGCTACAGACAAGAAGCGCCTTGTCCTGTCTGTATTTCTTCTTGTGTGCCGTCACTATTGGCGCTTCACCTATTGAAAGCTATGCACCAACTAGCCCCACAACGTGTTTTACTTGTCGATATGCTTAGTATTATGATAAGCATATTAGCGTACAAAGATATTTCTCGATAAGAGCCATTGATATCACAGCTAGGGAAGCAGGCAACTACGGAATCAATTTTAGGAACGCTAGAGCAGAGATGCTGGTAGAATTCCTATAGAGGAATAAGCTTCGAATAATGAACACCTTTTTCTGGAAGCGTAGCAACAGAAAGTGGACCTGGAAAAGCCCGCATGGTGAAACAAGAAATTAAAACTGATTTCATCGTCGCTGCTGATCCCAGCAAAGTGCAGGATGTAGAATTGATACGTAGGGTAAAGTGCAGTGATCAAACGCTAGTGAGGGCTTAGATTCACTTGAATTGAAGAGAAAAAGAGTAAAATTGGTCAAGAAAGAACAGGTAAGCCTAGAAGCAGTAAGGATTAAAGCAGATGAATTCAGGCTCGCAATTGCAAACAAATACGCGGCATTACAACAGAGAGATGACGAAGACATAGATCTAATGCATGAAACCGTAACTGGCCTGGCTACCGAGGCAGAAACCCGCGTTAGTTTCTCAGTGGCTGTGGTGTTGTGCTGCTGAGCACGAGGTTGCGGGATCAAATCCCGGCCGCGGCGGCCGCATTTTTATGGGGGCGAAATGCGCAAGATCTATGTGCACGTAAAAGAACGCGAGGTGGTGGAAATTTTCGGAGTCCTCCACTACTGCGTGCCTCATAATCAGAAAGAGGTTTTCGCAAGTAAACCCGATAATGAAATTTTTTTTACAAAGGCAGCAATCGAAGTGGGAGGCAATGTACCAAGGCAACCAGTAGGCAAGCTCTCCCAAGTAACAAAGGACCTAATAAAAACCGACAAAGAATGAATGTGTCCAGCTCAACAGATAAGATAGGATTTGCGGAACTGTCAAGACTGATGAAAAAGCGGAAATAAGTGATATTCAAAACTATAACGTGAGAAAGACAAAAGAAGCCGTAAAAAATGTGCGCAGCGTGAAATCACTGACAAAAATCTTGGCATAGGAGAAACCAATATTTATGCACTGAAAGATAAGTAGGGTACTATCATTAGCAACATCTAAGGTATTGTTAAAGCAGAGGAAGGATTCTATACAGACCTGTACAGTACCCAGAAGAGTCAGGATACCTCCGCTAGAAACAGTAAAGAACAAGATTCAGGAACTCTTCTTATAACTAGCGAGGAGGACAGAAGAGCCTGCAACACATGAAACGAGGAAGAGCAGCACGAAAACATGGAATAACATTTGATTTAATCAACTATAGAGAAAATATAATGCTTGCAAAACTGGCGGCTCTATATGCGAAGTGTCTATCGACGGCAAGGGTCCCAGAAAACTGGAAGAATTGAAACACTATACTAATCCAACAAAAGGGAGACGTTAAAGAATTGAAAAATTATTCGCCCAATAGCTTACTCAACCTACTGTAAAAAATATTCACCAAAATAATCTCCAATAGAATAAGGGCAACACTGGGCTTTAGTCAACCAAGGGAACAGGCTGGCTTCAGGAAGGGATACTCTAAAATGGATCACATCCGTGTCATCATTCAGTTAATCGAGAAATCCGCAGATTACAATAAGCCTTTCTATATAGCTTTCATAGATTACGAAAAGACACTTGATGCAGTAGAGATACCAGCAGTCATGGAGGCATTCCGTAATCAAGGAGTACAGACCACTTACGTAGATACCTTGGAAAATATCGACCGAGATTCCACAGCTACCTCAATCCTGCACAAGAAAAATAGGGAGATACCTATAAAGAAAGGGGTCAGACCGGGAGACACAATCTCTCCAATGCTCTTCACTGCGTGATTGGAAAAAGTGCTCATGCTATTAAACTGGGAAGGCTTAAGAGTAAGGATCGATGGCGAATATCTCAGCAACCGTCGGTTTGCTGAAGACATTCTTCTATTCAGCAACATTGCAGACGAGTTACAACAAATGGTTGAGGACCCTAACACAGAGAGTGTAACAGTGGGGTTGAAGAATAATATGCAGAGGACAAAGATGGTGATGTATAGATGGACAAGGGAACAAGAGTTCCGGATTGCCAGTCAGGTGCTAGACTCTGTGAAGGAGTACGTTTACTAGGTCTCCTTATCACAGGGAAACCTGATCATCAGAAGGAAATGCACAGAAGAATAAAAATGGTTTTGATCGCATGCGGAAGGCACGGTCAGCTCCTGACTGGAAGCTCAACATTATCATCGAAAAAAAGAAGGTGTACAATCAGTGCATTTTACCGGTGCTCACATATGGGTCAGACATTTGGAGATTGAGAAAGAAGCTTGAGACCAAGTTAAGGACCACGCAAAGAGCGTGGTCCTTAACTGGAAGCATGCTGGGCATAATGTTAAGAGACAGAAAGAGAGCGGATTGGATCAGAGAGCAAACGGGTATATCCGATTTGCTATCTTACATTAAGAGAAAAAAATGAAGCTAGGCAGGGTACGTAGCGCGCAGGTTAGATAACCGTTGGACCACTAACGTTACAGAATGGGTAACAACAGAAGGGAAACGCCGTCGTGGACGGCAGGTGGCTAGGTGGAGCGATGATATTAGGAAATTTGCGGGCGCTAGTTGGAATTGGTTGGCGCAAGACAGCGGTAATTGTAGATCGAAGGGAGAGGCCTTTGCTCTGAAGTGGACATAAAATAGGCTGACGATGATTATTCTGAAGACTGCTTAGCTCGAGGACACGGGATCGATCACCGGCTGCGGCAGTCGCATTTCGAAGAGGGCGGAATGTAACAACGCCAGGTGTTCATATAATCATATCGTAATTTTGGAAAGTAAAACCCCGGATATAGTTGTTTGAGATCTTCACTGAATCATGCGTAATGCATACACCATAAAGGCAAAATTTTATAATAACGCCACCCAGCTAGCTCCCTCTCTTGCTGCGCCTACGATCATCGGAAAAGTACTTGGTCGAGTTCCAGGGCCGTGCTCGTGAGCCTGAGTCATCAAGATGGCGATTTGTTTTTGTTTCTCGTGGAACCACAGAAAATCCGGTTTAGGCATTGTCGGCGTCACTTGGCCGGAAGCAAAAATTTCCAATAAAGGCAATAAATGAATAGACGATAACCTGAACGTAAAATTGCGTCCGGGGATTCGAACCCAGGAACTATGGGTTGTGAGACTAGCAGGTTAACCCATTCAACCAAGGTAGGTTTCTCACATCGCCACATTCAACAGCACAAGCATAGGATTCGGCATAAGATTTTTGCCAGTTAAAAGTGGGGATGTTATTCCATTCGGCTTCATTATGCTCTTAAACCGCCATAGCATTTGGCGATTTGGGATGGCAGTTTGGAACGCTCGCATAGACGCGTAGCCTATACGGCTATATTTCAAGGAAGCATCAGCGGAATAATAGCCATGTACCATTTTCAAACCTCGTGCTTGGATGGCTCCATAGCGTTGAAGCATTGTTAAACATGCACGAATATTAACGGGTTCGCACAATAACGTCAGTTCCTAGAGACTTACTCCGCGATTTTTTTGGTATTGAGCCACTGTCGGTTGACAGTGCGCACGCTTTTAAACGGGGTTTTATATGAAGAAGTTCAGACGCGGCACATGCACGTTCCTTCGATGCTGCATCCACTTCCTCTTCGATGGGGTCCCGCCAACAAGAGCCTTCTATGATTTCCAGTGCCACCGTAGCACGTTTACGCTATCGCGTTCCACTCCTAAAGGGAACTTTAAACGTCTTCAATTGTTGTGCTAGCTGGGATATACCCATCCACGTTAATGCTCAGGTCTACTCATGCTCACTCACTCACATTCGCACTCAGGTCAACTAACACTCATGAGCACATGCTCACATTCATACGGTCATTCACACTCATATTCAGACTCACCTCAACTCACAAGCACTCACTCACATTCACATTCACCCGCACTCAACACCTCACTTTCACGCTCACCTCCACTCACCCACGTTAACACTCACCTACACTCACACTCACGTTTACTCAGCTCCACTGACTCACAAGCACCACGTTTAGACTCATTTCCACTCACACTCACAAGCACTCACCCATGTTCACACTCACTTGCACTCACTCATTCACGTTCACACTCAGCTGCACTCGCACTCACTCACGTTCATACACACCTCCACTCACTCACAAGCACTCATCACGTTCACACTCCCTTCCACTCACCCTCACAGTACACAGTCACGTTCGCACTCACCTCCACTCACACTCACAGTACTGAGTCACGTTAACGCTCACCTCTACTCACACTCAGTGGCATTGACTCGTACTCACCTCCCCCTAGATTCACTGGCACTCGCTCGCACTCACGGTCACCTCCGTTCACACTCACTTGCACTCACTCCCACTCGCACTGACCTCCGCTCACATTCACTGGCACTCACACTCGCACTCACTTCCGCTCACACTCCCTGGCACTCATTCTCACTCATGCTCACCTCCACTCACATTCTCACTAACCAACACTCACACTCACTCGCACTCACTCACACTCGCGCTCACCTTCACTCATACTCTCACACTCACCTCCACCCATACTTACTGGCACTCACTGACACTCGCACTCACGCCTTTGAAATGAGTGCGAGTGAGTGTGAGTGAGGGCACTCATGAGTGAGTGCACCGACCTAAGGTAACTGGGGCCCGTTGTCAGAAGAATCTGTTCATGGCAACCCAAATCTTCCGAAATATCCCGCAAGGCTTCGCCAGTGTTATTTGAGCTGGTTATTTTCAGCGGAATAAGCTCGATCCATTTGATATGCGAATCCACTACGATCATCAACATTCGCCCTTCGAGAGAGAGAGAATCAACTTTTACTGAGCCCTTTGTAAAGGTTGGTGCGCGCTGGCACCAGATGGGGTGGAACCTTCTTCTCAGGTCCCATATGCGTCCAGCAGTTCCTGGCCCCTAGCCGACAGCGCGAGTTGCGAGGGTAGGTCGGGGATGGATAACCAGGTCTCCCATCGCTCGGGGGGGGGGGGGTCGGGGCTGGGGAGGATGGAGGGTAGGCTGGTACTGGCAAATCAACGTGGATTCTTGAGCATCGCGCAAATGTATCCGGCCACGTAACCGGCTCTTGCGCGCATAGCATGCTCCTGTTCTGCTAGCACACTGCACATGCGCGTAGGATATTCTGTATATCCTTGTCATGTCCGGTATACCAGAAAAGTGCCCGAGCCACATGTTTCATTGCTGACATATATTGATGGGTATCGTGCAGCAGCTGCAGCATTGATTTCCGTTTTGCGGTGGTTGTCACGACCCGGTGGCCCCAATAAACCATACCAGCGCGGCATGTCAGCTCGCCTTTCTTTTGGAAGAACGGCCGCAACGATTTTTGTTTTGCCGGCAATTTCTATGGCCAGCCTTTCCGAACATAACCCACAACCGGCCTGAGCCTGCCATCACACGCCGTCATTTCGGCCGAATTGTGCGACAACACCAGCTCGATGTCCAGATGGTCTGTTAGGAGCACGTACTCACGTTCATCTTGCAACATTGACTTCAATGTCTTGCCATCACGGGGCACTTGCACGGGAAGGCGGTTCAATGCGTTAGCCACAATTATGTCCATCCCCGGTTTGTACTGAATGGAATACTTGTAGCCACCGAGTAAAAGAGCCCAACGCTGTATCCTTGCTGCTATCAATGGTGGTATCGGCTTATCGAGACTAAAGAGATGCATCAAGGCCTATGATCCGTGACCAGTGTTAATTTGTTTCGCGGAACTTCGTCAAGCCTAACATCACCGCTAAGGCATTTTGCTCAATCTGAGCATAATTTCGCTCGGCTGAAGAGAGAGCGCAAGATCAAGACCCAATTGGTTGGTTTACTCCGTCCACTTCGTGGCATATGCCTGCCCCTACACCACATGAGGATGCGTCCGTTTACAAGATGAGTGGTTCTTTTGGGTCATAATGGGTGAATACCCTCACCTTTTTTACCAACCTCTTCATTACCTCGTCTGTATTCTCTTCCTTAGCTTCCCATTCCCAAGACCTGCTCTTTCTCAATAGCTCGTATAAGGGTGCAAGTCATCGACATCATCATCATCATCATCAGCCTGGTTAAGCCCACTGCAGGGCTAAGGCCTCTCCCATACTTCTCCAACTACCCCGGTCATGTACTAATTGTGGCCATGTTGTCCCTGCAAACTTCCTAATCTCCTCCGCCCACCTAACTTTCTGCCGCCCTCTGCTACGCTTCCCCTCCCTTGGAATCCATTCCGTAACTCTTAATGACCATCGGTTATCTTCTCTCCACATTACGCGTCCTGCCCATGCCCATTTCTTTTTCTTGATTTCAACTAAGATATCATTACCTCGCGTTTGTTCCCTTACCCAATTTGCTCTTTTCTTATCCCTTAACGTTACACCTATCATTCTTCTTTCCATAGCTCGTTGCTTCGTCCTCAAATAAGTAGAACCCTTTTCGTAAGCCTCCAGGTTTCCGCCCCGTACGTGAGTACTGGTAAGACACAGCTGCTATAAACTTTTCTCTTGAGGGATAATGGCAACCTGCTGTTCATGATTTGAGAATGCCTGCCAAACGCACCCCAGCCCATTCTTATTCTTCTGATTATTTCAGTCTCATGATCCGGATCCGCAGTCACTGCCTGTCCTAAGTAGATGTATTCCCTTACCACTTCCAATGCCTCACTACCTATCGTAAACTGCTGTTCTCTTCCGAGACTGTTAAACATTACTTTAGTTTTCTGTATATTAATTTTAGACCCACCCTTCGGCTTTGCCTCTCCAGGTCAGTGAGCATGCATTGAAGTTGGTCTCCTGAGTTACTAAGCAAGGCAATATCATCAGCCAATCGCAAGTTACTAAGGTATTCTCCATTAACATTTATCCCCAATTCTTCCCAATCCAGGTCTCTGAATACCTCCTGTAAACACGCAGTGAATAGCATTGGAGAGATCGTATCTCCCTGCCTGACGCCTTTCTTTATTGGGATTTTGTTGCATTCTTTATGGAGGACTACGGTGGCTGTGGAGCCGCCATAGATATCTTTCAGTATTTTCACATACGGCTCGTCCACACCCTGATTCCGCAATGCCTCCATGACTGCTGAGGTTTCGACTGAATCAAACGCTTTCTCGTAATCAATGCAAGCTATATATAAGGGTTGGTTATATTCCGCACATTTTTCTATCACCTGATTGATAGTGTGAATACGGTCTATTGTTGAGTAGCCTTTACGGAATCCTACCTGGTCCTTTGGTTGAGAGAAGTCTAATGTGTTCCTGATTCTATTTGTACTTACCTTAGTAAATACTTTGTAGGCAACGGACAGTAAGCTGATCGGTCTATATTTTCAAGTCTTTTGGCGTCCCCTTTCTTATGGATTAGGATTATTTTAGCGTTTTTCCAAGATTCCGGTACACTCGAAGTCATGAGGCACTGCGTATACAGGGTGGCCAGTTTCTCTAGAACAAACTGTCCACCATCCTTCAAGAAATCTGCTGTTACCTGATCCTCCCAAGCTGCCTTCCCCCTTTGCATAGCTCCCAAGGCTTTCTTTACTTCTTCCAGCGTTACTTGTGGGATTTCGGATTCCTCTAGTCTACTTCCTCTTCCATTATCATCGTGGGTGCCACCGATACTGTATAAATCCCTATAGAACTCCTGAGCCACTTGAAATATCTCATCCATATTAGTAATAATATTGCCGGCTTTGTCTCTTAACGCATAGATCTGATTCTTGCCAATTCCTAATTTCTTCTTCACTGCATTTAGGCTTCCTCCGTTCCTGAGAGCATGTTGAATTCTATCCATATTATACTTCCTTATGTCAGCTGTCCTACGCTTGTTGATTAACTTGCAAAGTTCTGCCAGTTCTATTCTAGCTGTAGGGTTAGAGGCTTTCATACATTGGCGTTGCTTGATCAGATCATTCGCCTCCTGCGATAGCTTACTGGTATCCTGTCTAACGGAGTTACCACCGACTTCTATTGCGCACTCCTTAATGATGCCGATAAAATTGTCGTTCATTGCTTTAACACTAAGGTCCTCTTCCTGAGTTAAAGCCGAATACCTATTCTGTAGCTTGATCCGGAATTCCTCTAATTTCCCTCTTACCGCTAACTCATTGATCGGCTTCCTATGTACCAGTTTCTTCCGTTCCCTCCTCAGCTCTAGGCTAATTCGAGTTCTTACCATCCTGTGGTCGCTGCAGCGCACCTTGCTGAGCACGTCCACATCTTGTATGATACCATGGTTAGCGCAGAGTTTGAAGTCTATTTCATTTCTATTCTCGCCGTTCGGGCTCGTCCACGTCCACTTTCGGCTATCCCGCTTGCGAAAGAAGGTATTCATTATCCGAATATTATTCTGTTCCGCAAACTCTACTAATAACTCTCCCCTGCTATTCCTGGTGCCTATGCCATATTCCCCCACTGCTTTGTCTCCAGCCTGCTTCTTGCCTGCCTTGGCATTGAAGTCGCTCATCAGTATAGTGCATTTTGTTGACTTTACCCATCGCCGATGCCACGTCTTCGTAGAAGCTTTCGACTTCCTGGTCATGATGACTGGATGTAGGGGCGTAGACCTGTACAACCTTCATTTTGCACCTCTTATTAAGTTTCACAACAAGACCTGCCACCCTTTCGTTAATGCGATAGAATTCCTGCATGTTACCAGCTATATTCCTATTAATCAGGAATCCGACTCCTAGTTCTCGTCTCTCCGCTAAGCCCCGGTATAGCACAGCACGTGCCCGATTTTTATCACTGTATACGCTTCTTTTGGCCTCCTAACTTCAGTGAGCCCTATTATATCCCATTTACTACCCTCTAATTCCTCCAATAGCACTGCTAGACTCGCCTCACTAGATAACGTTCTAGCGTTAAACGTTGCCAGGTTCATATTCCAATTGCGGCCTGTCCGCCATTGCAACTACTGTAGCCAATTCCCCGAAGAACGCCTTGTAATACGTAACCAGACCTAGCATCGCGTGCAGTTCCGTTACACACGTAGGCTGACGCATTCCCAAGAGCGCGTCAATGTATTCAGTCTTTGACCTCAGGTCTTTTGTGCTAATATGATGACCAAGGAATTCCAACTTTTGCTGACGAAGTTTTCATTTGTGCGGGTGAAGTTTAACAGCGTCTTTCCTGAAGCGCTTTAACACCTTGCCCAACGTGTCACAATTTCCTACTTTCTCGGCGACCAACTAATCGTCTAAGTACACTTGCACACCCGGTAAGCCTTGCAACATTGCTTCCATTCGCTTCTGAAAAAGCGCAGCTGCTGACGCAACCCCAAACGGTAGCCGGTTGAAGCTATACAACCCTTTCGGCGTGTTTACCACCAGCAGCTTCTTTGTTGCGTCATCTATTGGTATCTGGTCGTATGCGCCTTTCTTATCTACTGTGCTGAATGCATCTTCTACGCTGAGCTTCGCAAATATATCCCTTATCTTTGGCAGCAGATATTGTTCCGTGTGGCATGCCGTGTTTACTGCCGTTGTAAAATCACCACACCGACAAGCGGATGGGGCCACCCTTCTTGACGATGGGCACGAGTTTCGTCACCCACCCGGCACTGGCGGCCTGTCAGTATGTCTGTGTCAACCAAACTTCCGATTTCTGAAATTACAGGCTCTTGTAGCGCGTGCGGTACAGAACGGGTTGCAAGGAATCACGGTATGGTTCCCTCGTGCAACTATTAATGAACCGCAGACCCTTTGATAAATCTTAGACCTGCTGAAGACAGATCGGCATATTCTACTCTCAGCGTAGCAGCAATTGTAATTCCGTCAGCAGCTGGCAGCTTACCGTCGTTGACGTCCACACTGAACACTGGGCCTGCGGTAAGCTGAACTGCTTGGATTATGTCTCCCCCATACAGGTTTGGGCCTGAGCAGCCGAGCACCACTAGCGTCGGGTTCGCGGTTTCCCCATCGTAGGTGACCGGATCTTTCAGGTGTCCTTTCACCGGTAGTCTCCCGCGGAAGCAACTCAATTGAAATGACTACTTCTCGAGCGTGGACCAGCGGCTGCGGTTCTGGGCATAAGTTGGCCATGCGACAATTGACACTGGTGACCCTGTGTCCACTTGCCCCATCCTGGGCACTCCTTTCTACTGTAACGTTGACCATATCGACCGGGCCCGTCCTGTCGACGACTCACGAAGGTGTAACAGGAACTGTGCGTTGCCCTCGCTGTCCGAGGATGGTTCTTCACAGTGAGATACGTTTTCTTGGCGTGGATTCCATGGAACTGCTCATTGAAGTAAGGTGTCCCCTCCTCCGTCAAGAGAAACACTCAACCCGACGGAACCTGCATTGGGCGGTCTTGTGGGCGTCTATTCCGTAGCAAAGGCAGCCGGTCTGGAATTGTTGAAGTCTGCCATGCGGCCTGGCTGCGGTTTTCTGGAGAACTTCTGGCGCGCTTGCTTCATTCGTACTGCGTGGACACCTTCTCTGATTGGTGCATCACCCACCTGTTGTTAGTGGCGTGCCGCGATCTCAGCAGCTAGCGCCGCATCCTCTGCATTTTGCAGCGTGAGCGTGTGCTTTGCTAGCAAATTACAATGCACTCCAGCATCCCGTAGACCGCAGGGACGCACTTGGCGAAGCATTCTCTCTAGCGCCTGGCTAAAATTGTACCTATTAGCCATCTTCCGTAGGTCGACCATGGAATTTCTTGTCGACTCATCGGCTTGCTCATTTCTTGTGAAAAACCGATAGGACTCCACTATCTCGTCTCATTTCGACGCAACGTACTCGGCCCGTTTTCGAACTGCTGCTTCGTACGTGATATACTGAATCTTGTCAGGCGCGCAATGGCCTGCTAGGACGTCTACCATCTTGGTAGTAAAGGCGGCAGCGAGTGAGTTCCGACGTTTATTCGCATCGACAATCTCATGGGCTTCGAAAAAAAATTGTAATCGGACCTGATATGCGTCCCACTTGTCGTCCCCTTCGTCACAAATAGGGGGCCCGGCTAGCGTCGCCATGTCTTACACTGGCTGTGGGGGTTAATTCTCGTCGCCACTGAAGTGATCTACGCTGGAACAGAAAGGAACAGAGGTTTCTTTATCCTTTATTCAGACATATCCCCGCTTAGCCCGAAAGCGTTACAGCAGGGGGGTTACAAGCATGAAAAGAATACATCTTGATTCTCACTGCACACCTGTTCACATGACAGTCTATTCCACTACTTTGTTGAGTTGGTCGTTTAAAGGGACACTAAAGGTTACCAGAAAGTCAAGTTAAAGTGATAAAGCAATGCTCTAGAACGTCTAAGGCGTCAATATAATCGCGAACAGAGCTTTAGTAACCGAGAAATTGAGGTAAATGCATGACACGATTCGAGACCCCCCAGCGACATTCCGGTACTAGCCCGATGACGAAAGCACTCCTCATCATAGTTTATGTCACTATACTCAACTACTCGTAATAAAAAGATAATTTCATTAGATTACAATACGGAAAAAATGCTACTTGTCTACTTCTATTCGATTCTAAGAAAAAATAACATTTTGACGTTATCCTTGAGTAGTATGGGTGATCGAAAGGTTTCGTTTTCGCTCGACTCTGCGCGCTCGACTTTGCGCCGCGCGCGCTTTGGAGTTTCAGTTGTTTCTTTATCGCGTCGTGCTGCGGTTGTCCTGCTGGCTCGCGGAACTTGCATTTGGAACAAGCAGCGAGAATTCCACGTCCATGTGATGTCGTGGGATGCGCGAGCGGTCCGTGGAACTTGGCAAAGGGCAGTTGCAGCGGCAAATCCAACGTTACTTATCACTGTGTGCCAACGAGTGAACCTCTCCGTTCGAAGTGGTTAAGTGCCGTACCTCTGCCACAGCGCGCGGGCAAAGAGCCGAAAAATCACGTAGTGTGCTCGCTGCACTTTCGTCCAGGGGATTACGAGTTCAATGCCGACTTACTGAAGTCGCGTGAAGTGCCTTTCAGAGCAGGCCGCCGTCGTAGTAGTACGCAACGACGCCGGCAGCGCGAGCCCTCAACAGCAGGTCATGTTCATCAGTGCTTAAATCGCTGAACTCGAGCCCAGCATCGCTAGCTAATGTGTCGTTGTCAGGGTCATCCATTGCAAGGATCGTCGAAGTTGGCGTCATAAAATAAAGAACCAGCTTATCGTCGTGCGCTTTCGTTTCCGCTAGCCACCATAGTTCCGATTTCGCGCTGCTTTCGGCTCTGTCTTGGCTCTTTCTGGCCGCGCGTTTGCGTTTTGTGCAGAAAAGCCGTAGCGCCGTCTGCGGGAGCCGCTTTACTCACCGACGGCGCAACGTCACTATGAGACGATGACGTCAATACTCCTGGATCGGAGGGCGGGTGAATTGAACTGCGGTAGAGGTACGCGGACGCTTCAGAACGCATTTTCTCTTAAAATAAGTCTCTTCTTCGCACGAAACAAGCGTTTCGATGTTTCCGGGAAGGTATTTCAACAGTCCACGATGACTTAATATTAACCTTTAGTGTCCATTTAAGTAGTCAACTCCGGCGTGGCTTCATGTCACTCAGGCATTGAAGCTTGCGCTCGTGGCATGCGCGAATTGCTGACATTACATCAGGTGGGCAATTAAATATTAAGTTAATGCAACGAGGCCTGTCTTCGTGATCATCAAGATGTGATAATAAGATGCTGCGCCGATCAGTTAGGCTTTCTACATTGAAGGAATTTTGGGGTTTTGCGCGCGAAAACCACGATTTGATTATGACACGCCCCTGTAGAGGACCCCAGGATAATTTTGACAACTACGAAATCTTTAACGTGACTCCAAATGCAAGTGACACGGGTTTTATGGAATTTCGCCGCCGTTGAAATGCGGCAGCCATGGCCGGGATTTCATCCCATGACCCTGTGCTCAGCAGCGCCATACTCTAAGCCAGCGCGTCAGATGCTGTCTACAGTGTCCTGCATGCGTGTTAGATTATTGTCGAAATGGTAAGTGGATTTTGATTTTTGTACTAAATCGTCTAGCCTTTTCGGATTTCCTGCTAGCTAAGCTTTTATAATTTTCTGTCCCTTTCTAACAAATTTCACGTCATATACAAGTTTGGTATAACACTTCGAAGATTTCAGTAAAAGAGCGCGTACGTGTATCAAAAATTTAAACGAGGTGCTGACTTGGTCTGCAGGACTTTCGGGTAAATCACCTAGTTCTGACAAAAAGACAGCACATGTCTTATGTCCGGGGTTAGATTCGATGTCAATAAATATAAACAAGCTTTTGCGCAGCGCCAGTGCAACGATTCGCGCAATACTCGTGGGAACTGGAAGACGATCAGGCGTAGTTCATCAGTTTTGTAAGTGTATAGCCAGTACTGTGTACGCATCTGCATTGCAAAAACGTTAGTGCCGTTTCACCTGAAGAGCATGCTGGAAAGCCAGCTGCTTAGATGCGCAGCAAGGAATCTGTTTTTGAATCGGCTCGTAGGACTACAGGGGCGTTGGGGCAGAAATAATTAAATACCTCCGCCCCATTCTCTGAGCAGATCACTATAGTTGATTGGATGGTGCGAGGTTTCTGGCCATAAAAATTCATTAATGGTTTCGCTGTTCCCTGTTTCCCTGTTCATTTCGCGTGAAGAGAGGTGAGCAAAGCTCGTACGAACCTACTAACTTATCGATTTCACCACTTGACGTCAAAGGCATCACCGATCTTCAGTTCGACACTGAGATTTGTTACGGTGCTGTAATATTTCACTTCACACAGACCTAGCAAAAAAACCTGTGCGTTGCGTAATTTCATCTTACAATAAATGTGTTCCGCAGACTGATGGGCATCGACCGAAAAGTTGCTGCAGCCCATCTGCGACACCTGATTCAGCGCTTCGAGGGCCCGTGGGAGTTACTGTAGGAATATGAATAAATCATTAGCGAATATCTCAAAGACAACACGGAGCAAGCTTTTACCCCCGGAGTAATTGTGTTATCGATTTCACACAGTACAGCGATCAGTCGAGAAGACATCACGGCGAAGATGCGTGTAGTGGTTGCAGAAGCTTTGCATGTGTGAAGTGGCCTCAAAGGCATTTTAGAGTCTGGCATGCAATTTGGTGAAAAGCTGCAGCAACTTGTTCAACTGAGGGTAAACTAAATTAGCCGAAAAGAACGACTGGAATTTTTTCCGCAAATTTCGCTTTGGCGAGAACACCTCTACGTTCAGCGCTCTCTATGGGTAGACTATTTCATCAGGGGCCGGATCCCTTGTATGGTCGAATGCAGAATTTCGCGAGTGCCCCCAAGAATACTAGTCAGCTTTTTCTTTCTTCCTCCGATTTTGCAGGATCACCCCGACGCGTGGGAAAAGACACAACGTACAGATATCTTTTAGCGTCAATGACATTGTTATGCATTATTCAACAGAAGGTGCCCTTCAAAGCTATCCCAACGCAGTTGCCACTTTAACTGCCTTGGACCTCGGGTTTGGCCTGTTTTTCTTCGTTTTTTTACTGGACCGAGTATCTTCCGTTACTACCGGGTACTACGCATTATTTCTGGTGCAGAAGTGGGGCGCTAGAGACAGAGAGAGAAATTTAGGATCACCTACATGATTGACCATCGAAGCTTGGACACTCTTTCAATTCTTCAACTGCTATCATCTGGTCAATTTAGTAGCAGAAAGGTAAAACCTTCTGTTGTCCGCGGCTATAGCTGGCCGTCGACCACGACTTGAGCTTCGGAAACAGCGCTTCGGGGGCTTTGGTAAAAGTAAAAGAAGGAATGCCCAACAGATGGGAAGTTGGCTGCATGAGACCCCCAGATCACCGCACCACCACCCCCTTTCTTAATGAGCGCAGCAATAATTAAATTCAACACCGTCCACCCTCTATCCAGGAGATCAAATATTTGGACCACGGCGCGACCGAAAACCCATCGATTTTCCTAATGGGCAGGGCTGCACGACGAATTCGCGCTCGCTTGCTTATATATGGGTTCTCATCTTGAAAGGAGGGCACTATAAAGATTGGCGAAGGTTTTTGAGCGCCCTTAGTTCCAATGTACCTGTGGTCAAATTGTCAAGCTTCGTGTGTCAGGTTGAGGAGTGCTGCCGCCGGGTCCTTACAGGTAAAACAGAAGCACGAGTACTGTTGCCGCTGTACTCTGGAACGGCGGCATTTCCACAGACTGCGTAGGAAAGCCACCTGTCCGAAAGGCGGCGCCGCGGCGCCGCCAGACACTTGTTTTCTAACTGCTCCAGCTCTCACTTTATTGGCAAGTATCTTTGGCTAAACTTTCAATGCTGACAGGTGCAAAAATGTGTGAACTGCTGTACACTTGATTGCGGACTCTCCTACGCGGTGCCATTAGCAACGGCAAGTTCAGTTATCACGGCATCATCGTATCTCTCGTGGGTGACATTCATGCGAATCTGTAGCTGCGCAGAGATAGTAATAAATACCGCCTTTTCACCATCTCCGACATAAATGTGCGAGGTCATAAATACGGCTGAGAAACCATCTCACGATGACTGTCAACGGTAATGCGTTAGCACTGAATAAATAGCGGCAGAACGTATAACCGCCGTAAAAACTAGTTACCTTTGAGTTACGTACAGCTGCGGCACAGCTGTTTCGTGCTTGCTTAAGAACACTCGCCGCCATCTAGCGCCACCGCCGCGAAGCCTGCGCGTGGCTTCCGAAATGCATGGCGCGTCGATGCAAACGAAAGCTGAGAAACGCGTCACCAGGCAACTGGGCTCCTCTCTCGCGCTTCTTTCAGGGCAGGTTGCGCTGTCTAGTGGCACTACTGAGAAGTCCTCGCGTGGCCTCCGCGACGAGAAGTGTGCGCGCTGTTGCGTGCGAATGACGAGAATTGATCCCTCGCTTGCCGCACACTTTGGGGCACACACTCGGTAATTCAAGTTGGCAATTGGTTCATTAAAGAGCGGCATATGCCTAGGGGGGGGGGGGGGAAGGCGTTCCTTGCGACTTGAGCCATACAGAGTGAATTTCCGGTGCAAACTGCTAATACGTCGCGTTGCTGTCTTTGAGGCGCTTTTCTGACGCGGGTTCAATTTCACTCAGCCTGGGGTAAGTCTAAGAGGTCTTTACTGTCAACTTACAGTGCCCATTCGAAATCGCAGATGCCTAGTTTCCAAAAATGGAATCAGATAGTTGCTTAGGAGATTACATCAAAGACTTGGTGGCGCATAGCCAGTGCTCCAAGTCGGCGTCCCAGAGAAGTGGTACCTAAGCACTCCCTCGTGTTCAGTTACCCTTACCGAGTCGAAAGAGGTTCATTGAAGAGCGACACGTACGTACACATTGCCAGATACTCAGTGACCCAACTTGGTCCAACGATTAATTTCAAACTCTGGTACCTCATCATGAGCAGCCTGATGCACTACCCATTCGGCCACGAACTACACAGCGGCCCAGGTAAGCACTGTTGCGACTGGGGCCTCGAAAATGTAGAACCTATTTTTCTTATGGAGCAGTAAGAAAACGTGAGGCTGGGCCCGATATCCAGGAAAATTTACACACAAGTTGATATTTATATATTTACAAGTTTCAAAGTAGTAAAGAAAAATAAGTTAATGAAGAAGTTGTAGCAGCCGATCTCTCCAGCCATACGTCGCTCTTTTTATCCCCTTAGTGGTCAATATTCAGTTACCTCGCCCAATGCGGCGTCAGGATTCCGATGACCTCAGGTCCAAACAATCCGCTGGTTTGTTACCTTTTTCTCCGAAGGAAGCTTTGTCGGAAATACGCACATGATTGCGCACAAACAGGGGATGGGTGATAGCACACTGACCCCGTCTCCGGCGTGGACGGAAAAATGTCGGCGGCTGACAGGTGAAGGACCGTCGTCTAGCTAGTTACCCAAACGTCTCCTAACCCCACTGGTGGCCACAAATCATCCGTTTTGAGAACCACTCTGGCGAAGCTGTCGGCCCGTTCCCTATAATCATGCTATCCGTGACCGCAGTTGGTTGCGGGGTGAACGGCCGATCACAACAGCAGCATCAAGCTTAGACAGTTGAAAAAGCGTCTTTCCTGTCCTAAAGCTTTTTAATTCCCTTGGGTGCGCCTTAAATGAGGAGAATGGGATCATTAGCGACCAAGGGTTGTTTATTCAGTCTATGTGTAGGTAGCACGTTCAACGGTGCATTTCATCATAAACAGCGTCATGAAAATATAGCTCGTGGGCTTTAAGCCACAAATGACCTCAGGCCGAAAGTTGCTTCACACAAGTCGAGCACTCCCACTATAATTTGCCTATACGGTGCTCCACCTTGTCGATACGGTTCACGTTCAACGCACTATGAATATATTGCACCGAGCACTGATTCCTGCGCTTCATTTTATAATATTCTTAATCCAAAGCTTGTATCATAACTTTTTATTCAATGTTAGTGCGATAAACAAAGATATTGTATGAATGGGGTGGGTTTATTTAGAAGATCATAGATGGTTAGCGTAGAGCAAGAGACAGGACTCCCCCCCCCAATATGGTTTTAACTCTTTCAGAAAAACTATCTCACGTGTGAAGTGCACCATGTCTCGCCCCTCACACAGTAATCACTTCGCCGTTTTTACATGGGCGTGATAATTATACTCCGTGTTGTGCGTAGTGTGCCATACCTCATCCAAAGTATGGGCAGGTGTTTTATATGGGCCGAAAACACTATAATGGTTAATCACCTAGACACTGTTATATAAACGCAGACTGATGTGCAGTTTAAAGATAAGCACAAGTTTATTTTATGACAACATAACGAATGATAGAGCTTTAAGAATAAAAGGTGACTGAGGAAAGTCACTGAAAGAAGAACTCGCTGTGGATGAGCTTCTTCACCGCAAGCGTTTGGTTCATTTCCGTTACTACGGCGTTTAATTTCAAAACTCTTCTCTACGCAATTTCATTTTTTCATATTGAATATAAAATACGTCTGCAACATCGGCTGAACGACTACGGTATGCTTGGACTGTATTAACAAAGCGCTGTTACGGAAGAATTGTTCACACGATGGTATTGCAACCAGTCGTGATGCTGGACGCAAGCGAAGGCGGCCGGCCAACCAATGACAAACAATACTTACGAAAGAACAGCTTTATGAATAGCGGCCGTGGTGCCGAGCATGGCACGTTCACTTCCATTCGCAAACGCAGCGACACTGTTGCACGGGGGCATAAAACAATGACCGCAGCTGTAGACAGATATCGGCGCAGGTTAATGTGATCCAGGTGGTAGAAAATATTCCGCAGAACCCAGCTACGACAGCATGGTGCTCCACGAGTTCTTGCTTTCCTGCTTCGCACACTCAGGGTGCCATCCGGAAAATTATACGCTGCAGCAGTGAACAACAACTTTGTAGGTTTAATAATTATTCTACATACATCATGAGTGCCCCATTGTAGTTTGCCCACCTGCTTCGTAGCTTAGTGATTATGGCATTCTTGTGCTAAACTCAAGATAGCGAACTCGATGTAGGCCGCTGCGGCCATACTTCAATGAGGGAAGAATGCAAAAAGAGTTATAGAAATGTAAAATGAGTTTCCTGCACGGTAAAGAAACGCCACTGTTCAAACTGATTCCGGAGTTGCCAACTACCGCGCGGCCGAAACTGAGATCGTGGTCTTTTCAAGAAAAATCCCAAAACTCAATTCGGAATGGAATCCTGGTTACCTGATATTTACATTTGTCCATGCTCTGATGAGCCACCACTCAGTAAGTACTCTCTTTACGATAGTCACTCGGTGTTCACCATAACACTTGCTCCAACGATTCAATTTCAAACTTCATTCCTTCCTTTTTCTCAGCGTAGTCTTCCCTCTGGAGTGGGCGCGGACATAGCACGCGAAAGGTGCGCATATCGTACTCTTCTTTCGTGGCTTTGCGTCAAAGTGCCACCGGACTGCCAAATTAATGCCGCATACCAGTAAACTGCTAAAAATGTTTCACCTACACGTGCGGAGGATAAAAAACAAAGAGGACAAACTGAATCGCTTATTTGCGTCAATAACCCAAAATTTTGACATCTTATTGTATTGTGAAACATGGTTTATTGTGAATGATAACCCCCCGTAATGTGAAAATTATACATACCATGGGTTACTAAGAACAAAGTGCAGAGGAGGTGGCCTGTCTCTGTGAAACAGTGCCTAGCACATAAGGTAATTTCAGAATTTTCACTTGTAACAAACAATGTAGAATGTCTAATGGTACGCTTAGAATATTTCACAGTTGTGGTTATGTATCGCCCACTGTGGGAAACAAACTGACGTTCTTTGATTTCCTAGAACAGGTACGACATTTCCTGAGCCATTCGTCATTTCCCTTTATCATAATGGGTGACAAAAATATAGGTATGTTGTCGGACGACATATCATCTAGACAGTTTGCTGGTCTCATCAATTCGTTCATGTGCACAAACGTAACCTCGGAACCCACGAGGCTAACGGCGCAAACAGCTACCTTGCTTGATATATGCATAACCAATGTACACCCAATCGACTGCCTTGCGGGATTGTTATCCGCTGATATAAGTGATCATCTGCCTGTATTTTGTTTCATTCCTTACGCACACGAGCGAGGGGAAGGAGGAGAAAAAGCACAGCTTCACAGTTTCCACGCAAGTGCATTAGAAAATTTTCGTGCTCTGACCCTATCAACAGACTGGTCATCTGTATTTAAAAAGCAAGATCCAAATGCAGCCTACGAATTGTTCTTTCACAAAATGATTGGGTGCTACAACTTAGCGTTTCCGCTAGAATTGTGCAATCAGAGGAGCAAGAAAATACAAAAACCGTGGATAAAAGCGGCGTTGCTAAAAATGATAACAAGAAAAACAAAATGTATCACTTGTTCGTAAAATGCAGGAGTGTTCAATTGTTGACATGATTACAAAAAATACAGAAATAAGGTCAACAGTGAATTAAAGCAAGCAAAAATTAAGTACTATGAACGGTTATTTGCTAAAATAGAAATCACTCTAGGAAAGTTTGGAATGAAGTTAAAGACTTAATATCTACGAAAAGACAGAACGTGGAGATAAACATAAAGACAACCACTGGCGTGTTGACAGGCAGAGAAGCAGCAGCTGCTCTTAATGAATATTTCGTTTCTAGTACCCAGCATCCCGACAGGGGGGAACCCGCGGCCACATCTATAGTGAATAATTTCAGTCTTACTAACTCAGTGATACTTAGACCTGTTACACCTGCTGAAGTTGTGCAGCTACTGTTTAAAGTAAAAAACAACGTCTCTGCTGGGTATGATGATGTTAAACCAGTACCAATGAAATATATTACCGATATAATTGCACCTGTCATTGTTCACATCATAAACAGAATGTTTGAAAGCGGTATATTTCCTGATTCTCTAAAAATAGTACGTGTATGCCCTATTTACGAAGGTGGTCATAAACAATTATTGACAAATTTCCGGCCAATATCTGTCTTACCTGTTCTATCAAAGGTGTTCGTTAGTGCCCTGAATTTTAGACTACAAACATTTTTTAGTACATATAGTGTAATTAGTGACATGCAGTATGGATTCCAAAAAAATAAATCTTGTGAAGCAGCTCTTCTTAATATCAAACATAACATAATAACAAATATTGAAAATAGAATGTACACATTAGGCTTATTTGTAGACTTAAGGAAAGCCTTTGATTCAGTATGCCACAGTTTATTAATTAGCAAATTGGAACAGTGCGGTGTACGAGGTATCGTATTGGAACTTTTGCGACATTACTTAACCAATCGCTATCAATATGTCAATATAAGTAATGATGTTTCATCTCGTGCGGAAATCGTAACGGGTGTTCCACAAGGATCAATACTTGGACCTCTTCTGTTTATAATATATGTTAATGATCTGTGTGACATCCTCGACTCTCCTGAATTAGTTATGTATGCCGATGATACTAACATAATCTTTAAAGGTGCTACTATAACAGAGCTCGAAATTAAAGTTAACAATTACCTGAAGCAAATCTCTTGCTGGTTACAACATAATAGGCTACAAATGAATTACTCCAAAACAAAATGTATGATATTTGCCCCTACTAATAGACCACGTAACTGCAATGCGGCTATTCTTTTTGAAGATAGGCTGATAGAGCAGGTAAAATGTCAAAAATTTCTAGGTGTGTGGTTCCAAGAGGATTTGGCCTGGAACATGCATCATCACTGGCAAACTTGCTATCGAACTAAGCAGAACTGTTGGTTGCTTATACAGACTGAGTACTCTGGTTTCTCCATGGTTGAAAAGTTCATTGTACTACGAACTCTTTTATTCTAGATTAACCTACTGCATATTAATTTGAGGCACTACTTCGCAAAAAAATTAAAACAAATTTATAGTGCTACAAAAAAGAGTCTTACGCGCATTCGAGGGATATTGTGGCCCTGTAGAAAACTTTAGAACCGCACCATTTTTTATGAAACATTATGAAACATTATGTTAAAGGCAAATCAGGTGTATTACTACAAGTTGCTGCAATAGATTAAACAAAACAAATTACAGTACATCTTGAATGTACCCACCGATCCGCATTACAGCCTTCGACAACATAACATGAGAGCACCAAAAATAAGAACTAATTACGAAAAACAACAAGTCAGTTACCTGGCACCTTCACTATTAAATCACCTACGTGATTTTGAAGATGAAATTATGGAATATTCGAACAAATCATTCGAAAATTTTCTCATTCTGAACAATATTGAGTTTGTCTGATTAGAACCACAGAATAAGTTGTCAGTCTTTTGTTTCTTTTGTTTTCTGGTTGTGGTTGGTCTGAAACAAAATGCATCGTACTTTGAGTATCCTGTTGGTTTCTGATATTTCTTGTATACATGTTTCGTTTCACGAAAATAATATTCTGTCTCGCGACTCTCCAGTTGATTTCAGTACGTATGTATGATACATCTTGCTGCGTACGGCCTGCGCGCCGAATTGTTGTGGGAGCAGAAGCCTCCGTGAGGCCCCATGGCCTTTAGCTTCAGCTTCCTTTCTGTTGTAAACAGGGGAAATAAACTCATTCAACATCATCATCAGCCTGGTTACGCCCACTGCTGGGCAAAGGCCTCTCCCACACTTCTCCAACTGCCACGGTCATGTACTAATACGGCATCAATTCTCATTAAATGGTGTATAACCTCGTGCAGGTTGGCCACGAGTTCAAATAATTGTGACTCGCAGGAACGGCCACGCTAGAATCCGTGTTGGTTTCCAAAAGAAAGTTCTGCTGACTGAGGTACTTCTTTATTGCTGATGATATTGTGTGTTCCAGAATTTTGCAAGGTATACTCGTCAATGAGATGGGCCTGTAATTTGAAAGGGCAGCAGAATCTCCAGGTTTAAATAAAGGTGTAATGCTTGCGATTTTCCAAGCGTCAGGCACAATTCCTGTATCAATGGATTGCTGAAAAATTGGGACGAGTATGCGAGCTATCACTGGTTTCATTAACTTGAGCAATTCTGGACATATGTCATCGGGTCCGGGGGCTGAATTACTCGGCTAACGATCGATAGTGCGCTCAATGCCTTCCTGCGTAATTAGGATATCATTCATGTCCGCGTTTATACTAATAGCATTAAAACCTGTGGGAAGTGATGTTTAGTTAGTAAACACGGAACTAAAAAATAGGTTCAATTCGGTGACAACCTCAGACGGCTGAATCAAATCACCGTGTTTTGCTATTGTTATCAGATTAGATGAAGGAGGCCTAGGATTGGCTACTTTCCATAACTGTTGAGTATTGGTTTTAAGCAAAGTTGTTATGTCATGATTAAAATATTTATCTTTGGCTCTCTCAATTTCTGCTTGGCATATTCTCGACTGCGCACGGTAGTTATTCCGATCGCCCTCAGATGCCGCACGTTTTGCTTTAGTATAAAGGCGCTACTTGTCATATTGCTTTCTTTAGAGTGCAGGTCATAGGTGTCCGTTACTACCGTGATCGTCGGCGCGCTTCTGCGTCCCACGTAACCGAGCGAAGGAGCAGAGCGAATGAAGAAAGAAGGAATGTGGAACCCCGTGGGAGAAGAAATACTGCGAGAGCTAAGAGAGCACGAGGAGGAAAGCGGAGGAGGAGAGTATGGCGAAAGAGTGGGGAAGAAAACGGGGTGCCGCACGATACATGGTCTACGGCGGAGACCAGGCATTCGGCCAGCACTATACGAAGAAAGCGCTGGCGTGGGCTTCGGACCCATTGCGCATGAGCTACTTCTACGTCACCGTCGCCGCTGGACAACTCGCTCCGCGCGAGCTATGCGTTCCCGAGTTCAGGCTTTCTTAACAATGACCGATGTAACCGGTGCAAATGCTTCGTCTGCCGCTGCTACACGAGCTGCCTAGCAGAGGCTCAGCGCCGACGCCTTGACGAACCTGTAGTTCAGAATCAAATTATTTGCCACAATATATCGCAAATTCAAAACACCTAAGCTTTTCTCATTTCGCAGTATCTTAATTGTCGGCAAATTTGTTTTGAGTTGTTCAATAACGCTTATTTGATGTTCATGTAACGGTAGTTTCTCCTCTTAGCCAATACCTTCCTGAAGTCTTGTTAGGTATTCACAAAATATATTCTTTATTACAAATAAAATAAGCATGCTGTAACTAGAAACCCTGATAAGAGACTGGTGTTGTTCTTTTTCATGGTGTAATTATGATTTGAACCATAATGTTGATGTTATGAGAATGGCTGCTTGGGCGGCAAATATATCTTAACAGACAAAAAAAAACAACTGCGGGATTTATAATTTCATGCTTCTGGCGCAGCTTTTCACTCGATCGAGTTTTGAAGCTGTGGGCACGCAGCAGGTGTTGACAGAAAAGCACACGCAGTGGAACACATGTATTTTTTTTATCAGCAGTAAAACGATTCCTAAAGCTTGCTACCCTTTAGTTGAAATATTCATTGTGCGTTTGCCCTTGCAGTGACACTTCACCTTCAATATTTACCTTGGAACCGGCAAACTTATTCCGTGAGTTGGGTTTCTTCGTTCGCCAACAAAGCCAGCATTGGGAACGCTGTTCAAAACGTAGATGAAAGGGACTAGTTTGTGGCTCTTCATATTTTCTAGCAATCTCATGACGAACTCTTGCACAGATGTATCACTTGTGCGTGCCCACATGAATTTAGTGGCAGTGTGTGTGCAGAAACAAATAACGCATTTCAGAATTAATAACCGACCGCGGGCGATCTTGTCCTACTATACACTTTCCGCCATAATTTCCTATTCAGTAAGAGATCACATAGCTACTCGAGATCCCCTTCGTCTTGCCTCATCTGAGCCACAGCAACAGTACCGGAACGCGCGGAAGCCTCATCGACGCATGAAAATTATGACGACAATGATAATTATGATAATGTGAATGATTTATTTGAATTCCTTCTAAAACGGGACGTTGACAAATAATCACCTAGCATGCTTGAGTTAATCAGGCATGCTATACACGGTTTTCATTCTAGCAATTTTTCTATACATATTAATCATTCTTCGCCTTCTAAAAATTTATGTCTCTACATTGTACCGCTACCAATGCCTCGCGTGCGAGTGCCGTGGTGTGGCGAGGGAGCTGGCCACGCCTAGTACTGAAATTACGCTCTGTCCGCGGGAATGGGACAGCCGAGCAAAACGTGCCAGCGCGCGCCAATGTAGGGGGCCATGGCGCTGCTTTCAGCTTTTAATGCGTTTAGCATTTTGAAGATACAACACTCGCCTTGCAGCATCTGTCTGTGTCTCTTACTCGTTTCTTGCCAAATTAGGTGACGGGCTATTGCACGGTCTAATGGGTAGAATATATTTTGCTGAGCTATGTATGCGCGTTCCAAAGTGACCGTTTGAACAGCTTCGACAATACATATGTGCCACTCTTAAATGAACATCTTTTACGCCAACTAGGATGACCGTATCTGTGGCGCTCTTTAATGAGTTAGAAAATATTTTGATACTTTTCCGGCCCTGGGAGCCAGCGAAGTAACGTCAAATAATATCAGGCATGCCCCATGCGCGAATTTCGCGGCGGCGGCTCTAGATGGCGCAGTGGGTCCACATGCATGTGCGAGAGAGGAGCACGGCTGTATACACGCCTCATACAAAACATGTTTCAGCGCTGTCATTGGTATGCTTCCCTAAATTGCTTCAATGCTAATCGAATTACCGTCGACATTCATCGGTGTGGTGTACTACGTAAACTTCTTCAAGGACCTTTGAAGAGAACTTCCACTGCCATTTTAATCTCCCAATAAATATTTATTTAATCTGCGTCATCTTTTTTTCTCTTTAAAATGTCCTGTTCCTTTTCAGGCACAATAAATTTCGAAGGATCGTATTTTGTCTAGGAACCACTCTTGGTTCGCTAGATGAAGCTCACTTCCCTCATTAATTTTGTTATGTCCAAGGCATCATCATACTTGTTGCCAATTGTGCAGCTCGACTAACGGAATGTTCATTATAAACTAGGTAAGACTAACCACATGTGTACAAATCATTCTTGTATGTGCAAAAGCAAACGCCTTTAGACTAAGCGCAACAGACAGACTTTGCCGTTTCGCTTCATTGTCAAATGTGTTTCTTGTGGAATTATATTATCAGCCACAATATTTTCCCTCTTAAACCAAAGCTGTTTCTTATATAAAGCCACGCATTTACTTACATCTTACTTGAGAAAGGAGACGGCTGTTGTGTACTGTCGTGGAGACTAAACCCAGCCCATTACCACAGGGCTTGCGCCCATGACGGAACACGTGAATGTGCAGTTTAGTTGAATGTCATCCAGAAGGATTGTGATGGCCACGGCCACGCATATTAAGTTTTTACGGGAAAAATTGTAACACTGATTTCCGGAAGAAAATTGTTTTTTACCCTGTTTCTCATTTTGGCAAGTGTCCGCAAAGTTGTTCTATCTTGTTGGCCAAATAAAATTCGACAATGCGCGTTGTCTGCGTAATCGTCCACTTGCATGATTATTTTGTTCTTTTTTATGATGTCGTACTGTATTTTTGGTAAAACCAATTAAGCTTTCCGTCAAATTCGGCTTGGTAAACTTTATCGTGTGGATAAATAAAATCTTGCAAACAGCAGTCTTATAAACCAGCACTCCCGAACCTTTAGAATCGAAAAGGAAAGAAAAATAATATGTTTGGGTAATTGAAGAACTGTGTGGCCGTCTTAAGCTGATAGCAATAGCGATAACTTCAAGACATACCCAGGGCGCTATAACGTAAAGCTATTCCAAACTTTTCTATTCCAATTCTGCAATCAGCTTTCCGCCATTGGTCAGAAACTTTTTGAACCACCCCCAGTTCCGCTGTCGGTCAAGCGACGTCACGAAAACCGTAATAGCTCTCTATCTGATATGACTCGTACACACTGATCATGCATGACTTCACCGAACAAAAGAAAAATAGTTATTTCTGATTCGACGCGTTTTCGCCATAAGCCCTCGGCTATTGATCAAAGGTTATATGGCTACACCCACTTCACCTACCTGTTACGCGACGTCACAAAACTGCGAAAACTCACAGCGTCAATGTGACGTCCACGCGTTAAACATGCATTAATATGCCGAACAAAACTGGATTTTTTTTTCTGAATAGCCGCAGGCTGCCCCCTTTCAAAAGGAATAAAAGACGGCTGCCGCCGATCGCTTGGGCTTTGGCTACTCGCACCTGCCGGAGAGCATGGGTTTATTTGCCTACAATCAATGTTTTTGCGTGGCCGTGTAAAGTTATCAAGCACCTTCGGCATCTTTATGACCTCGCTCTGCCAACTCTTTTTTGCTGAGGATCCGTTTTAGCGCCATTCGTAACCTTCCGTTGCATGTCGCCTCGATTTTCGACCAGTCACGTCAAGCCATGTAAATGAAAGCGGACCAATCGCAAACGCCGGCACCACCCTCTTCATCCGGCAATCGATCTTCAGTGCAGTGGCTCGGCCTCATCCAATCCCTCTCCACTTGAGCACGCTCCTCGCCCCTTGTCAGCTAATTAGATAAGACAAGCCACTCAGCGTAGACAATGTTATTCGTTTTTAAAGCAAACAAAAGTGACTTCCTATAAATGAGGAGGGCATTTGATTCGTCTGTTCAGAAAACCCTGTCGGTCACCGCCTGATGCTTGCGTCGGCAGTTACGTAAATTTGACGTCAGGAGATTGGTATAAAAACATATTGGAATAAATTCACGTTATAGGGTCTCTAGTTTCTCATAAACCGCCTACAAGCCATGCTCTTGCTATCCTGCAGTAAGCGAGGGAGTAATGCGTCGACGAAACTTCTGTTCCCAAGACATCGTGATAAGATGAGACTTTCCGTGATACTGCCCGGCTAGTTGCATATCTGCTCCGGCGTGTTTGCAGCAGACAGCTGCAAATTTGGAGTAACTGGACTCGAGAAATCTGTGTAGCTTTTCGGTCATTAATTGAATGCTGTTGGAGTACATTTACCACACTTTAGCAGCTACATGCCGCGAGACAAATTTAATAAAATAATCAGGTTCCTAAATACGCCCTCTGGTTAAAGGCCATCATGCTACCCTACTTGAAGAAGGCAACAGCAAGTTTCAGCCTGTCGTAGTGTACAACGTCCAATAGTCCGACATTGTCTTGTTTGACGTCTGAAATCTGATGTCCTATAGTTCGATGCCCTGTCGTTATTGATCAATATTAAGAATAAAAGATGACAGAGAGCTCTTTAGGAATGCGTAAATTTATTAGTGTAAAAAGTAAACCATGCAAAAGGAAAAAAATGGGTTAGGTGATGATCTCAATTTATGACCTAACGCTCCTGAACCGCGTACGTCACCACTGCACCACACCCACCGTTTTTTTAACACAGTATTCATTGGAATGAATAAAATTATGTATGCAAATGAAGAATTGACAATAATATCAATGAAATGTCGATGAGCAGTGCATTCGAAGAAAACGTTACGCAAAGCAACACCTTCTCTCAACACAGTCTTGCAAGGGAAAATTAAAGGGACACTAAAGGTAACCAGAAACTCAAGTTAAAGTGATAGAGCAATGTTCTAGAATGTCTAAGGCGTCAATATAATCGCGAACAGAGCTTTAGTAACCGAGAAATTGAGGTAAATGCATGACACGATTTGAGACCCCCCAGCGACATTCCGGTACTAGCCCGATGACGAAAGCACTCCTCATAATTTATGTTACTAATACTCAACTACTCGTATTAAAAATATCATTTCATTCGATTATAAGACGGAAAAAAATGCTCCTTGTCTACGTCTATTCGATTCTAAGAAAAAATAACATTTTGACGTTACCTTTCAGTAATATGGGTGTTCGAAAGGTTTCGTTTTCGCTCGACTCTGCGCGCTCGACTCTGCGCCGCGCACGCTTTGTAGTTTCAGTAGTTTCGTTATCGCGTCGTGCTGTGAGGGTTCTGCTGGCTCGCGAAACTTTCATTTGGAACAAGCAGCGAGAATGCCACGTCCATGTGATGTCGTGGGAAGCCCTCGTTGCTTTCCCGCTCCGGAGAGCCGGTGTCGAGGCCGCCGTCGTAGTACGCAACGACGCTGGCAGTGCGAGCCCTCAGCAGCAGGTCGCGCTCGTCGGTGCTCAAATCGCTGAAGTTGAGCCCACCATCGCGAGCCAATCTGTTGGTGTCAGGGTCCATTGCGACGAGCGTCGAAGTTAGCGTCATAGAATGAAGTTCCAGCTTATGGGCGTCTTGCGCTGGAGTTTGAGGTATAGTAGCGGCGCCTGGTGGCAGTGCGGGAAACGACATCTGAGTCGTGCCAGCTTGGGTCGTATTGAGCCCTAGCTGTGGCGAAGCACGCTTCTAGGCCGAGTTTTGCGTCGATTCGCATATTTTTATGCCCTGTTGCGAGTGTGAAAAGGCTCGTCGCTTCTCATAGACCACGCCGACCACGCTGCGAGCTCGCCGCAGCCTATAGTTTAACGAAAACGGACTCTCCGTGTGCCGTGGGACGTAATGTGGGACGTAATTCGTTTCTCCTTCCGCTAGCCACCATACTCCCGCTTTCGCTCTGCTGTCGGCTCTGTCTTGGCTCTGTTTCTGGCCGCGCGTTCGCGTTTTGCGCAGAAAAGCCGTAGCGCCGTCTGCGGACGCCGTTCTACTCACCGATGGCGCAACGTCACTATGAGACCATGATGTCAGTACTCCTCGATCGGAGGGCGGGCGATTTGAACTGCGCTACAGGTACGCGGACGCTTCAGAAAGCATTTTTTCTTAAAATAAGTCTCTCCTTGGCACGAAACAAGCGTTTCGAGGTTTCTGTGATGGTATTTCAACAGTCCACGGTGACTTAATAGTAACCTTTAGTGTCCCTTTAAGCACCTAATCAAAAGCAGGTACGAATGCGGCTCACACTCTTCTAGATCGTAAATGCGATTCAAGTGCGTAATCATTTAAGCCAAATGCGATCTAGAAAAAATTGTTTCTTGATTTTGGTCTTTAATACGAGTTTTCCGTAGGCTATGTAGGTCTATCAGTAAAACATATTGAATGGTACATCATCACAAAGAAGAAATAGGTATCGGATACTGTGAGAATACAGGTCAAAAGATTTTTGCAAATTTCTGTGGAGGACGTGCCAAATCAAATCTCACCTTTACGATCAATAAAACAGTGTTCAATAGTTCCAAACACGTCACAAAGGCAACAGCTTATTGACGAAACGAAAATATTCTTTTTCTGAAGCCAAGTTCTAACTGGCAACTTTTAATGTGTAATTTGTAAAATAAAGCTTAGTTAAAACGTGCAACTGGGACTTGGCCCACTCTGGCAAGTATGTCATGTCCTGTTTGTCTGATGTATACTGATCAATAAAGCAGCGGCAGGAATAACTTTGGTCTTAAATCTTCGTAAAAATTTTTTTCATGACAAAGTGAACAAACGTACTAAAAAGAATTGTACAGCCAGAAAAGGAGTAAAAAAGAAGCTGCACGCGTGAAACTCCATAAACAAGGTCTAAAAGGGAAATTCAAAGACACTACCAATCCTGGCGCAACATGAACCAGGTTAACCTTCATGAAGGCGCGGAATGCGTGGTGAGAGTTATCCCAAAGAAGAGTAAGTGCGAGACTAACTGTCGCACATATATATGCAGCAACCGTAATCCCCCAGCTGTCACTGGTCGAAAAACGTTGCGTCTTATAGGTTTCAAACTGGAAGACCATGTAAATGTTGAAAAATCCTGCGAGAACGTGTAATGTAAAGCAATGCGCTATATTTGGTGCTGCTTCCCTTCCCAGTATTCAATATCGGTGCGGGAGTAAAGTATATTTGTAGCACTGGAGCGCTGGAACGCAGTAATGTAGACTTAACCTGTAAGCATGCTGTGGAACTCCCAGATATTTAGGTGGTACACAAGACCATTCAATGCTACCATAATGTAGTGGTGCAATGGCCTTAAATCCAAACCATAGCCCTTGGGTGCTGTAAGATAAAGATATTTCGAACTTTTCCATTTCTGCAATCAGCCGTCCACGATAGGTGAAAAACTTTTCCGGCCACTCCCACTTCGCCTGTCTGTCACGCGACATCACGAAAACCGCGAGAAAGCCCCATCCAATCTGATATGTGGGAACTGTTCATGAATGATTAGAGCGAACAAAAATAAACTAATGATTTCTAATTAAACGTATTTTTCAGCATTGGCCCTCTGCTATTGGTAAAACGTTTTCGGGTTGCGCACGCTTCGGCTGTCTGTCATGCGATGTCCCAAAACCGCGAAAAATTATCGCGTTAAAGATGCATTAACATGCCAAACGAAACTAATTTTTTTTCCTAATAGCCGGAGCGTGCTCCGTTCTGAAAGGAATAAAAAATGGCTGCCATTCCGAAGGCTCTGGCAGTGGCTACTCGGAGGTGCCGGGGGGCATGGATTTATTCGAGCGTAATAAAACATTTTCCTTGGTAGTTAACATTATCAATCCCTCTCAGCACGGATAGGACATCACTCTGACAGCTATTCTCTGCTGAGGATCTGTTTTAGCGGCGTTTCTAAGGTTCCGTTGCGCGCCACCGCGATCTTCTATCGACCGACGCAAGGTATGTGCGGGAAAGCGGACTAACCGCAGACGCCTCCTTATCCGGTTTTCTACTTTACTGTGCTTACTCGCCCCAAATGGCAGCCCTCTCCAACTGAGCGTGCTCCTCTGCTCTTGCCAGTCAATGGAGATAAGAAAAGCCTTGAATCTAGGCAATGATATTCGCTTCGAACGCAAGCAAAAGTGACCTCCTATAACCGAGGAGAGTTTTTTCATTGGGTGTTTTGACAACGCTGCGGGCCACTGCCCGATACTTGTGTCGACCGTTGCGTAAATTTTAAGTTAAAAGGTTGGAATAAAACTAGAATAGAATAGCTTTACGTTATAGGGCTACTGCGCTCTCAGAGCTAGTCATTTGCGCACCGGAGAGAGTACCAAACTCTTCTATGGTAGAAAGAGCTTTGTCAATGCTTGGCGAAATCATCAGCGCATGCTAACACTTTTACCTCCATACCAAAAATATTAAAACGACGAACATTGCTGGAGTTCAGAATGACCAGAGTGGTTCTAAATATAGAGCCAGGAGGACACGCAACATGGGGCATCCTCATTTCATGGAAGAACGGATGTGGAGGGGAATTGAGAGGCTACCGTTGACAACGAAACGAGTTGTGTAATGACTATAACAAAGTCGAACGGCATTCAGCGCTATGGATCGAACATTGGCGTATTGTAAGAGAGAAGATAAAATGCGAATGGCTGAACCCCATCAAATGATCTTGCGAGCTCAATCTGAGTCATAGGAACTTGCTCATAAGAAGTGGAACAGTACCCAAAAATCGTATTAGAGAGGAGTATGCTCCCTTATATGAACGGACTTTTCATACCACATTTTTATGATGGCCAATAAGAACGGGAATTGCTACCTACTAGCGATTTTACAAAATTTTTGCAAATTTTTTCTCTGTCAATTTTTAACAATGTAATCGGTCTGTAGCCTGAACAGAACGTATTTTTCTCTGTCAGTACCATTAGGTATTAACACAGCATAACTTCTTGTTAAAGTTTGTGAAATCCTCTAATTTAAAACTCATTAAAATATCTTGAGCAGGAAGTGTGTAAGAATAGGCTTAAGGGTGTATAAAATTCATCTGCAGTGTCATCAGGACCGCTGATGACTGCACCGTGTTTTTCAGTTAGAGCAGTTATTATAGACGCATAGTACTGTGGAAACTTGATATTCTGGTTCCCAGAAACATCACTCAAGATCATCAAATAGAAGTCTTCGAATTGTGACACAATATCCCATGTGCAAGTTACTAATGCATTTTCCAATAAATGCCTATAATAACTTTCGCAGACAGGAAGACACGGTTATCACGGGACCGAACTACGACGCCTCTCTGGGACTCAGCGTCCAACTACTACATCTCGCATTTCACCTTTCCAATGCCTGCAACATACATTCCAGGAGCTTCAAATTCAAGTTAATAAAGACTGTAAACAATTTTCAGCAATTTCTTCATATTTATTTTGCAAAATTACTTAATAGAACCGAGTTATATAGCAATTTATTTTATTTCCAGCGTAAAAAGCTCCCATGCCGCGAAAAGAGACAAATGAACAGAGAAGCAATTTTCGAAAGCTAAGCAAACCTGCTCAGTAAGTTTTCTATCGGCAATAATCGATCAATTTACCTTCCAGAGTGATACTGAGGGTGCAAACTAACACGAGTGTGTCCATCCTGTCGCGAAAATAACATGTAGTTTTCGGAGAACGAAATATGATTCCTCTAGAAATCAAGGATGAGGAAACAAAATGCCTCGAGCAGCCAGTCGCGCAGAAATTTCGCGTGCATTTGTGGGATTCTTGCACGCTCGGAAAAACACTTTTATGTTGCACGTATGGAGCAGCAGAAAGCTGCTGCAGGAGCTTTTCATGCCGCTCTACAAGTTTCTCATTGACACTTTTCATCTAATTATACTTAAGATGTTGAATAACTAATTAAGTCTAATTATCTAATTAGGCGGAATGCAAAAAAAATATTTTGAGTATCTCCTTTCGACCGCAAATAACATTACTTTGGTTCTGCCTAGCTAGGCGGCATTCGCATATTTTTAACTCTGGATAAACTTAGTAGGGGCACCCTTTATATGAGCGCTGTATTTTCAATGATCTTAAATAGCACTTCACTACTTTTGTCCCTACGGGTGCTGTGTAATGAATGGTCATTCACGCCGCATACGCAGTGTTTTGCCTCATGACGGATGAAGTTGTGCACCCCAGTGCCAACCAAGCAGTCCACACCGCTTTTTCTTGACCGAGCGTATGTAGAGGGCAGCAGGGAAAGGGAAAGTAGGGTGGAAGGTAGAGAGCTGTCATTTAAAGGGCGAGGGCACAGAGATATATTGCGCAGGTAGACTGCAATACGATACACTTCAATGCATTATATGCTCTGATTCAAACGTTCTTGCGACAACTTTGGCGATGAAAGTGTTGCGACAAGTTTTTGCGACATTTGTTGCTTTAGGCTGATCTGTTTGAAATTCTCGTAGTAACGAAGGTGGTTAGGTGGCTTTTTCGTCCGCGTGGAACACCGAGCAGCTGGAACGCCGGGCCGGTCACCCCACACGGGATAAATGAATCCCCTGGTGTCGATGGGAGCATCGTCGACTTTTCCTGGGCTGAAGTATTGTCCTCACTGGACTCATCACTCTCCGAGACGTCAGAGTCGAATTGCTCCTTTGTTGCCAGGAGACGCTGTCGTTAGCGCCTGAAGAACTTGCGGTTCTCGATTTGTACGTAGTAGGAATGGGGTCCTGCCGATGACGTTAAGCTGGCCTGGCCGTCCCATGAGGCCTTGAGATGCACCACGTCTTCGTTACCAAAAGGGCCAGGCGTCGGGCGGTGTGACTCGTCTGCTCATGTTTTTTGACATGTATGACAGGCGGGGGCCCTAAGTGTTGTATGGGCGTCCGTAGGCGCCTCCCTTGCAGCTGCTCACCGGGTGGTCGGCCATCTTCCTTTGGGCTTGTTCTGTAATTCAGCCCGCCGGGCCAAAATTTTCGTTCGCCTCTGTGGTATTCCTGAGAATTCGTTTAACTGCCTTCACTACCTATTCGACCAGCCCATTAGACTGAGCGAAGAATGGGCAGACGTAGCATGCTTGAAGTTGACAAATAGAGCGAATACATGACAGGATATTTGTGGGTCATGAGCTGTGCATACTTCCATCGAGGTTCTTAATCGAGAAATCATGGTTCCATGTCTTTCGGTAACGCCGGCTGTTGTTGGATCACGCCGCGCCTCGACATCTGGAAAACTTGACATTGAATTGTAAGCGCTGAGGAAGTATTTCCCAGCATATTGCAATATATCCGCGCCAACACGGTACCAGGCTTGGGTTGGAGTTGTGCGGAGCATCAGTAGCTCCGAGGTTTGGTTATGAGTATACTCCCTGCAGATGGAACAACTGTGAATCAGCAATTCAACGTCAGCGCTGATGTTCGCCCAGTACACCAACTGCCTTGCCCTTGCGCTGCATTTAGCTATGACAAGATTCCTCGCATGAGTGCGTCTCTAGGTGTCGGACCGCATACTTGTGGGGGAAACATTTTTTTCTTTGAGTAGTGACCCGTTTGCTACTGAATGTTCAGCAGCCACAGATTTGGCCAGAGCGTCACCCATATCTCCGTCAGCAATGTTCTGTAGCACTACCTTGACATAGGTGTCGCATGCCCACTGCCGCGCAAGTATTGGAGTTGTTATGTCACTTACCAGTGCGAACACCACGTTGATAGCATAAACTTCAACACCTTCCTTGCCCAAGGGGCTGACACCCGTGTGAGGCAACGACTACGACAGCATGTCCGCCAACTGCTTCTCTTTGCCGGAAACTAACGTTAGAACATAATAAATCTTCAGCATATTTTAAAAAACCTACACGCTTTGTGTGGCACATTCGTTACGTCCTTTTTTTATATGTCTGCCAGTGGCCGATGATCAATTTCAAGCCAAACAGGGCGACTGTACGTAAAGCGATCAAACTCATCACATTCAGATACGAGAGCCATGGCTTCTTTTTCGATCTCTGAATATCGCTGTTCGCACCCAGTCTGTGCTTTAGATGCGTAGGCGACTGGTCTCCAAATCACGACATGGCGCAGCAGCAGAGCCGAATTAATGCCATTCTTTAACGCGTTTCACGTCAATTTCGTTTCTTGCTCTGGGTCGAACATTTCTAGTAATGGCGCGCTGGTGGGCGCGTCGCATATATCTTTCCTCTCTCTCTCTCTCTCTTGTGGTTGGCTGTCCATCTGAAGATAACATTTGGCTTCGAAAAATTGCACAAAACTGGTGTTCGCACGACTAGGCATGGTAAGTAGTTTCTGAAGTAGTTTACTACACCGCTTAACCTTTGTACTGCCTCATTCTTTTGTTGAATTGGCGTGTTCCTTACGCTGTCAACTAACGGTGGCCTAGGGCTTATTCAGTCGCTGCTGATGATGCCTCCCAAAAGTGTTCTTTTTTGGTGCCGAACTCGCATTTTGCAAGAATGTGTCAGGCTTGCAGGTTCATCTGCTTTTAGTACATACCTTAGACGTTCGCTATGCTCTTCTCTGGCCCTATCCGAAATGAGAACGTCATTCACGTGCACCTGTATCCCAGGAATATCTTCAAACGCCTTACTTAATGCCTTTTCAAATACCTTGCCAGCCTACATCATTCCCGAAGGAAACTGAAGAAATCAGTACAGGCCGAAACGCGTTGCCAACGTTCAAACTTTCGACGAACGCTCATCAAGCGTATCATGGGTCTGTGAAAATATTGAGTCCCCAACTATGTATAAAATTAAAAAACCGAGTGCGGAACAGTGGGAGAGTATGCTTTCCAGCGTAAGCTTGAACGGCCAAAATCGCCTAGTAGAGCGAGCTCGCAGGTTGGTCATACTCAGTGGAGCCTTGGACTAGGGCACCAACCCTGGGATTGCTGACAGAAGATGGAAGAGGCCGTCTGAAGCCGCGAAGATCTCTTTTCTAGAGCCCAATAAATGTTTTCCGATCCGATCCGAAGCGGGACCTAGTAGAAGCCGTAGTTTGCGCTTAGACGCGAAAATAACTTAGCGCCGGCCAGCTACGTCTCGACGTCTTGCCGGCGCGGCATCTGGTAGTGCTTTCTCTTTAGGCGGCCGTTCATCCTGCTGGGATCGATGCAAACCACCATTTAGCTGCCTTTCTTATAAGCAATGACTACAGGGCTTACGCAATCGGTCGGGCTTACCCAGTGGGTCGCTGACATTCCTAATGGTTCATTCACGGTGGTTTCGGTGCAGCTTAGCACGCAAATGCTCCTGTAAAACAATTTGGACAATTCGAGCAGTCTGAATGATGGGCAGAGCATCCTTGAGCAGCAGAGTCTTTCATTCGCTTTATAAGCTTACAAAGCGAATGCTTACAACGCGAATACAAGGTTCGAGCCGAGGGTACTGCCTACCCCCTTCTTGGGAAGGGGTCGACGGGAGCGAAGTAATAAGCGCTAGTAGAGCGCTAGTTTAAAGCGTTGGGGCCCGAACCACAAAGGAAGCAGGTTATACAAAGGTTAGCAGGTGTAGCAAACTACTTCAGCAAGTGTTTGCCATAGGCGAGGCCACGTCGAGGGGCATGAGTGCGGTTGCAGTTACTGCTCCTGGACCACTGCTGTGGCTTTACTCCGGTTCTGATAGAAGAGCCGACACTGACTTCGAACCCGTTCTTCGGGCGGTTTCAAAATCCATTCTGACATGCTGATGGTTCAGTCGCCTTGGAGTCGTCAAAAAGTCCAAGCCATTTCCAACAGTCAGCTTCTTCTCTGGTAGCATTCTTTCTTTTAGTTTTGGCGAGTTCGTACCTAATACAATTTCGTCGCGAACCATGTCTTCCGCACTTATCCCGAGGTTACACAGCATGACTGCTTTTTCAGGTCCCGAAGGAACTGCTTGAATCGCTCCGCCTAGCCCTGCACTCGTCATCGAAACAAATACCATTCGTCGGCTTCGTTCTGTTGCTCGACGCAGTATTCTTCTAACTTTGCTACGACCGTGCCGTTGTCTTCTCGGTTCTCTCCTTCAGCAAACGAAAAATTGTTGAACACTGCAACTGCATTCTCACTGGCTACGCTAAGGAATAGCGCTGCTCAGGCTGCTTCTAATGTTGGCTTGATGGTAGCCTTTGCTTGCAAATGAATTCAAATTTCTGCTTGATCAGTTTACAACTTCGGCCACCTTGTCCCCTTAGTCGTAGTAGTTCTAGTGGCCTCAGGCTTTCCATTTTCGGTTCAAGAGACACGTAAACAGCAGCCTTTAGAGGATTTGGGCTCAGGGGGTTCCATAGTGCAGTGATCGATCCTTATCTTGCTTCTGACACTATGTTTCTTATGGTGACGGATGGAGTGACGCACACCAGTGCCAAGGAATCAGTGGATCCCGTTGTTTACTGAATGAGCGTACACAAGGACATAAAGGGAAAGGGGTTAAGTTGCTCTTAGAGGGCATGAGAGAGAGGTGCAAATAAGAGGAAAGTAGGGAGGTTAATCAGAGTTAAACTACAGGTTTGCTACCCTGCACTACGGGAGGGGAAAGGGAAGTAAATACGGAAAAAAGAGCAGTGACAAAAATAAAAGCATGAAAAAATGAAAAGGGATGGAATGGGATCATTATAGTCTAGTAGGCCACTGCCGCGTAAAAAGGCCAACAAAGCCTTGACAGACTTTCGGTACGACGACAGTTCAAGTCGGCATTCCAAGACTGACTGTTCTGAAATTGGCCTGTCGTCAAGGCGTACCAACGCGCTCGCTAGTGACTGCCGGTGCGCGCTGTGTCGAGTGGCAAAGTACATGTTCTATAATCTCCTCGTCACCGCAGTGACGGCAATCCACGCTCTAATTCATACTGACTCGGAAGCGACAGATCTTGTGTAAGCGACACCAAGTCACAGTCGGCAAAGTACTGCTGTCTCGAGTCGAGACAGTCAAGGTGGGGGTCGAAGTCGAAGGGACGGGTCCACTCAGTGTAGACGTGTGTGCTTCAACATTGGTGTGTTCCATAAAGTTATGATGGCTTCATTGGCAAGCACACAAATTTTCATTGCAGCGTCTATTCTTGAGAATGGAATGGAGTCTTACAAACCCTCCTCATGTGCAGATCGTGCTGCTGCGTCGGCATTGATCATTTTCATTGCCCATTATGCCACAGTGGCTTGGAATCTACTGTAACGTGATGTCGTGTCCCTGCTCGACGAGGTGGTGAAGCAGAAGTCTGATTTCTAGAACAAGTTGATCGTGGAGTCCACGGCGTAAGGCAGAAACCAAACAATGAAGAGCAGCCGTGGAGTTTCTGAACACGCTCCATTTCTTGAGGAGTTCATGAGAAATTACACGAAGTGCACAACGAATAGCAACGAGCTCCGCGGCAGTCCATGTAGTCTGGTGAGGTATTCGAATCTTTATCGTGGAGATTTTTGCAGGAAAGATTACCAATCCTGCAGAGCCATTCACTGGGGTTGAAGCGTAAGTATATAGATGATGATGCTCGTTGTATGTCTCGTACAGCAAGAGCAGTGAAAGCTACTTGAGTGCTGGAGATGAGAGTTGGGCTTTTCGTGTTCCTGGTACCATTAGTAGAATTTTCTTGAGCCAAGCACCATAAGGGAATCATAAATCTCGCTGGAGCTGTATAACCTCATGGAAGGCGTGCAACTGCAAGGGCAGGTATGCAAGGGCAGTACTGTTTAACAAAAGGAGGTACATGGTTGATCCTCTGGAAGTGAGGCTAGATGATGGCCAGGGGCTCGAGCAAGGTTTCTTACGTGCGCACTCAGCACTTCCATGGCAATATGGGTCTTGGCTGGGAAATCTTGTGAAATCGCATTTCCGCTATTGACGAGCATCGCGCCATTCTAAGACACACTCTAAGTGCCTGGACATAGACGCTTTCGAGTGTACGGATATTACTTTTGCAGGTGTTGGTCATCGCACGCAAGCTTTATCGCAAATAAGCAAGAAAGAACATCCTGTATAGTTGCATCATTGCATGTACTGATGTACCCCAGGCTTTTCCTCCAAGAAACTTGAACACATTAGAAACATCCGTAAGGCCTGTCTTTAGGTAGGCCACATGAGGACTCCAGCAGAGGTCACGATCAATTATTACGCCTAAGAATCAGTGCGTCCTGACATAAGGTATGTTTTGAGCGTCAATAGAGACATCGTATGATCTCATTGGGTTGCGGCTAAACGCGACCAATGCGCATTTTTCTGGCGAGATCTTCACGCCTTGTTCATTAACGTACACCCGTAAGCAGAAGTATACGGACCACAGGGTCGCCGAAAGGGCAGAATGAGTTAGTAATGAACAGGAATAAACGGCAACTGACAAGTGCACTTAGAAATGCGCAACGGCAAGTTTGCACTGCAGTCATTAATTGCAAGTTACACTCGCAGACAGACGAGAAAATTAGTTTTATCGCGGAATGCCAGGTCCATATGCATTTGCTCACGGCTGTACGTCGATGTTCACGACGCAGCTTCTTCAAGTCTTGCCCGTACACGCGGCCGTGTCACACCAGATGCCCAGACGCAGATGTCGTCACCATATGTTGATATTTTAACTGTGTTTGAAAATCGTTGCGCGAGACCAACCAGTATACCAAGGTTGAAAATCGTGGGACCCAAGACACCGCCTTGTGGAACTCCATAGTGGGTATATTATTGCGAGGTTGGGGCCAGCTTCAGTGTTAAGAAATAGAGTCCACCTATGTAAATAACTGCATGTGCAATGATTTAATTGACCGCCTAGGTCCACTGATTCCAATGCTTTAAGAATGGCGTCATGAAAACGTTGTCATAGGCTCCCTTTACACCTTACAACATTGCGACAGATAACCTCTTACACATCTTTTGATGTTGAACATAGGTTACCATATCGATAACGTTGTCGATAAAACATCGGTGATGTCGAAAGCCAGCCGTGGCGTCTGGGTAGACTTCGTAATGTTCGAGGTACAACTCGAGTCTTTAACTTTCGAACGCAACTTGCCAGATTTAAAAAGCGGTACCAAGTGGCTGATCTTCCAATCTTGAGGATCTTTGCCGGCCAACTAGGACTCGTTATTGACATTGAGGAGCGCACTTCGTGTCCGTTCACCAAGGTGACATAGCACACGGTAAGATATGTCATCCGGAACAAACCGCGACAATGCAATACTTAGGGCAAGCGCCGCGTCAAGCTCTTGCATCGTGAAAGGCAGATGCGTGCGTGAATCTCGTGAATCTGGAATACGGTTCAATGTAAGCGAATCTGTGCAAGTTGGCTGGCCGGCAATCATAGCCCAGAAGCCTTCCGCCTGATCAATGTCTTGCCGACGCTGGAATAGTGCCAGGGCCTCAAACGAAAACGCTTTTCCGGAACAGAACGTAGACCTCGCACAGTTCTCTATATTTGAGATAGCGCATTGCGGGGATCTAGCGATGCAGAAAATTTCGACCACCGCTGTGCCTCTAGTTTATCCATGCGGCGTTGTATCTTCTTTTGCATTTGCCGGGCTCTCCTTAGACCCTAAATTGACCTAGTGCGTAGCTATGTTCTTTGAGCACGACAGCGAATAGCGCGAAGCCGCTCCAATTGCAGGTCGAATTCGGAATACATTGGAGAACATGTGAGGGTGCGCGTGGCTGTCAGTGCCGTTTTTTGATAGCTGATTGAAGTCCACAAAAGAGGCTTTTGCGACAAGCATCCTCAATCTGGGATTTCAAGATAGTTCAATTTATTCTTCGTATCGTGGTGGACGTATATGTGTTAGAAATCCCCTTGATAATGAGGTAAGTAGGGATGTGGTCACTTCTGTGCGTTTCAATGTCTAAAAACCACTTAACATGTGTGGCGAGGCAGTGGGAAACGAAAGTCAAATTAAGGCAGCTGCTGTACGTTTTTATCCCCAGAAACGTTGGACTCGGGTCATTCAGCAGCTAGGGACCATTGTTGGAAACTAGTGAAGGTATTAGCCGTTTTGTCGCGTTAACCTTTGAGCTTCTCCAAGTGGTATGCGTGGAAGTCTTCGGTAATAATCCAGGGACCAGATTGTGTTTTTAAGATGTCGTCTAGTCTCTTGCTGTCAAATCGATTTTACGGAGAAAGACACCCCCGCAAGAGTGCAAAGGGGACTTTTCAATTTTCAACAGTCATACACACATACTAATTGTCGTCATGAGGTTGCACTGGCTATTCGACGTGAGTGAGCTCACGGCGAATAAACACGATGACCCTGCTACTTTCGCTGTCGCTTGATGAAAATACTTCTCGTAGCCGGATAGTCTGATTACATGTGATAATCTTGGTTCACAGATGACAATGACTGGAAACCTGTTAGTGAGGACAAATTTACGAAAATCAGCCATTCAAGATCTTAGACATGTCGCGTTCCACTGAAGGATGGACGCTTCTCTCACCTACTTACGAAATGGCTAGTGATTCTCAGTCATGGCTTCACTCAAGGCTTGCTTGGACGGGGCCTAGCGCGTCGAGCGCTTGTACCCCTCTTGGAGCAGATGGGGTGTCAATGCTTGTCAGCACAGTCCTGATGACATTCACAATATATCGCAGCACTGGAATAATTTGGCAGTCCATTGTTTAAACCTCACCAACAGAAGCGGGCTTCAATAGAGCATCAAGCGTGGCAGCTCTTTAGAAGACTGAGAGCTTGTGAGCGCCGGCTACTCTAACGCGGGGGCAGCCTTTTCCGTCTGAGGCCTCATTGTGCTCTCGGGCGTTCGATTTAAAGATGACGGCGTTGGCGCAAGCGGTGCATGAACTCCACCCTGTCCTGAGCATTTCCGTCGATGACGACGTCGACGCCAGATCTTTTCTGGGGCTTCTGTATGGGTTGAATTATCCCTGACCATTCTTTAAGAACAACTATATTTACTCACTCACGAAAATAAAAGCATAGTAACAAGATGTACAGGAGGAGGCCCCAAAGCTCACGGCAGTAAGGGGACTTTCAGAACTTGTGCTTCAGAACTTCGAATTCTGTTTTTATTCTTGGTCATGCTTTAGATGTAGCTTCGCGGGTGCCTTCACAGTTGCCACACCTAAAGTTTGCTGCACGGCAGACATCTGCTGTGTTTGACTCAGCACACTGGAGGCACATTGTGGGGTTCGCGCAGACGCCCTTCACATGTCCTATCTTGAATCACTTGTGGTATTGAAACGGCTTTGGGACAAACCCCCGTACTACGTGTCGGAAAAGACCAACCTTTACATGCGAAGTGGTGGAATCTCTCTTGAACACTATCTTTACGCAACCGCTGTTTCCGAGTCGGCATACGTGCGTGATGACCACTCCTTCGTATGCCGATTTTGTTATAATTGGCAGGTCCGAGTTTGAAATTGCCAAGTCAAAATCGTAGATCATGCCTGCAGTGCAGGCGCCATCCAGAGGTATGACTGGTCGTACTTTTATGTGGCCCAAATCTGTTATCTGCCGTAGCGTTTTAAGCGTAGTTCCACGGGCTGTGTCGACAGCTCGAACATTATTTCGTCTGTTCAGCCGGACTTCCTTGATCTCGTTTGGCGCCTCTCCCTCAAGAAAAACAGAGATAGCTTGCCTCTCTAATACTCGAAGGCTGACAGAAGAATCCACTGGCATGAAGAGGGTGGTGTGCGGCCAGTGTTCACTTCCTGCCTGCATGGTTGACGTAGTCGCTGATGGCGATGCCTAAATAAGCCTCCTTTTTGCCCTTCGCCACCTCACCAACTCGAAGCTGTCATCGGATCAGTCGTAGCCTGTGACTGAGTAGATCTCTGTGTCTTCGCTGGTGCTGGACCAGGTGCCTCGTCTCTTTGAGGAACTTTTCAATGTATAGCTCTGGCCAGACGGGCGGGCAATAGGCTCTGCATCTATGTCTACGAGAGTAGGAGCCTCTCTTGAGCGTTTACTTGTGGTTGATCAGGTGCCTTGAGTCATAGAAGACCTTGCGCTCGGAAATGTTTGGCCGCACAAGCCCGCGGAACGTTCCGCGTCCATCGCCTCAAGCCAGGACGCGGAAAGCGCCCCACAGCCTGATGAAAATTTGACGAATACTGGCTAGGGGGGGGGGGGCAGGAGGACTGGGACATATGCATTCTAGCCCTGAGAGGGCGCGGGCACAGCGATATCTTGCGCATTCAGAATACGATGATATACTTTGCAAAACGATACACTCAGTTGAACCTCCTAAGAGAACAAAAGTGCCGTCATGACCCAATCGTGGAGCTAGAGTTTCAAAAAGGGCACTTCGTTTTGCGGACGCATTTGATACCTAACCGCTAACTATGATCTATGGTGCACTACGGAACAAGATATCGCAAACATATCAATGGTCCTTCAGAGTCTATACTGTAAGTGAAGGCAAAATATGGAAGCGTCTTGCGTAGAAACAAAAGGCAACCTGAAGAAAATCCATTAGCATGCGATACACAAACATTGTACTCACACAAAACGGGTTGTAATGCGCTTGAACTGTCCTCATCATTTTCGATCTTCGTCTCCCGAATGGCGAGAAAGTCCAGTCGTTTGCGGGACAAAAGTCGCCGTAGCTTCAACTTCTTCTGTCGGTACTGGAGCCCTTGTATTAAAGGTAACTTCAACGAACTTTCATTTTGGCTAAATTTACTATATATCCCTAGCGTATGTTCTGAAAGTAATGATGGCAAAGTAACATGGCTGGTAATTGCCTAATTTTCTAATCAGCACATATTAACCAGCGCCTATATAGGGACGACAAGTCCACCTAGTGGCGAAGTGGTGGCGTTGCGGATGTCACAAATATTGAAGAACCATACGAAACTTTTGATCTCTCAGTTGTGCCTAGACAGTAAGGCGCAATGCTCGTTCATCATTTGCGAGTTGACGAACGTCTGTTTCGGCTTGCGTTCTCCCTGTTTCACACTTGATTTGAGCTGTTGCAAGAATGCCGACTCATTGCATGGCCGTCGTGTGCTCGAATACGTACTCGATTACGAGCGATGGCTATGGAGCACACAACACTGAGTAGAGGAAGGATGAGCGCATCTTGCCTGTGGCAGCTTTTACAGCGCAAGTGGGCACCGCGGCACTGCAGGCATGTGTGTCTTGAAGCAGCCAATGCGCACAAAGCATGTAAACTGCACTTCATGAAGCAAAAAAACCCGGTTGCTGCAAAAGCAAAGCAGCTGAGAGAAAGCGCCCAGAATAGGGCGGTTCGATGAGTTGACAGCTGCGCCGACGCCGGAGCCTGAGTTATTAGCAAGCATTGCAGCTGCATACCGCGCGCTCACGCCCCGCGCGCCACCAATCAAAGCTGGTTCGCTTCCGCCGGGGAGGGTAAGGGCACGATGTGGTTTCGCGCGCACTGCACCGGCTTCGTTTCCGTTTAGTTCAGTCTCGCAAAACAAATCGTACGGCCACGCGTTGTGCGTTCCCCTGATGATACTGTGGTGGACCACCAATAAACACACCGTTCTTCACCGTACTTCATCTGTGTGTTTAATGTTCCTCACATCGACAGAAAATGAACAACCATTACCCTACCGGAAAATGTGGGTAAGCGAAGCTTTTCCTGCGTACGCCTCACCTTTGTGAAGGTTAGCTAAGCCACTGGTAACGGGAAAATAATAATCATTAGACAAAAGGCATGCATCAGAGAAGGAACATACTGGCATAAGATAAGGAAAAGTAGTACGCAAGCGAAGGCCAGGTGCACCCACGACAAGCTTCGCTTACAACCATTTTCCGATAGGGGAATGACTGTTCATTTCTTTTAAAGAAATGGGACAAAATGTTTATATTCCGTACAATTATGCGCAGTCTGAAGGACAAGCAGTTTGAAACGAAGAACTGTTACAATATATAGATCCTCGGTTTAATTTTCTGTGTTTAACTGAAACTAGGTGTTGTACTGCGCACGATGTAGTCTTTTGATAGATAAAAGACCGAGGTGAGTATACTTCGAATCGCAGTGTAGCTGGAGTGTCCTTAATATCGAAGATCAAATGTTCGACGCCGTGTTTATTGAAGTTTCTTGCTTGTGCACATTCTTAATCGATTACTGTTAAAAGTGGAGCATCGCTCATTGCCTCAGTTTATCACCCCTCATTAAGGGATATTCAAGGGTTCTTTGTTTTATTACCTCTGTTTATGCACGTTCATCGTTAAAAAATTTTCGTAGTGTCCTTGCGCTGATCCTAATATTGATCTGTTGACACAAATACCACGATTCAGTTAGTTTTGAGATGTGATTAAATAATTCTCGTGCACAAACGTAATAGGCCTGTCAACTAGAATAACGACGGGAAGAGAAATCATTCAAGATTTGTGTATAAATAGCAACGATAAAAGTGCTGGTGTGCTAACGACTGACTTCAGCGATTGTTTGTCAGTATATTGCTTCTTCCTGGCGATAAAAAAAGCAATCAAAAGAGCGTGTGAGCGATCCCTCTGCTACCTATCACACGTTTAATATCATTGCCTTGTCTGGTTTTCAGGTTAGAATTGGGAATATTGAGTGGAACGGTGTCTACAGAAAGAAAAATTAAAAAAATTGCATGACTTCTTTCTGAAGTATATAAATCGCTCCTATGATGGCGCCTTCCCTCTGCAATACTATACAAAAGTACAAAAAACGGAACAATACAGATATTTACAACAGAATTTGAGAACGAGATAAGATATTTCTTAACTTTATTAGACTAAGATGTATACCAATGTTACACGAATACAGAAAAGCCCAAACGAATGAAACTCCGACTAAAGGAGAGCTCCAATTAGGTATTACCAGGCCAGGCTTGCAGCCTGGCCTGGTTAATGAAAATGAAGATTAATGAAAAAGCCTGAAGTATTGCACATTCGCAAGCAGGGACAATACTAGATGATCTCCTTAAAACAACAACGATTGATGGCTTTAAGTACTTTCAAGTCAATTTCGTGGACACTTTTACCAGTCCTATTTAATTTCAGGTGCAGCCATTCAGATATGATAACCCGCCATGGTTACTCAGTGGCTAGGTGTTGGGCTGCTGAGAACGAGGTCGCGGGATCAAATCCCGGCCACGGTGGCCGCATTTCGATGGGGCGGAAATGCGAAAACACCCGTTTAGTTAGATTTAGGTGTACGTTAAAGAACTCCAGGTGGTCTGAATTTCCGGAGTCCTCCACTACGGCGTGCCTCATAATCAGAAAGTGGTTTTGGCACGTAAAAACCCATAATTTACAATTCGGATATGATGCACACCAAAAAACACGGAAAAGTGCGTAGCTTCTTCCTGAACGAATTCTACTTTCTTGACTCTGTGTAAATGAAATAGTCGTATCCTAAAGCATTAAATAAAGATACTGCTGCTGCTTTTAGTGACATCGCTATGCGAAGGACGCGTCAGTAAGATGAGTAACTATTTAGAGAATATATTTACAACAGCGGTTGCAGCGCTGACCAGTTAGATTCACACCGCAAGCCCAGTTCGTTCTTCCTCCTCTTGTCTCGAGGGATGATGCCCACGCGCCTCGTTGAAACAATAAAATACCACACGCGTTTAGCATAATCCCCTGGCGGCAGAAGCGACGTCCCGGAGCGTCTAAATGCCATCACTGGGAGGGTGATACTGCTTAAGTCGTGTAACGTGCACTATATCACTGGACTGGGAAGCAGATGGGGTGTCAGTGGCGATCTCGTAGGTGACGGGAGTCACGGCACGAAGAACTCCGTATGGGCCTGTGTGACGAGACATACGTTGTTCTGACAGGCCGACCTGACGCGACGCAGACCATAGAAGCACCAAAGAACCAGGTGGGAATTGCACGTCTCGGTGTCGCTGGTCGTACAAACGCCTTTGACTCTCTTGGGATTTCAGAAGGTGGTCACGGGTAATATCCCTTGCGTGTGCACCGCGGCCGATGACGTCAAGTGCACATTCACTGATCGGTGCTACGTGAACAGGGAGGGTTGTGTCGAGGGGCAATGCTGGTTCTCGGCCGAACAGCAGGAAAATGGGGAATAACCGGCTGTGTCGTGGCGCGAAGAATTATAAACAAGTGTGACAAACGGTAGAGCGAGGTCCCAGTTAGTGTGGTCTGAAGAGACATATTTCGCGAGCATGTCTGTGAGAGTGCGATTGAGACGCTTCGTGAGGCCATTTGTTTGCCGATGATATGACGTGAATAGCTTGTGCGTCATGGCACAAGACTGCAGGATATCCGCGATCACTTTTGATAGGGATGCCCGGCCGCAGTCTGTGAGAAGTTGTTGTGGATCTCCATGTAATAAAACCACGTTGCGTGGAAGAAAATCGGTGACGACTGTGGCGCAGCTTCTAGGAAGCGCTCGGGTGATGGCGCAGCGCGTGGCGTAAGTCGTGGCCCCAACGATCCACTTGTTCCCAGAGGTAGAAAGAACAAAAGGGCCAAGTAAGTCCAAACCAACCCGAAAGAATGGTTCCGCGGGAATGTCCAGTGGTTGAGGGTACCCAGCAGGGAGCGTCGATGGTGTCTTGCGTCGCTGGCATTTCTCACGCGCAGCTACGTATCTTCGAATGGAGCGAGCAAGCCCTGGCCAAAAGGAGCGTCTGTGGATGCGATCGTAGGTACGTGCCACACCCAGCTGACCGGCAGTGGGGAGGTCGTGAAGTTTGTGGAGAACAGCCGAGCGAAGGTGTGTAGGGATCACAAAGAGTAATGCAGGGCCGCCGGGGTAAACGTTGCGGAGGTAGAGTACGCCATGTTTAAGTGTGAATGAGCGAAGGGAACTGTCTGCAAGTGACGATTCCAGGTGGTCGGTGACTATGCGGAAGGACGGGTTACGGCGCTGCTCGTCAGCGACATGGAGCAGTAAAAAAACAGAGAGCGCACATGCGTCGGTGTCACTATCAGACGTGGAGGTCGCGTCTTCGACTGAGTAGCGAGAAAGGCCATCTGCGTTCTGGTGTTGACGTCCCGACTAGTAAGTCACTGTGTAGGGATATTCTTGTAGTCGGAGGGCCCAACCACCGAGACGGCCGGTAGGATCCTTGAGTAACGAAAGCCAACAGAGCGCATGATGGTCTGTAAATACTGAGAGGAGCTTGCCATACAAATATGGGCTGAACTTTGAAACAGCGCAGACGAGAGCAAGACATTCGTGCTCGGAAATCAAACAGTTGCGCACTGCAGTTGTAAGAACCCGGCTAGTGTAGGCTTTAACACGGTCATGCCGATGTTGGCGTTCCGATAAGACGGCGCTGATCCCATAACCACTGACATCGGATCGGACCTCTCTAGGTGCGGCCGGGTCAAAGTGGGCCAAGACGTGCGGAGAGGTGAGAATCGTGATAAGACGTGAAAATGTGGCAGCCTGAGGGCTGCCCCACGTAAAAGGCACGTCTTTCTTCAGAAGTTCAGTGAATGGTCGAGCGACTCCTGCGAAATCTTTCACGAACCGTCTGAAATAGGAACAGAGCATCACAAAACTCCGGACGTCTTTGGCAGACTGAGGTACAGGAAATCAGTTACTGCTCGAACCTTCTCCGGGTCGGGTTGTGCTCCTGAAGCATCGACGAATTGGCCTAGTAATGTAATCTGCGGGCTCCCAAAGTGGCACTTCGATGAGTTTATTTGGAGCCCAGCCTTGCGTAAGACATCAAGCATAGCTGAGTCTTGCTCTAGGTGCTTCTCAAACGTAGGAGAAAACACAGGACGTCGTCGAGGTAACAAAGGCAACTTGACCATTTGAAACCTTAAAGCAGAGAGTCTATCATCCGTTCGAATGTGGCGGGGGCATTGCATAAACTGAAAGGCATAACGTTGAATGAGTAGAGGCCATATGGAGTGACGAAAGCGGTCATTTCTTGGTCTTGCTCATCGATGAAAATCTGCCAATAACCAGATGGATGGTCAATGAACGAAAAGTATTTGGCACCGTGAGGACAATCAAGAGCGTCTTCGATTCGTGGCAAAGGGTAAACGTCCTTCTTGTGATTCAGTTGAGGTGGCGGTAATCAACGCAGAAACGCCACGTGCCTTCTTTTTTTTGACGAACACGACCGGCGACGCCCAAGGACTCGGCGAGGGCTCGACAATGCCTCTGGCGAGCATCTTGTCTACTTCCTGCTGAATAACTTGCCGCTCTGCCGTGTACACACGATACGGTCGGCGTTGAATGGGAACCGCATTACCAGTGGTTATCCGATGCTTAACAAGGGACGTCTGACCACGTGGTCGATTGTCAGAGTCAACTAGCAAAAGGCGATATAGAGCGGCTGCTTGGTCAGGTGTGAGGTCCAGAGTGACCAAGAGACGTAATGGGCCATCGATGTTCAAGGCATCCTGCGGGTAATCCGGAGGATCTGGAGACGCGTCGGCTGCAAAAGCAGTGACGTGGTCGTCTGTCACTCACCGGAGCATGGCCGCTATCCTGCCAGGTAACACGCGCTTCGTTAAGCCAAAATTAATAACGTGGGACACATCCGATTAGTGGCAAGGGTTACGACGGAGTGTGGCAATGAGATGTCGCGTGCGAGGAGAGGGCATCACGAATAGGTGTGACGACATAGTCGCGATCAGGCACGGTTGCCGTTGAGGCCAATTCGACGAAGGATAGGCCTTTTGAGGTAAGCGAACAAACGCTGTAGTGCAGAGGGTCTTCGGTTGTTCGGGGCGAACGTCTGAAAGAAGAGGAAGCTCGAGGCACAGCGTACAAGTGGAACAGTCGATGAGGGTGGAATGCGTCGTCAGAAAGTCGAGCCCGAAGACAAGGTCATGAGGGTAACTGGTCAGCCCGGTCAGAAGGACTGGAACTTGGCAGCCAGCAATTCCTGTGCGAGCAGTGCACATAACCCTGACGGTAGCAGTGGCACCATTGGCGACGCGTACGGCTAGTGTGATGGCCGACGAAAGAACTTTTTTGAGGCGACGACAAAGGTAAGTGCTCATTATGGATATGTGGGCTCCAGTACCAATTATTGTCGTCAACGGAACACTGTCTACGTCTACTTAAATTAGGTTCGTGCTGGTGAGGAGCCTCAATGGAGGATTTTGACACGACAAACCTGATACAGCACTACCTCCAAAAGCTGCATGGCCTACTTTTCCGTCCATTGGTTTGGCGAGGAAAAGCGGCGAGATTGGGGTGACGGGGTGAGCGATGATGTTGAGGCGACGGTGATCGCAAAGAGGAGCGGCTGGCAGGGGCATCAGAAGTAGGGTATAGACATCGAGGTAAATAACGGCGAGCGTTGGCGCATGGGCGAATAGCAGGGAATGAGCTCCAGTACGGCGGCATCCAGGTAGTGAGGCTGTGGTGGGATACATGACCAACGCGGTGGCAGCGGAAGCAGATCGGTTTTGTCGTCTGGGGTTCGCCATTCAGCAGGATTGCGTGGTCTGGGAGCGAAATACTAGTCATTACAGGTTGTGGACATGGGAATGGGTGCGGAATCAGGTCGCAAGACAGAGCAGGCGGTAGGGATGCGAAGGTTTGCAATTTATTGCCGCACAACTGCTTGAATAACGGAAATAGTGGGGGCCGCTTGGTGAAAGGTACTGTCAAGGGGTCGTGTATTAAAGGGGGCCTGACTCGCCGCTTCAATCTCGAGGCGAACAATACGTGTGACGCCCTCTTGAAATGGTCGTGTGGCGGTAAGAGTGGAGAGTGGAACAGGAGGACGTGGCAGGTAGGGGCGTAGCCGGGGGGGGAGGGCTTATGGGGCTTCAGCCCCCCCCCCCCCGAAATGTTTTCGTGCTGTCCATGCTACGCCCACCCAAGCAATCCCCGGTGCCGGAAATCATTCTGAATTTTCTCTAGAATGTATTTTTCACGCTCGAAAAGACATTTCAGCGTGAACCTTGCGAACTCGGGCTGGATTTCGCGGCAGCGCCCATGCACCGGGAGTCACATAACGCAAGCAGCCCCATCAGAGCACAAAGTTTCAAGGGCGTTTTGATGGCTAACGGGCTCGCCATGGCATGTTCCGGAGGCCGCGGAGTCTACGCAGTGCATTGATGTCAATTCCGAAATTTATGGGTATAAAGTTCTCATAAACTTTTGATGTTAAAGGTGCATTGACATTTCCAATGTAGCGCTTTAGATTTTCAATTGCCGGACTTCGTGGGTTTTATGCTACTATAAATATTGGACACCAAAGGTGCATTGACTTTTCTAAAGTCTTACATCAGACCATGCAACAAGACAAGCCAAATGAACACACTATCAGACAAGTTGAAAATGCCAGCAACGAGGTCGGATGAGATGAAGCGTTGTGGTGGTTCATTTGTGCCGTCATTGCACGTAAAAAATATCAATATTTCTTTTTAACCTACGTCATAGCCTCCGTGTTAAGACACTAAAGTCAGCCAAGGTAACTACGTTCTTATTTATTTTTTCTACTTCGACTTTTATTCTCGAGGACACATTGAGCCTCCTCAATTTTTTTGTCCTCAATACCCTACCCGCGGGCTGCGAGAGGCAACCAGAGCGCATGCGTTTTTCTCGTGTTGCTCCCACCACCGCGCGTCGCACTTCGGTGCGCGTTCGCTTTTCTCTGGCCCAGCGGATTTTCGCCTGGCAGTGTTTTGGCCACTTTCTGGCTAGCAGGCGCGAAAAAGAAACTATCGTCGCTCGCCGCCATCACTGTGGGGAGGCGACGAATTGCGCCGCGTTCGCTCGAGCGCAACCTCTCCGGAAAGTCTTGTCTCGCCAGTGTAGGATACCGAGCAGTATGCGTATGGTTCTCGGTGGAACAAGCGTCTCCCGTTTTCTTCGATATTCTTTAGGTACCTACATTAGGTGCCCAAAGTAGGCATTCGGTTGTGGCGAACATACTTTGCTCTTTTTCATTTCGGTGCCCCGGCCCCACAAGAAAAAAAAATACATTGTTGTGGCGCAGCAAATTGTCATATGGTGAAAGTTCGATTTTGTTACTTCTTCTTTTGCGGACAGTAATGGGCCACGGGACGCTTTAGTTGCCGGATAGTCTTATTATATAGTACTGCGAATAGCAATTATATGCACACTACAGGCGCATTCCTGCCGTTGCCGTCGCCCTCATGTTTCGTATAAAGTCCAAGGGCGATAACATCGTGACCGCGCGCCGCATGCTGTATGTGCGAGTGAAAGCGTAGGGAGGAGGAAGGGGGGCTGGAATGGGTGAGACGACGATGGTGGCTCAGTCTTGTGTGCGCAAGAGAGAAAAGCGGGGAGCAAGCGCGCCGCCTTTCGTCGCGCGCGATACATCGGGGGGAGTGGATGGAATGGGGGTGGGATCGAGGATTCTGTGAATCTCTAATTGCGCAACATGTTTATTTGCCTTGTTTGACGCATTGTATACAGTGACTTTTTTAGATAAGTATAGGTTTTTTGGAGACTTATACGTATATTTAAATATCTTGTTGTGGCGTTTTGTGTAAACGTGCAGTTAACTTTGTTTCCAGTGACACTTTTTTTCCCTTTTATGAAGCTGTATCTTCGCATTGGTTTATTCCATTGCAACTTCGCATTTTTAATGTACGAAGGCGAGTAAAATGAAAGTGAGTCAGCCTACCCCGCGCAATAATTGTTCGGTCCATTATCTGCGAGGCATGCACCCGACACAGAGGCATACCTCTGTTGCAAAAGTGACACGCAGGTGTGAGTATCAAGGTTAATTAATAATATTTGGGGTTTTACGTGCCAAAACCACTTTCTGATTATGAGGCACGCCGTAGTGGAGGGCTCCGGAAATTTTGACCACCTGGGGTTCTTTAACGTGCACCTAAATCTAAGCACACCGGTGTTGTCGCATTTCGCCCCCATCGAAATGTGGCCGCCGTGGCCGGGATTCGATCCCGCGACCTCGTGCTCAGCAGCCCAACACCATAGCCACAGTATCAAGGTTGTTTAATGCTCTCATACACTGGGTTGAACATGGTTGCGCAAATAATGGACGCTCTAGAAGTTGAGCAGCGTGGCGCCCTGAGGTTTTTGAACAGCTGAAGGTATTTCCCAAAAAGAAATTAGTCGCCGTATGGCTGCCATGTGCGTTGCACATTGCATTTCATTGTCCACTGTGAAGCGTTCGAGCGAACGGTTCAAAGAAGGACGTGAAAGTTTCAAAGACGATCCAAGGCCGGGCCAAAGCCATCGTGAAATCACCCCTAACACTATTGCAAAGGTTCATGCGCTGATGAGACAACAACGGAGGAACTGGCAGAGTGTGTGAACATTAGTCACGGTTCGGTTGACGCCATAATTCATGAACATCTTGGTTATCCGCCCTTGTGTGCGCAATGGTTGCCCAAGATTTTGAAATACGGCCAGAAAACGGAGAAGTTCAGCGCTGCCTTGACTCATCCGATCCGGTCTCACAATAAGGGTGACGACTTCTTGTCTCCAATTGTCATCGGGGACGAACCGTAGTGCCACTTCTACGAGCCTGAAACACGACACCAAAGCTTACAGTGAAAACATTCGAATTCACCACCCCCAAGAAAGGAAAGGCCGTCATTTCCGCCAGACAGGTATTGCTGACTTTTTTTTATCGTCAGGGGCCATTACTGATAGAATTTGCTAAATATTGAGAGACTATCAATTTGTTTCGTTATTGTAAAACGCCAGATCGGCTGCGTGTTACAATCAAGAACAAACTACGAGGAAAATTTACGAATGGGGTCATCTTGTTCCACTACGATGCCGTCCCCACGTCGCTGATGTGGTTAATACAAAACTGGCAATGTTCAAGTGGGAAACGCTGCAACATCCGCCATACAGCCCAGATCGGTCGCCTTCCGACTTCCACTTTTTGGAGGATTTGAAAAAAACAGCTCAAGCAAACCAGATTCGTGTCGGACGATGACGTGAAAGAGTCAGTTGCAGACTTTTTGAATCAGCAGCCCAAAGAGTTTAATGAGACGGGAATCACGCGACTCATTAGACAACGGGACAAATGTCTAAAGGTCATGGAGACTACTTTTAAATAAGGTACCCCGTTTGTCATATATTCGCATTGGCTCACTTTCATTTGACTCGCCCTCGTTTATTTTGCAGAACTTTTAAATAAGGTACCCCGTTTGTCATACATTCGCATTGGCTCACTTTCATTTGACTCGCACTCGTTTATTTTGCAGAACTCCTGCTTTTTATATGTGCTCTCTGTTGCGGCTATAATTTCGGTGCAATTACTCACGATACACGACCGGTGAAAGCTGCTCCTGCGTAATACATTGGAACAAATGACAGCGTCATTGAGATTTTTCACTGGCCGTTGCATATGGACAAGGATCTAAACAAGGTTCTTGAATGACGGTTTTATTACAATATTTGTCCTCAGCTTGTTGATTTCGTGGCTATTACATTTTTCATATCAGCGGCATGCACTGCCTTGCTGGTTTCGAACTGATATAGTTCTAAAGTTCGTGTGATATATTATTGACTTATTAAATAGAGAAAAAAACATGGAAGCATTGATATCGGTTATTGTGAGCACAATTTTTGGCACATACAAGTATATTCTTTTATGAAAATTACATATTTTACTTGTTTTGATAGTGCGTAGCGTTCAAGAATTTGTTTGCAGCATTTTTAGTAATGACAATACAGTTATTATTCATGTATTTGATCCCCAGACAAATTGTTTAAGAGGAAGCTTTAGCTCACGCCCAACTGCGACGCGGCCTATTCAATTACATGTAAACGCAGAGACGCTTTTCTGTGATAACCCCCGGATCGCTTTTAATGAAATTTGTTGCACTTGAGAGGGAAAGTTAAATTCTAGTGTCTGTTGCAAGCAGAATTTCTATTTAGGGCCTGAATATTGTTTAAATATTTTGAAAAACTCGAAAGAAAAAAATAGAAGCACAGCGTTTATAAACTAATAGCTCTGCATTAAGAACACATGTCGCTGTTCAATAAACGGCATCTATTGTAACAGTCAAAGCGGACCAATTTGGGGTGTCAATTGATATCTTACGTGAATTGATTAGGTTGTGTACAAGGATCCTGCGAAAGCCGTATTTCCATAATTCTAAATTTCTGGATATTCACGTGTAACATAGAAATTTTGTCCGCTGTAGATTTACTATTAAGTGCAATTCACAGAATTGTGATATAATTTTTCATTGCTGAGCTACATAGTTTTAAACTTGATAGTTTAGGTGTCCGAAAATTTGCGATTTCGGTGAATTTTTAATAAAGAATTGAGAACCTAAATGAAAAATTCGAAACCAACAGTCACTAGAATTTCTTTTTTTCTTTTTTCTTTTTCGTTTTTCTTTTAAATGCAACAAACCTCGTCAAATTTGGTGCATTGGTTGCCGAGAAAAACGAATTCTCCTTCTACATGTATGTAGATATGAGCATCCGAGCTAAAGCTTCCTTTTAAGGAGGAGACCGAGCTGCAATGTGAGCCCCCCACCCCCCGAACGAAATTTCTGGCTACGCTACTGGTGGCAGGGGTGTTTGGGAGCCGGGAAAACTATGGGACGACGCGGCGGCTTTTGGCCAACTCGAAGCGGCGGCATTCTGGGACGATGGCGTCGACGGTAGAGACGTCGTTACAGACGAGGAAACTGAAGGCGTCGTCCGCGATGCCTTTTAGGATAGAGCCCACCTTGTCAACCTTGGTCATGTTCTCTTCGATTTTCCGGCTAAGCGCGAGCACTTCCTGTATGTGGGAGACATACGATTCAGTATATGACCGGACACGGGTGGCAAGCTCCTTTCGCGTAGCCTGTTGGCGACTTGGCGGGTTGCCAAATAGGTCCCAAAGCCTCTCTTTGAAAATTTCCGAGTGGAGAGCTCAAACTCATGGGTGTGAAATCAGACACGTGGTGTACCGTCCAGATAAAAGATCACATTGGCAAGCATAATGGTAGGGTCCAAGTGGTGGCTTTGGCTAACGGGCTCATACATGCTGCGCCAGTTGTCGACGTCAACGCCATTTTGGGCGGAGAATGTCCCAGGATCCCGGGGACTAGGAGCCATAACGTACGTTGGGGTTGGCACCGCAGGTGTCGGTGGCAACGGGGTGGTTCCATTGGAAGCCATGGCCGAGAAGACGATGGTGCGGCCACTTCGGAGTTCCGTGTCGAGGACGGGGAACATTCCACCTCCACTGCAATGTTACGCGAAGGACGAGTCAGTAAGACGAGCAACTATTTACAGGTTACATTTACAACAGCGGTTGCAACGCTGACCGGTTAGATTCACACCGCGAGCCCAGTTCGTTCTTCCTCCGCTTTTCTCGAGGGATGGCGTCCACGTGCCTCTTTCAAACAATAAAATAACACATGTGTGTAGCAATATAAAGGCAGTAAGAATTACACGTGTTTGTGAATTGTGATGTTGCACATTTTCAGAAGGCATGAAAATTGTTCAGGTAGTAGTAATTCTCACAGGCTGCTGTCACAATGACTTGAACAACTACTAGCCTATATCGGTGCTACCTTTATTTTCGAAACATTTATAGTACTCTATAAAATCACGATAAATCAAGTTCGTCGATGATATTCAAATACTTGTGAAGAACGTTTTAACTTTCCTGAAAAGAAAGAACCAGAAATTGCACTACTGGAGAATAAAGAAAATGTAGTTTTTGCTATTCATAACAAACAATACACCCTGGGAATATTCTTGGATTTTTGTAGAGCGCTTGATTCCATCAAGCATGCGATTTTATTCGGAAGCTGCCAAGTTACGGTGCGCGCGGCAGTGCCCGCGGCGAATAAATCTGATCTGTAGTTGCTTATGTGGCAGGGCGCAGTTCACTTGTTTACATGGTTATTGGTCTCAACTCTAGCCAATAAAATTATAGAGTACCGCAGGGCTCTATTCTGGGACCGGTATTCTTCATTGTCTATATACATGACATCGTGCATATTCCGGACACTCCTGACCTAATACTGTACGCATAAGACAATAGTACGTTTTTTTACTGGTGAACACTTCCTCCATCTTGAAAAGCTAGCTCATAGATGGTTACTCAAAATGTCATAGGTTTAAATTGAAATCAACTTGAAATGAACGTTAAGAAGAGTCGTTAAATTATTTTGAAAAACCGAGAAATGCCCGATGCTTATTATTCTTGCAATAAATTTTAGAACTGCGCTATTGTACAGTTGCGTATATATGAATTTTTAGATGTTATTTTTGAAGAAAACGTGGATTTCACACATCACGTCAACAAGCGCCACGCAAAAATGTGTAGGGTTTTTTAACCATGTACAACATTCTAAGAAAGGCCCAAAAATAGTTCAAAATACAGTTATGATTTGTCCTTGTTCATTATCATCTTCACCGCTGTATAATTAACTGGAGTACCACTACTAAGATAATATAAGACAGGCTAATAATTCTACAAAAAGAAACTGTGCGGGGCATAGAATACCTAAAACGAAAAGGCCACGTATCACCTTTCTTCTCAAAGCTGGGCCTATTGAAAGTTACTCAGCTGTTGCAACTCATGCTTGGTATGTATTGGCCTAGAGCTCCACCACTGGAAAAGCTGGCGCCACCGTCGGCGTGACGTGCTAGGAGGGATCATGTGGACATAGCGGCCGCGTCGGTTGCTTCGGGTGCGCCGAAGCGAGCTGAAAACGAGTTTAAATTCCCTCGTACGCTGCGGTCCTCATTTAGTGGCGAAATTTTCCCGCTTCGAGTGTCTTTGTTACAACGCTTCAAAGCACTACAATAGGTAGTGGCTACCTTTGAAGGCGCGCAACATATATGGTAGGCTACTGCTCGGTTCCGCAGGGCCGGACGCACGTAACGGAGGCCGGTGTCAGCCTTATTCACACGTAGCCGCAGGACAAGAAGCTGCGTGAAGCTTGGCTCGCGAAACATAAAACCGGCAGACAGTCATCGGCTCCAACTCGGGTATGCAGGAAGCACAGACGCGAGGAAGATTTCTGCTACGGCGCCCGGTCTGCGATGTTCTAAAAACGCGCACTGAGACGCTCGCCCGAGTCCGCTGCCCGACTAATGTCATGACGGTTTGGTCTATGAACTTGTCGATGCTATAGATACTCGCAAGTTCAGTGGAGTGGAAAGGCAGCGGTAAGAAGCACATTTTAATAAAGCATGGTATATGGTCATGTTTTTGTTATGAATTAATGCACTGGATTACAAAAAAGGAGCAGCGGGAAATTTCACGCTGAGAACACCGATAAACATACAGTGCGACGCAACTCGAAAAATAATATTGAAAGGTCAAATAATTTAGAAGAAAAAGAAGATTGAATCGTCGCGACGGGACATCACAGGCGTCGAAGTCTCTACAATGAAATTATTTTTTAACAGCTCTAATAGCCCCCACGCAACAATGGTTGCTTGTATACTGTCAAATGCTCATATTCTGCGGCCTAAAGCTCATGGCACGGTGCGAAAACGCGCGCGCGGAGAAAGCGAAACAGTGCGCGGACAAGCATGCAGACGCGCAGTCGGTCGCTGCGAATCTGCGCGATCGCTGCATTGAGGCTTCGTTCGATTACGCTCCATTTAGTTATACACACACTATAAGAACATATTTCACATAGTTTGCTCTCAGCGTTTACCTACCTTTCACGCAAGAAGCCGGTTCGGGAGACTGCATCGCGGCGACCGCACGCAGTGGCGTTCACTGTACGTATTCGGCAAGGAGATAGCGTCTGTAAACGATTGTGTGCTTTCAGTTTGTCCAAGATTATTGTTTAGACAGTAAGAAACTTCTCTCGTTTCGAAAGTACTTATAGAAATGTCCGGGAGAGCTCGCGCGTGGTGTTTTCAGTGAGCGCTGACAGCAAAACCTATGAGGAGCGCGCCGCATGATCCCTCATACTACGCCAGCGAGGCGCTTCCGATAGATGGCGACTCCGTAACTCCTCGCCGCCAATTCAAAGAAGGAAATCCTATATGATAGGCGCTATAACGTAAAACAATTCCAATATGCTTTTATTCCCATCTCCTGACGTCAAATTTCCGTAACCACCGATGCAAGCACCAGGCGGTAACCCACAGCGTTGTTTGAAAAGCCCAATGAAAGGTGCTTCTAGTTTATTGGATGTCACTTTCTTTTGCTTTCAATGCGAATGCCATTGCCTTATCTTAGTTTTTCTTATCTAATTGGCTCAGAAAGGGTAGGCAGCATGCCCAAATGAAGAAATATTCGATGGGGCCGAGCCAGCGCAGTGATAGTATATAGGAGGATTGGGAGTGTGATTCCAGCGTCTCCGATTGTTGCGCTTCTCCTTGGTTAATTAGGGGTCGCTGGTAAAAAATCGCGGTGATTTGCACGGAATTATGGGTTTTGCGCGCCAAAACTACTTTATCATTATGAGGCACGCCGTAGTGGGGGACTCCGGATATTTGGACCACCTACGGTTCTTTAACATGCACTTAAATCTGAGTGCACAGGTGTCGGTAAATTTCACCCCCATCAAAATGCGGCCGCCGTGGCCGGGATTCGATCCCGCGACGTCGTGCTTAACAGCCCAACACCATTGCCACTACACAACCACGGCGGGTCGCGACGGCTTGCAACGGAAGGTTAAAATGCCGTCAAAACGCATCCCCAGCAAAGTAGCGTTGGCAGAGCGATGTGGTATACCTGCCGAAAATTTCGATAACGTCAACTGCCACGAAAAATATTATATTATAAGCTTATAAATTCATGGTCCCCGACAGCTCCGGATAGCAACCGTTACAGCGATCGGCTGCAGCCAGCCATCTTCTATTCCTTCGAGAACCAGTCTCCAGCCATTCAGAAAAATTTTTCAATTTCGTTCTGCATATTAATGCGTCTTTAACGCGCACACGTCACTTCGACGTCGTGAGTTCTCGTGGTTTTGTGACGTCGCGTGACCGACATGTTAAATGGGCCCAGCCCAAGAACGTTTCACCAATAGCAATTCATCAAGCGGGGGCATTTTTGTTGATGCGAAGAAAGCGTGGAGTCAGAAACGAATATTTTTCTTTCGTTACGTCTAATCATGCATAATCATTGTGCGCATATCATATTAGATGGGCGTTTAAGCTCTTCCTGTGTCGTCGGGTAGCGGAAGCAGTGGGTGATGACTCGAAAGTTTTTTTAGCAATAGTCGAGGGCCGAGTGCAGATTTGGAATGGAAAAGCTTGAAATAGCTTTTCGTTATAGCGCCACATTATGCTATCTTGACTGCCGGTCAATACACAATACCATGTGCGGCACACGCGACGTATAAAACCAATGTCCATAAGTAAATATACAACGAAGGCGACTGCTTACCCAATACCTGATTTCCTGAACCAAATCGTGAAATCGTAATATGCTTCACTAATACTTATCGATGTGTGGCAACAGAAATGTTAAGGAATATATCCTGATTAGTTCTGTTGAATAATACTCTTGGTGCGGTGCGGTTCTGCAGTGGTTTTGTTACTCTAGTTCGCACTCTAGTATTGCACATTTTCTAAACGTTGTCTTTTTTCGGAATTATTCCTAATAATTCCACCATTACTGCTTAAATGGGTCTAAAATAGTGAAGAGTGTTTCGCTTCTTTTATATTTTTTAGTCTGTTTTTGAAATAGATTATTATTGTTTTTTTAGGCATTGTTTCTTTATGTTCTTATTGCTCTGCGTCTCTGAGAAATGTACGCATAAGGGGGACTTCGTCTGGGAGTTGCATCTGCCTTTAGCGCCATGATGCCAGACAATGTGCGTCTAAATAAACAATTCAAAAAATGCGGCATAAGCCACTTCACGATGTGTGTCGAACGTATTGCGATTAGCATTCGATACTTGTAGTGACAGTGTATTGCTGAAATTATGCTTTCTTAAAGATGTACTGGTCACATTGAAATTTTCGTTGCTTCGACTGTATGAGACAAACTCGGGTATCGCCCCAATTTGCTATGGCACTTGCTTGCCAAGGTAACCCGCGAGCATTGCCGCATGACAACGACTGTATGACGCTGATGCACTGGCGACGATCTAATGACGAATACGGAATCAATTCGACGGATCTACGTAGGCTATTTCACGATGACGACATAACGACAATGAGATAGCTTTGCTAAGTGATGACAATGTTAAGATAGCGTGATGCGGAGGACCAGACAACGACGACGTGATGACGACGGCACGATGGGAGCACGCCGAAGTTAGAATGACGACGATGAAAGACCTCGACGGCGTAATGGCAATTGTAAGAGGATAATTGAAAGACCACGACTATATGACGCCAATTATGGGACGATGACTGTACCAGAAAGTTGTGTCGCGATGACAACGTGATCACCTAACTAAGCTGGATTACCAACGATAAAATAGCCACGATGACAGAACGAAGGCAGTTTGGCAATGAATGCATGACGACTGCACGACAATGAGGGTGTTATGACTACGGCATGAGGAGAGCCAGAGCTGGAATGAGGTGGACAGCCACATACTTAGTATTGCAAGCTTGAAGACACTGCAGCCTGGACCGCCCCGTCGGCATAAGCGGATAGATAGATAGATAGATAGATAGATAGATAGATAGATAGATAGATAGATAGATAGATAGACAGACAGATAGATAGATAGATAGATAGATAGATAGATAGATAGATAGATAGATAGATAGATAGATAGATAGATAGATAGATAGATAGATAGATAGATAGATAGATAGATAGATAGATAGATAGATAGATAGATAGATAGATAGATAGGATGTAAACACCTGAAGTACGCAAGGAATGGTAATTGCAATATTCCATCTAAATAGACGTCACATATATAGGCGAAGCAACGGAAGTTTCATACGGGCAACTACAGAAGTTGAATGAACTTGACTTGAGAAATACGGTGAGTTAGATACATTGCGCTAATAATAAGCGCATTACCATCGACAGTCATCGTAAGATTAGTTATGGTACTGCGTGTGACAGCGTGTGAAATTCACTTCCGAGAAAACAAAAGCAATACAGTGGGTCATTTCTATTGACAGCAAATCGGCCTTTGAAACTCTCCTGCCACGTGATCAGAGTTTAAGAACAGAGAAAAAGTTTGCTGCATAGCCGAAAATTTTGAAGATGCGTCAGCACAAGGTCATAATCTTGTGTTTGATTGCGTGCCCAGCCCAAACGGATTAAAAAACAGCGACGAGGTAAGTAGGCTCGCCAGAAAGTTCCTTAGCGAACCAAATCATTGTGTGATCTCTAAGTCGGAGATTATGAATGCTATAAGACAAGTAACTACCCTCTGTTCTTACGGAGAAGTGTTCCGATATTCATAAAGCGTAACAATCATTATTACATTATATTGACCAGCATTTAAAATGTACAATGGTATTTTAAATGTACAACGGTATTCGGCGAACGTCGTTGTTCCTTCCCCGGATATATTTCCGGATATATGCAGACAACTTCAGTCACTGAGTCCGTGTTAGCATCGGTTTTGCCAAGTACAAAATATGGTCGACTTGGTACGTGCCCGAAGAGAAAAGTGCGACACTGCACATGCGCCCCAGTTATTTGTCATGGTTATGAGCCATAGGTAGGTGTCATTGGGTAAGTGTCAAATCTCGGCTAATCCCCCCGAATGAATGCGTCACTGTCACACAACACGTCGAAAACATTGTATGTGTTTAGATATGTGTCGCACTTTGCCCTACAAATTTCATCAGCAACCTTCCCTCGGCAAGTATGATACATCGCTTTTGTCCTCGTGACGCAGATGGCTAGCATGTACTCGTAGCGACGAGGGTGCGCTCGTGTGATCTTTTGCTGTTGCTACCTCACTAACTAAAATTCGTGTCATTTAGATTCCGCTTTTGTGTAGGTCCCGGGAACATTTGTTTTCAATCACCGACATGAAGAATCGCCAGAGTGGAGGGTGCAATCGTTTTCCATTGAAAACAGATAGAAACTCACGGAAAAGTATATGTAGCGCCATGCACATATACAGCACTTCATAGAAGCTAAGCGCTTCGTTATTAAAGTTCAGCCATCCAGAGATCCACTGTCCCTCTCTTTAAATTTTTTTTTCAGTTGCTTGTTGGGTTCTTGCTTGGCAGCTGCTCACTATTTGCTGTTACTGGTGCATTGTGGTGGCTGTTGTTTTGAACTTTTGTTCTGCAGCAGCTCTGCACCATTGTCTGCCCTAAACTTCGCAATATCGAAAAGGAAGCGAGAATCGGAATGCGCGAAACATGTAATCCACAATATAGCTTTCGCCTATAGTTCAATTCTAAAATATGAGAAAACGTGAAATAGGACCGTTGAAAATATAAATAGCTTGCAGAACCTTTACACAAAGAATCAAACGCTTTAAGAATACATGTCACTATAGCGCCTTTTCGAATCTTCCTGGAAATCTATCCCTACATCCGTGCGAGGGGGCGAAAGGGGCTAAGGGAGGTGTTTGAAGATGCACTTAGCGAAAACCTGATGAGGAGATCCGTTCAAATGGGACACATATAAAGAGACAGACGAAGCAAAAGGCACAGCAATGTGAACATGAAGCAATAACTTCAAGTAAGCTATCACAAGAGACTGATGTTTGGGTATGCATTTGGCGAGTCGGATGCAAGGATTAAAATTTTCACACCTTTTATTCTTCTATCTTAAGGTTTGAAATCACCTTATTTCTCCAAACTTCCATGGAAGGGCACTGGCGAAAATTCCAGCTGCACTTTGCATGACCACTCTCTTCTTTTTTGTATACTTATTTTCTGTGGTTCGGAATGAAAAATACCACAGAAAAGATTATCCTTTGCATGTTACGGTCAATAAAGATGAAAAAGCTTGGACATTTCACCGAGAATTGCAAAAGCATTTTCTGTTTTTAAGGGTTGCTTGTCATTGACTGACAGCCTATGCTAACAGTAAGTCCCCTTAGCGTATGAGCTGGTTTGAGATTGCGCACTTTGGTTCATTTTGAGGTTTCTGAATTTCAAAACAATCTGAAGGCACAGTCTGAAGCGTAAGCAGCATGTACTGCTCGATGTCGTTTTTCTTTCAGTTTCTTGGCCAAGCCTAAGAGTTCTTTCATATTATTACTTTAATAACTCAGATGAATATTCACCGATCCTGCATTTGTCCCGTGGGAACGAGATCCACCGTTGCAGCGACGCGTACAAGTTGCACTCTAGCTCGTTTTTTGTTTTCATTGTTGTCGGCGCAAAGAAAACGTTTCACGATCAGGCAAGGTTTCGCTACATGAAGTGCTCACTAGAGGCCAACAAGGAAATGCGAGGCTGGAATGCTGGTGCACCCTGTAGGAAAAAGAGTGGTATGTAGCTATGTACAAGACCGAATTGTTTTACTGCTAATGGTCATGCATTTCTTTTTCACGCTTCGAAGGGAATTTGAGCCTTCTGTCCCGTGAAGCAAAAGTGTTCTTAATAGCCTATTCAAATGTAGGCGCACTGTTGAACATAGCCTGCAAAGGTAGGCTGTGTTCTGCAAAGGGAGGCTGTTCTGGGTCAGAAACCGCAAATAAGATGCAACCTAACATGGTTGAATCTAGGTATGAAATTTTCTGCTATGCATGCTTTCATGTAGGTCTACATGTGTTTTTCAATGTATTTGCTGTGTCTCGAATAATGGTATCTGTTCGTGTTGTATCGTGTAGCATTTGTTTGTACTGTCGTTTGCAGACAACAGGAATCGTTTGCTCGCGCAGACTGGTAGCAGTTACCCAAGTACATACTCGCAAAGTATGGCTAATCAGTGCGGCAGGCTGGCTGGCTCGTCTTCCCTCGAGGGAGTCTTTTCAGCCCAGTGGGACATCCATGCTGGACTTGCAGAGCCATTCTAGACATCGAAACCATCAAGATGGAATGCGAAAGGACGCGTGATACGTTGGGATACGACAAGGCGTAATAAAAGTGGACCTTATGACAGAAAACACGCAGCCAATGCAGGTAATTTCAGGGATGTAAAATATTTTCTTGTCAGTAAATATGGGCAGGCTGAACCAAATGGACTAATGAGGGCCTTTTGCGAAATGGCTCAGTAATACGTGTAGAACTGGACTTTTAAGCCCAAGAGCGCCGGAAGAAATTATGTATAGAGCAGACAGAGGTATTGCACTTGTGATCGTGTTAATATCTCAAGAGAAGTGATGCCACACCCTCTCTTGAATAAAGGCACCGCAGACAGTAAAACATTTGTAAACATGAAGCTAACTTATTATCGTAGATAAATAAAACTTGAATTGCGCATAAAACCATGCACAAATAAAGTGGACGATACGCCAGTAAAAAGAGGAGGGTTGAATTCGATGACAATGTGAATAAACATTGCTTGTGATAGGCGCAACTTTTGCTAAATCTAAAGAGAAAAATAATGTAACTTGATCATGCGAGCTCCAAAGCAGGCACTAAAAGAAGGGAAACAAAAGGTGGCGTAGTCATAAGGCATGGTAGCAGGCACGGTTGCAAACTACACCCTAAATGAAAGAAGAACGTAAATAGGAAATTATTAGCTCTGACCCCAGCATAATACATCACAGCAATCGACGGAGTACGCTGTGATGGAAGGCGAAACAGGAATTTAATATGGATAGTTGCCTTTTTAACTAGTTTGCCACTCACATTGGTCAATAAAACAAATACATCCCTAAATATACGCCCAACCGGAGTGTCATATTCGCATTAGTTCAGCATTTTCATGCATGCCACTTAAGAAGCACCTGCTTCTGGCATCAATTAACAATAGTGCGTGCTCCCTGCTTCCTGCTCAAAAATCAACGTAGGCTCGCATTGCCATCAGTCGAAAATAAGTACTACCTCAGCCAGTCAATGAGTTTTTATTTGCAAGAAAATCACATCATCCTGCGGGTGGCAGAGACTAAAGGCATGATTGCCTGACGAGGTCTCTACCCCCGTAACAAAAGGAGCAGTCTACAGCAGTAGAGCAGTGAGATGGTAACAAAAGAGAAGCGGCGTTACAAATACTAAACGCTTACAGCCTACAACTTTTATACATCATACATCCTATACAATATGGGTGCACTTAAGCACTATGGACAGTTTATTTCTTAAAAATAACATTGAAGATTCCCTCATATCACAAAAAATACTTAAAAGGAAGTCAACAATTGAAACGGAAATGTACATTTATCATTTTAACTTGACAATTTCAACGAAAAACAATATCGACGGAAAACAAAATTGACCGCAGTTCACGTTTGAACGTTTTTCTGGGTATGCAGAAATCCAAAACAGAAGCACAGTTATTTAACATGTCTGTTACCTGATATTCCAGATCTTGTTTTCCATAATTTGTTCTGGTTTTTTATTCCTGCGTTTGGGGTTACGGATACCATATTTTGCCAAGACAGCTGTGTAAATACTGTGGAGTTTCTGTTTATAAATTTGCTGGGCCAGTATCCACAAATAGACTTTATTTGCAGGTAAAACATCAAATCTAGAAAAAAGCGGTTGCGTCGGCAACAAACTAATAGGACCGGTGTGGTTCGCAAAAATTCGGAGGACACGTTTGCCGCAGTTGAAGCCAATCGTAGTTGCCTTTTGTCGTTGTCCCCCAGACCAGAATGCCATACAAAAGTTTAGAGTAGAACAGGGAGTAATATAGGTGATTGCTTTAGCCAAAGCGATAGAAGAGAAGCTATTTTTCTAATACATCCAACAGACTTCGCGAGTTCGGAGAGCAGATGATTGACATGAGGGGTGCAAGACAACTCTTCACTAAACCATACACTAAGGAACTTTTGCACATTTACTTGTTCTAAATTATGTCCTCTGTACTGTAAGTTAATCATTATTTATGCTTATTGATTGGCTTGAATATCATGTACTTTGTTTTTACTGCATTCAACTGATGTCTGTTTTATTGCAACCAAGCGAATAAATCATTTAAATACAGATTGGCCGATTCTTCAATGTCATGCAGTGTTCTATCTGTAACGAATAAACTAGAGTAATCTGCAAACATTGTTATTGTGGGTGTTCTTTGTAGTTCCGTAATGTCACTCACATATAAGAGGAAAAGTAACGGGCCTAATATCGAACCTTGCGGGACACCTACTTTAATGCCAAGCTGTTTTGAAGAACTACAGTCTATTTTAACAAACTCACGCCGAAAGAATAAGTAGCTCTTGATAAGCTCCATGTGATACCTTGAATTCCATAGAAATCTAATTTTATAGCTAAGATTTCGTGGTCAACGGAAACAAAAGCTTTGCGCAGATCGAGAAATATTCCTAAGGTGAAAAGCTGATCTTCAAAATTTCTGATTATTTGCTGCTTGACGGCAAGAAGAGCGTCCTGAGTTGTCTTATTTTTCTGAAAACCGTACTGTGAGGGTGATATTATATGATACTGGGTGGATATCTTGACAGCCTGTTATTTATTGACAATTCGTAAATCTTTGAAAATACCGGTAGCACTGAGATTGGCCGGTAATTCGTAATGTCGTGTATTCTACCTCCTTTGTGTATTTGAATTACTTTAGCCAGTTTTAATTTATCTGGGAAGACTCCAGTAGAAAATGTGAGAATAATGAGATAGGCTAGGACAGGGCTGATAATTAATGACACTCGCTTTACAGGTTCAACTTTAATTTCATCATACCCACTTGCGACATTATTTTTAGGCGTATTAGAAGACCATTGATTTCTCTTTCGGTAACGGCATCCAAAACAAATGAATTTACTCGACGAGAAGGCCAGTAGAGCCCACTTTCTTGAATAGACGGCTGGGGTACAGCTGCATTAATGAAATACTCGTTAATTTCTACTGCTAGCGTCTTGCCTCCTATAGAGTCATTGATTACTATTCGATCACCTTTAACCGGTGATGGGTTTCTGCCAGTAAGGTAATTTACCTATCTCCAGATCTTTGCCGGATCTGTTCTTATCCTAGCAAACATTGCTTCATAACATGCAAGTTTGGCTTTCTTTATATCAGCGTTTAATTGATTGCGATACTTAGTAAATTCTTTGAAAAAGTCACCGTCTTTGCATTTTATGAATTTGTGGAACATATTATTTTTCTTCTTGAAGCGTTTCAGTAAGGCGGTGTCAATACAGGGCTTTTTAATTGTTCGATTGCATCTCTTATACTCTCTCAGTGGAAATGCATCATTGTAGCAACTTAGACAGACCCGAAGAAAGACCTCCTACGCGGAATTTGCATCCTGCTGTAAGTACACATTTGACCAGTCACCCCGCTCTATTAAAGAATGAAAATAGCTTAACGAGGATTCATTCACCACCCTATGTTCAAGCCTGCTGCACTTATAGTTCGTGGTTAGGGTGTGTTGTGTGGCAAAGAATATAGGCAGATGATCACTGATGTCGCATGATAGTGCCCCTGCTTTGAAATCTGATGCATTCAGGTTTGAAACACATATATCTATAGAAGTAGAACTTTGTGAAGTAATTCGGGTTGGCATAGAAATATCATTTTCGCACCCATAAGAGGATAAGAGATTCATCAAGTCACGCGCAGAAGAGTCGTCGGCCAATGTGTCGATGTTTACATCTCCCAGGAGAAAGAACTGCTTATTAGTATTAATACAATAGATTATTACATTTTCTAAATGCTGTAGGAAATGCCGCTTGTATCCAGTCGGTGGTCTGTACAGATCAGCAATTAAAAACGTGCTGGTTTCCACCGTTAGGCACTCTATATCCCTATTCATAACTGTGCACTCATCAACAATATGATATGCATACTTTCGTTCTAGATAAATAATCAGGCCACCACCTCTACCAGTTCTGTCTAATGGTATTGGCATGTAATCAGTAAAACAAGGGGAAGGTTCATCTTTGCTTAACCATGTTTCTGTGAACCTAAATGCGTCAAAATTAACTTGCAGGGACTTTAGCCGAATGTCCAGCTTATCTTGTTTGTTCCTCATGCTACGGCCATTTAAGTGTAATAAGGAAAAACATGGGTGTAAATATCAAAGATTTGATTTTGGTGTGGACGATTCAGTAATGAAAGAGCCTGAATTGAGCGTCATACTGATTAAATGAAACACCCGGACCAACAAAATGACGTCTAAGGTTATTTTATGCGGGCGATATCTTCTTTGTTTGCTATTCGAATGGCATCGGTCTGTTCATCTTTCCGTGCCAAAATTTTACGCGAGCTTACCCAGACGTATTTCCATCCGGCCTTTTTCTTTTCCGCAAGGGCAGCACCAAGAAGCTGCTTGTTCTGTCGTGTTAAGTGCTCAATCACGTAAATGGTAGTGATGCCTGTGCCCTTATATACCCCATCTTCAGATGACAGCTTCTTTTTTTTTTGACTTGGCAAGGAACGTGTTGCGCTAGGTTCGCGATATGAACCGTACAACGATGTTCTTATCCTCTCTACGGGGCGTGGGAATCTGGTGGCAAATGTCGATATTGTCACATGGTGGTGACGTTGAATAACACAATAGGAATACTGCGAACGACAAGACTAACTTTTATTGGGCGAACCTGTGCCCACAAAACAGGCTACACTTATAGCAGAACGATAGCGGCGAACACGGTCCGCGAACGTCGAAAGTCTGATGAACGGATGAAGCGCGTCGGCTTTTCTACATCAATAGTCGAACCTTCCAGACTAATCGTTGGGACCCGCGCGCCTTCCACAAAGTTCTACACCATTCGCGTCAGGCGATGAAATGCATGTAGGTGCGTCCCGCGCTGTGCGATAACGTTTGTTAAGCGGCGAAACGCGGTCGCCCGATAAAGATAAGTACACGTGTCATTACCCCCCTCATCGACCCGATGCTGCAAACAAACTATAGTAAAAAAGAAAAGCACTCCTAGCAAAGAAAACAACCAAATAAGGAAGTTCGTCAGCGTCCGTAAAAGGGTTTAAGGCGCACCACGTGGACCACTTCAGATCGTACGCGGCACCGCTGTGAATGCGAAATGCGGTCTGGCACGACCTCATAGTCCACAGCGCAATACGTCGGATGACCTTGTCGGGTCCGAAATAGCGTCGCAGTAGTTTCTCACTGAGTCCTCGTCGGCGTATCGGGGTCCATACCCAAACACGGTCGCCGGGCTCGTACTCGACGAAGCGTCGTCGGAGGTTGTAGTGTCGGCTGTCGCTACGCTGCTGGTTCTTGATCCGTAGGCGTGCGAGCTGTCGGGCTTCTTCGGCGCGATGGAGATAGCTAGCGACGTCAATATTCTCTTCGTCAGTGACGTGCGGCAGCATGGCGTCGAGCGTCGTGGTCGGGTTCCTGCCGTAAACCAGCTTAAACGGCGCGATCTGTGTTGTTTCTTGCACCGCCGTATTGAAAGCGATTGTTACGTACGGCTGGACGGCATCCCAAGTCTTGTGTTCGACGTCGACGTACATTGCTAACATGTCGGCGAGGGTCTTATTCAGGCGCTCCGTAAGACCATTCGTCTGCGGGTGGTAGGCAATTGTCCTCCTGTGGCTTGTCTAGCTGTATTGCAGAATGGCTTGGGTGAGCTCTGCTGTAAAAGCCGTTCCTCTGTAGGTGATGAGGACTTCTGGAGCCCGATGTCGCAGCAGGATGTTCTCGACGAAAAATTTCGCCACTTCGGCTGCGCTGTCTTTCGGTAGAGCTTTGGTTTCAGCGAAGCGGGTGAGATAGTCCATCGCCACGACGATCCACTTATTTCCGGAAGCTGTTGTCGGAAACGGTCCCAACAAGTCCATACCGATCTGCTGGAAAGGTCGGTGGGGAGGCTTCATCGGCTGTAGTAATCCCGCTGGCCTTGTCGGTGGTGTCTTGCGTCGCTGACAGTCGCGGCATGTCTTGACGTAACGGGTGACATCGGCGGTGAGGCGCGGCCAGTAGTACCTTTCTTGTATCCTCCATAGCATCCGGGAGAAACCGAGGTGCCCTCCGGTGGGATCGTGATGTAGGGCGTGCAGTAATTCTGGACGCATCGCCGACGGAACAACAAGAAGGTAGTTTGCAAGGACTGGTGAGAAGTTCTTCACGAGTAGGTTGTTTTGAAGCGTGAATGATGACAATCCGCGCTTAAATGCCCTAGGGACAACGTCGGTGTGCCCTTCCAAATACTCATCGAGGCCTTTTAGCTCCGGGTCTGCACGTTGCTGTTCAGCGAAGTCTTCCGCGCTTATTATTCGAAGGAAGGCGTCGTCATCCTCGTCATCTTGCGGCGGCGGGTCAATGGGGGCGCGTGATAGGCAATGCGCATCTGAGTGTTTTCGTCCGGACTTGTAATTTACAGTGATGTCGCATTCTTGTAGTCTGAGGCTCCACCGCGCCAGCCGTCCTGAAGGGTCCGTTAAGTTAGCGAGCCAACACAACGCGTAATGGTCACTGACGACTTTGAATGGCCTGCCATATATATAAGGGCGGAATTTTGCTTTTGCCCAAATGATGGCGAGGCATTCTTTTTCAGTCGTAGAATAATTGCCTTCCGCTTTTGACAGCGACCGACTGGCATAAGATATGACCCGTTCATGGTTGTCTTTCTTCTGGACTAGGACGGCACCGAGACCTTGGCTACTGGCGTCAGTGTGAATTTCGGTATCGGCGTCTTCGTCTAAATGTGCAAGTACCGGCAGCGAATGCATGCGTCGTTTTAGTTCTTGAAATGCGTCAGCCTGTGGCGTTTGCCACTTGAACTCGACATCAGATTTGGTTAGATGCGTTAGCGGCTCAGCGATGCGTGAGAAGTGCTTGACAAAGCGCCTGTAGCAGGCACACATGCCAAGGAATCTACGCACTGCCTTCTTGTCAGTGGGCTGGGGGAACTTTGTGATGGCAGCTGTTTTCTGCGGGTCGGGGCGTACTCCGAATTTGCAGAAGACGTGGCCTAGGAATAGAAGCTCATCGTAAGCAAAGCGGCACTTTTCTGGCTTCAGAGTGAGCCCTAATGATTTGATGGCCTCTAATACTGTCGCAAGCCTCCTAAGGTGGTCGTAGAAATTTTGGGCGAAGACAACGACGTCATCCAAGTAAACAAGACACGTGTGCTACTTCAATCCTACTAAAACCGCGTCCATGACGCGGTGAAACGTTGCAGGCGCCGAGCACAGTCCGAATGGCATGACCTTTTCGCGATCTCTCTCGTCGACTTCTATTTGGCAGTAGCTAGACTTGAGGACCATCGACGAGAAGCATTTAGCGTAGCAGAGCCAATCCAATGCGTCGCCTATCCGAGGAAGGCGGTATACTTCCTTCTTCGTTATCTTGTTCAGTCGACGATAATCGACGCAGAAGCGTAGGGTTCCGTCCTTTTTCTACACCAGGACAACAGGAGATGCCCACGGGCTTTTCGACGGCTGGATGATGTCGTCGCGCAGCATTTCGTCGACTTGTTGCCGAATAGCTTCACGTTCTCCCGTCGAAACTTGGTAAGGGCTCTGGCGCAGTGGTCGAGCGCACTATTCGGTTATGATGCGATGCCTTGCAACTGGTGTTTGTCGAATCCTCGATGACGTCGAGAAGCAGTCTCTGTATCGTCGGAGAAGACGTCTGAGCTGTTGCTGCTTGCTCATGGGGAGACTTGAATTTACGTCGAAGTCCGGTTCGGGGACTATGGTCGGTGGCATAGATGCGGCAGAATCTGAGTGGACAAAGGCATTGCGCATTTCAAAAATTTCCTCGATGTACGCGATTGTCGTGCTCTTGTTGATGTGCTTGAACTCCTGGCTGAAGTTGGTTAGCATCACTTCCGCTTGCCCTCCGTGGAGTCGAGCGATCCCTCTTGCGACTCAAATTTCACGCTTGAGTAGTAGACGCTGGTCGCCCTCGATGACGTCCTCTACGTCAGCGTGTGTATCGGTGCCGACGGAAATAACAATGCTGGAGCGCGGCGGGATGCCCACTTGATCTTTAAGCACACTCAAGGTGTGGTGACCACGAAAGCTCTCCGATGGTATCGCTTGATCTTGCGAAAGCGTTATCGATTTCTACTTCAGGTCGATGATTGCGCCGTGTTGGTTCAGGAATTTTATGCCAAGAATGACGTCTCGTGAACACTGTTGCAGGATGACGAAGGTGGCAGGGTAAGTCCGGTCATGAACGGTAATTCTAGCCGTGCAGATTGCAGTCGGCGTAATGAGGTGTCCTCGAGCGGTAAGAATTTGGGCGCCTTCCCATGCAGTCTTAAGCTTCTTCAACTGGTCGGCGATGTGTCCACTCATTACGGAGTAATCGGCTCCTGTGTCGACTAAGGCAGTGACTGCGTGGTCATTGAGAACCACGTCGAGGTCGGTGGTTCTTTGTCTGGCGTCGCAGTTGGGTCTTGGCGTCGGATCACGACTGCGTCGTGTTGAACTGAAGCTAGAACGTCGCGTCGTCAAGTCGTCTTTCATTGGTGTAGTCTTGGCTGCCAGACTTCGTCGGGACGGCGGCGTGCAGTTATGTCGTCGAGGTAGTTTTTTCGTCGTCTTCATCGGTGGCGGAGGATTCTCGTCAGTTCGACGAACAGCAACCGCACCTCCATCGGTTGCGGCTTTTAGCTTTCCGTATATGGGCTCGCAGACCGGGCCCGGGCTGGGCCAGTGTATGGTCGGCGCAGCGGTGACAGGTAGCGGCCTGATGACGGCGAACGGGACGGTCGTCAAGCGCTCCACTGAGTGGCGGCGAGGTAGTCGGCGATATCGCGAGGTCGTTCGCCAAGCTGTGGTAGCGGCGCGTTAACGGTGAACCCTCGGAGTCCCATCTCCCGGTATGGGCATCGGCGATACACATGGCCGGCTTCTCCGCAGTGATAGCAGAGCGGGCGGTGGTCCGGAGCTCGCCAAATGTCCGTCTTGCTCGCGTAGGTGTGCTGGACGATGGGTCGGCGTGCTGGCTGCGGCGGCGGCGGCGGACGACGGAACTGCGGCGTTACACGGCCCTGGCGCGGTCGCGGAGGGGGCCGTTGACGGCGTGCGACGGACGCGTAGGTCATCGCTCCTGGCTGGGGCTGCGGTAACTGAGGTTGCACCTCCAGAACTCTAAGGGATCGCTGAACCTCATCGTTCACGATGTCGGCGATCGAGGCCACTTGAGGCAGCGACGAAGGCCGGACCTTGCGCAGTTCTTCGCGCACAATGGCCCTGATGGTCTCTTGAAGTTTGTCGGAACCCAGTCCTTGGATGGCGTACTGCGGTGTGAGCCCCTGGCGGTTATTTTGCAGGGTGCGCATCTCCAGAGTTTTCTCGATCGTCGATGCCTCTGTAGAAAACTCAGCTGCGGTCCTCGGCGGGTGATGAATAAGTTCGGCGAAAAGTTCTTACTTGACACCCCGCATCAGGAAGCGGACTTTTTTCTACTCCGACATTTCTGGGTCGGCGTGCCGGAAAAGACGGGCCATCTCCTCCGTGAAGATCGCGATCGTCTCGTTCGGCAGCTGAACTCTGGTTTCAAGTTGAGCTTGGGCTCGCTCTTTTCGCACGACGCTTGTAAACGTTTGCAAGAAGCCGCTTCGGAACAGGTCCCACGTCGTTAAGGTGGCTTCTCGATTCTTGAACCATATCGTGGCGGCGTCTTCCAAGGCGAAATAGACATGCCTCAGCTTGTCGTCACTGTCCCAACTGTTAAACGTAGCGACCCTCTCATACGTCTCCAGCCAGCTTTCCGAGTCCTCAAATGTTGAACTGCGGAACGTCGGCGGCTCCCTGGGCTGCTGCAGAACTATTGGGGCTGCTCAGGCTGCCATTGGGGCTGTCTTCTTGGTCGTCTCTGGACGAACTTCTCTGACGATCTTCTTGGTCGTCTCCGGTAGAATTCCATGTTCCGGTGGCAGCTGCTGTAGCCGGCGGCTTGCTCGATGTTCCGGGATGGCGCTTGTGTTGTCTTTGCGGTCCGGGCTTGGATTACGGCTTGTCGGGGGCGTCCGGTACATAAACGTAAAGCACCTCCACCAGATGTCACGTGGTGGTAACGTTGAATAACACAGTAGCAATACTGTGAACGACAAAACTATGTTGATTTGGGATTTTTATGGGGCAGCAGCCGTGCAGACTATAATGCGCCAAGGCGACAAAACTTACTAACGACGAAACTTTTATTGGGCGAACCTGTGCCCACAAAACAGGCTACACTTATAGCAGAACGATAGCGGTGAACACGGTCGGCGATCGTCGAAAGTCTGATGAATGGGTGAAGCGTGTCGGCTTTTATACATGAATAGTCGAATGTTCCAGACTAATCGTTGGGACCCGCGTGCCTTCCACAAAGTTCTACACCATTCGCGTCAGGCGATGAAATCAGATAACATAACGTTCGGCAACAACAGAGAGCGGATAGAAGCATCGATAACTTTCCAGAAACTTCGGATACATGCAGGCGCGTCCCGCGCTGTGCGATAACATTTGTTTAGGGGGCGAAACGTGGTCGCCCGATAAAGATAAGTACACTTGTCAATATCAATATCAGTTACCACTTCACCCACAAGTTCACCGATGTTTTTATCAGTGAGGTCGGGTCGAGCTCCTCTGGCACACCCCTAATTTCCAGGTTATTACTTCGCTGATATTATTCGAGCTCGTCCACTTTCTTTTCACGTCTCTCGTTTTCCGCTTTGATATATTGAGTCTGAGCTGTTAACGCTTTTATTTCTTTATGCAACGCCTTGATGTCACCAGTAATTGCCTTAACTTCATCACAGGTGTGGCTACAGAAGCGCAGACTATCTTTTATTTTCCTCATTTCAGCCCGCATTTCCCTGCGGAAGTCTGAAAACGCACTTGCGAGTTCCTTTTCTTCTTTCTTTGACACCGTGTGCGCACGTCAAGAAGCAGTCAAAATACAAAATATATATATTTTTTTCCTTGTCCGGCAGCAGTGCAGCAAGCAAGGTAATTACTATAACTTGTCAAGGTCGTTTGTTCTTACCTGTAACGATATACAGGATCACTTAGTCGCCCTGCTCGCTGCGTGCACTGCTGCCGGACTGTAGAGCGAAGCAGGGATTCCAGGCTGATGTAGGCAGCCGGGCACTCTGCTCCGTCAGCGTAGGCAGAGACGAGGTTGCGCAGTAGGATGCACAGGCGTCACGGTGACTAAAGGGCACAGGCAGCCTGCGTCGTTGATGGCCAGCCGTAGCGTTGATCCAAGGCCCCAGGAAACGTGTGGCTGTAACGATATACAGGATCACTTAGTCGCCCTGCTCGCTGGGTGCACTGCTGCCGGACTACCTATGACGGAAGAAAATGTAATGGCTATACGAATCAAAGTGTGGCGAAGGAACAGGGATCCCAAAGATCGGCTTTCAAATAACGGTGACTCCTACACAGGAGCTTCCATTCGCGCTCTAAGCCAAATATAATTTGTCAGCACCTTAATTTTTGCAAGTAGAGGCGCAGTCAGTTGCTAATTTGTGCATGCGCTCTCCGGACGGCACCATTTGCGTGAGCGTTCCGGCAAATAATATAACTCGTGTTCCCTGGTCATGGATGCAACTCTAAGGAGGCGGAATCTACTAGGGAAAACGGTGACGAATGGCCGGCTCAGGTAAGGAGTGGGAGGTGGCTGAGGACAGAGGAAAAAGCGGCTATCGAAGAGCAAGTGAGCGGCAGAGACGTAGTCAGCATCACAGCATGTAGAGTACTACGCGGACAGATCGATAACCTAATAAGAGCGGCAGTCGCAGAGGAAATGGCCACGCTATTCACCGTTTCCTTTGCTCAACAAAATCGATAAACGCCTCTTCGATCGTGCCGCGCTTCGTATGACTCCACGATGACGGTATTCAGTTTAGTTTTTAATAGAGCGAGTTCACAGAAAAAGTCAGGAAACATTTCTATGATCTGACTACTTTCTTCTAAAATCGAACAGAAACTATCGTATGATGAATGACGAAATCAAACTGAGATATGCTACTCACATATGCTACTACGATAGGATACTAGGGGTTCGATTTTTTAGGAATGCCTTTTTTCATACCAATGCCTTTTCGCGTGGCGACAACGCTTTCGCAAATGGTGGCTGCGTACCCACGGTATTTTTTGAATAGTCTAATCAAAGGGCCCCTTCGTTTTCCGGATGTTTTTGTCGTGTTCTCTTTTTCCGGGATGTATAGCAAATTAGGTTTGTTAAAGGACATTTGCCAAGTGAAGAATTCCACGATACGTAAACTTGTTTTATTACCTTAGACAGCAAAATCTGCCGTAGCATAAAGAAACGCAAAAGCCAGCGCTCCCATTTTTGAAGGCATAGCAATATATTTGTCGAATCTGCATCCAATCCACGTCGTTCGGCGCACACATGACGGCCTCTGGTTCAAAGCGAACAGATGACTGCTTGCTTCTTCGAGGGTGTGCGCTAGTCTGTAGTGCTGCACAACTATCCCGAATATCCCGAGGACTATTGTTACAGTTGTCATACGCTTCGCTAATCTCTAAAAGAGCCATGTATAAGTGTCTCCTTTTTTTCTCCGTTATTACAATACACTGGGTAAGAATAAATAATTAATCATCTAAATGCCTACCAATTGTGAATTCATTATGGAGCTTTCCCAATATGACAATACGTTTTGCCCGTTCTTCATTCTTGATTTAATTGCTTGCTTTGCTAACTAGTATATTATCGATGTAATGGTGAACAGTCTTATGCAAGCGAATTTTATCTGTTTCCCTTTACTATCATAACTAAGTTGTTTCTACTTTTGCGCCAACTTTCTTGTATTTGCATCAGTTGCAAAGCTTTTCTTACTGCTTTCAACAGAGCTTATTTAGTTTTTCGTGCAAGCTCCGTTTACAGCCTAATGGTAACCATGTTTAACCCCGTGGCTGTGCTCGCATTTATTTTTTCTAGTTTTTCTTCAGTTGAAATGTCACAGCACTAACTCCTTTGTTGGTCTGGTTCTCATTCGTTTTCTTCTTTACCTCAAAATGCACCTTGCAAAATGCTTTGTGTATGAATCATTCGACTGACATAATTCGCGGATGTAATTTATTGGCTCGTCCCTTTCCAGTTTGTTTTCATTTTGGTCTATGATATGTTGTATTGTTCTAGATTTACTGCCTAATAAGTTATTGTGGTTCCAAAATACTCTAGGTGCGGCCTTCTTTTCATAATGTAGTTCTGACAATAAACGGTGACTTTAACCTTTAATCTTTGCTTGAACTAGTATGTGAACCACAGATTTCTTTCTCCCGTTATATTTGCTGTTTTTATTGTAATTCATCGTGTGGCAATGCGTTTTCTTGCCCTGCCTATCCTCTCGCAATCGCTTCGATTGCTTGCCGTATCTCCGTGTTGCCTTAGCTAATTTTTTTTTCCTTTTGGACAAAATTGTTGCTTCTTTTTCCGTATTTCTGTCGTTATTACTCTTAGAAACGCACACTATTTTCAATCTATGCTTCGTATTTTGCCAAGTTTTTCTCTACTTCTGTGACTATGTTTGATATTTGTTTAGCGTTCAAACTTGAACTGGCCATTCCTCCCTTCTTGCTTCCTTTCTCAATTACAAATCTGATGTGAAAAATATTGTGTTTACTGTCACTCCCTATGCTACTATACTCGTGAGCCACCATTTCTTTCAACTTATTGTGAGTTCCTTCAATAATTAGGCAGGTATAAATGGTCTACTAGGTTTGTCTGGTTTACCAAGGGATTTATCCGTTAAATCATTAAATCGCGGCCCGTAGTCAGTATAATGAAGTTACGTTGCTCAACAAGACCCCGAATTAACTTCCCTTAGTTGTCTGTATAGCCATCTAGGTCCTGTATGTGGACATTTATACCACCTAACAATGTGACTTTGGCATTATTACCGAAACCCTTAATATCAGATCTTAGTCATTACATTATTTCTTTATTAATCCATTTGCACTTATTCCCAGTCCACAAACACTTTGTGTCCAGCTAAGTCTTTTTCTACTCACAAAGACGGGTAATCAAAGATGCTCTTTACACTCTGAATTTACCCTTTCCCATTTGGCTCTCTTATGTATGAGGAAACTGGCTACACCTCCCTTACTTTTTAATTTGGCCCTGTTGCACCATTTCCAAAGATAATTATCAATCACTGGTGACTATTTTAGGTCTACAAGGTCTAAGATGCATACACCTACTTACTCTCTATTTAATTTATCCTCAATGTGTAACCATTTTGCCTATTTTCTGTCGTCCTGTATGTTTAGGTTCAGCGAAATTAGCAAGCTCTCTTCTTTGTCCTTGTCCACCTTTCTTCCTGTGCTCGACGATTATTCCTCTAGGGGACGTTTCTCCTCATTACTACCTTTTATGGCATCCAGAGCACCCGTACTCACCCCCTCCTCCCCCACCGAAAAAAAAAGATATTATTGCGTCCCTAGCAAGTCACCAGAGAAGGTCTCCTCCAAACCTTCGATTGAGTAGCTAGTGATAGAGCGATAGGTTGGCAGATGTCTTCTATTCCTTTGGAACGGGGCAGTCATTGGCTATACGAAAAAACTTTCAGTTTTGTTCGGCATAATAATGCATCTTTAATGCGTGTTGGTAAGTAAATATTAAAACACACCGCTTTCACGTGGTAAATTTTCTTAGTCGCGTGGTAGAAAACGAAGAGGCCGCAGCCAGAAAGCTTCTGACAAATAGCGAAAGGCTAACGGCCAAAAAAGAATAGAATCAGAAATAATTACTTTTACTTTGCTTGGACTAACCGTGCATATTCAATGTGAACACGTCATATCAAATGGGGAGTCTTGCGCCTTTTGTGACATTGTATGAGAAACAGGGGAAGCGGAGGTAATCCGAAGAAACGCTTGGCCAATCATGGATGGCTGATTGCAGAAATTGGATAGAAACAGGTTAGAAAAATCTTACGTGATACCGCCCAGGTCTCACTATGGCTTCGGCCAATTCTGCAGGCTGTACAGTCAGAACACATGAAAGCACCAGCTTCTCAGAGGGAAGAATTGAAGAAACTCGCACACTGTCACTTCTATAAGCAACTTCTTTTTATGTAACCTGATGCAGGGTGAACAAAACGGTGAAATTGACTAAGGCCACTCAATCCGCGGGCAGTGTATGCCCAGGCGCCTCACTCGCGAGTTGCATATTCGAGTCTGCTGCTTAACGGAAACTGTCCTGTGCATTCAAGCTCTAGGTCGTGTTATCTAACGCGCAGATCGCGCAAACCGTCTGAAAGAGCTGGTTGGCATCAGCAAGAGAGCCGCCTACGTAATTTTCTTATTTTGAAAAAAAAAACATCAATTAGTCAATAAGCATTCACCCCGATTACGGTACCACCTAATGCGAAATCTCAGCGCAACTCTTTAGCTGTTTTGAGTTTCCCTGGTTGTGTCTCTCATTGTTCAGAAGAAAATGGTGAACACGGAAACACAAGCCTCACTTGGACTGCGGCAATGTAGCGCATGCGCACTGGGTCTGAAGCATAGATGAAGCAAAAAAAAGTCGCAGTTTCACCGGAAAGGTGAAGCATCGATTGCGCCAGCAAATTAGAAGACAGCTATACGAAGTAAGGATGGTAGTTTCATGGGCCGTATCAACTTATAACCATAGTAGATAAGAGTATGGGGTTTTACGTGCCAAAACCACTTTCGCATTTAGAGGCACGCCGTAGTGAAGGACTTCGGAAATTTCGGCCACCTGGGGTTTTTTAACGGGCACCTAAATCTGAGCCCACTGGTGTTTTTGCCCCCATCGAAATGCAGCCACCGTGGCCGGGATTCAATCCCGTGACCTCGTGCTCAACAGCCCTATACGATAGCCACTGAGCAACCAGTGCGGGTTAAGCACAGCACATTGACTAAATTTAGCAGCCTGGTGTCACGCACGTGCAAGCAAATGTGAACACATCTCACTCGATAACCGCAGAAACTCGTTGTTAAAAGGCTGGCGGGACGAAACGCGGCAGCATCGGCGACCGAAATTACATTCGTGCTGTCTATCGCTTCAACGAGAGGTGAGCGCCGAGAACACACAGGGCACGCAGCATGCAAACAGCTACGATCTCCCGATGTACGTACACTCTGCCGCCAGCACAGATCGCTGTCAAGATAGGCCGGGCAACCGCGCGCAGCCGCCACATGCGCGTCACATCTGCGGTAGAACGCGCCCCCTCCCTCTCCTTCCCCCCCCCCGGTGCCTCGCAACGTTGGGTGCCTCGCGCACAACGGGAGACGGCACGCTAACCGCCCGGTTTCGCGCGGGCGAGATTGAGCCGCATCAGCGGCCCCCTCGCGTGCGTATACTCGCACACGCAGCGTAGGGCGCGCGGCGACAGTGGTGTTGCCCTTTTACTTCATACGAAACCTCACGGCGACGTCGACGGCGGAAATTCACTTGGACCGTCCATATAATCACTATATCGCAACTATGAGGCAGCGTAACGTGATTCCAGGAGCCTCGGCACGTCAACCTACTATGACACCGCGCCTTGCGATCTCAGGGACCTTGTGCGCCGCGCTTCTTGGGTAGTCTTCAGGCCAAATGGTTGCCGGACCATTCTAAATTATTTGCTACGTGGTAACTTTCAGTAGCGCCTTTGCTAAGGCACCTAAGAAAGTATTACGGGTGGTTTTCTGCTCCTGTGTGCGTCGTTCTTAGTTTTAAATAAGTTGCCTTTAAATAAGGAGAAAGACTGTGGTGCCTGACACGAGATAGAATTTTCAAAGCATCACTTGCGCTTCCAACCGCGGTTAGGGGAGTAGCTCCGGACGAAGTTTCCTACTTCCAGACGATGGGCCTCTCCATGTTGTCTTCAAAGACGGAGGCTCTTCTCGTCCACCTTGGCGTGGCCAAGGCCGACGAACAGTCCCGATGATGATGGGTGGCAACCGGATACCATGGAAGCGGGTTGTCACCTACTTGGGCCTGCAGATTGATCCCCGGATCTCGTGGGTGCCAGCTGCCAAGGCGCTCATCGCTCAAGTACAGAAAGTCCAGAAACCAGTTGGCCGCCTGCTACTCCAAGCCAGGGGATACACACCGAAATAGGGTATCCGCCTATACGCTGCCGCGGCTACGTCAAGTCTTCTTTATGCACTCCCTCTCGTGGTCCTTCCACGGGTTCGCATAGACTACCTGGAGCTCCAGCAGCGAAAAGCCATCCGGATGATTCTTGGCTTGCCTGGGACCTCGCACATTGCTGCCACACTAGCTGAGGGACAGACTTCGCCGCTGTCCCTGCTGCTCCTACAGATTGACCTCCATCGCATTGACAGGGTACATCGCACACCGGGTAGCGCGCATCGGCTTTCAAGGTTGCGGAGCCGGCCTCACTCGCGTATGGGCAGTTTGTGTCCGCTATACGAGGACGTTGTAGGCCGTCCTCCCACGCTAGCCATCCCACCAACTACTCCGCACCGTCAGCCATTGGAGGTCTCTACCACGCTTGAGGGCCTCACGAAAAGACGATCCCCATCCTACACATTGTACCAGGCGTCGGCGTTCCTATTGAAGCACCCGCCATACGGACATCTCCGCATGTACGCGGACGGCTCGGTCCATGCATGCTCCAGATGGGCCACTGCCTCCTGCGTGACCTGTGCCCTTCGGCGCTTGTGAGTGTGCCAGCTGCTGCTCGCGGCAAGCTCCACCACTGGTGAGGTAGCTGGCCTCCATCTGGCTGCGGACATGCTGATGGAGCTGGTGAACCCCCTCACCCCTGGATATCCGGTTGTGATCCTCTGCGACTTACGAGTGCCACTCCTAGCTCTTCATTGACCGGAGACCACTGGCCTTGGCGTTGCCCGGCTGGCGAAAAAGCATTGCGCCCCTGTTTCGGGTGGCTTGAAGCTGTCGCTGCAGTGGCTTCGCACTCACGTCGGCGTCCAGGGCAACGAGGAGGCTGACGCCCTGGAAAAAGGCGCAAACCATGCCACTGTACCAGTCAGCAGCGCTATAATGGTCTTCGACTATGCAAGGTAGACGTTGCAGCGATACCTGATGGTGCTCCACCTAGATCGGCGCATCGTCAGCGGTCACCCTCACCGTCCACTTCCTGAACGCGGCCTCACAAGGCAGGGGTGGTCTCTCCTGCTGTAGCTCCGTATCGGCTGCTCTTGGACGGCATCACGGAGATACAGCAAAGGCCTGGCTTCATCTCCGGCCTGCTCTGCGTGCGGCGAAGACGAAACCATCGACCATCTACTTTGTTCCTGTCCCGCCTTTTCCAAAGAGAGGGCTCAATCTGACGCCTCGGACTCCCAGCGGTCTCGGCATCCCAGCTGCTGTTTTTCGGCCGGCACCAGGTCTCCGCCTTGAAGCACCTTCTTAGGTTCCTGAAGGACACAGAACTGACATGTGAATCCGCCGCATGGCTAACGCTGGCAGTGGTACCTAACGGTACCGAGCTTTGCAATCACCGCAACGTTCTCTCTTCTCTTTTTTCTTTGGTCTTTACATTCCCCTCAGCTTCCCCAAGGCGCTGAGTCGTGCTTGCTAAAGAATTCTAGAAAATAGCGCCTCTACCTCTTCAAAGTCACACGCTCTCTCTAGTGGCCTGCCGCGATGCGATTCTACACAGGCATTAGGGACAACTGCTTACGTCACGCATGCGTCTGAGCTCGTGCCGCTGCCGTTCCGCTAGAGAAGCGGTAGACGCTCTTTCGCTGCTTTATCACGCTTCTCAGATATAAAATCTATATATCCCTCCCCCGCCACATCACCTCGCCTATAAGCGTGCTCTTTAACACTATTAAACAAGTTGGTAGTTTGTGCCACGTATGTCCGCGTCTTGTTCCTTATGTTCGTCCATTAGTTGTATCAGTGTAACACTAAGCGTAATACAATCATGAAGAAAAGCGCACAAGCGAGAGTACAAACTCTGCACAAGGTCTACGGAGGACCGAGAAGAGGACACGTCCGATGCATCAACGTGACAAAATACCAGAACAGGGCTGCACACGCTGTCAGCGATATAAATGGCCAAAGAGAGGAGTTTCTAGAGGCCTCGATGTCCAGTGAAGTTATCGGCTCCGTGGAAGAAACAGCGATAGCCCTGGCGGTCATGACAGGCAAGCGACAAGGACATCTAACAATCCTCTTGGACTCGCAGACAGCATAAGGAAACTACTTAACAGGCCACATGTTCAAACAAGCCCTGTACATCTAGAAGAAAAATGAAAATATTCAAGAAATATCTGCCGTCTGGGGCCTGGGGCACGAGTACCTGGCGGGAAATCTAGCCGCTGATTCCGCATTTCGAGATCACATTCTATAGGCTTTTCCACCGGGTTAACGAGCCTCGGTAAGCCCATGCGATGGCGTCCCGAAATAATAAGCAGATATAGTGACGCACAGCAGACTGTAGGAGTTAAGTAGGAGGACCTACTTAAGGTGGTAGGCCACCTCCCAATTCAGTTGTTTTTGAAAAAAATTTATTTAGTTTTTTGTAAATTTATGTTTGGCCAAGCATTCAAAAGACGTTGCAAAGGAAATTGTCTTCCTCTAACAATTAGTTTGAGAATTACGGTAAGTTTTCCAGCCTATATCCTCGTATTGTGGAGCCGAAAATTAGTACTATTTTTATATAACTATTATATAATACTCTTTTCATTTTATGTTGTCGCTGAACAGCCACAAGAACAAAAGGAGACTTATGCGCATCACACGGAGGCTGCAGCTAAGAAGAGGGTGCATTTTAGGCCTCTGTGTTCTTTTGGGGAGCTTTCACATGTTTGAAGATTTGATTGCGGTTTTCTCATAACAAGATTTCGCTCCACTTCAGGTTAGTGAACTTTCGTAATTTTTTGCCAATGAATATCTTGATGCGAATTTTGTACACTCATTCATTACATAGAGACGCGCGCAGGGAACTAGAAGAAAAGGAATTGATGCAATATTTTGCAGTTACAGCTCTTTTTGCACATAAATTTGGTCCAAACTGGCATTTTTTTACTTTGTCTAGTTTTTCCAACACTACCTCCTTATTATTGCTGCGATACAACCAACGCTCAAGAGACATTCGAAAATTAAGACTGCGACGAACATCTAGGCTTGGTACGAGTTCGTTTCCAGCTTAGTCCCTGGCTGCGCTGCTCTTCGATATCCAGTGCAAATAGCGTCTTTGGCATTTCTCTTTCAAAACGTAACATCGTAGGAACGGGAAGGCGACAAAAGGAGCACTAAGGCACCCAGTTAAAAGTGGACGTCATGGCGACAGAAGTCGTATCAACGCTTCTGGTTCTCTTGTGAAACTGATAGGCGAGCAAGTAGAAGTTGATGAGCGTGGTCAGCGCGAGCGATGCCATCACGCCATATTCACTTGTCGAAGTCGTACTCGATGACAGCAAAGTGTGTACCAGCAGCGTCAGTTCATAGCCGTACAATAGGTAGATCGGGGAAAAGCCAGAAATGTTAAGGTGAGAAGAATTGTAGGCAAAGGTAATGAAAGCTACAGCAATGACCAAATTGCGGTGTTTGGCTGAAACTTGTTTCTCCAGCGTACCTGTAAGGGTCAGGTTCAATCGTTCGGTAAGGACGTTGGCTTGATGATGGTATGAGGCGGTAAGATTATATTGAATAGAGGAGACGCGCATGATGTCATCAATGACCTTGGAAAGCGTGTACGCCCTCAGTCTTTGAGCACTTGAGCTGGAGCCCCAGGCATGAAATGACATCGCGCAGCAGAAAATCTGGCATTCCACTTGTGCAGTTGGCTGAGAGAGCACGCGCGATAGCGCATCTGGTCGCCTGTTCAGCAGCGACAGCAACCCGTTCGTTCCTGAATGAATATAGTACAGGAAATGGGCCGAAGGGGTCCAAGACGCGACGACCGAATGACTGTGCCGTTTTTTTAAGTGACTGCCGGTAACTAGCGGGAAGCAGGCATGGCTTCTTGAGGCGTTGAAATGGCTCGCAAGCTACGACGTAACGTATCACTGAACGTGCAAGACTGGACCAGAAGCAGTGGGGCACTTTGCCGTAAGTTCGAGGCACGTTGAGATGTCCAGCGATGGGCGCGTCGTGAAGTTCCTTTAGAACAGTCGAATAGAGGTGCATTGGGATGACAAGGAGGATATGGGGGCTCCCAGGATATAAATTAGGACGGTACAAAGTACCCTCCCGGAGAATGAGGAGGCGGAGCAAAGCGTCTCTGGGCGCAGATTCAGAACAAACGATGGGTACTTTGACTGAGGCATCCCGACGTTCTCGTCGGCGATACGGAGGATGTCTGACACGGAGGAAACACAAACAACATTCTCAACGTCAGGGACGTCAGATCTGCCCACAGGGTGACGCGACAAACTGCGTCATGGTGCAGGCTTCCGGACTTGGTAATCACACAGTATCCAAACACTTGGAAGACGCGCAACACCCAATGGCGAAGTCGGCCTGTGTGATCATTTAGGGAGGAAAGCCAGCAGACAGCATGTTGGTCGGTTACAACGTAAAAGGGCAGCCGTAAAGGTAAAAATGGAACTTCGCAACCACCCAAAAAACAAGGCATTTCTGTTCTGAAACCGAATAGTGGTGCCCTGAGGGTGACAGGAGGCGACTGGCATAAGCGATAACGCGATCGTGGCCACGCAGACGCTGGGTTGTACAACGCTTACATCAGGACCACTGGCGCCCTTACGCAATTCTTTAGGGCTTTGGGGTCGAAGTGGGGCATGACCGGTTATTATGCCGAATGCGTGGTAATACGAGAGAAGGCAGTAGATTGTGGATTACCCCGGGAAAGGGTACTTCTTTCTTCAAAAGGTCAGTGAGACGCCGAGCAACAGTGGCAAAATATTGAACAAAGCGGCGCAAGTACCAACGTAGCCAAAACTGTGAAATGTGTATGGCTGACATCGCACGTGGAAGGTCTCGGATGGCATGAATTTTGTCTGAATTAAGCTGTGCTCTATGAGCGTCGACGATACGGCCCATATTCTAATTTTGCGGCGGCCAAAACCACATTTCAAAAAATTGAGTTGCAGCGTGGCCTTATGAAAAACATCAAGCATAGTTGAGAGACGTTCAACATGAGTATAAGATATCGGTGAAAATACAATAACTTGACGTAGTAGTTCTGCGGAAACCCGGAACGTGAAGAGAAGTAATGAATAAAGGGAAAATTAGACATCCACCCGTTCGTAGCAATTGCTACAAAGGAAACCCATACGGCTTCCCCGAAAAAAAAGCCTCATAGTTGAAGAAAAATTCGTCCTGGTCTGGGACTCGAAACCGGGACCACCGTCTTTCCGCGGCAGCTGCTCTACCATCTGAGCTAACCAGGCGGCTAGCAGACGGCAGGGCGAAGTCGAATTTGTCGACAACACGAAGCAAAGGCAAGTGTTTGGCGTAGTAGTTATTTGACGTAGCAATTTCTACGAATGGGTGGAGGTCTGATTTTCCTGTTATTCAAAATACAATAACGTCGTCGAGGTAGCACAGGTCTGTGCTACCTCGACGACGTTATTGTGTTTTCACTGACCGCATATATCCCAGAAGCCAGGATTCCATCATGCGCTCAAAAGTGGTCGGCGTGTTACATAATCCAAAGTGCATAATATCGGACTGGCAAAGACCATCGAGTGTTATAAATGCAGTTCTTTCTCTGTCCATATCATTGGTGGTAATGGGCATGTATCAAGCTCGAAGGTAAATGGAGCAGAAGTAGCTGGCACCGTGGAGACAGTCAAGGCCGTCGTCTATTCGTGGCAGCGGGTACACGTCTCTCTTAGTGAGTTTGTTCAGATGGCTGTAATCCATACAGGCGCGTCATGACCCGTCCTTCTTCTTTACCAACACTACCGGTGACGCCCATGGACCCGAAGAAGGCTCAATATGTTTTATCGAACATCTTGTTCACCAAGCTTCAATTGAGTTCCGACAGATCTATTCGATATTGTCCGCGGTAAATAGGAGCACCATCGCTAATGTTAATATTATGCTTGACAGCAACTGTATGGCCTAAGGGCGATTACCAAAGTAAAAAACATCGCTGTAGAAAAGCAAATTATGGTAGAAGTCTCCTGCTTGTGCAGGTAAAAGGTCTTTCGCGATTATTTTCTGAATCTTGTGATCAGCATAAGAAGCACACTTTGGACCACTGGTAGGCACAGACGATTCGTCGAGTGAGACAGCCGCCACGTGCTGGCCATCCAAATGCTGGCCATCCAAATGCTCAAGTTGTGCAAGGTGAATTTTTTGAGGCCCAATATGCTTGGTTAAACTGCAGTTTTCGACAGGTATACAGGTGTGGTTGGCTGTGATAGTCATGATCGTGTACCGTACGGAGATGTCATACCGCAGTGAAATGTCGAGCAGTGGAGCGGCAAGATAGTCTCCAGGAACCAGTGGCGACGATGAAAGTTCGATATTTCAAAATGATTTGGGCGGAAGTCGAATGAAGTTGGTAGGATTTAAGCGGCTGAAGGTCGCGTCATATGTATTCCAAATAATTGGCAGTTCTAGGTGTAGGGGGCTGGCAGAGCAGTGAATAAGAGCCGAATTCGCTGAGAAGAAATCAAAGTCGACAATTAGGTCGAGCTGGATATGGGCAATCGCGGTGAAAAAGGACAGCAGTGTGGCGTCCACGGATGCTCACATAGGCTGTAGTGATGCTGATGACAGGAACAGTACCACCATCCCCAACGCAGGCGGCGCTTGTAGATGCAGGCTTGAGGAGCTTTTTAATTCGTCGTCGGAAGGCAGCACTCAAAATGGAGAGGTGGGCACCTGTGTCGATCAGCGCAGTGAAAGCACTGCCTTCAACATCAGGTCGAGAAGGTTGTGATTCGTGGGCAAAGTGAGCAGAAAATTTGATGGCAAAATCGATATCGCGGCTTCACCTCCAAAAGCAGCAGTTCCTAGTTTTTCGGCCGGGTTGGCAGCAGAATGTACGGCGACGAGAAGCAACGGGGATGGTGCGAAGGAGACTGACCCCGTCGAGGTGAGGGCGATCGAGTGTATCGCAAATCTGGAGGAACAGCTTATGCGGTAGTATGATCTGAAGAATTATATGGAGGAGCAGCTGCATAGTTAGTGAAATATACACTATTGTATGTCGGATATGGAGTTAGCCATCGGTTGCGGTGTGACGTGCGATGCGGCCTATGCGGCACCAGTGGAAGTAGATGGGCCTGTCGGATAAGGTGCGCCATTCATACGGGTTGTCGTTTGCGGTGAGTTATGACTTTCGAGGACGAAGAGAGCCGTGAATCAAGTGCTGCACGCTGGGTTCGTGAGTCGCCGAGCACACGCAATTGATACTTATGTTTTCAAATTCATGTCCAACAACGACCTGAACCATAGCAACCGCGGCTAGTGGTAGATTCGTGGGCGGCGCAGAGTAGGATGGCGAATAGGCTGCCTCGAGCTCGCGGCGAACGACCCGAGTTACGTTGTCACATGGGAGTGGCTGGCAGGGATGGTCCTCACAAACCGACATAGCAGGGGTATTGGGCAGGTAGGCGCACGATGTGGTGCGTGATACGCCGGGTCTTCACTTGTTCGAATCGGCGCATGCTGTGATGATGGCGTCAGTTCTGGTGGTGTTGCAAAAAGCAGCATGTTGAAGACGTCATCTGCGATACATTTCAATACATAAGCCACTTTGTTACAAAAATGTTGTCGTCAGCTTTACGGCAAAAATCGAGGACATCCCGCATGTATGAGACGCAAGGCTATGCGGGGCTCCGAGCACGGGTTGGAAGGGCCTTTCTTGCTGCGACCGCACGTCCGAAGAGGTCGCTCAATATTTGAGAACTTTCTCGTTAAAAATGTCTTGGCTTGTTAACACCTCATTGTGGGTTCGGTACCAGCCGCGTGGGTTGCCGTTCAGGTAATAAACGATGTTTTGAGCATGAACATTAGATCCCACCTGTTATTAGTACCGGCGCGCTCATAAATGGTGACCCACTCGTCACCGTCGGTGCCATCCAAGCCGCAAAACATGGCAGGTTGGCGAGCCTGGGAAAGCGTCACGACTTGGAGCAGTCTGTCAAGTCGTAGCCGACGTTGGTGAGGTCTTTTGTCCGGGAGTCATGCTAGCTAGCTCGATGCGTCGACCACTGTGGAGCTCCGTGGCGAAGACGGGGATTAAAAACCTCCACCGAAGAGTTACGTGTGGAAAGATACAGTCCAAAAAGGCTATTTAGACGTTATTTCGAAGAGCAGCGCCGCAAGTGATCAAGCTGAAAGCCAACCCATGCCATGCCTAGATGTACGTCTTCGTCCTCATTTGCGCCTTGTTTCTTGAGTCTCTCTTGTATCGCAACAATATTTATCTCATGGCATTTATCCTCTTTTATCGTATATGCCCCACAATTATCTACAGAAATGGCAAACCTTTACCACATTCAGCAATTAGATAGTTACTTATCACTGCTGGTGCGACCAGCACATTTACGACATTTTAAGACAAAAATTACCTGCGAAAATATAAAATGAACGATTTTCTGCAATTTAAATGGCTGAATAAGTTAAATAAGACATACTTATTCAGAAAAAAAAGTTATATCCGGGCTTCTCATTTAAAGAAAATTATTTTTATATGTGGGCTACATAAACTCCGCACTCCAAGCTGACCAGAGAAGACGCAGTGATGTTACGGAAACTACAGACCTCGCATACCATCCTGCTGTACGTAATGTATCTCACGGGCTCAAATTACAAGTGCACCTTCTGTGATGTGCCCATTACCATTTACTTGATGGTACAGAAATGTGGACTCAGTCCATCGATACCACCTATAGCAGGAGCAACCATCGAGCAGTGGGAGGCTAGCTGACAAGCCTCAGCACTGAGGAAGAGCGTCCCCTAGTCAACAAGGCAAAGCTAGTCGGCTCAGGCCCACGGCGTCCTGAACTAAGGACGCCAAACACCTGAGATGATTCTGCGATCGGCTCACTTGATAAATAAAATTTATTTCTCCTTCTGTTTCTTGCCCGTTAGTAGGTATCGACGACTGTTGCGGTTGTGCTGTTTTCGTTTCTTTCTTCTTGGTATGCGATGATGTATATGACGATCACATGGAAGAATGTCGCCAGATGTAAGTTGGTATAGCGTACCCGAACATAGGCGTGCAGTCCTCTTCCCTGTTTCCTTTATTAACACCATCGTCAGAAGATATTAACACGTAAGATTTAGCACTGTTCTGGAGATGCTGCGCAGTACATGAATGCTTTCATTTAGTGTAACGTCCATGCGCATTCTTGATTCTACTACTCGCAGCAAGCCGCCATGGGCAGCTTCTGTTCGATTAGCATAAAGGTTCTAACTCCCTCTGATACAGCTATATCGCGATTTGACGAAAATCTTGGGCACCTTTAGATGGCAAGTTTGTCGGGCGAAGCGTTTGACGTTAGTGGTGATAAGATTTTCTTATTTGCGCGCAAATGCTGCAGCCATAAGCCATATTTCGTAGGTAGAAGGACGATGCACTCGAATTGTATTGTACTTTGCTTTACTGTTGTAGGCTTAGCTCCCGATAAAAGCAAGCCACATAAAATTCGGCCGAAGCAAACTGGAAAATGATACCTTTGCACTAGTGCTAGTAAGGATTATTTTCTAGCTGATTAACACAGTTTAGCTGTCCGTAGATTCCCAGACACTAGCATAGACTTGTAGTAGAGGTCTTCCAATTTATTCTTGCCGCCAGCGTTCGTCTAACATACAACTGTGACCCGGTTCATGCCAGTTGCTGCATTCTACATCTGTTTAGATGAGGTGGTCGTGGCTGGGAGTCCCACCAAAAACTTTTTGCTCCGAAAAAGACCGCTATAACAACTGAGAAACCGTGGTAGCTATGGCTTTACAGGAGACGCCATGTGGGCATGCCCCGGATTTATTCACCGGCCTTGATTTCCATAGACCTTTTCCAAATGCACACGCTCTGGTTTGCCATTATTACCAAGAATAGAAATGTGGCCAATTCCTGTGGGCCGCGCGCGCTCTGCTATAAGCGTCATCGACTTCGTTGTGGCGTTCTTAGACAGACATATCGTCCTTCTCGGATTACCTGACCTTTCGAATCCAGGTTTATTTCTAGGCTATGGCAAACGTGGAATTCCTTGGCATGCTTTTTGTCCTTTGCACCATGAACGTTACTAGAAAGGAAAGAGGCGTCACAGAGAAGCCCAAGCTGCAGGAGCTGCAAATTTCACGAATCTTACGTTACTCCGGATTCCGTCAGAGCGAAAAATTACAGGGAGAATAAAAATCCGCCTCCATTTGACCCTGTGGAAGTGGATGTACAGCGAAGCTGCTTCCGACGTTAGACCAGCGCAACTCACTTTACACAAGTATCACCACCCCAATTGGCGTTAGACGACGCTAGACAAGCACCACCACCACAAGGGACGTACGTCACGCGCGCACGCACGCGTGTGGACGTGCTACACACATCCTCATTCTTTGAAGCCCTCCGCAAAGCGAAAGTTTCCAATTGAAACAATTGAATTTTTTAAAGGCAATTGCGTCGGAAAATTCGTAAAGTAACGCACGCCTTAAACACAAGCAGGAGACATGATAGCTTCGAATGCAAATTCTAATATAGGATGCATTATTCGCTTACGTAGAAACTTAAACACAAAGCCTTTTACAGCAGCCGTTTCCGGTCTGTTTGTGTGGATGCGACCGGCAGGTGGCGGTACTTTTATGGGACAGTGTTTGCCATAATGTCAGTTATGGTCGCGGTACACGTCGGCGACAGATGCAACCGGTAGAGCGGCCTCACATCAAAGACAGAGTGTGTGCACACTACGTCACACACACACGAATATTGATACAAGGCAGAAACCATCTTTAAACAACGCGCGCATGTTCGTGCACCCTCCAAGAGGACAACGGCGTATTTGTGAAATAGACCAACACATAATGACACGTGCCTTTGCTCGCATCTTATGTGGCCATTGTCGAAGATTACAAGAAGAAGAAGAAGACATGAAACGCCGCTCGAAAAGAGAGAACAAGAGAAGAGTGCATTCCGATCTCCTGTATTGAACGGGCCAGTCATTATATTTTTATTTACTCCCCGGGCACAAGTTCGAACGCAATAAATAGCTGTGTCTGAAATTCTAGAACTGCTCGTTACAATTCTGGTGAAGGTGCGGGGTAGATCCTGATTCTTGTACGCCTTCTGCGAAGCCCAAGTACACTAATAAACTGATTGAGTTTCTGAAAGTGAATTGCGTCTCTAAATTTTTAACCTATGGGCTACACATAAGCTTCAGACAATGATAGCTTCGAACTGTGCTTCGAATTTACGAGAAAGCATAATTCTTTTCTGCTTTGCTATATTGCCTTGCTTAGTAACTCAGGGGACCAATTGCAATGCATGCTCACTGACCTGGAGAGGCAAAACAGAAGAGTGGGTCTAAAAATTAATCTGCAGAAAACTAAAGTAATGCTTAACAGTCTCGGGAGAGAACAGCAATTTACAATAGGCAGCGAGGCACTGGAAGTCGTAAGGGAATACATCTACTTAGGGCAGGTAGTGACGGGGGATCCGGATCATGAGACGGAAATAATCAGAAGAATAAGAATGGGCTGGGGTGCGTTTGGCAGGCATTCCCAAATCATGAACAGCAGGTTGCCATTATCCCTCAAGAGAAAAGTATATAATAGCCGTGTCTTACCAGTACTCACCTACGGGGCAGAAACCTGGAGGCTTACTAAAAGGGTTCTACTCAAATTGAGGACGACACAACGAGCTATGGAAAGAAGAATGATAGGTGTAACGTTAAGGGATAAGAAAAGAGCAGATTGGGTGAGGGAACAAACGCGAGTTAATGACATCTTAGTTGAAATCAAGAAAAAGAAATGGGCATGGGCAGGACATGTAATGAGGAGGGAAGATAACCGATGGTCATTAAGGGTTACGGACTGGATCCCAAGGGAAGGGAAGCGTAGCAGGGGGCGGCAGAAAGTTAGGTGGGCGGATGAGATTAAGAAGTTTGCAGGGACGGCATGGCCACAATTAGTACATGACCGGGGTTGTTGGAGAAGTATGGGAGAGGCCTTTGCCCTGCAGTGGGCGTAACCAGGCTGATGATGATGATGATGATGATGATGATGATGATGATGATAATTCTTTTAGGCGGAAATTGAAAAACCACGCCATTTCGAGCTGCCGTTCGGGGTCTGTCTTAGTGGCTGGGGCCGATAGGTGGTGCTTTTGGGTGAGCACAGAACTAGGCCACGAAAAGTCCCGACCAACTAGAGGCTAATAGCTTTCCTGTAATTGGGACTAAATAATGAGCCCACCATGCTGCAGTACAGCGTAATAATGCGACGGGGTCATTTATTCCTGCCGACGTGTCCTCACATGTGCTGGAATATTGGTGCACACAATCGAGCCAGTTTTCCGTGGCCATCGCTGTCCGGCGGGCCATGTTTGGCTCAAGAAACATGACTGCTGTCGCCTACACGGCTTGAGGCGGTTGACGTACCTCATTACGATGGTGCCACAACTCATGAGTGGGGAAAACCGACAAAGAATCATGTGTGCGTTTTACACAATAAATACAGCGTGTGACTGATGAATGAAAATTGCAGGACTTGACCACATCAGTTAGTGCCCAGCAGATGCAGTGACCAAGTTCACAAGTGATGTGGGTGGTAGGCGCATTTTACGTCATATGACACTTTGTCCACTCATCAGAATATCGGTTATACCCGCTTGCTCTCTGATCCAAACCATTTTCTTTCTGCCCCTTAACGTTACGCCTAACATCCTTCGTTCCATCGCTCTTTGCGCGGTCCCTAACTTGATATCAAGTGTCCTTGTCAATCTCCAAGTCTCTGCCCCATATATCAACGCCGGTAAAATGTACACCTTGCTTTTCAAAGATAATGGTAAGCTTCCATTCAGGAGCTGACAATGTCTGCGTATGCCATCCAACCCATTTTTATTCTGTGAATTTCCTTCTCATGTTAAGGGTTTCCTGTGATTAGTTGACCCAGGTAAACGCAGTCCTTCATAAACTCTAGAGGCCGACTGGCGATCTTGAACTCTTGTTCCCTTGCCCGGCTATTCATGATTATATTTGTCCTCTGCATATTAATCTTCAAACCCACTCTTACGCTCTCTCTGTTAAGGTTCTCAATCATTTGTTGTAACTCGTCTGCATTGTTGCTGAATAGAACAATGTCGTCGGCAAACTGAAGGTTGTTGAGATATTCGCCATCGATCTTGACTCCTAAGCCTTCCCACTTTAATTGCTTGAATACTTCTTCCAAGCACGCAGTGAACAGCATTGGAGAGATTGTGTCTCCCTGTCTCCCCTTTTCATTATACGTATCTTCCTGCATTAGTTGCGTAGAATTAAAGTAGCTGTAGAACCTCTGTAGACATTTTCCAAGGTATTTCCGTAAGCGTTCTGTACTCCTTGATTACGTAATACCGCCATGACTCTTGGTATCACTACTGAATCAAGTGCATTTTCGTAATCTATCAAAGCCATATAGAGAGGCTTATTATACTCTGCGAATTTCTCGATAACCTGAATAATTACATGGGCGCGATAGATTGAAGAGTATCCCTTCCTGAAGCCAGTCTGTTCCGTTGGTTGACAAAGTCCAGTGTTGCCCTTACTTTATTGGAGGTAATTGTGTTAAATGTTTTGTATAACACTGGGATTAAGCTACTGGGTCTATAATTGTTGAATTCTGTAACGTCTCTCTTTTTGTAGATTAACATATTGTTACGATGAGTTGCGAAGAAATGGTTTTATTTACAGGAGATGGACGATGGTCGCAGCGTGATCGCAGCGCCGCCCGGCCACTCAAACTCCTCGTTCTCTTCGTCTTCTTTTTCTTCTCTTCTTGTCCGTGCCTTTCGTATCTGTTACATTTCCCCGCAAGCAGACGAAGCCCGTGGGGTGAGTCAGGATGGACAAGGAGGGTAGAAAGGCTTCAGGCGAGCAATATGGGTAAGCTGAGTTCTGCTTGCTCGCCGACCATTGCACAGTAGGCGAGCTATGACGTAAGTGAGTTCGCTCAGGCGGTCCACAACTACAAATGGGCCTGAATATTGTGTCAAGAACTTTTGGGACAATCCACGCTTGCGTTGCGGTGTCCAAAGAAGAACCAAGTCACCTTTTTGCACCGATACTTGTACGTGACGGTCGTCGTATCGCTCTCTCGAACGACTTTGTGAGGCCAGAGTGCGAAGACGTGCTATTCGACGCGCTTCGTCGGCGAGACACAAAGTCTTCGATACAGAATCATCACTGTGCAGAACGAAGGGTAAGAAAGTGTCCAGAGGGCTTCGCGGTAACCTTGCATACAGGAGATAAAATGGGCTATAGTTCGTGGTTTTGTGCTTCGCCGTGTTGTATGCATAAGTGACGAAAGGCAGCACGTCGTCCCAGTTCTTATGATTGGAGGAGACGTACATGGCAAGCATGTTAGTCAGCATTCAGTTTGTCCTTTCAACGAGGCCATTGGTCTGGGGATGATACGGCGTGGAATGACGGAACTGTGAAGTGCACAAACGAAGTAACTCTTCAATGGCATCAGCCGTGAACTGGCGACCACGGTCGCTGATGATGACATGTGGTGGGCCATGACGAAGGACCACGGAACGGAGCAGGAAGACCGCCATGCAAGCAGCGGTGGAAGACGGTATGGCTGCAGTTTCTGCATACCGTGTAAGATGGTCTACGCAGACAATTATCCAGTGGTTCTTGTTGTTAGATAACGAAAATAGACCCAAAAGGTCAATGCCTACTTGCTCGAATGGCGTACTGGGCGTTGTCAATGGCCGAAGGGGACCCGGGGCTGCGGTGGTCGGTCGCTTGTGACGTTGGCACGTTTCACAACTAGCGACATAGCGCTTGGTTGTTTCGTACATCTTGGGCCAGTAAAAGCGCTCCTGCGTGCGGTGCAGCGTTCGTACGAAGCCGAAATGGCCAGATGTCACATCGTCATGCATGGCGCGTAGAACGTCGGAGCGGAGACTCTCGGGGACAACAAGCAGAAAACGCGCTCCATGCCCGGATTAATTAGTTTTGTACAGCAATTTATCACGGACAGTAAAGCGACCGCTGCCTTTAGAAGTACGGGCCGCGACAAAAAGCGGATCAAGGGTAACATCATCCCTTTGTTCTCGCTGAAAGTCGGCCGCGTCAGGGAACGTAGGAGTAACAGCAGCGGGACAGTCGTCAAAATTCTCAGCATCGCAGTCGGTAGTCGCAAGAGGAATCCGAGAGAGGCAGTCTGGGTCAGCGTGACGACGGCCACTCTTGCACGATACCATAAAATCGTATTCCTGGAGGCGCAGCGCCCAACGTGCGAGGCGACCAGAGGGATCACGCAAACCGACCAGCCAGCATAAAGAATGATGGTCGGTGATAATTTTGAATGGTGTACCGTAAAGATAACATCGAAACTTTTGTACGGCGAAAACGGCTGCCAGGCATTCCTTTTCCGTAACCGTATAATTGCGTTCAGATTTGCTCAGACAACGGCTGGCATATGCGACAACATGTTCTGCGCCACTGTGACGTTGTACAAGCACCGCTCCTATCCCGATTCCACTCGCATCAGTGTGAACTTCAGTCGGGCAAGATGGATAGAAGTGACGCAAGAGGGGTGCTGACGTTAGTATAAACTTCAGTTGAGAGAATGATGTGTCACACTCTTGTGTCAAACTGAAGGAAGCATTTTGTCGCAAAATACTTGTCAACGGGTAAACGATGTCGGCAAACCGGGGAACAAAACGACGAAAATACGAACATAGGCCAATGAATGAGCGGAGTTTTCGTGCTGACTTCGGTGGCTTGAAGGAGCTCACTGCTTCAATCTTACGAGGATCGGGTCTGACGCCATCCTTGTCGACTAAGTGTCCCAGGACCAGTGTTTGACGTTCACCGATCCGACACTTTTTTGAGTTTAGGACCAGTCCAGCTTTCTCAATGCAGTCGAGAACGAGGCTGAGGCGTTCGTTACGTTCTTCAAACGTGCGGCCAGATTACAACATCATCGAGGTAACACATGCATATCTCCCACTTTAGACCCCGTAGTACTGTGTCCATGAATCTTTCACAGGTGGCAGGAGCTTTGCAAAGGCGAAAAGGCATAACATTAAGTTCGAATAGGCCATCTGGAGTCACGAAAGCGGTCTTTTCCTTGTCGGCCGGGTCCATAGGTATTTGCCAATATCCCGATCGCAAATCAAGTGTTGAGAAGTAAGAAGCAGCGTGTTAGCAATCAATGACGTCATCTATTCGCGGTAGTGGATAGACATCCTTCTTCGTCACTGCGTTCAGATGTCTGTAATCCATGCAGAATCTCCAGGAGCCATCTTTTTTTCGGACCAGGATTACTGGGGCTGCCCATGGACTAGATGACTCTTGAACGACACCTTTGTTCATCATCTCCTTGACTTGCTCGGCAATAACTTTGCGTTCGGACGATGACACTCGGTAAGGCTTCTGGCGGATGGGGTGTGCTGAGCCGGTATCTATTCTGTGACGAGCGCGGGACGAAGGTAAATGAAGGGATGCATCTCCATGCGTGAAGTCGAATGCGGCCTCATGCCTGGCAAGGACTTGTACCAGTGCTTGCCGTTCCGATGTACCGAGAGCCTTGCTGATCATGCCAAGCATTAGCTCTTCAGAGTGGCGATTATCTCAAGGAGAGCAAGCTGTAGAGACGTCTGTAGTTAGTGCCGCTATTGAGCTACATGCGGATTCATCGAAAACAGCGATTTTCATACCGCGGGGAAGGACAACCGGCGTGGCGGAACAGTTCAGCGCCCACAATCTGGCGACACCTTTTGTCATGCACACGACAGAGCAGGGCACAAGTATATCTTTTTTTGCGCAGTTTATGCGGAGAGGTCTAACTACAAGGTCAACACAATCAGCATCAACAGTACTTGCCGAAACACGAACGGGCGTCAGGCACCACGATGGTGCAATCACTTCATCAAGAACACTGAGTGTGTCTGCGTCCCTGTCTTCACCACCCGAGCTTTGTTCAGAATGTGCTGATATTAATAACTTGTTCAATGATATTTCGCCACAACCACAGTCCACGGAAGTGCCGCACTGTTCAAGAAAATCGATACTAAGAATAACATCGTGCGAACAACGAGAAAGAACAAGGAATTCCGACACAAACACTTTCCCAGCCAACAAAACACCCACAGCACAAACACCAAGGGGATGAAGCCACTCGCTGCCTACTCCACGAAAGGTAGTACCGTCGTTCCAAGAAAAAAACTTTGTGGCCTAGACGGTTTTTGAAAGCGAGGCTCATCACAGACACAGTCGCCTCAGTATCAACTAACGCCATGGTCGGTATTCCGTCAATCGAGACATTCCCTTTGTTTTTGTACATCACAACAGGCAGAGGTATTTCTTGCAAACACCGTCGGGCGACCACACCTCCATTGGCCGCGGATGCTAGTTTCCCGGTGGCGGTGAGGAAGAACGGCGCCGAGGGGACGGAGAGCGACGGGGACGGCTATTTGGTGGCGTCAAACTCCGGTCAGATGCTGGCGAATCGCTGCGCCTGGTTTCGTGTGAGAAGTGATCCCTTGGAAGCAAATCGGTCGTCCGCAGGCCATATGAAGTACTGGTTCTGGGTGGCGAGAACATCGATGGTGTCCTACATGATTGACGGGCTTGGCGACAATACCGAGCTATATGGCCTGTGGAACCGCAGTTGTAGCACACGGGAGGGTCGCGGTTCACAGCGTCTTCCTCGAAACGAATGGTTGATGGCTGCGGGCGGCGAGAAAGTTCTTGGTCATGTGGATAACGTGTCTCTGCTGCTTGCTGAAATCCGTTATATCTTTCAAAAGTAGCGCCGTGGTAGTAGGGTCGGTGCTGTTCTTGTCGCGGCCTGACAGAAGTCGCAGGCCTCGGGGGTAAAAACGCGGCTGTTCTCGTTGTGGCCGAGCGTCATAAGTAGGGCCTCTGTCGTAGAGACGTGGCTGCTGTCGGGGCGCGAGTTCATACTCCTCAGTGCCCTTTGCCGCAGGATACGGGGAGAAGGATGCCACGTTTGACTCGAAATCTGGTGGTAGGCGGAAGCTATGAGTGCCTGGATGTGTCACTTGCGCGTGCAGACTGAGTTCTTCCCGAACTATTTGTCGGATCGTTGATGCAAGATCAAGGGGCTGGTTGCTGTCCACGCTTGCAACTGTCGTTCCATTGGCTAGCCTGCCAAACTTCGGCGTTATGCGCCTCGTCTTTAGCTGCTCGAAAGTGCGACAGTGCCGAATGATGTCAGCGACGGAAGCCAGGCTGTCTTTTGCAATGAGGAAATTGTAAACATCCTCGGCAATTCCTTTTAGGATGTGCCCGACTTTGTCCTCCTCGGACATTGCAGAGTCCACCATCCTACACAGTTTTATTACTGCCTCAATGTAGGTCGTGCAGGTTTCGCCTGGTACTTGCGCAAGTTGCAGTAGCGTCTGTTCTGCCCTTTTCTTTTTCGTCGCGTAGTCGCCGAATCGCTCTTTGATTTCCGAAACAAATCTTCCCCATGTTGTGAATGTTTCCTCGTGGTTGTCGAACCACAACAACGCAGTATCCGTTAGAAAGAACACGACGTTCGAAAGCTGAGAAGCGCTGCTCCACTTGTTAGCGGCACTCACCCCGTTATAATGGATGAGCCATTCCTCGACGTCTTCGTCCGATCTTCCGGCGAAGGGACGCGCATCTCTCAGTTGCAGAACGGAACTGGTCGGCGCAGCAGTTGGAAGGGGCCGCTGTTCGTCTGCGTCGTGAGACAGATTCAACTCCGGTGGATTCGGTGGGAGTCCAGCAAGGCGACGGCTCCGTCGAAGAACTTGTGATTCAGCCTCCGTCTTCGGGTGTCGATTACCCAGCACCTTCCACCACAACTGTTACGATGAGTTGCGAAGAAATGGTTTTATTTACAGGAGATGGACGATGGTCGTAGCGTGATCGCAGCGCAGCCCGGCCTCTCAAACTCCTCGTTCTCTTCGTCTTCTCTTTCTTCTCTTCTTGTCCGTGCCTTTCGTATCTGTTACAATATACATATATATATATATATATGTATCTTACATTGGAGACTGCTCACGTAAGATATACTTTTTGTGCAGCGGCAGTTAGCTGTAAGGTGGCATGTGAAATATCAGTGAAGGAACGCTACAGAGATAGCACAAAACGTAAAAGAACATGGTGAGGCAGATAATCCTCAACAAGAAAGCCGGCTATTTCCTGTCACTCACAATCGTGGTTGAAAATCAGTATCGCCTCACTGCAGAATGAAATTCAAGCATATACAAGTCCCCTATGATGCTCACCCTAAGCTAGAAAGGTGGAAACCTAACGACAACGGTCTGTCCTAAAAGAAGTGTCATGTGCAAAACAATGCTTAGCGGAGAAAATTAGATTTTGTCAAGTGTAACTGACGCTTTCCTGGCTGCGCTTCAAGAAGCGTTGTGTCAATAATTCACCCGTCTCAGCGCTTGTAAAATACCGTGCTTTCGTGAGGCTTGCTTAATGATTTTTTGTAAGATGTCAGGTTATTCCATTACGGCGACAACTCGAATTATTCATCTTCAGCTCAGTGAGCATCTATTTAGGTTCCTATTTTAGTTATTTTAGGTCTATGTGCGGCTCACAACCACTCTTTGCCCTAAGTTGTGAAAATCCACAAAGGCAAAAAAAAAAGAACGATATCACAGATCGCCGCACTTGAAAGAAAAAAAGAAAGAGCACATTCCCAGTCGCATCTCGGTTTCTTTCCTGTTTGGCTACCAGCAGGGTGAATGCTACCTCAATAAAGATATATTAATTGTAAGTCCCCATGTTTCTTATTCTGACGACATGTGAGAGTATTTACCTAATGAACGGTATCACTGGTTAAAGAACACTGCGACTTCGAGCCCCGAGATCGATGCGTAATTGCACGTTACCCCTAGGCAGTCTAAGAAGTGTGCGTGAACCGATATTGTTGAACATGTTCGGTGCATCGGGGTACGCAACATCCATGCGACTGAACTAGCGTTAGCCAAGCGCACTAGCTCTTCTTTTCGGCGACTAAGACGCCGTGTTTATAGGTAAGAGAGATGCGTTTGCGGTAGACTTTACTGCGTGCGTTTAACTATACCAATACTGAAGCTATGTTCTATCTGCTTTCTTTGTCTAGTTCGCCCATTTTGGATAGTTCGACAGCGGGTAGTGATCCCACAGCGCACGTAGCATTCAAAAAACGCTTGGGATCCACTTACAAAAAATTATAGAAAGTAAATTGAGCTACGAGGAGAAAGAACAGAGTAGCAAGGGAAAGCGCTTATGCGGAAGAAAAGTGTAGTAAGGGGTGAGAAAGGCGGCGCTTGATGGGAGGGTGCGATTTGCAAGAAACACCTGCGGACACCTGCCGGCGCGGCTGACGTTACTCAATGCGGGAGGGGGTGAGGAAAGTGCGCGCCTGCTGGGAACACCTGTTTCGCAATGAGACCGCAGCACGCGCGCTTTAACGCTTGATGGATACCTATTGCAACGAAGTTGTGGACAAGAAACTATGGATAGTAGGAGTCGCTGCGGAGTTTCGATTGGGGTGCTGTGATTGCACAAAAATAAACTGCGTCGCGGTATCACGTGGCATAGCTCCCCGACAGTAGAAAACCTCATCAAATTGAAATATATGAAGTAGCAAAGAAGGCGTGTGCGGCTTGATTCCAAGAGAGAGAGCTAGCAATAGCACATCTCAAACGTTAATTCCTACAGCAAGAAGGAAATAATAAAACAGGCTAAAGAATTGTTAGGTTCGACGTGTTACCATAAGCTGTAGGTGGAAGGTCAAGCCAATAACCTTGCAGACCAAACGAACGCTCTTGGTGAATATTTCGAGCGTCTGCCGAGTACGGTGGGCTACTCAGTATCTTTTCTCGAACACAAAGCCATAGCAGAAAGTAAAGCACTGAAGCGGAAACGTCGTAAAAATGAAACGCACAACAATCCATTTAATGTTGCCGAGTCCAGAGCTTTCTAGAACAATTGTTAGAAGTCTACGCCGGGAGCTGTTAGAATCATGCACTTAATGATAAAACACCAGTGCCCTGACACACAACTAGCACTGCTGTCTCTCCAGAATAATATCTGGGCAGCAGGATACTTTCTATTGGCATCGAAAGACGCTATAATTGCCCCTGTGTTTAAACAGGGTATAGACGTGTACTTAGTGTCAAACTACTGGCGCATTGTATGAAAGAGTTGCCGCTGTTAGTTACTTGAAAATACAATAAATCGTCGAGTACTACATTTTCTTGAAATGAATTACTCGACACGTATCGGTGTGGATTTCAAGAAGGCCGATCCACCACCGATCATCTCGTAGAAATTCAGCTGTACATTCGTGAGGTTGGCGCTCCCACAGAGTTTTTTTGTCCCTGTTCCTTGAAATCAAAAAGGCATATGACGCTACTTGGTGATAGGGAATTCCGAGAGACCTCTCAGAAATTGGTAAACGTGGCACAATGCTTAGCGTAGTATAAAGTTGCGTATGAAAGCGTAAATTCCTGTTTAGATTTGGCGATAGCTTGCCGAAGTCATTTATGCAGTAAACAGGGGCACCGCAGTCTGGAAGTTGTACCATTTTTATTCTGTATTACGGTAAATTATGCCCCGAAGTGTCTTTTACTCTGTGTATGTAGAGAACCTTAGGGTTTATTTATTTATATTGTTATTCAATTCTGCCAGCTGCCTTTTGGTAGCCAAGGCAGGAGTCGGTACATCACGTTTACATATTAATGGTCGATCAAGAAAAGAACAATAGTGACAGCTACAACGGAGAACCACATAGGGACAGAGTAAACTTACTGCGAAGCGAATCAGGAAAAAACAAAGCAAGATGCAAGAGCGTTACATTCAAATCCGAAAATAAAGCATCAAAAGCGTACCAGTGAAAAACTGAGAAAACAATACTTATTGGCTAGAACTGTATGCTGAAAAAATGCATTGGGTGATGTCAACATTGTAAGGTAACTTGTTCCAGTCGGCTATCCTTCTTGGATAGACAGACACCTTGTATGTATTGGTTCTGCACTGAGGTATTATAAGTGTTTTGTCGTGTTTGTGCCGAGTCGGTCGGGTTCTGTTCTACTGCATATAAGTGTGCAATTCAATTTTGGTATGATTATTAGCGATCGGAAATAACATATTCAAACGCGGCATTTTTCGACGAGATTCCAAGGTGGGAAGAGCGGAGCGGCTGAGAAGATCAGATATCGATACCTGTCTTCCGTAGGCGTGGTGCATGAACTGCAGGGCCTTTCTCCGAACCCGCTCAACATTTTTTTACATTCGGTTTAATGTGCGTATCCCACGCCACGTCCGCATATTCCAGTATGGGACGCACGAGAGAAGTATAACCTAGAAGTTTTGTTTTATTGGCTGCATGTTTTAACCGGTGTCTATTAGCCATAGTCTTTTGGATGCCACTGAAGCTGTTTTTACTGTGCAGTTTAAGTTGGAGCCCGGCTCCAACTGAGGTTCGAGGTGATCCTTACGCCCAGATACTTAAATTGATCTACTGGTTCGAGAGAAGCGCTATTAATTTTGTAACGATATACCAATGGATATTTTTTGTTTAAGTTCATTTGTCTCCATTTTGTGATATTAATGTCATCCTCCAGTTTTGGCACCAATTACTAACTGCACACAAGTAGTTATCTAGAATGAGCTGGTCACCTTCGATAAGGATTGTATTGTCACGTGGTGCTGACGTTGTCTAACACAGTAGTAATACTGTGAACGAGAAAACCAACTTTTATTGCGCGAACCTGTGCCCACAAAAACAGGCTACACTTATAGCTCAACGATAGCGGCGAACACGGCCGGCGATCGTCGAAAATCTGATCAGCGGGTCGAGCGCGTCGGCTTTTATACAGCAGTCGTAGGATGTTCCAGACGAATCGCTTGGACCCGCGTGTCTTCCACAAAGTTCTACACCATTCGCGTCACGTGATGAAATCAGATAACATAAGGTTCGGCGACAAGAGACAGCGGATAGAAACTTCGGATACATGCAAGTGCGTTCCGCGCTGTCGGTTAGCATTTGTTAGGCGGCGAAACGTGTCCCCCGATAAAGACAAGTACATGTGTCAGTATGATAAATTACCCAGTCAACTGCAAAAAGAAAAAAAAACGGGCCCGCACCAGAGAGTCAAGGTTTCTCACGCGCCTAACTTGGTATCACCACACGATGGCCCCAGTACAACAGCCCCTGCTCTACAGACAACTCGTGTACTCTTTTGCAGAATTCCGCCATTTCTCTGCTGTCATCTTCTACGACATAGGGCCACCCTTCAGTCACGTACCTGCATATCGTTTGCAAAAAACCATGAGCTGCTGCGAGTGCTTGAATCTCTTGGTGGGAAACCGCTGGCTGGTCCCATTCGTCCATGATAAGCACCATTTCCGACAGATCTTCGGTTTCCGCTAGCGGCTCCTGCGGCGATTGTGGCAAACGGCTTAGAGCGTCAGAAATTAGCATCTGTTTGCCAGGTTTACAGATCAGCTTTTACTGGTATGCCCCGAGCAAAAGCGCCCAGCGCTGAATTCGGGCGGCAGCCATGACAGAGGTTTGACAATCCTGTCTGAAAAGGCCCAACAAGGGGCGGTGGTCCGTTACAAGCATGAACTCCCGTCCCAACAGGTAATCGCGGAACCGTGTGACGCCAAATACCAGGGCTAAAGCCTCACGCTCAATTTGGGAGTGTTTTCTCTCTGCTGAGGCGAGCGTTCGTGATAGGAAACCAATTGGCCTGTCTTCACCATTTATTCGATGGAAAAGGGCAGCCCCGACACGTCAGGTGATGCGTCGCATTCCAACATCAACTCCAGCTGCGGATTAAAGTACGTTAGCACTGGGGTGGAACACAAGCATCCTTGACCTTCTGAAATGCCGCGTCTTCTTTTTAGTGGCAAACGCATTTTGCACCTTTTTCAAGAAGACTGTACAAGGGTGAAAGTATAGTGGAAAGATTTGGCAAAAACTTAGTGTAAAGTGTAACCATTCCCACAAAGGATCGCAACTCAGCAACATTTCGCGGTGACGGGGCTAGCCTGATTGCATCCACGTGCTTCTCAAGTGGGTGTAGCCCTCCAGCATCGATACGATGGCCAAGATATGTCACTGATTGTTCACCAAACTTGCACTTGTCGGAACGAAGCTTGATACCGTTCTCGCGGAAACGCTGTAGCACAGCTTGCACGTTTAGGTTTTCAGCATCGCTGCTCTCGGCTATCAGGACGTCGTCCAGATAAGTCTGCGTCCCTTTTAGCCCTTGCAGCACAGATTCAATTTTCCTTTGGAATATCGCTGTAGCTGATGCGACGCCAAACGGTAACCTGTTGTAGCAAAAGAGCCCCTTTTGTGTGTATCACTGCTAATTTCCGCGAGTCTTCATCTGGCTCGACCTGATTGTAAGCATCGCGAAGGTTTAAAATACAGAATTTTTTTCCTCCAAACAGGTTTGCAAAAATATCGTCTGTGACAGGCAAGGGGTACTGCTCAACATGGCACACAGGGTTTAGTGTAACCTTGAAGTCCCCGCAAATACGCATTGTTCCGTCCTTCTTTAAAGCTGGCACGATGGACGTTGCCCATACGGAATGAGGGACTGGATATATTATACCACCTGAAACTAATCTTTCAAGCTCCTTAGACACTTTATCACGAAGTGCAAAAGGAATTTTCCTTGCCTTGAAGAACTTGGGGTTTGCTCCGGCCTTGATGTGCATTCGGGCTAGCGGGCCTTTCATGAGACCAGCGCCTTCAGTGAAAAGGTCGGAGTGTTGCTAGAGCAGCGTCGGCAGGTCCTGCAAGGCTTGTTTTGGCACAGGATCCGTCGAATACATGCTCAGCACCTGAATGTGTTCATCGGTTAATTTTTTCAGCAGGTCCCGACCGCATTGACTGGGGCCATTGCAGTCTAAAACTGTGAGACTGCACTGCACTGTTGTACCTTCATAAGAAACTGGCATTGTCACTGCACCCAGAAGCGGCAACTTTCCGAGATAGCACGAAAGCTGCACTTCCACCTTTTGTACCTGCGGCCATCGGTGAGAGTGCAATTTGCAAATGTTCTTGGGAATGACACAAACAGGGCAACCAGTATCGATGTCCATCATTATTTCTAGTCCATTCCACGCAAACGATTTCCTGATGGGCGGTATGACAGAGCGCGTGCTGGTCAAGGACCAGATTTGTAACGTGCTGCTATCACTCTCTTCGCTTTCTGTCGCCTGATCAGTTCCTGCTTGCATTTTGCTTGTTTAATTTGCCGCACACATTCTCGCTAAATGCCCTGGCCGTGCACACTTGTTACATTTGTGCTTGATTAGTCGACAAGCATCGGTCTTTTGACCACGCTTACCGCAACATTTTCATTGTTGCACGCCTTGCGACTTCGCGCGCGATTCGTATTGACCAGAGAAATTTATCACTCTTGATTGTTCTTGGTCCGTAACAATACCTTGCGAATCGCGTTCAGCGCTCTCTGCGGCAAGGGCAAGAACCTCAGCTTCTTCAAGGTTTAGATCTTTCTTCGCTAGCAGCTGCTTCTGCACATTCTTGGATCTGACGCCGCACACAATACGGTCCCTTATCATTCTCTCCAGCATAGTTCCAAAATTGCAGTTGTGTGCCATCTGCCGTATTGCCACTATGAATGCGTGTACAGATTCCCCTTCATGCTGGCAGCGATGGAAGAACTTGAAACTTTCAGAAATTTCATTCGGTACCGGGTTGTAGTAGCTGTTTAAAGTCTGCACAACTTCTTTGTAGGTCAGGGCGTTAGGCTTTGGTGGGACTACCTTTCCGTTCAAAATTTCTATTGTCCTTGTTCCAAGCTAAGCTACCAGCAGGGCTCTTTGCTTAGCATCGTCCTTCCCATCATTCGCTTCGAAATAGGCTTCAACCTTGACTAGGTACGCCTGCTACTTATCTTTTCCGCCTTCAAATTCCGGCAGCCTGTGTGCCATGGTCGGTGGTGGGCTCATTCTGCTTGGCTTCCTTGCTGCAGCAGAATCCTCGTCGCCACTGTTACGTTCTACCAGTCAAAGGCCGGCAGCTACGCGATGAAATCCAGGCCGATTCGCAGACCAAAAAGACGACGCTTTATTTCCAGCTAGGAAATATATATAGAAGAGAAAAGAGAGAAAGAAGGAAAGGGGGACCATCGACGCATGCGCGGAGAGGCGCACGTGGCTCCGAATAGGCTCTCTGCAGCACCCTTCTATTCCGTTTAGCTCTTTACACAACTGCATAGTTGTGGTGTTTAAAAGCAAACGCGAGATTACCGACCCCTGAGACGTGCCTTTGTTTGGCATACCGAATTTTTAGTTTCTCAGGTTGCCAACCCAAATGATGGCCGTTCTGTCCGACAAGTAGTTTTGTACATGCTCATCAGAGCCGTTCGCCTGGTGGTTGCGGAGTACCGCCTCGTGCGCCACGCTTTCAAAACCGCTCTTGACATCGATTGCAAGAATGGAGTACTTGTGACATTTTTCGAGGTAGTTTATTAGGCCTTCTTTCAGTTGTAGTAGCCCATCTTCCATGGAAAGATGTTGCCTGAACCCGGGCGTTGTGTTGGACATCAAGTCATTGCCTTCGAGGTGACGAGTGAGGCGTTGGTGCACCCTGTGTTCTTTCAGCTTTCCTGCGCCACGATGTCAGGGAAAGGGGGCGGAGATTAGATTCATTGGGCTATGTAATACTGCAGGTTTCGACATGTTTCCATGCTCAGGGTTTCGCCACTCTCTCAGCAGTCGTTCGCATAATTTAGTACATTGTTTACTCAATCTTTTTCGCGATTTCAGGGTACTTTGGGGTCAGTTACCATGTCCATTTCCAGCGAGGTGTTTCGAGTTAGCTTTGCCAGTGCCACCTCGATCCCTGCATAGGAAAAAGTCTGTACAATTAGTGAATGGGTGTGCGTTTGTACGACTTCGTCTTACTCTTGCTCGGAGTTTTTCCTCCCATGAGGTTATTTTTGATTTCTTCCAATATTTGCTGCTCTGTTCCTTGGTGATAGAAGAGTAACTTTGCAAGGCTACGACCCCAAACAATGAAGTCCTCCTTACCTCAGTAAGGAAGTCTTCATTGCTGTGAGGCCCTCTTATGTCACTCTTAAAGGTTCAGTATTGAGGGACCCTCGATGAAAGCTTCCTTGGTGCCTCCTCAGCGTAACGTTGTTCCGTAGCTACCTTCATGCGTCCTTACGCTGCGCCTGGCCCTGAACGAGCGCTTCACCATCGGGATAGCCGGGATAGAATGTGACACCCTTACATTGTTCGTTGCATACGTTGCGATTCGCGGTTAAAATGACTTTCGACTAATTCGCGGGTGGTGTTGTGCACCCCGAGTCATAGTAGGAGCTGCGTAGACTGATGTTATGGTAGTCCCAGCGCTGCCTTTAGTGCCGTACTGAGGGGTGGGGGGGGGGCTGTTCATCGGTTGCATCTCGGTAGTCAGATTATGTTAGGGGAGGTGGTAAGTTAATTGGCTAATTATGAGGGCTTGCCCAATTCGGAGTACATCTTTATTTTTTGCTCCTTGTCGGCGGTTTGTAATGTTCTCTATCATGTGCATTACTTGGGTGAGTTGTTGGCGGAGCATGTGTAGGGTATGTGTGGCCTTCCCGTTGTGTTGTATGTGAAGGCCTACTACACTTAGTCTGTCTACCCTTGGAATAACGTGGGCTTTGAGATGCAATGTGATGGCTCGTAGAATATCGGCCTTATTGCGTTTTTTCAATACAAGCAGGAGCTCCGACATCTCAACTGTGCAGGTGAGTCCTCCCGCTGATGCGTACTCTTGTACTATATTTACTGCTTCCTGTAGTGCGCCATCAATAGCGCCATCTGACCCTGTGGTCACCCAGCTTGTAACATCATCGGTGTACAGGGCCTGCTGTACGTTCGGAAGTTTGTCGAGGAACGGTGGTAGCTTTGCCATTGGCACATTGAACAGGGTGGACGAGAGAACAGAGCCCTGGGGACTCCCTTCGCCGGAAAGCTTTATTATATCCGACAGAACTCTTATCCATAATCCTTCCCAATGCCATGTCTCTGAATACATCCTGTAAACACGCTGCGAATATTATTTCAGATATGGTATCTCCCCGCCTTACACCCTTCTTTATTGGTAATTCGTTGCTTTTTAAGGAGGAATTCAGTGGCTGTGGAGCCACTATGAATATCGTTCACTATTTTTACATATGGCTCGTCTACACCCTGATTCCGTAAGGTCTGCATGACTGCTGAGGTTTCGACTGAATCAAACACTTTTTTGTAATCAATAAAAGATACATATAAGGGTTGGTTATATTGTGCACATTTCTCTATCACCTGATTGATACTGTGAATATGTACTATTGTTGAGTAGCCTTTATGAAATCCTGCCCGCTCATTTGGTTGACAGAAATCTAAGGCGTTCCTGATTCTATTCGCGATTACCTGAGTAAATATTTGTAGGCGACGGACAGTAGGCCCATAGGTCTATAATTTTTCAAGTACTTGGAGTCCCCTTTCTTAAGGATTAAGATTATATTTGCGTTCGTCCAAGATTCCGGTACGCCCGAATTCATGAGGCATTGTGTATAAAGGGTGGCCAGTTCTTCTAAAACGATCTGCCCATCATCCTTTAACAAATCTGCTGTAACCTGATCCTCCCCAGCTGCTTTCCCCTTTGCCTAGCTCCCAAGGCTTTCTTTACTTCTTCCGGCGTTAATTATGGAATGTCAAATTCCTCTAAACTATTCTCTCTTCCATTAGCTTAGTAGGTGCCACTGGTACTATATGAATATCTATAGAACTCCTCAGCCACTTGAACCTTCTTATCCATATTAGTAATTAAATTGCCGGCTTTGTCTCTTAACGCATACATCTGATTCTTGCTTATTTCTAGTTTCTATTTCACTCCTTTTAGGCTTCCTCCATTCCTGAGAGCTTGCTCAATTCTATCCATATTATACTTCCCTATGTCAGCTATCTTGCGCTTGTTGATTAACTTGGGAAGTTCTTCCAGTTATATTCTAGCTGTAGGGTTAGATGCGTTCATACATTGGCGCTTCTTAATTATCTCTTTTGTCTCCTACGATAGCTTACCGGCGTCCTGTCTAACGAAGTTACCACCGACTTCTATTGCATAGTCCTTAATCATAGCGATAAGATTGTCGTTCATTGCTTCAACACTAAGGTCCTCTTCCTGCGCTAAAGCCGAATACCTGTTCTGTAGCTTGATCCAGAAATTCTCTCTTTTCCTTCTCACCACTAACTCATTGATCGGCTTCTTATGTACCAGTTTCGTCCGTTGCCTCCTCAAGTCTAGGCTAATTCGACATCTTACCATCCTATGGTCCCTGCAGCGCACCTTGCCGAGCACGTCCACATCTGGTATGATGGCAGGGTTAGCGCAGAGTATGAAGTCTATTTCATTTCTAGTTTCGCCGTTCGGGCTCCTCCATGTCCTTTCTGGTTAACCCGCTTGCGGAAGAATGTATTCATTATCAGCAAGTTATTCCGTTCTGCAATCTCTACTAATAACTCTTCCCTGCTGTTCGTAGAAATTATGCTGTATTTCCCCACTGACTTGTCTCCAGCCTGCTTGTTGCCTACCCTTGCATTGAAGTCGCGAATCAGTATAGTGTATTTTGTTTCGACTTTACCCATCGCCGATTCCACATCTTCAGAGAAGCTTTCGACTTCCTCGTCATCATGACTGGAAGTAGGCGCATAGACCTGTACGACGTTGAGTTTTTCCCTCTGTTTAAGTTTCTCAACAAGACCTGCCACCCTGGAAGTACTTAGTGTGCCGTTAAGGTGGTCGCAGATGTTGTGCCAATTGTTATTGGTGACGCTGGTGGCGTATTCTTCAGCTTCTGCTGAAAAACTCAGCAACAGTGCTGAACAACGGGACGTGACTGAGACGAAGCGCTTACTTTAAACCGATATTTTATTGCGCACACATAAATATATACAGAGGCTTGAATAGGCAGGAAGGAGGGAAGAACATATAATAGGAATACGTTGTCAAGAAGACAGTGACAATGTATGATGTGAAACAGCACAACTAAATGGTCGCCGTCATCCACGTGCAAAATACGTGAGTTCCTTCGTGAGAACAAACACTGAAGGCCAACTTACGCACATATCACCTTTTTTCCCGATGCAAAAGCCCTCATACATCTCACGTGTAAGCTGTCACCGTAGCGTCTTACTATTTTGAATTTGTGAAACAATGCCCGGCTATCACACCGGAAGCTAGGCACGGCTAGGTGGCTGCCAACACATGCCTTTATAAAATTTGAATGTTCTTGGAGCTGGTCATTGATTCAACGGCCAGTTTGGCCAACGACCAATTCTACATTGTGGCAGCAATCAACGGGCTTTTTTGTGTGTTTCTTATCACACGTGCGGGGCTGCGTCTCTTCTCTATTCACTTTTTGGCACATACTGGAGAAGGTTTTGTGAAAAGTTACTCTAATTCCTGCTTTATGTTCTACTGTTCGTATAGGATTAGACACTTAGTGCAAATAGGGAATGACCACGGTTCTTGCATTTGAACTTTCCTCTTTTTGATTGTTGCGTTTGTTTCACGGCTCCGAATGGAGCCGTGAATCTCGATGTGACATTAAGCGCCCATTGTGACTGATGTAGGTTACTGCGTGTGGCAGATGGTTTGCAAGCTGCGCCACGCTAAAAACAGCAGTTCTCTTGTTATCGGCCGGGTAAGACAGGCAACAACTGACTGTTTCTTTTGTCCTCACGTTGACATTACCCTCAAGGCCTAACACTGTGTTGTCCACGCCCCTTAACGGGAAAGTAGTTGATTGAAACTAACATGCCATGATTATCTCGAAACAGAAGCGCTCCAGGATAATCAAACTGAAGTTGTCTTGAATATCATTGTCCTAACGTTTCAATATAGATACATGCCATAAACGCAAAAACAAGTATATAATTTGCGAATTATTTGTTCAATTTATAAACGAGAAGAAAGGGGGTTAACCGAGGGGCCCAATTTTTATTAGTCATATCACAAGAAGCGAACAAACACTATCACCAAGAGGGAAATTACTTGTGCTTAATAAATGAAATAAAGAAACAATAAATTAACTGAAATGAGAGTGGAAGAAAAAGCAACTTGCCGCATGTGGGGAACAATCCCACAACCTTCGCATTTCGCGTGCGATGCTCTACCAATTGAGCTACCGCGGCGCCGTTTCTCCATTCACTTTATTGGGTAGTTATGTTTCCTAGTAGAAACAATAGGAAAAATAAATACCCAAGAAAGTGGATGGGGAAACGGTGCTACGGTAGCTCAATTCGTAGAGCATCGCACGAGAAATACGAAGGCTGTGGGATGGTTCCCCACCTGCGGCAAGTTGTTTTTTCATCCACTCTCATTTCAGTTAATTTATCGTTGCTTTATTTCGTTTATTACGCAAAAGTAAGTTCCTCGATGTTGTCCTTTGTGTCAGTGTTCGTTGGTTTCTTGTAATCTGTTCAATATATGTTTGTTGACTCACTTGTCACGAGAACTGTGTTTGCCAAAGAGCCTAACCAACTGCAAAAGCAGAGTTTGCACAGCTAGGTTTGCGCTTTCATTAAACCTACTTGTAGTTCCACTTCGAAACCCCTGTATAGGTAAGCCGCAGCGCGTAAGCCGCAGCAGACCCACAGGACGCCTATTCCAACAGCGTGTGTTCAGCGCCCTGTGTGTGTTATTTGTGCGGTGGTTCCTTGTGTATATTGCGCTGCGCTTTAGCTTAATATAGATATCTATCGTCTGAAAATTATACATAGCTGGAATATTCTGCTACACCCCTTCTTCCGTTAGCCAGTTCTGGAAATTCGGAGTGGTACTCATTGCCGTAGGTGCCCTTTCAACAGAGTCTTAGCCATCTCTAGGATCTCGATTTCATGGCATGGGCTTCGCTCGTACCTTTCATTCAAAAAAAATTATGACCTTGCTGTTGTTGATAACAAACATGTTTCATTATACAATTTTTTGTTGTGATAAGCTGTGGAACGGCTTGACAGCCAATCATAGCAGCTGTGACACCACAGTTATCCCTAGAAGCAGTACTCGTCTCTATAAGCAGCAGCAGCGGTGGCATAGATGATATAAGCGAGACAGTCTGTGTAGAAATATATTCTTCATTAGGTCCGAGTATCTGCTAGGCAGAGGATCCACTTTCAACATCACTGAACCGCAGTTAAATCCAGGCGGGGCTCTGCGGATTTTCTCCGTACCTATTCACTGAATAGCACTTCGCAAATGACTTTTGTGTTCCTACAGCTGTCGCTAGAATCAAAGGCCGACATTAAGACGATCGACTAGGAAAGAGTGCCCATAGAGCTATCACTCGAAACGTCGTGGATATGGTAAGCTGCTATAGAAATCCCTACGCGAGTTCTATCGCAAACTGTAGCGGCTATATTCCCGTGCATGCAAATCTACTGAACGCTCGGGTACCGCCTTTCAGGTACATGTTAAGGAAGCACAGATCGTCACACTGAATTGATAGCCCTTTCCTGCGGCGTTGCCCTTAGCTGCTTCCAGCTCGACGTCACTGGGGAGGTAGGACGTAATCTGAGCAAAGCAAGCATGTTGACACATTTTACGGTGTAAGCGAGACAGTCCTACAGCTTGTACGAATATGACTTCACGATGTTGCTCCCAGAAAGGAGGAAGGCGAACAATAGAGGCTTGAAGAGCCATTGGAGGTGATGCGGTAGACACGGTTTCTTCGTGGGAAGCACTGTGTTCCGCCTGTAGAGGTCATCACTGTAGATGAGGGGCATATAGAACACCAGCCTTTGTCAGGGATAAGAACACTCCGATGATAGTAATGTGTGATAGGAGATTAGACTGTTTCAATTGTGAGGCCGAATGCGCGTGACTTGTGGCCTGGTAATGGATGAAGCAGAGGAGAGGCCAGTGTCCGGCGCTGAGTTTTCTTGAAGCAGAAGCGGGGCTCGGCAGCTCTCGGCAGTTTCGTTGACCTGCAGTACTGTTTTACCTCAGTATTGGGTGGTTTCAAGTCTCTCACTAACCTTATTTATTGGCATTTCTTGCATCAGTCGTCTTGGGCTGATGTCAACCAATTATCTTGGCCTGGCGCGATCCGCCTGGTCAGGATCCCTGCAAACGAATGAATTGTCCTTATGTTCATTTTTTTCGCAGTGGCATCAGCGCCATTCCTGTGGCGCTCGTGCCTGGAAATGGAGGTTCCATCAGGATCACGAGTCCACAAGCTGTACAGAAGGAACTTAAGACCATGTCCAAAAACTTCCAGACCATCACTGACGTGCGAGCGTTCGGACGGGGCGTGATAGTGTGTCGATCAGCCGACCAGACCTGTGTTGAAGACCTACTGAAATGCACTTCATTCGCTTCCACCCCGGTGTGTGCCTTTATTGCGCCTCACTTTGCGCGCACGAACGGTTTCGTACGGGGCGTAGACTCCCAATTAAGTCTAACTGAAACCATGGACAAGCCCTGCGCAGCACGCGTCATTGCAATTTACCATTGCAATCGACGGGTAAATAATGAAAGGATTCCGACGGAATCAGTAACTGCAACGTTTGTGGGCGCACCATGTCCATCAAAAATAAAGGTGTGGCCTTTTGTGTTCTGTATTTAACCAGTCTCGTCACGTACAATCCAATGTCAGAATTGTTGGAGATTCGGGAAAAAAATACACAACTTATGGGGTTTTACGTGCTAAAACCACTTTCTGATTATGAGGCACGCCGTAGTGAAGGGCTCCTGAAATTTAGACCACCTGGGGTTCTTTAACGTGCACCTAAATCTTAGTAGTGATACGAACTCGTCGTCGGTTCCGCTTGGACGTGCTTTTCCGTAGCTCCGGATTTTCGTCCCGTTTGCTGGTTTTTTTCCCCGCTGCTGGAACTCTGTTGTTTATGGACCGCTTTGGCGGTTCGTAATTACTACTGGCGCCTATCTACAAGGTCCGTCGTCATCTACACCCTCCTGCTGCGTCGTCCAACTCGAGATCTTGCGCGGCTTCGCGAGTGCGACTGCCTCCGCGGCACTCGCCGCGTCGGTGCGGAGCATCCAAGCTGTTGTCCGCTGCGTCGAAAGAGCAGAACATTACCGATGCAACTGCCATCCAAGTCAGGAGCGTCTCCTTCTTGGGGACAAGTGCAACGTGCAAAGGTGGTACCCTGAGCATGCACACCACCAACGTGGAGCAGAACAGCCCTGCTGTCGTGGCGCACACCTCGGCCAAGAGAACGAAGGAAGCTACTGGCCTTCCAACGGATGAAAATGCAGCTCCAGCAGCCCCGAAAAGACCTCGCTCATCAGAAGGCCTGCCCGCACGACCGACACGCACGTCTCCAGAGTCGCCAACGACATCGTGGCACAAAGTGGTTATCAAGTCTCATGCTAGGTATGACATGTCCACTCTGCACAACCGTATCATTCAAGCGGCCCTGGACGCCTGCCTCGCGACTTCCCGATTTCAAGGTTTGGCTCTACACAAACCCACTAATACGGTCCCAGTATGGGTGTCTGCTATGGCCTTAGTTTATAAACTCGAAGAACTACAACAAATACAAGTCTCGGAAGAACGTGTCCTTCCAGTCAATGCGTACCTCGCCAGTGGTACCGAGTTAAGACGCTACGTGGTTAATGGCGTTGACCTTGACGAAGAAACCGAGAGGCTCCTGCGGAAACAATCGTGTCCCACACACAAGGTCGTGGCTTCTCGCTACCTAGGCAGCTGTTTTACGTGCCTAATCACGCTTCAAGATCCTAATTCCCCACCTGAACGTATCCTGTATTACAGTTGCGTACTGCGCCCGCGTCCGTTCAAGCCTTCCGTTGTGTACTGCTACTCTTGCTTTAGACAGGGACACATGAAATCATCCTGCCCCTACCCACCCAAGGACGACACCGTGGAGCCTGAACCGTCAGCATCGTTTAGATGCGGCCCATGCCAAACAGACCATCATGACATCACTTCCACGACGTGTCCTACGAAGTTGAAGGCCACTAAGAAGGCTCGACAACGCCATTCTCAACAGCCAGCAGGGATCCCTCGAGATCCATCAATGAAACAAGTCCGTGTGTACAACCGTTACGCCGTTCTGGCCTCACTGGAAGAGGACGCTAGCCAGGTGACAATAGCAAGCACAGCGACAAGTGAGGCTACCGCTCGTACCTATAGCGCAGCTGTTAGGTCGTCCACTTCACGACCGCAACGGGCATCACATTCGATTGAAGACACGCCGCTTCCTTTGGCACACGAAGAGTTCGAGATCGATGCTCGGCTGGCCAACCTTGAAAAGGAAATCCAACGTCTCAAGGAATGTCGTAGAGTGCTCCGGCGTCGTCATGACGGAGCGCGGCCGTCGCATTCGCCGTCGGCGTTAGTCCTGCTCATATGGCTAACCCGGCATCTGTGTCGAAACCTCTTTTACCCCAAGAACTCCTGCGCTTCGTTGCGCAACAGCTCCAGCATCTCACCTCGGTTCTACTGGCCAATCTTAATCTATGATGGCTGCTACGTTTTCAAGTGTGCCAGAAGGCATCTTACAGTAGAACTGTCGCGGCATCGCGGGGAAGGTCGGAGAGCTGCGTCAGCGTCTCAGATATGGGAAGCTGCGTGTTTGGGCTCTACTGTTTCAAGAATCCTGTGGTCTGCCACCCATTCCAGGATTTGTGGCGTACTCATCGCCTTCAATGTTGGATTGTAGGAGTGCTACGCCCGATGTCCCTCCATGAAAGGCTGCAGCGTATGTAAGATGCACTCTTCATCGGACTCGCGTTGACCTTTCACGGTGGTGTACTCTATGGCAAGAAGTTGTGGCCGTATTGGTTCGTCTCCAATCTCCAATGCACGGACGTTATCATCGTTTCGTACTATGCCCGCCACTACAGCGGTTGTGCGGCTCGGTTATGTCTCGGCTGGCTGGCGCACCTACGACAGAAACATCCTGGTTGCCCCACCATGGTCGCAGGAGATATTAACGCGCCCCACATCACATGGGGATACGCTATTTCCAGTGCGCGTGGTACATGTGTGCTGCACACATATGTGGACGCCCAATTCACTCTGCTTAATAATGTGTCAGTGCCTACTCGTCGGCGTGACCACCCTCGCGCGCCACCACACCCACCGGACTTATCTTGGTGGCTAGGAAGGACGACCGTCTCGTGGTCATGTGAACCTCACTGCTGGGGTAGCGACCATCATACGATTCACATTGGCTTGTCTTCGGGCGGAACAAGCCGCCTCCGCCGACTATGTCGAGTGGTAGACTGGGATCGACACAGGGCGGTATCAGAAAACAATGTATCCAACTTCATGCTGGACCCGTCCCATTGTCTTAAGGTGGCAATACTTGAGGCGAAATGTACGTCGCGGGTTGATGAATAGCGAACCTCTCCTGATTTGCAAATTCTCCGTCTATGGGCGTCGCGCCGTCAAGCAGAATTTGCATCAGAACGTGACCCTGCATCAAATGCCCTTCGCTTAGAGGCCCAACGCCTTACTGCAGTAGCTCGGCGCCATGAACACCGCTTAGAACGTGGCCACTGGATGGACTGGTGCTCTTCTCTCGGACCTTCGTCGTCCAATGCCTGCATTTGGCGCATCTTCCGTGTAATGGAACGTAGTCGACGCCCTCCAGAGTCTGCAGCCTGCGCCCTGTTAGCATCGGGCCAGACACTGGCAGTATTCGCAGAAACTGTCGCCCACAGCTTTATTCCGGCTTTGGACACAGCACCGCCTCCCTTCGTTGTTCAAAATTGCCTTCCCGCGGACGCAGGCACGCCGCCTACGCTCTCCGACATCGATGGTATACAATCTGTCCTCACTATGGCGGAATTTTTAGCGGAAATAGAGCTGTCGCAGCCATGCAAGGCACCAGGACCGGATGGCATACCGTATCAACTTTATAAAAACACGGAAGGCAAGGTTCTCGAAGTGCTGTTGGGGGCCATAAACGAAGCTTGGGCTGCAAGAGTCATTCCCGATTCTTGGCGGCATGCAGAAATGGTCCTTATTCTCAAACCCGGAAAACCCCAAGATAATATCGCTCATATACGCCCAATGGCACTAACCTCAACGTTAGGCAAGATGATGGGGCGTATGCTCGCGACACGTATTACATGGTGACTCGAGCGGTACTCATGGTATCATCGTGGCCAAATCGGCTTCCGCGCTCATCTAGGCGCAGAGGATGGCCTTGCGTACCTATCTTCTATGGTTCTCATCGGAGGCCCCTCCCAAAGAATTCGCACGATTCTGGCAATGGATATTCGTAAAGCGTACGACCATGTGAGTCACGAAGCAATTCTCTGAATTCTTCTTTGGCTTCAGTTCCCTAGCCGTGTCTGCACATTTGCCGAAGCCCTCCTGTCCGCTCGTCCCTTCTCCATTCGCCTGGCTGGCCAAGCAGCAGGTCAGTTCGTCGCACATCGGGGTGTCCCACAAGGCTCTGTGCGCGCACCAGTCGTTTTCAATATTGCTCTCCTTCCACTAGCTTGGAAGCTAGCCACGATACATAACGCACATTGCATAATGTACGCAGATGACATCACTGTCTGGTCAGTTGATCCTGAAATCTGCCACGAAGAACAAACGCTCCAAGAGGCCCTAAACATGACGCACAACTGGTGTGCTAAGATAGGCCTTGACATTTCCAAGGAGAAGACGACGAACATGTCAGTAGCGAACAAGTATGGGCACCGTCTACTGGCACTCCGGCCTCTTCAGTTGACTCTGGATCAGCAACCATTACACGAGGTTTAAACTCTCCGTGTATTCGGCCTTGAAATGGATTCCTCCAGATCAGCGGGACCATGGGTCAAGAATGCAAAGCAACAGGCCGCAGAAACGATAGAGTTGATACATCAGATTGCGAAGAAATCTGGTGGAGCGAGCACCAACATGGCTCATCTTCTTGTCCGTTCTGTATTGCAACCACGACTCGACTACTGAGCCCACTTTCATCATCTGACGAAGGCACAATGGGCTCGCCTTGAGGCCGCTAATAACGGAGCCATGTGGTCCATAACGGGACTACCACGTCTCACTCCGTTGCCAACTCTACACGCCGAGTCCCAACTCAACACTATTGACGAACTCGTACACCAACGTCGATGCGTGCGCACCCTAAAGCCATCATATTTCTGCTCGGCTACTTCACTGGCCCGGTACATGGGACATGAAATACACAATCCAACATCTACGAGACCCGATGTAGCTCCATGGAAAAGGGTACAATTAAGTGACCATAAGCCTCTTGGTCGTCTGTATAGCCCGGTTTCTCGTCAGGCGAATGCCCATGTTTCCCACCTTCATCGCGCCGATGACAATCAAGACGACGCGACTCTTGTAGCATACACTGAGGCCAGTGTTAATGGCACCATGATCCACACAGCTCTCGTGTGTCCATTGATACCAGAGGCAGGCCAGACGTGCTCGTATGTTGCCGATCCTGCACCACCGGCCTACCCTGCTGAGCTTGCTGCCATATAAGACGGCTTGGCCGCGTTGCTACCTACTGTTCAAGATGCTCGACACTCTCAACTCATCATCCGCACAGACTCTACTCAAGCCATCCACGACATACGTAGGGTTTCTCAGTCCTATTCTCAGATAGCACTCACCGTCTTGCTGCCACTACGAATATCCTCATACGTATCCAGTGGGTGCCTCGAGCAGCCATGCCTGGTCCCCTTGAAGCAGATAGGGCAACCCACCCACAGATTACCATATACTCACTTCCACATTTTCCTGAACACGCCTGTGGACGACTGATCCGGGAAAAGGAAAACCTCCAACGTACCACACGAGCTCCCATACTTCCGTACCCATCGTAACCTCCTCTCGATACCCATCGAGAGGAGGTTACGTTAAGGAAGCTACGTGTCGGGGTCACGCTCACCCCGTCTGTGACCGCTCTCTGGCCACAACACTACCATGGTCCTTACGCCTCATCGTGCCCATTTTGCAACACAGAACTCCAAAATGTGACAGTGACACACCTATTATGGACGTGCCCAGGACTTCATCTAAGCCGTCTCCGCCACCTCCGGGAAACAGGCCTTCGGGGTGGCTGCCCACCCAACCTTGAACGTTGGATTCATGGACCACATCATCGTTCACTCCTAGATTTTTTACACGAGTCGAATCTGTTCGTGTATTTTTAACACCTCTTGTATTATGCCTAAGGGCACGCTTTCGAAAAAATATCTTAGTACACGGGTGTCTTCGCATTTCGCCCCCGCCGAAATACGGCTGCCGTGGCCGGGAATCGATTCCGCGACCTCGTGCTCAGCAGCCTAATACCATAGCCAAACCACGGCGGTTGGAGATTTGGGAACAGCGCAAGAGGATGTAAGTCGAGCTCGCGTTGCCGCATCTGTGGGGATGGCCATTCTTCAAGTGAATGCTCTGCACAATCTCAAAAGTGCTGTCTCTGTGGGGGAACACACACTCAGCAGACTATTCGAACTGCTCATCTCGCACTCAAGAAATACAAATTCTTGGAATAATCGACCACCATCGCTGCTCCTGAAGGGATTCAATTGCAGTTATTAAAGACAGGCCTCTGGTGTTACAGCGCGCAACACTCCAAGCATGGATCTTAATCTCTCGGAAGCAATTGACTTTGTCGTGAGAAAAGCAATCGCTAATGCTATGGGTAAATAGATATCAAGCCTACATGATTACTTAGCGCAAATCATTTCCAGTCAGATGATGCAAATAATGGAGACCACTAGACACCGATGCAGTCCCCAGTACCTAACGCCACACCTCGAATGCCTAGAATTGAGGTAGAGGCGCCTTCTAGATTTGTAGAACATTTCACAGACACTACTCCGATAGTCCCACCAGGTGAGGATGAGCCCTCTTATTCAGATACCGTTAGTGTCACATATATGGAACTTGAGACTCAATCTCCCAAACACATGGGATCCTCAATTTCTACAATTATGAAAGCGAAATCAAAGAAGAGCCGACCGACCGACTATGCTTAAAGAAAGTATTGTAAAGTGGCAGTTGCCGCTTCTGTGAGATCAACACCATTGGACATTTGAAAGTACTGCAGTGGAATTGTCACTCTATATTTTCACCTTCACCAGTTTTATCTTGACTGTCCATTCAACTTAATACACGTCATACTTCTTCAAGAAACTTGGCTTTCACTAGAGAATAGCTTTCATTTGAAAAGTTCTCGGTCTTTCCCATTAGATCAACACTCGCAAAGTGGAGGATTACTGATACTTGTTTCCAGTAAATTGTCACAAAGCAAAAGTTTGCTTTAAAATCATGGATTCCGACTGCGAAACTTTGGCAATAGATTTATGTCACCCAGGATATCATCCATTTTCACTTATAAATGCTTATTTTCTCACCAGTGTGCAAAGTTCGCGTCAACTTGAGAGGGCTATGGCTGCCTTGTAGTAGAGTGTACTAGAATGGGGGAGTGGGTCCAACGGATGCCACGGCAAGCGGCGAGAGTGAAGCAAAAAAGCGTTGAGATTTGTGGCGGCGCTGCCGCTCCCTTCTGGTGTTACGGCCAAGCTGGTGCCTCGGCGGCCCGGCGGAATCGCGCTTAGCGGAGGTGGTTACGGTGACACTTTTCGTACCTAGTATGCACAAAAAAAGAATACTATAAATTTACTGCTTTGCGACGAATTGGGGTTCCTCGCTTCTATTAAACAATGCCGTCTGCAGGACGTATACGCGCAGACGGCCCCCGCATACATCTATAGTTTTTCTTGTAACTAGGTGACTTGGCAGAGTGTTCGAAAGATGAAAGGATGAGCACACCTTGGTGAAAGAACTACTGTTGTGTAGGTGGTTGCAAAACCGTATACAGCAGATTCTAATTTCAGGCCAAGTTCTCGCTCTTCGGAGTCCCTAAAGACGAAGAAAGGCACCGGGCGTGGGAGCTCAATCTTCGCTGCACCGATCGGCGCTTTAGAAGCCACCGACTCCATTTGTGAGCTGCACTTTGACGCAAAGCGCATACTCAGGTATTATGTGCATATCATTGAAGGTGAGGAAGTATCTACACAGCGTGGAAAGCCTACGCCTTGGTCTTAAGCCGTACCCACTATCTTTTGCCGTATCTTCCCGAGTAATCTCTACGAGCACCCCACATCCGAGCAGCTACGCAAAAGAAAATGGTCTCACATGCAACAGATGAAGGCCGGTCATCAAAGAGAACTCCCCCGCTCTCAGTTGAACCTTCAATGGCATTAGATGCATGCGAAAATGGAAACCTGCGCGAGCTCAAAGACATAGGCAGCCGGTAATATGCTTCCTAATTGAAGCAAATATAAACAATGTGTTTTGCTTTGTTCACCCAAGGGAGCCGAAAAACCAGCTACGCCTCAGGCGTATGACGCGTAAATATAGGGGGAAGAACCTGCTATTCCGTAAATATTTTCAAAACACACGATGCACCTACAAAAGAAATGTGCTTCATGTAACGAATATTGTGGCGTACATTCTCCTTCATGTCAAATTGCTGCTGTTATTAGGACATTGGAGAAATTTAGTTAGCTTTCAATAAATCGGCTTGAGGAAAGCAGAAAACGACGGTTTACCAATCTTTATTTACCACCTAATTAGGTCACACAGTTCCTTGATTCCTGCACCTTGGTAGGACCATTACTGCACACATCAACCCCATTTATTTGCAGTATGAGCTCTGAATTTCCTTCCCTCACGACACAGTGAAAACATGCACTTAGGGTATAAAATGGAAAGCTAACGCGATCTATCTGATTGCGGTCATGCTCGAACGCACCTGCGACGCTGCGTTCGAGTGCGGCCATGCTTCTCTGTTCGGCACGCTAAGACGCTGCCGGGCGGCGCCTCCGGTGAGCCAAAGCCACCTAGAACATATTTTGGGCGAGCACGGCGCGGTGACGTTCAGAAGAAGGCGACGGTGGCGCCATCTGATGTTTGCAATAAAAAATGCCTCAGCGCGTACCCCTCGTTGCACCCGCTATCCCATTCTAGTACGCTCTACCTGTAGAAAAGAACGTTCGCATCATGATCATCATCATCATCATCATCATTATCATCATCAGCCCACTGCAGGGCAAAGGCCTCCGCATTTCCGCACGGCGTCCGCATTTCAATGGGGCGAAATGCGAAAACACCCGCGTACTGACATGTCATCATCATCATCATCATCATGGTTTCGCCCACTGCAGGGCGGTCAACCCCGGTCACGGACTAATTGTGGCCGTGTCGTCCCTGCAAACTTCTTAATCTCATCCGCGCACCTAACTTTCTGCCGCCCCCTGCTACGCTTCCCTTCCCTTGGAATCCAGTCCGTAACACTTAATGACCATCGGTTATCTTCCGTCCATTATTACATGCCCTGCCCATGCCCCATTTCTTTTTCTTGATTTCAATTAAGATGTCATTGACTCGCGTTTGTTCCCTCACCCAATCTGCTCTTTTCTTATCCCTTAACGTTACACCCATCATTCTTCTTTCCATAGCTTGTTGTTTCGTCCTCAATTTAAGTAGAACCCTTGTCGTAAACCTCCAGGTATCTGCCCCGTAGGTGAGTACTGGTAAGACACAGCTATTATACACTTTTCTCTTGAGGGATAATGGCAACCTGCTGTTCATGATCTGAGAATGCCTACCTAACGCACCCCAGCCAATTCTTATTCTTCTGATTATTTCCGTCTCATGATCCGGATCCGCCGTCACTACCTGCCGTAAGTAGATGTATTCGCTTACCACTTCCAGGGCCTCGCTACCTATTGTAAATTGCTGTTCTCTTCCGAGACTGTTAAACATTACTTTAGTTTTCTGCAGATTAATTTTCAGACCCACTCTTCTGCTTTGCCTCTTCAGGTCAGTGAGCATGCATTGCAATTCGTCCCCCTAGTTACTAAGTAAGGCAATATCAGCGAATCGCAAGTTACTAAGGTATTCTCCATGAACTTTTATCCCCAATTATTCCCAATCCAGGTCTCAGAATACCTCCTCTTAAAACACTCAGTAGCATTGGAGAGATCGTATCTCCCTGCCTGACGCCTTTCTTTATTGGGATTTTGTTGCTTTCTTTATGGAGGACTACGGTGGCTGTGGAGCCGCTATAGATATCTGTCATTATGTTTGCATACGGCTCGTCTACACCCTGATTCAGTAATGCCTCCATGAGTGCTGAGGTTTCGACAGAATCAAACGCTTTCTCTTTATCAATGAAAGCTTTATATAAGGGTTGGTTATATTCCGCACATTTCTCTATCACCTGATTGATAGTGTGAATATGGTATATTGTTGAGTAGCCTTTACGGAATCCTGCCTGGTCCTTTGCTTGACAGAAGTCTCAGGTGTTCCTCATTCTATTTGCGATTACCTTAGTAAATAGTTTGTTGGCAACTGACAGTAAGCTGATCGGTCTATAATTTTTCAAGTCTTTGGCGTCCCCTTTCTTATGGATTAGGATTATGTTAGCGTTCTTCCAAGATTCCGGTACGCTCAAGGTCATGAGGCATTGCGTATACAGAGTGGCTAGTTTCTCTAGAACAATCTGCCCACCATCCTTCAACAAATCTGCAGTTACATGACCCTCCCCAGCTGCCTTCTCCCTTTGCATAGCTCCCAAGGTTTTCTTTACTTCTTTCGGCGTTACCTGTGGGATTTCGAATTCCTCCAGACTATTCTCTCTTCCATTACCGTTGAGGGTGCCACTGGTACTGTATAAATCTCTATAGAACTCCTCAGCCGCTTGAACTATCTCATCCATACTTGTAATGATATTGCCGGCTTTGTCTCTTAACGCATACATCTGATTCTTGCCAATTCCTAGTTTCTTCTTCACTGCTTTTAGGCTTCCTCCGTTCCTGAGAGCATGTTGAATTCTATCTATATTATACTTCCTTATGCCAGCTATCTTGCGCTTGTTGATTAACTTGGAAAGTTCTGCCAGTGGTATTCTAGCCGTTGGGTTAGAGGCCTTCATACATTGGCGCTTCTTAATCAGCGCTTTCCTCTCCTACGATAGCTTACCGGCATCCTGTCTAACGAAGTTACCACTGACTTCTATTGCATACTCCTTAATGATAGCGACAAGATTGTCGTTCATTGCTTCAACACTAAGGTCCTCTTCCTGAGCTAAAGCCGAATACCTTTTCTGTAGCTTTATCCTGAATTCCTCTCTTTTCCCTCTCACCGCTAACTCATTGATCGGCTTCTAGTGTACCAGTTTCGTCCGTTCTCTGCTCGAGTCTAGGCTAATTCGACATCTTACTATCCTATGGTCAGTGCAGCGCACCTTGCCGAGCACGTGCGCACCTTGTATGATGCCAGGGATTTTTATTCGCATCACGTGTTGGGGGGGGGGGGGCTAAAAACGGATTTGTGGGGTAAGCGCTATAGGAGAGGGCTATTTATTGATAGTCACCTTTCATGTTAGAACGCGGAACCAATAACGTTTGCTAGAGGTCACTTTCGTTCGGTGTTAGATTTAACATTTTGTGCAGCGCTCGTATCACGGTTTCGCCTTAGGTAGCGGTTGACTCAGTAGCCAACAGTGATAATCATAGCGTGTCATTCGAAATAATTTTTCCAATAACATCTTTAGAATACCGGGCATGCACATTTGTGAACCATAACAAATTCAAAATTTCCTTGCGTTCAGCCGTTTCGAAACTTGCCAATGCCAACGATAAGGAAATCGCTTCAACCATTTTCTCAATTCTAGAGGGTTCGCGGAATCAAGCTGAGTTTGTCGTCCCTTCGGCTAAAGGCACCGCTTGTCGTTGGTGGAATGATGAATGCACTGGGGAGTATAGAAAAAGGAAAGACGTGGGGAAAATGCTTCCCCGTAATAAGTGCCAGACAAATTGGAAATATTATCAGGTTCACGCTGGTGTATTTAAGCGTACTGTTAATCGAGCCAAATATGAATATAAGATTAGGCATTGCGATTATCTATCAAATTAAAAGAAAAAGCATGTTTTATTCGCAATTTCAATGGGCTAGGAAGGTGCTACCAACGCCCTTAGCATTAGACTCGATCTTTTTAACCCAGCAATAATTGAGCGCCTCCCTAGAAGAGATTGCCAAAGGCTTCGAAAATAGATTTACGGCTCGGCTCTTGGCTATTCATTCTACATTAGCTCCTTCGGATGGCTTTACTCCACTTGCCCTATCTGAGCTAATTCATACTGCATATTGCTTGCCGAATACAGCCCCTGGCTCTGATGGTGTCCCAAATGCAAAGTTGAAATATTGTTACAGGAATAGCCTAACGAGCTTTTAGACCTGGTAAATTATTCAATTAAATATGATTCAATGCCGTTGCAATGGAAGCTTGCCAAAGTAATAGTGTTGCTTTAGAAACAAGAAGAAAATGCCTATTGGAAAACATTAGGCCCATTGTGCTTACACCAAACGTAGTAAAATTAATTGAGAGGCTTCTTCACCTTCATATCATGAAATTTATTAGTCATAATTCCATTCTTATTCCGTGTCAGATTTGTTTCAAGGTCGGCTGCTCCATCTGGCATGCCCACGTCGACTTAGAAAGCCGAATACAACTCGCTCGACGTCATGAGCAATACACTGCCTTAGTGATGCTCGATATCACTAAGGCATATCTACCGTGGAGCACGGTGTACTCATAAATCACTTAACATCCTGTGGTGTTCCTGGGTATATAATAGCATGGATTTAGTCATTTTTAGCTAAAAGAGAATTATATTGGTACAAAAGGGACTTTCCTTCTTATAAGTACAAACAAGAGGCGTACCCCAAGGCTCAGTCCTTTCCCCAGTGCTTTTTAATATTTTCTTGAGCACACAACCCTGTCAACAAGAAGTAACGACTAATATTTATATACACAATATTGCATTTTTCGCATCAGCAAACGACATCCGCGCGCGATACCAACGACTGCAAACTTTCCTTTGTGGTCTTGAGAGTTGGCTATGTGTTACTCACTTTATACTCAGTGCCAGCAAATGTGCTATTCTCGTTTTTCAGATACATGACACAGCGCACATCTTATTGTCTTACCATCTTCAAGACATACCAAAGGTAAAGTCTGTTAAATACCTTGGAATGATTTATAACGCGTCTCTCAACCGGCGCAGAAACATAGATCATGTGTTTGGAAAAGATACCCGTGCAACTGGCATATTGCCAAGGCTGAACAGACATCAAATAGGATTGAGAAAAGATGCACTCATAATGATATATTGTACGTATGTTCACCCTGCATTAGAATTTGGTTGAATGCTCTTCTCTGTAGCTCCAGCCTACAAGTCCCATCCTCTAATCCTCTTAAGAAGAGAAGCATTAAGCTTGCGTTTAGGTCTTCCTAAATTTGTTGAAAATTCTGTTCTTTAGCTAGAATCCCGTGGTCCTCCTCTTTTGTGCAGGTACCGGGTGTTGACAGTGCAGGCGTTGTTAAGGATTTATGAATTACCGCTGCCGACATCCCCAAACAATATTTATTTCACAGCCTGCGTTGTTTTTCGGAGTCAACTGGCCGTGATTACGTGCTCCGCAAATTACATTCGTGCAAAGATTACTTCACCCTTTGGACGTGCGCATATGCGATGCACTTCCTATTCCCGACAAAGCTGTTACCCCGGATATTCATTTCGATGACTTTTTTCTACCAATGCAAAATTACTTCCACATTGTATTCTAGAGTGTATACTACAAGATCTTCTGAAGAACCTTCAAACAAACATTGTAATTGCGACAGATGCTTCAGAATGTGAAGAAAAGTCAGGTGTAGGAATATTTTGCCCGATCCTTGATTGGACATTTTCTCTTCGGCTGCCAGATTTCATACCGATCGTTTAGCCGAATTTATGGTAGTGGTGATGGTATTACGCAAAATGGGACCATCAATAGCATCAGCAGTGTTAATCACTGATTCGTTATGATTCATGATTTGTTAGCCGTGATAATTACTGCTCATCTCTTACTGCTTCTCGTGATTTTCGCGTAATGAGGACATTTCATTCATTGGTACATGCATACTTGAGAAGTGTGCGTTAGATTTGGGTGCCTGGCCATAAAGGACTAATTATAAATGAAATTGCAGATTCTCTGCAGACGAAGACGCCGTTTGAAACTGCTGCGCTCACACAGGGCTCCGCATATTTTTTTTTTCGGTTGGACTAGCTTCTGGGACCAACCCGAAACCATCACCGCCATCTGCAAGAAGGGGTCCGGCACCTGTGGAGATCAACTCGACGTTGGTCGGACCATAGCTCGGCGTTTTAGGGCTGTGTTTTGCCTTCACAACCTGGCTGGCTGCTAACCTTAACTTCGAGTAGAAGAGCAGCGCCGGCGCCGGCCGGCGGGCGCGCACTCACGAATGGGAGCCTTAAGAATTCCGGCTTTGGCATCGAACTCGTGACTTACTACAACGTGGCTACTGGAAAAAGAGATGGATTTCACTGCATCTAAGGCGGGTGATGCAACACCCCATCGCGACTGCAATGAGGCAGCTACGATCAACAACAACATGCAAACCGCTACCGTAGTCGATGAAACGAAAGCAGAAGCCAGATGGGAGCGCGTTCTTTTCCTGAAGGAAAAGAAAAATCTCGCTCAGGAGCGACTCTCCGCGCAAGAAAACGCACTGACATCGCGCCCTATTACCAACTCATTCAAACCCACGGCGCATCGCGGGTGCCCACGACGCTGGCGTTTTCCGCTGCTATCGAAGAGTGACCTGAAGGTGGTCATCAGACCACACCAAGGGCTACCACTTAAGAATGTTACCAGTAATGCCCAGGACAGAACCACCGACAACAACTGTATTATAAGAATCAAGTCAGATTCCAACATTGCAGTGACATCCACCCCGAATCGGTTATACAGTCAAGGTCATGCAATCCATTAAATCCTTGAACATCAAGGGACGACCACACCCGGTGAACGCGTACGTTACGGCAGGAGAAGACACGATGCAGATAGTTATCCACGGGATAGAAGCGCACACCCCTTCTGAGGTTCTGCGATCGAATCTGTGTATCCGAACGCAGGGACGGGCATTGATCGACGCAAGAATAATGGGGGACTCACAGAGTGCTTTGCTCACCTTCTACGGCAGCCAAGTGCCAATGTGTGTTTATTATTTCGGGGGGGGGCAGGAACTCTGCACCCCCTACCAAAATGCGGTACAATTCTGCCGTATCTGTGGCACGGTGGGACAACGCACCGATGTATATCTACAGTCCGACGTACAGATGTGCCGCTCGTGCGGTGTGCGGGAGCCTGACAATGAACACATGTGCACACCAAAATGCGCCATTTGTGGGGGCGATCATCCAACGGGTGACCGCACATGTCCCAAAAGACAAGCCAGTCAGGCAGATATCAAGACCACGGCCCAAGAAACCAAGAATGACCCAGTAACGGTGGTTCGCCACCGAAGACGAGGACTCCGAGCTTGAGTTCCATCCGGCGATGGATTGTCGCAGCCATTGCAGAACCCGCTCGCCGTTGCGGAGCCGAGCTTAGTCAGGGTAGCCGGGGCTAGAGATCCACACCCGACCCAAGGTGCCCCAGCAGCAACAACATCACACAAAAAGAAGCAGGCCCCAAGAAGCAAGTCGCCAGTAGTCCTACTGACATGCAGCACCCCTCAAAATAATCAGGTGAGCTGGGCGCAAGTCGCATCTCCCACTGCCAATGCTAAGAATACACCTACACCAATCACCCAATATTGTCACGTGGTGGTGACGTTGAATAACACAGTAGCAATACTGTGAAAGACAAAACTAACTTTTATTGGGCGAACCTGTACCCACAAAAACAAGCTACACTTATAGCACAACGACAGCGGCGAACACGGCCGGCGATCGTCGAAAATCTGATCAGCAGGTCAAGCGCGTCGGCTTTTTAGATCAGTCGTCGAATGTTCCAGATTAACCGCTAGGACCCGCGTGTCTTCCACAAAGTTCTACACTATTCGCGTCGCGCATACATGCAATCAGATTATACAAGTTGCGGTGAAAGACAGTGGACGGAACCATCGATAACATTCCAGAAACTTCTTTTACATGCAGGCGCGTCCTGCGCTTTGCGATAACATTTGTTAGGCGGCAAAACGTGGTCGCCCGATAAAGATAAGTACACATGTCAATACCCAGAGTACAAGAAAATAGTAGCAGAAAATAAAATACTTCGTAACAATTTAGGCGAGCTTCGAGCCGAGTTTGAAGCTTTTAAGCGCTTGGTAAACAATAGCCCTTCAAAGCAACCCATACAAATTGCGGACCACACTTTCAAATCACCACCGCAGACATCACTGCAACAAAGTACCGCCTCCTGCGCTCAATCCGTAACGCTGGAAGAGTTAGCACAAAACATGCAAGAAATGCTTGCAGAGATACACAAACTCAAGGGAATAGTACAAGATGTGCAAACAAAAGCCGTTGCCGTCCCCCCGAAAGAGCGTCAGTCAAAGTCCGGGAGCTCCTAGCAGGGCACCGAAAGCTATAGAGCCCACTGACCGTGACAGCATTATCCATGGATGACGATTTGGCCGCACGATTTGACCCAACTTGATCTCCCAATGCGAATAGAGAACAGCGTGTCCAAGGACACTTGCTCCAAGCTCACTTTCACCAACAACGAAAGTGAGACGCGATGAACGAACCTAGGTGAAAACCTAGGAAGCCATCACTGTATCTTAAGCAAATCGGTTAATGCAGTCAGAATTCGAAGACCTATCGGCAAGGCAAGACTATGCGACTGGACAAACTTCGTGAAAAACTGCAGATGATCGGCAGCATAAAAGCCGCTGGAGAACTGGCCGAGCAGATCAGAGTTATTGATGGCAAGCAACAAAAAAACCGGAGACATTAAAATCTTACAATGAAATTGCTGCACGCTGAGCAAGAAATTGGCTAATTTCACGCACTACATAGAATCGGCGCCAATCCCTAACGGCGTTATCGGTATTCAGGAAATTGGGAAACAGAATCAAAAACTCAAAGAATACGAACTTTATGCTCACCGACTTTACCCGAAGTAGCCACCTTTGCCAAGAAGGATGTCTCGATTAGCGGAAATTATTTTTGCGGGGAAACTATTCAGCGCCAGATAATCACTATTTGGCCGCACAAAAGGGGAAAACCTAAAACAATTATTGTCAACGAGTTCTCCCAGAGAGAAACAGGCGGAGTTCGAAAACGTGGCGGCCACGGTGATGCGTCTCACTTAGGGTAGGGAGAAATTATTATTGTTAGGTGACTTCAACGAACAACACTAACACTGAGGCTACAGCATAGACAATCCCAAGGGCATCTTCTTAGCAGACGTCCTATAGCACTACGGGCTTTTCCAGCTAACCCAACCTGATTTCCCAATGCGAATAGAGAACAGCGTGTCCAAGGACACTTGCTCCAAGCTCACTTTCACCAACAACGAAAGGGAGACGCGATGGACGAACCTAGGTGAAAACCTAGGAAGCCATTACTATATCTTAAGCATATCGGTTAATGCAGTCAGGATTCGAAGAGCTATCGGCAAGGCAAGACTATCGACTGGACAAAACTTTGTGAAAAACTGAAAATGATCGGCAGCATAAAAGCTGCTGGAGAATTGGCCGAGCAGATCACAGTTATTGACGCTGAAGTCACAAAAACGATTGAAGCGACAATGGAGGCTTCAACCGTGGGCCGTCCCATCTTGCATCTCTAGAAAACCTGGAGAGGCTTCACAAAAAGATGGAAAAGGCAGAAGCTTAATCGCAAACTAAGGATACGGATAGCTCAGTTAGCGCAGGAAGCTAACGAATACGCACAAAAGTTAGGCGACAGCAATTGGCATCAATTCAGCGACTAGCCTCGGGGGCACGTTGATCAAAGAAAACATGGCGCATTCTTCGAAGTACGATTGACCCGGGAGGAACAAAAACTTTCGCGAATAGCACATTCAAGCTGCTGGAAAACGAGCTTGAAGATCGGGAAGCCACCATGGCAGACAATATTAAACAGATATACGTAGGAACAGTTCGGACCGGGCAATCCACCAAACCCGTTTACGTAGGTCAGGACCAACTAGAACTGGACGCACCTATAACCTTTTATGAGGTTTATGCCGCGGCACATTCCTTCAGGAAAATCAGGGTTCCATGGGTAGATCAGGTCACGAACACAATGATTGGCAATCTAAGTGACGACATGCTAGAGAGCTTCACCAAACTCTTTAAAGACACGGTCTGGATAGAGGGCGGTGTCCTTCCAAAAGAATGGAAGGAAGCAAAACTTGTTCTCATTCCTAAACCGGGCAAGCCTCGTAACATCAACAACCTTCGGCCCATCTCCCTAACGTCAGGCAGGGGGAAACTTTAAAAATGTTGTGCAGATCCGGCTCTCGAACCACATCGACCTAAACATATTCCCCTCCAACATGTTCGGTTTCCGACCCCACGAGTCGGCGCAGAACGTTTTCCTACTACTAAAGTACCCACCAAACGCACCACCCACCATCATCACCCACCAAACCATTCTGGAGAGACTGGAAGCGGTGAACTACGGGACGCGAATTTGCAACTGAGTGCGCTCGTTCCTCAGTGACCGCATGGCCACAATCGAATTAGGCTTCATGAAGTCCCACACCTTCAACTGTTCCAACAGAGGCACCTTTCAGGGAACTATACTCTGTCCCCTGATATTTAATGTGGGGATGAGAGAGCTAGCCCTGGAGCTAGATGAACACCCGAATCTCGGCTGAGCGATATATGCCGATGACATCACGTTCTGGGCTCACCAGGGGTCCTATGGGGACAAGCAAGAAACTTCAAAATGCTTTAGATGCAGTCGTGGAATACGCAAGTGCGGCGGAAATGGCGGGCGCACCCGAAAAATTGGAATTCATTCGGGTGCGCGCGAAATACCCAAAGTAGGACTGGGTCCCAATCACTCTGACTCTAGACGGGGCGCCGATTGGTGAAGCCGAGACGCTGAGAATATTGGGGATGTGGGTACAGCTGAACGCTGGAACATCGCACCTCCTTCAAAAACTAAAGGGAGTCACAGGAAACGTGGCCAGAATGATACGGAGAGTTGCAAGAAGCAGAGAGCCAAATTGAGGGAGAGACCATGCATTCGTAATTCGCGGCATCACATACGCCCTTCCGTATCAGGCCTTGCCAAGCCACGAGATCACAAAGGCCAACTCAATAATTAGAAAAGCCTTCAAAGCCACCATTGGTCTCCCCGAATGTGCTAGAATAGAGAGATTCAAGGGGCTGGGTGTCCACAACACTTTTAACAAGTACGCAGTTGTGACGTTATATGCTCAGAAAGAATGACTTTGTTCTTCAACTCAGTCCAGGGAAGTATTGGCAAGGTTAGGCTTGCCCCTGAGACCCCAGTATTGCGGAGAGGAAGCGGCACAGATAGACTGCAACGTTCGATCGCACATCGCGGTGGTCCGAATTCTCAAAAACTTGTACCCCAATTACCAACCCGGAGGACGCAGAGCAAGGGTAAAAACTCTTCACAAACGTTTTAGCATTGGACCGTGACTCTATTATACGGATGCCAGTCGAACCAGCTGAGACACCTTCACCATAGTCTCTATATGTAAGAACAACATAACAACGACATTATTCAAAGCCACCTCGGCACGCGTGGCAGAGGCTGCAGCCATGACCTTGGCCATTCAGGATGCCGAGCGCCACACCAATTCGGCTGTCATATTATCCGACTCACAAGCGGCTTGCCATCTGTTTCTAAATAGAACGGCACCCCAATGAATACTCAAAAATTTAGGTAATCAACTAGAAGGGCACCGCACTATCATATGGTGACCGGCACACGAGGGACTGGCAGCAAACGCGAGGACAGACCATGTTGCTCGAGGATTAAACGTCCAAGTAACAGCATAGCCTAGAGACGACCTTCCACCGAATTCTCATGACATCTTACAGCAAAGGCAGGAGCGGAGACGTTTTGGATATCCTCACTTCGATTTAAACAGTCAACAGGAGAGGGACTGGCGTCGTATTCAGACGAATACATACGCCAACCTGCGCCACCTACACAGTATACACCCCACGAGGTTCACTGACGAGCGCCCATGGTGCACAGACACACGCACACTAAAACACATCGCATGGGAGTGTCCCAGGAGGCCTCCGCACATAGACAACCCCACATTACACCAACATCCACTAAGGAGAAGGAATAGCCAGTGAGAAGCACGGCTTGCGTACGAGGGTCGTGAGAGCCAATTGGCTCTTCTGGACCACGCCCAGCGAGCATCTCGTGCCAGTGGGGCCATGAAATAGGGGCCCCAACCATCGTGCCTTATTTTATATATATTCAATAAAGTTTTTACTCACTCAATCACTTGCAGATTCTCTAGCTGAGGCATCGATAAGTTATCCGGTTTTCCCTCATTGCCCTTTGAATACTCATGTTACTGCTGCTAGATTTCACAGGAATGTCATTATACAGGCATTATCAGGCTCCACAATTACCAATTCTGTGAATTACTGACATTTTCTATGCCCTTGGCACAGATTTGTGCCAGAAACGAAAAATTTAAGCGTTCATCACGAGGCTGCGCTGCCGTATACCTACGTCGAACTTCTATCTACATAGGTCTGGTCTAATCCCATCACGATTATGCTCATGCTGTGGTGAAGCGGAGACAATAGACCATTTCTGTTTGTCTTGCGGCCGTTTTTATGTTATAAGGAAACGACTACTCTAAATGACGATTCCTAATATTGGCCTAAATTTATCGATGCCTGTGACCCTATCTTTTGGAGCCTCCATTATTGGGTTCAGTCAGATAAATGTTTTCCTGGCAATTACAAGTTACCTAATTGAAAGCAATCGGTTACGATGTTACTTACCGTCCTCCCTCCCCACCATAGCTTTCTTATATTTATTATGTATTATTATATCTTCTATATACACGGTTTTGATCTGATTGTCTCTTTTTCCACACACAAAAAATTTACTTCCCTAGCTTCAACGTTCAAATTCTTAACTCCCTTGTTTTATACACCTAATTTAACCAGACGATTCATGGTCCATACCCCACTGTGGGTATGTGCCACAGCCACTCATGACAACAACAACGCTGAAGGGATAGCCATGCCAGCACCTGGCATTTCCCTGGCATAGCGAATCTTGTTACACAAAGATGCTTGAGGTCTGCCTCACCAAATAACGCTGCCGCATTCCCTCACTAAATATCTATTTACACAGGTCGGGTTTGGTTCCCTCTCCCCTTTGTTCTTTTTGTGAGGAGGAGGAGAGAGAGAGAGAGTAAAACTTTATTCAATGTAAATAAAATAAGGCACGATGGTTGGAGCCCCTATTCCAGGGCCCCACTGGCACGAGCGGCTCGCTGGGCTTGGTCCATAAGAGCCAACTGGCTCTCCCGACCCTCGTCCGCAAGCCATGCCTCCCACTGCCTATTCCTCATTAGTGGATGTTGGTGTAATATGGGACTGTCTATGTGCGGAGGCCTCCTGGGGCACTCCCATGTGATGTGTTTTAGTGTGGGTGTGTCTGTGCACCACGGGCACTCGTCAGAGAACCTCGTGGGGTGTATTCTGTGTAGGTGGTGCAGGTTGGGGTATGTATTCGTCTGAATACGACGCCAGTCCCTCTCCTGTTCGCTGTTTAAATCGCAGTGAGGATGTCCAAAACGTCTCCGCTCCTGCCTTTGCTGTAGGAGGATGTCACGAGAATTCGGTGGAAGGACGTCGCTAGGCCATGCCGTTGCTCGGACGTTCAAACCTCGAGCAATACGGTCTGCCCTAGCGTTTCCTGCCAGTCGCTAGACGATAGTGTGGTGCCCCTCTAGTTGAGTGCCTAAAATTTTGATTATTGATTTGGGTGCCGTTCCTCGTAAAAACAGGCGGCAGGCCGCTTGTGAGTCGGATAATATGACAGCCGAATTGGTTTGGCGCTAGGCGTCCTGAATGGCCAAGGCAATGGCTGCAGCCTCTGCCACGCATGCCGAGGCGGTTTTGAAGGATGCCGTTGTTACGTTGTTGTTGCATGTAGACACTATGGTGAAAGTGTCTGAGCTGGCTCGACTGGCATACGTATAATACACCCCCGGTCCCATCCCGAAACGTTTGTGAAGGGTCTTTGCCCTTGCTCTGCGTCGTCCGGGATGGTACTTGGGATGCATGTTTTTGGGAATTGGGGCCACCGCGATGTGCGATCGAACATTGCGGTCTATCTGTGCCGTTTCCTCTCCGCAATACTGGGGTCTCAGGGGAAAGCCTAACCTCGCCAATACTTCCCTGCCCTGAGTTGAAGAACAAAGTCGTTCTTTCTGGGAATATAACGTCGCGACTGCATACTCGTCAAAAGTATTGTGCAGGCCCAGTCCCTCGAATCTCTCTGTGCTAGTGCATTCGGGAAGACCAAGGGCGGCTTTGAAGGCTTTTCTTATTATTGCGTTTGCCTGTTTAATCTCTTGGTTTGTCAAGGCCTGATACGGAAGGGCGTATGTGAGTCGGCTAATTACGAATGCGTGAACCAGGCTGATGGTCTCTCCCTCAGTTAGGCCGTTTCTTCTTCTTGCCCTTCTCCTTATCATTCTGGCCACGTTTCTTGTGACCGCCTTTAGTTTTTGTAGGGTGTGAGATGTTCCAGCATTCTGCTGTATCCACATCCCCAATATTCTGAGTGTCTCCATTTCACGAATTGGCACCCCGTCGAGTGTCAGAGTGAGCGGCACCCAGTCCTTCTTTCTTGCGTACTTCGCACGCACCCGAATGAATTCCGATTTTTCGGGTGCGCATGCCATGTCCGCCGCCCTCGCGTATTCCACGACTGCGTCTATGGCCTTTTGAAGGGTTTCTTGCTTGTCCCCGTAGGACCCCTGGTGAGCCCAGAACGTGATATCATCGGCATATATCGCACAACCGAGATTCGGGTGTTTATCTAGCTCCAGGGCTAGCTTTCTCATCCCTACATTGAATAGCAGTGGAGAGAGTATAGCTCCCTGAGGGGTACCTCTGTCGGGACAGTTGAAGGTGTCGGACCTCGTGGAGCCTAATCCGATTGTGGCCGTGCGGTGGCTGAGGAATGAGCGCACGTAGTTATAAATTCGCGTTCCGCAGTTCACCGCTTCCAGTCCGTCCAGAATAGCGTGGTGGGAGATGCTGTCGAAGGCCTTTTTGATGTCCAATGCCAGTACAAATTTATCTTCCGACCCTCTGTTGGGGTGCAGGACCTCGTGCTTTAGTAGTAGAAAAACGTCCTGCGCTGACACGTGGGGTCGGAAACCGAACATGTTGGAGGGGAACATGTTGTTTAGCTCTATGTGGTTCGAGAGCCGGACCTGCACAACCTTTTCAAAGAGTTTCCCCGCGCACGACGTTAGGGAGATGGGTCGAAGGTTGTTGATGTTACGAGGCTTACCTGGTTTTGGAATAAGAATAATTTTTGCTTCCTTCCATTCTTGTGGAAGGACGCCGTCCTCTGTCCAGACCGTGTCGTTAAAGAATTTGGTCAAGCTCTTTAGCGTGTCGTCACTTAGATTGCGAATCATTGCGTTCGTGACCTGATCTACCCCTGGGGTCGTGTTTTTCTTGAAGGAGTGTGCCGCTGCGTAAACCTCTTCAAAGGTTATAGGGGCGTCCTGTTCCGGTTGGTCCTGACCTTCGTAAACGGGTTTGGTGGATTGCCCGGTCGGTACAGTTCCTACGTATATCTCTTTAATTTTGTCTATCATGTCAGCTTCCCGACCTTCAAACTTGTTTTCAAGCAGATTAAGTGTGCGATTCGCGACTGTTTTTGTTCCTCCCGGGTCAATCATACTTCGAAGAATGCGCCATGTTTTCTTTGTAGTCAACGTGCCCCGAAGCGAGTCGCTGAACTGACGCCAATTGCTGTCGCTTAACTTTTGTGCGTATTCGTAAGCTTCCTGCGCTAGCTGAGCTATCCGTATCCTGAGTTTACGATTAAGCTTCTGCATTTTCCACCTTTTTGTGAGGCCTCTCCGGGCTTCCCAGAAATGCAACAGGTGACGATCCACGGCTGGAGCCTCCGTTGTCGTTTCAATTGTTTTGGCGACCCTAGAGTGAATAACTCGGATCTGCTCGGCCCATTCTCCTACGTCTGTTATGCTGCCGATTGTTTTCTGTTTTTCACGAAATTTGGTCCAGTCGGATAGCCTTGCCTTGCCAATGGCTCTTTGAATCCTGGCTGCATTAACCGATATGCTTAAGATATAGTGATCACTTCCTAGGTTTTCACCGAGGTTCGTCCATCGCGTCTCACTTTCGTTGTTGGTGAACATGAGGTCGGGGGAAGTGTCCTGGGACACGCTGCTCCCGATTCGCGTTGGGAGATCCGGTTGAGTTAGCTGGAAAAGTCCGTAGCGCTCTACAACGTCTGCTAACATTATGCCCTTGGGATTGACTCTACTGTAGCCCCAGTTTGAGTGTTGAGCGTTAAAGTCGCCTAACAATATTAATTTGTCCCTAACTTGAGCGAGTCGCACCGCGGTGGCCACCACGTTTTCAAAATCCGCCTGTTTTTCTCTGGGAGAACTATAAACGTTGACAATAATTGTTTTAGGTTTGCCCCTTTTCTGCGGCCAAATCGTGATTATCTGGTGCTGAATAGGTTCCCGGAAAAAATAATTTACGCTAATCGCGACATCCTTCTTGGCAAAGGTGGCTACTTGAGGGTAGTCAGGATGGGCATAAAGCTCGTACCCTTTGAGTTTTTGATTTTGTTTCCCTATTTCCTGAATACAGATAACGTCGGGAGGGATTGGCGCCGATTCTATGTAGTGCGTGAAATTAGCCAATTTAGTGCGTAGCGTGCAGCAATTCCATTGCCAGATTTCAATGTGTCCGGTCTTTGTGTTGTTTGCCATATTATCCATGGATATTACTGTCGCTATCAGTGTGCTCTATAGCTTTCGGTGTCCTGGTAGGAGCTCCCGGACTTTGACTGACCCTCTTTCGGGGGACGGCTGCGGCTTTTGTTTGCACATCCTCTACCATTCGTTTGAGTTTGTGTATCTCTGCGAACATTAGTTGCATGTTTTGTGCTAACTGTTCCAGCGTTAACGAATGAGTGCTGGAGGCGGTACTTTGTTGCAGTGATGTTTGTGGTGGTGATTTGGAAGTGTGGTCCGCAATTTGTATGGGTTGCTGGGATGTGCTGTTGTTTGCCGTGCGCTTAAAAGCTTCAAAATCGGTCGTAGCTTGGCTAAACTGTTTCGAAGTATTTTGTTTTCTTCTACTATTTTCTTGTACTCTGGGTTTTGTGTGATTGGTGTAGGTATATTCTTAGCATTGGCAGTGGGAGATGCGACTTGCGCCCAGCTCACCTGATTATTTTGTGGGGTGCTGCATGCCAGTAGGATCCCTGGTGACTTGCTTCTTGGGGCCTCCTTCGTTTTTGGCTGATCTTGCTGCTGAGGCACCTTGGGTCGGGATGCCGACCGTCTCCTCTGGCCCGGCTGCCCTGAACAAGATCGGCCCCGCGACGGCGAGCGGGTTCTGGAGCGGCTGCGACGATCCATGGCCGGAAGGAACTCCAGCGCGGAGTCCTCGTCTTCAGTGGCGAACCACCGTAGCTGGGTCTTCGTTGGTTTCTTTGGCCGCGGTCTTGATACCTGCCTGACTGGCTTTAGTCTTTTGGGACATCGGCGGTCACCCGTTGGATGATCACTCCCACAAATGGCGCATTTGGGTGTGCACGTGTGTCCATCGGCAGGCTCCCGCACCCCGCACGAGCGGCACACCTGTACGTCGGGCTGTGGACATACGTCGGTGCGGTGTCCCACGGTGCCACAGGTACGGCAGAATTGAACCGCATTTCGGTAGGGTGTGCAGAGTTTCTCTCCCCCGAAGTAATAAACACACCTTGGCACTCGGCTGCCGTAGAATGTGAGCAAGGCACTTTGTGAGTCGCCCATCATTCTTGCGTCGATCAACTCCAGTCCCTGCGTTCGGATACGTAGGTTCGATCGCAGCACGTCAGAAGGGGTGTGTGCTTCCATCCCGTGGATTACTCCTCGCGTCGTGTCTTCTCCTGCCGTAACATACGCATTGACCGGGTGTTGTCGTCCGTTGATGTTCAAGGATTTAATGGCTTGCATGACCTTGGCCGTATCGCGATTCAGGTTGGATATCACTGCAATGTTCGAACCTGACTTGATTCTGAGAATAAAATTGTTGTCAGTGGTTCTGTCCTCGCACGCCTCCATGACGGCTCTTGCCAGTGCCTGACTGGTAACATCCTTGAGTGGTAGCCCTTGGTCTGGTCTGATGACCACCTTCAGGTCACTCTTCGGTAGCGGCGGAAGACGCTTGAGAGCGGCGCTGCTGAGCGAGATTTTTCTTTTCCTTCAGGGAAAGAACGCGCTCCCAACCGGCTTCTGCGGTCGTTTCGTTGACCACGGTAGCGCTTTGCATGTTGTTGTTGATCGTGGCTGCCTTATTGCATTCGTGGCGCGGTGTTGCATCACCCACCTGAGGTGCAGTAAAATCCATCTGTTCTTCAAGTCGCGACATTGTAATAAGTCGCGGGTTCGATGTCTCAGCCGGAGTTCTTAAGGCCGCCATGTTCAAATGTGCGCTCGCCCGCCGGCGCCGCTCTCCTAACTGAAGTTAGGGTTAGCTGCTCGGCACGTTCTGAAGGTGCAAAATCGGCCGTAAAACGCCGAAATATGGTCCGACTGACCTGCAGTTGGTCTCCACAGGCGCCGGACCACTTCTTGGAGATGGTGGTGGTGGAGGAGACGATACAGAACTTTCTTCTATCTTGTCGCCGCTTTGCTGCGTTAAGAAAAAGATTGTTGGAGATACCTTTTTGAAGAATTGGCCTGGACTTGACAGAACCTGCAATTCTTTCGTTCGGGGCGTCCACTTTGGGATTCAGCCACAGGGATGCATGCTTCGCTGTCCAAACATTCCTTACAGAATCTAAACGAATGCCCAGCTAAATTCTATTTTTTTATTATTTTTAAATTATTTATTACTCATTCAACAGCACCTTCCTGACTTTATTTTAGCCGGTAATTCAACCCTATTCAATGCTATTCCCATAGATATTAGGAAATTTATGCTCTATATTATTTTGGAATAATCCACCCATTTCTTGGCCAAACCCCATCGTGGGTAGGAACCACATGTGCCACAGGCTACAACAACAACAGCAGCAGCTTGAGCTGCCTGGTCTGGTTTTTGATGCAGAACGAGCTGAGCAGTCCGGCTACTCATGGCTGATGTTCCTGGGGGTGCTGGCAGAAAAGGCCGGGCTGTCCTTGTGCCGGAACCGGCCTGCTTCACTGCTATGCGAGCATCCAACGCCAGCAAGTTCCAGTGCAGCCGATCCTTCCGAACATGTGGGGGGCTGACGTCCCGACCCAGTTGTCAAGCGAGTGGCTCGTTGTGAGCCGGGCATCCGGCCGTGCCTCGATCAATTACGCCACCCGCTGCTCCAGATTCACTGTTGCGATTCCTCATTCGGTGACGGTGTGATACCAACACGCGATCAGACGTCTTCTTACAGTGACGCTATGCATGACTACCTAAGCGACAGAAAACCATGAAGTGAACCGTGTTTCGTGCACGTTACCCTAGTCCCGTCATCGTGTCGTTAATGCCTCTCTGTACTCTTTGTGCTATCCCTGTGTGTTTGAGGCATGGGCCCATATCATCCTATCACAGATGATGACGGTACTCCTCTCGTGTCATGCTCCGCTACCGAAAACAACGTAGGCGAGGAAATGAGTAACTATATTTCCAATTTTATTTGCCGCTTTTGCAGGAGGTCAGCCATCAAAAAACTGGTGACTTGAAACAAGCGGCGTAACCACAAATTTCGTTGGGGGGGGGGGGGGGGGGACTCACATTGCAGCTCTGCCTCCTCCTTGTAGAATGTTCGAATGAATAAATTGCATAATTAATAACTGCATTGCCAGTGCAAAAGATGCTGCAAACGAATTATTGAACGCTACGCATCGTCACGACAAGTAAAATATGCATTTCTTTATAAAAGAATATACTCGTACGTTTCAAAAATTGCGCTCGAATTAACTTATATCAGTGCTTCCACGTTTCCTGTCTATTTATTACACAAAGAAAATATCGCACGAACTTTAGAATTACCATGCACCAGCAAAGCAGTGAATGCCGCTGCTATGAAAAATCTAAAGGCCATGAAATGAACAAGTTGAGGACAAATATTTTGATGATCAACTTCGTTAGCCTCGCTTTTCTCTCATTTGCATGTATATATGTCTCTGTCATTTAAGAATCTAGTTTATATTTTTGTACACATGCAACGACCAGCAAAAAATCTCAATGACACTGTGGTTTGCTACAATGTATTGCGCAGGAGCAGCTGTCACCGGTCGTGTATTGTGAGTAATTGTGCCGAAATTATAGTCACAACAGAGAGCACATATAAAAAGCAGGAGTTCTGCAAACTATACGAAGGCGAGTGAAATGAACGTAACACAATGCGGATATATGACAAACGGGGTACTTTATTTAAAATTAGTCTCCATAAGCTTCTAAACATTTGTCCCACTGACTAATGAGTCGCGCTATACCTGTCTGATAAATCTCCTTGAGTTGCATCTTCAAAAGTCTATTTAAAAGTTGCTTCACGCTACCATCCAACACGGATCTGATTCCTTTGAGCTATCTTTTCAAGTGCTCCAAAATGTGGAAGTGGCTACGGGACATGCCTGGCTCTGTGGCAGATGTTGCAGCGTTTCCCACTTGACCTTTGGCACTTTTGTATTAACCACATCAGCGACGTGTTGAAGGGCATTGTCGCGGAGCAAGATGACCGCATTCCTCAATTTTCCATATACTTTGTTCTTGACTGCGACACGTGGCCGGTAGGGCGTTTCGCAATATCGGAAACGATTGCAAGTTTCTCCAGGTTTAGCAAACTCGACCAATAATGCCCCTAACGATCGAAAGAAAAAGTCAACAACACCTTTCTGGCAGAAATGACGGCCTTTGCTTTCATTGGGGTGGTTAATTCAAATGTTTCCGCTCTAAGCTTTGCCGACGTGTTTCAGGCTTGTAGTAGCGGCACCATGATCTGTCCCCGGTCACAACTGCAGATAAAAAGTCGCCACCCTCATTGTGATGCCGGATTAGATGAGTGAAGGCAGCGCCGAACCTGTCAGTCTTCAGGCGGTAGGTCAAAATGTTAAGCATTGATTGCGCACACAAGAGCCGATAACCAAGATGTTCCTGATTATGGTGTGACCCGAACCGTGCGTGATGTTCACACGACCTGCCAATTCATCGATGCTTCTCCTCCCTTCTTGTCTAATCAGCCTTTTCAAGTGTGTTGGAGTGATTGCACGGTCGCTTTGGCCGGGTTTTGGATCGTCCTTTCACCTTTCACATCCTTTGAGCCGTTTCCTCCAGCGCCTCAATGAGGCCCATGAAATGCAATATTTAACGTACACGGCAGCCATACGGCGACTAATTTCTTTTTTGGAAACATCTTCACCAGTCAAAAACCTCACGACACCACGCTATTCAACTTTTCAAGCGTCCGTTATGTCCGGTGACCATGTTCAACCCAGTGTATGAGAGAATTAAAGGAAATTTATGCTCACAGCACCATGTCACTTTTGTAAATGATATGTCTATGGGCTACGCGAATGCCTCGCAAATAATGAACCGAACCATTATTGTGCGGGACGGGTTGGCTCACTTTCATTTGACGCCCACGTACATTAGAAATGCGAAGATACAATAGAATCTACAAATGCGAAGATACAGCTTGATAAAGAGCAAAAAAGTGTCACTGGAAACATAGTTTACTGCACTTATACAGAAAACTTCGAAACAAGATATTTAAATATATGTATAAGTCTTCAATAAATCTACTTATCTCAGAAAAAGTCGCTGTGCATAATGCGTCAAACAAGGCAAATATACATGTTGGGCAGAGACAGATTCACAGATAACAGCGCCGCCCTCACTCCACTCCCCCTGATGTATCGCGCGAGACACGAGTCGGCGCGCCTTCTCCCCGCTTTTCTCCCTTGCGCGAACTAGACTCAGTCACTGTCGTCGGCTCACTCATGCCCTCCTCCCTCCTCCTGCGCTTTCACTCGTACGTACAGCCTGTGGCTCGCGGTCACGATGTTATCGCCCTTGGACTTGGAACATGAGGGCAATGGCGACGGTAAGAATTCGCCTAGAGTGTCCATATTATTGCTATCGCAATAATATAGTAAGCGTATCCGGCAACTGAAGTGTCCCGTGTCCCATTGCTTCCCGCAAAAGAAGAAGTAAGAAAATCGAACAACAATTCGCTCCGCCGCAAAAATGTCTTTTTTTTCCTTTCTTTTGGGAGCGGGGTCACCGACATGAAAAAAGAAACGCACAGGAAAGCAAGTTGGCCACAACCGAATGCCCACTTTCTGCACTTAATGTGGCTTCCTAAGGGATGTCGAAGAAAACGCGAGACGCTTGGTCCACAGAGAACCATACGAATACTGCTCGGTATACTACACCAGTAAGACAGGACATTCCAGAGAGGCTGCACTCAAGCGAACGCGTTGCAATCCGTCGAGTCCCCGCAATGATAGCGGCGAGCGACAATGCATTGTTCTTTCTTTTATCGTCTGCTAGCCAGAGCGCTTCCGAAACTCTGCCCGGCGAAAATCCACTCGGCCAAAGAAACACGAACGTGCATCGACGTGTGCCGTGCGGTGGTCGGGGCAGCACCAGAAAAACGCATGCGCTCTGGCATGATCCGGCATCCAACGGGTAGCGAGACCCAAAAAAAAAGAAATGTTGAAGAGGCTCAATGTGTTCTCGCGAATAAACGTAGAAGTAGAAAAATAAATAACAACGCAGTTAGCTTTGGTGGCTTCAGTATCTCGGCATGGTTGCTTTGGCGTAGGTGAAAAAACAAACGTTGATATTCATTTCTGTGTCATGACGGCCCAAATGAACCACCACAACGCTTCGTCTCATCAGACCTCATGCGTGCTTTGTCAACTTGTCTGATAGTGTGTTTATTTGACTTGATTCGTTGTATGGTGCGATGCACGACTTTAGGAAGTCAATGAACCTCTGGCGTCAAATGTTTGTACTAACATTAAACCCACAAAGTTACGGAATGGAAAATCTAAAGCCCGACTTTGGAAATGGCAATGCACCTTTAGCATCAAAAGTTTATTAGAACCTTATACCTATCAAATTTGAGAATTGAAATCTATGGGCTTGTAGATTCCGCGGCTTGCGCGAGATAACGCGACGAGCCCCCTTGCCATTAGCTCGCCATCAAAACGCCCTTGAAACTTTGTGCTCGGATGGGGCTCCTTGTGTTACGATATATGGCTAGCGGGGCATGGGCGTTGCCGCGAAATGCACCTCGATGTTGCAATGTTCGTGCTGAAATGTCTTTTTGAGCATGAAAAGGACATTCTAGACAAAATCTAGCATGATTTCTGTCGTCCGGGGTTGTTTTGGTCGGCGGCGCATGACAGTACGAAAAAATTTAGGAGGGGGGAAGAACTGAGGCTTTATAAGCCCCCCCCCCCCCCTGGCTACGCCCCGGCTTGCAATGTATGTTGAAGCCAGAAGCTGTGTCCATGTTTGACGCCACAAGTTGCAAAAATGCCTTGTCAGCTGCTGGCAGCCATTTTCTTATTCTTTCTTTGCAGTCACCTCAGCTATATAAGGCGCCCTCCCTTGGACGCACGGTAAACTATAATGCAAGATGATAAATCGTGTGATTGGAATGTCTCGGAACGCTCAGCTGAGATGTACTTTTGAACATGTGTCTATCATTTGGGACAATTGTAGCGAGTAGTAAGATTTGCGGAAACGCTTATAACCATGCTTTCTTTTTTTTAAGCGGCCGGCTGAGAAAAAATAAAGAGTCCTCCTTTTGGAGTTGAGTAAATCGTTGTCCAAGCTTAAAAATGTGCGTGCTTTCACTTCACCAACAATCTTCACTCAAGAGTACCAAGCTTTAGAAGAAGTGTCCACAAATGTGGACACCGCTAGCGATGTGATGGCTTGCGCCGATTAAGAAGGATAGGCCATGAATCGGGCAGCAGGAGGTAGCATAATGAAATATTCATTTGAAGGGCAAATAAAAAACACTTCTGGAGGTACTTTAATAACTGACTAGTACACGAGCGAGCCGCCAAACAAACGGAAGGGAAAATTTAAAAAAAGTTACAACCATTCTTTTCTCTCAATATCGAATAGTAGCGAATTCTGGCATCAGTCAAAGCTCTCAAACGAAAAGCTGAGTGCTTTCGACGCGATTCCATCTTCACACAGTGGAATGGTTGTCAGTCATTTCGTTGTGAGTCTGGCTTCATTGCGCGTTCGGAGCTGCCCGAGCTCGCGATTGTCGTTTTCGTTCAGCATCGCCGGAACATTCTTCATCGGTGTTTGTTTCGCGCCGGCGCTGTTTACATTCTCGCTGCTCTTCCCTCGTACGCATGTTGTTCTTCGGTAGTACGAACTGTAGGTGTCCGCCCCATCGATAGCGCAGCTGTTTTTAGGGGCGGTAACTCTCTTGCTTTTACAGTTCAATAAGCTTGATGTCACACTATTGTTCACGGCGAGCGTTCTAATCTGTTCCGCTTTTTGACATCCGCGCCACAGCATTGCACCTGCATGGGTTTGTTAGAAATCGCTAACTACATTTCTGTTGCCGGACGGCGGAAACATTTGTTTTTTAAATCTGTTTTAATCCGTGTGCCTGTGACATCTTTGGACCCCACGCGTGACAAGAATAGTTCAAGGGCGCGTTACGGGTTCCCGAGCCCACAGGGGTATGTGCCATTGAGCTTGGACCCTTTCTGCACTATCAACACAATCGGCCCACTTGATAACTTTTCTGTTGCCGGACACCGAAAAAACTACGGAAGGTTAGATACATACATGTTTCGCTGTAAAAGATTACAATTAAGGCGAGAATAAGGAAATTGTTATGAAATCAATTGGAGAAAACAACTTTAATGTGGCGAATGCTGATCACATAGAATATTGCTACAATTATTATCGGGAAAATTGTTTTAATATTTTTTTAATTATGTAAGAAGACATGAACCACTGCTCCACAATTGTCTCCGTCACTGCAGCTTACTGTCGAGGCCCCAAGTGATCATATACCTGTATATTCATGCCCGACCCAATTTTGCGGAGTGGAGCTTCACGTAATATCTTTCTCTGGTTTGAATAGCGTCGGCATGATAAAATTAAGTGATGTAACGATTAAATTTCTTTAAGATGTGGCGTAGAGGTTATATCATTGAGCCAGCTCCATGTTGAAAAATCAACCGCGGAATGCGACCGCGCAATTTTGTGTATGCAACGTGCAAGTGCCGAGAAGGACACCGCTCTTTATTGCAGCAAAAGCAGAGAAGCTCGAAGTCCGGAGATGTCATCATCATCATCATCATCATCATCATCATCATCATCATCATCATCATCATCATCATCATCATCAGCCTGGTAAAGCCCACTGCAGGACAAAGGCCTCTCGCCTACTTCTCCAACAACCATGATGTTACCAGCAATAAATTATTTAAATCATTTTGTCGCAAGCATTTTTTGGATCTCTATGCAGTGACGTTAGCTGTATTCCCGAAAATAAGAAATAAAGATCCACTCAAGGGCCTTCTGTAGTAAATCTGCTAATTCGTTTTTATATAAAGGCCGTGGTTGCCTGAAGCCCACATGAAATGACTTTTATAAAGTGTAGGGGCTAAACTTTCGAACACACCCAAGATAGTTGTACTCGCTGTGGAAAGCGTGGAAAGCGCCGTGGAAATTGACGAACATAGCGACATAAAATCTGCGACTACGACAGCTCTTGATTCATTCGCAGGAAGTTCGCGTAGCGCAAGAACAACCGCCAATAATTTTGCTATGAAAATAGGCGTGTATCCCGGACGGTGCATCGAAAAGGTCCGGCTAATGGAGGGAGGGAAAATACCAGTGCCACACTTATCGTCTGACAGTGAAACATCAATGGCTATTGCTTGTTCTCCGGTGAGAACGGTATTCCCGTAATTGATAATATAAGTATTTAAAGTGCATTAGTTTAGCAGTTGCAGACATATATTGTGAAATTCTGTCTGAAGGCTCATCTTGGATTTGCTTGTCGGGTGCATACGTTGAATTCGCTCATTCAATGGGGGCAGCTGTGCCTGCACGAATACGATCTGAGCTATGTGTAGTCGTAATCAACGATTATGAAAAATATAGTTGTTTGATAAACGAAAACATAGATTATTCTTCTTCGTGGAGGGCCGTAAGTTCTCATATTCATTTGGACTGTAATAATCCATGATTTCTTTAAAACATGCTATTCTCGCTTCCGTATAGAGAAGTGTCTGCAATAAACTTAAGGAGTCCAAGGCACAATTGCAGTGCTGGCCTTCGTAACCGTACGGGAGGCTGAATTTTATAAGTTGGGCGACCAGAAAACAAGACGCACAAACTTTGGAGGATAGGACGGACACATACTTTATATATTCCCACCTGGTGTTTTAGGCCAGCAAACTGTCAGCATTGCGTGCTCAGCGAAAACGGCGAGGAAGGCGACGAAACCAAAAATCCCGCGCCAGCTGGAGAATCATCCCTTCGTGTCTGGCATTTTTAGTGTCTGGCTGCTGGTAACGTTGACAACTCTTGCCTTAGCGCGTGACAAATTGGTGGAGGTTCGGGGTAATCTAATCTATGCACCAAACCCCTCCGAGCAGCAGGAGCTCCAGCCCAGTACCGGTGGTTACGCCTAGAAGGATCCGTGGACAAGCCCCTGAGTTTGGACTCCTCGCAGAGAAAATGGCAGCTCCAATCACCTCAACCAGTATGGAAGCCACAACGCCGATTCATTGAACGCTACTCAATCCGCGAACGCCGAATCCCTTTCACGGCGCCATGCATCTGGAGTTGGACATTTTCATTCTTTGTCCTTTCTTTATTAGGTCCATTGTTACTTGGCAGAGCTTGCCCACTGTTTGCCTTGGTGTCTTGCCTGCCACTTCAATCGCTGCCTCTGAAGCCAGCTTAGTTACGGTTTCATTCATTACCTCTTTTTCATCATCATCATCATCTGTCTGTTCTAAGGTTGCATATTTGTTTGCAAGTACCAGACTAAATTTGTCTCCTTTTACTCTTACGGCCTCTAAGTTTACCTGTTTTTTTCTTCACCAATTTTACTCTTTCTCTTTCAAACTGAGGTAAATCCCAGCCCTTACTAACCTATGACCACTGCACTTTACCTGGCCTATCACTACTACATTCTGCACTATGCTGGGATCGGCAGAAAGTATGAAATCAATTTCATTTCTTGATTCACCATTACGGCTTTTCCAGGTCCACTTTCTGTTGCTATGTTTCCTCAAAAAGCTGTTCATTATTCTCAGCCTATTTCTTTCTGCGAATTCTACCAGCATCTCTCTTTTGCGTTTCTAGAATCGACGCCGTATTTGCCCATTGCCTGTTCACCCGTCTGCTTATTTTCCACTATTGCATTGAAGTCACCCATTAATACTGCATACCGAGTTTGCACTTTTCTTATCGCTAATTCAACACCTTGATAAAACTGATCTACTTCCTGACCTTCGTGACTGGATGTGGGAGGGTAGGTTTCTACTACCTTTAATCTATCCCTCTTATTAAGCTTGATTACAACTACCGCTACGCTCTCATTAATGTTGTAGAATTTGCCAATGTTGCCCGCTATGTCCTTATGAATTAGGATTCCTATCCCATATTGCTTCTTATTATGGAGATCTCTATATCAGATGACATGGCCTTTAAATAGCGATGTACAAGCCTCACCAGTACTTCTAATCTCACTAAGGCCTATATTATCCCAAATAACGTCTGACTGTTCTTCAAGGAGCCCTGCTAAGCTAGCCTCACTCGACAGAGTTCAGCTGTTAAAGGTTGACAGGATCAGTTTCCATTGGCGGCCTGTCCATTCCCAGAGATTCTTAGCACCCTCTGCTGCGGTAAGGGTCTGACCGCCGCCTTATTCAGCTGTTCCGCAGCTGCTGGGGACTGAGTGCCGTGGGTTAATTGTACATATCATCAGGGAGGTTGTGGCGGAATAGTGCACTAGGGAGGCCAATTCCTGTTCTTGTGAGGGAGTGTCTTTCTTCAAGCTTAGTGGGCCTTTCTAATTTGGTTGTACCTGGGTTAGTATAGTCCCACTCCCTCTCGGCACCTTTCGCCGGTGTCAGGCGTCACACCAAGCCTGCATAGCATTCAGGAGCCCCGTTTTCTGCAGCTCCTTTTAATATCTATTTCAAAAACAATACAGCCCTCGACCACCAGCGAAGCACGTACTAAAAGGGTGATATGCACACGGCCCTTGGCACGTCGGCTGACACACGGTCGTGTCACCACCCTTGTGCACAGCACTCTTCTAGTATCAATTCGACACTCCCCGCTAGCACACGTTCCGACGTCGCCGCACCCACCCGCCTTATCCCCTCTCCCCGTTAGAAGAACCCTACCTATATATATACTGTGCCGAGGGAAGCATATGTCGCCTTGAAAAAGACAAGTCCACTTGTCGAAACGCTGGCTCCCACTTTCTCCCTGTTCTCGTTTTGCTCAACACTCATACAGGTGACTCTAAATAAAAATATGCTTAAGATGCGGCGCGCAACATCAGACAATATGTGACAGTTTATGTAAAACAATCAGCACTCGACGCTCTAAAGATGCCATACACCCTTTTATTCTCCTAATATGGTTGTTAATTATGCCTCTTACCCTCTATAGTGCGTTTTATTTATTATGCAACGTCTTCGGTCAAATACCCCGGATGTAAGAGTAAACTACTGCTAATTGCAAAGTTCTTCCTAAATATAGTGCCCATGCCATGGTGTACCAAATGAACGCATTCCTTGAAGAGCTACACTGCATGAAGATACTTGGCCGTATTGTTGTGACAGAAAACTTGCTGCGAAGGCACATCAACAAATGCTTAAGAATTTTCAAAACGTTCTACACCAAAATATTTCCAAACCTGCATAAGTGCTGTCACAGTTACTGTATCAACCAATAACATATTTCTACTAAATGACACCGTTTTCGGAAAGAAGTGCGAGGGTGGAGCCTGGATGCGGCATGAAGCGTTTCTCAGAGTTCGCACGCGCCGAAGCGCCACACATTCCAGAAGCCTCGTGCACGCGTCGCAGCGGTGGCGCTAAATGGCAGCAAGTGTTCTTAGCAAAGCGCGAATAATGAGTCCTGCTGCAGTACCGGCCTCATACATCACTCGTTCCGACGGAGGCAATACACTGTGTCGCTATTTTGATTCAATGGGACCGCATAACCGTCAGCAGCCCTTGTAAGATAGGTTCTGCAGCAATTTTTCTTCTCAACCGCTACAAGGAAACGCCCACGGTCTTTTTGGCGGCTGGGTAACGTCGTCGTGGAACAGTTAGCCGATTTGATTTTTAATAGCATGACGTTCTGATGTCGAAGATAGGTAAGAGCCTGAAGGAGTGGCCTAGCATATTGTGTGGTTATTGTGCGATACTTAGCAAATGCTTTTTGTAGAATTCTCGCTGATGACAAGAAGCCGTCATTGTGTTCTTGCAGGGTGGGGTACCTTTTGGCTTGAATTGCTCATTCGTGGGAAGGCTCGGATTATTATCGAAAGCTGCGTCAGCAACAAGAACCGTTGTAGCAGTTTCCGTAGCATCTGAGAGGACAAACGCATCGTTGACGGCTTCACTTTCTTCCAAATATGGGTCTATGTACGCTTGTTCCCATGCATGTATCCCCGGCTGTAGTTTGTCACCATGATTGGCGCTTTTCATGTGGCCAATGGCATGATTCCCCTTGCAATACCGATTTCTCAGTCGACCAGCGGGTGTTGGTCACTCTCGACGACCACTTCCATGTCTCCAGTTAATTTAGCGTCAACAGAGATCACGATGCCGTTGCGAAGCCGCCAAGTATCTTCATCTTCAAGCACACTCAAGGCACGGTTACTCGAAGACCTCTTCGGCAGTATTGCCTGTTCATTATATAGCCTTATCGACTAGGACTTCAGTTCGATGATTGTGCCTTGTTGACTCAAGAAGTCGATGCGGAAAAAACGACCAGATATAAGAAACGACACAATGTAGGTCCCATCATAAGCGATAATTCTTGCCGTGCAGGTTCCAGTTGGCGTTATTCGGCGTTATTAACGACCCCGAAAACTTAAGAGCTAGCCATCGCGTTAGCCATTCGCGAAGACCAGCCTGCAAACACACCACTGACGATCCTCACAGATTGCCAGCAGGCATGCCGCAAATACCTACAGGGAAAAATCGGAAGACCTACTGGACAATTCCTAGTCATAATACTCAAGGAATACCCTGAGGACATCACCATTCAAACCATCATCTAGGTAGCGGGCCACAATGGCATCACGGGTAGGGAAGAAGTTTGGGTGTGTTGGTGGGGTACATTCAGACTGGGATACATAGCGCAAAAAATGACACAGGGACAAGCAGAACACAGGTCGAGCACTTTTGCGCTATGTATCCCAGTCTGAATGTATCCCACCAACACGCCCAAACTTCTTCTCTGCTAAAGTGCCTTTCTAGTACCTTGGGCCTTCCCTATGCTGTTCCTCCTGATCTTTGTTCTTAGGTTACTCGTTAGAAAAATAGCGCTCGTCCAGTGTTCTGCTTGTCCCTGTGTCATTTTTTGCGCTATGTATCCCAGTCTGAATGCATCACGGGTAACCTGCAAGCCGACAGAGCAGCTCGACGATTCGTCCATAACCGATCACTCATCACGCTGGCGGCAGAAAACCCGGACCCGGTCGACCTCGAGTATTCAGCCATCGTGAACTTCCACAGAGGGAGTCGCTTGCGATATCCAACCGCCGATCGAAATCTAAAGACAGACGATGGCGCTCCCTGGCGTAGTGTCAACACAGGCACTTACACGAACCTACACATATTACATCGCATATACCCCACAGTCTACCGGGAAGAATGCCCGTGGTGCCATGCCACACCAACCCTATAGCACATTACGTGGGAGTGCAGGCTACACAACATAGCACACCACGACACGAACACGAGGGAACAATGGGAGGCACTGCTGTCAAGCTCGGCCCTTGACGACAAGCTCAAGCTGATCCAGGGAGCTGAGAAGATGAGAAGAGCTAGCGGAGCCCTCGACTAGGGGCCCCGATCATTAGCGATTATTCTGATTAATCCCTAATTAACGTCTATCTATCTATCTATCTATCTATCTATCTATCTATCTATCTATCTATCTATCTATCTATCTATCTATCTATCTATCTATCTATCTATCTATCTATCTATCTATCTATCTATCTATCCCAGCGTCTTGAAGATAGCTGGAGATTCTGTCGGAAATTCCACGACGGTCTTGGGCGGGGTGTGGATTAATCATATGAAAAGGTCTGCCTTCACATCCTGCTTCAAAAATTGCACTTTTATAGTGCAGACATGTAGAGAGCACTATATGGAAAGACGCGAGTTATTTCATCTGGGAAGATCATGATGTTCTCATTTAGTAGGAACACACGGGCTACCATATTCGCTTCAGCCCTTCCTTTGCCGACGACGCGTGTTAAGGTGTTCAAGAAGGTATTGCGGGATAGGTTATATTTTGTCACGCTCACTCACGATTTTGGAGCCCCGTAGTGACGGCGTCTTCTAGGGAGGGATATACATGCCTTCGCTTGACGTCAAAGTTCCACTTGGTAAATGTAGTGACCCGTTTCTATGTTTTCAGCCAGCTTCCAGGGACTTCCAAAGATGACCTGCGGAAGATCGGTGGCTCCCTGCGGTGTTGCAGCACGATGGGGGATTATATGGGGGATTTATCACGTCTTCTCGGGAAGAGGCCCGTACTACAGTATCAATCCTTGGACCCTGCGACTTTGTCGCCTAATCCGTAGAGGCGCTGGCGCTGTCTTCACGGCTTTGGTTTCCAGGGGATGTCCGGTACAGAACGAAGAAATACCTTTGCCAGATGTCACGTTGTAGAGATGGTGAACAACCCCAGTAGCCGAACGCGTAGCGTGATAACTGTTTATTGGGCAAACCTTTGTTGAGTAAAACAAGTAAAACCCACAATGATGATACCATCAACCACACCCATCGAACGTTGCTAGCTAATGTGCGCGTGTCTCACGTCGGCTTTTATACATGAGTAGGCATAGGTTCCAGGGTTCTAGCGTGATTGCTGGTGAACGTGCGCCTTCCAGGAAGTACTTCACTACTCCAGTCTCGCATACAATCAGATTACACAAGGTTCCGTGCCAAAAGACGACGGATAGTCAGCGATAATGTTGCATAAACATAACGCCCTATAACTTAAAGATATTCTAAACTTTTCTATTTCAGTTCTGCAATCAGCCCTCCGCGACTGGCCAGAACTTTTTGAACCCCCCCTGCGCCTGTCTGTCACGCGACATCACCAAAGCCACGATGGTTCCCCATCTGATATGGCGCGTACACACTGATTATGCATCATTGGACCGGACAAAATAAAAACAGTTATTTCTAATTCGAAGCCTTTGCGCCGTTAGCCCTCGGCTGTTGGTCAAAAGTTTTCGGGCTGCACCCACTTCATCTGCCTGTCACGCGACGTCACAAAACCTTGAAAGTGGACCGCGTCAAAGTGACTGTACGCGTTAAAGATGCTTTAATACACCGAACAAAACTGGGTTTTTTTCTGAATAGCCGCAGGCTGCTCCGTTCTGAAAGGAATAAAATGTGGCTTCCACCGATCGCTCAGGCACTGGCTACTCGCACCTGCCGTAGAGCATGCGTTTATTTGCGTACAATAAAACTTCTTTCGTGGCCATCTAACGTTTCATAGCACTTTCAGCACGTTTACAACCTCCCTGTGACACCTCTTTTTCGATGAATATTCGTTTTAGCGCCATTCTTCCACTTCCGACGCGTGCCGCCGCGATTTTTGACAAGCCACTTCAGGCTAAGTTAGGGAAAGTGGACCAATCACACACGCCGCCACAACCCTCTTCACCCGGTTATCAATTTTCAGTGCACTGGCTCAGCCCCATCGGATCCCTCTCCTCTTGAGCGTGCTCCTTGCCTCTTGTCAGTCAATTGTATAAGACAAGCCCCTCACTGTAGGCAGTGTCATTAGTTTTTAAACAAACAAAAGTGACCTCCAATAAACGAGGATTGGTCTGTTCAGACAACCCTGCGGGTCGCTGCCTGATGCTTCCGTCGGCGGTTACAAAATTTGATGTCAGGAGATTGGAATAAAAACATATTGGGATAGTTTTGCGTTATAGGGCTCTTGTAATACCGAAAGGCGCATCTTCCACTGAGTGATAACAATTTACCAGACGTTTGTTCTTGAAAAGCTGGTCACCTCGTACATGAACAATTTACACGCTTGTCAATATAAACATCAGCAGCGTCACTGCTCGAATTGTACATCTGGACATATGGCACGTAGTGTCACCAACAAAACTACTGTCGATTTTCGTAAATGCGAGTACTTAAGAAATTTGTAACGCTTAGCACGATCTCTGACAACTCAAAACGCAACACAGTGAGACAGGCAATCCTCGCTGACATCACGAATCGTAATTAACAAATCGCATTACGTAAAAGAAACCTTTTCCTTGCGCACAATGTTAGTAGCGTTTACGACCGCACATGGAGAGAAGCTAGTTCCATACCGAGCTTCCAAAATCTCACGAGCGCTCCATTAAGCAAAAACGCGTGCACGAACACTCAAATACGAATTTCGATATTCTTTAAATATCTATGAATCGCATTTTATTGCTAAGTAAAATACTTGCAGCACTGTGAATGTCGTGCGTCATATATATTTCTTTATTACAAGGTGTTGTTAAGCACAAGAAATAAGGCTCTTTCGTGTGTGACTATCACTCTTGGGTAAACATTTTAATTACAATTTCGAAGTTTACAATACCTCTGCTTATGCTTTATTTAGTCTTGTATGAACATACTTTATATGTGATTTGTTCCATTTTCTAGAAAGCCTGAATGAGTAAGAGCCAGGCCAAGTGGACCTCCCTCGCTCGGATTCTAATGCTTGAGCCCGAATGAGCCGGGATGACTAGAATTTGGTGAATCTGAATACGAGTGAGCCAGAAAGAGGGGAAATATGATTATGGGTCCTATGGAGCCTATTTGACAATTATGTGAGTTTTAGCCCGAGTGAGGCCGGCTGAGTACGTTTTTGGTGAGTGTGAGTCCGAATGAGCCCTCCTGAATAGAATATTGGCGAGTTTGAGTGCAAGTGAGCCTTAAGCAAATATATAAATAGATTGTAAGCTAGTATGAGCGAGTTCCGCTTATAATGCCACCTATGTGCGGCATCACCTGCGAACAGGAAATGTAGGTGTCGTATACGGTGTACTTTCTTATCATACATAGTTATACTACGTGCCGCAAAAGGAAGTAAGCAGAGAACGCACGCTGGCAACAAAAATGTAGGTTGTTTTCGATGCTTCTTTCCACACCAAGTGAAGAAAAAGTACCCAATGATAGCTTGGAAGACGGCATAATTCTGTATAATGACTTTTAAATATTCAAGTGCATTAGAACATGATCGGACGGTCTTAAAGGATATAGAAAAGGTGTTCCTTGATATTGTAATCCAAGCAGAATAAAGGTGTGTTGTCAGCTTTATTTGGCGCTGAGAAGGTGACTAATACGGAGTGAATCTGTAAAAGTGGAGGACAAAACCAATGCTTTTAAGGATATATGTACTCGTACTTGGTTAGATCCACCATCTTTTTCCTAATGAAAATATCAGCGAATGCCATTGTGTAAACAGAGCACAGACTCTGAATAGTTTTCAGTTCCCACAACGTCCACCTTAAATGTTGTTCCCTTCAATGGGTGCTCATAAGCCTGTACAATACGAGCGGACAATACCTACAGTTTAGTGAGCCAATGAGATCCCTGTGGTAAGCCTGTTACAGACGTAACGCTATCCTCGTTGCGAGAAATTCCTACCAGAGGCGACTTGCTTCTACTCTCGGCAGCGAAGCGTCGTGTATGATGGTAGAGTTTCAGGAAAAACGAACCTGGGCTGAACCTGGGGTGGGAATGGTTCGGAAGGGCTCCGTTAATCAGTTACATTTCGGGATCGGTTCCGTCAAGATGGCGGTAAAACATATCGATCAGTTCTGTACTCGTACGGTCGAACATACTGGTTGTGTTCCAGTTCCGCCCGATCCCCTGCGTCAGATTTGGCATTGCTGCTGTCGGCTTGGTTGGTCCGTGTTTCAGCGGATACATTGATGAGCGTATATACAAATGTTATGCGTGTGTGAATGAAAGTAACAGCGAACGGGTTGATATAAGCCCTGTAGGCTTACCGACAATGTAGTGCAGGTAAGCGCACCTCCTGTGCTACGTAACAAAAAATATTCAAAAAAAATACGTACATAAATGCTTAACAAAATATCGATTTATACGTATTACCTAAGGAAACCGACCCTTTCATGGTAAAGTACATGAAGTTTGAGGGTTTTCTTTATTGGCGCAATTTTATTTCACTTAGCTGTGATCTAGCTATGAGACACTGGGTGTATACCAGTTCTGCGTCAATCCTCCAAAATGGACATTTTCCGAATTGCTAAATATTGCTGTGTGCATTTGCTTCCATACGCTTGCAGTGCGTCACAACCGCTGACAAGCGTCATTCATTGCCTTCGGGCTCGCGACATCGCGCGTACACGTTTCACACGGTGCATTTATCTGATTTGGGGTCTGCATTTCGTCAGAGCTGCGTGCGTCAACCAACGGAAAAAAATAATGAAAATAATTTACCACCATTCTCGCGGACAAAGAAAGCATATTTTACGAGATTGCACATTGCATACGATAAGCTTTCTCTAATTTGAATGCATAGCCGTTATTTTTTAGCACTTACGTCACCATTTCAGTAAAGCTTAGCTTCACAGAGATTACAACATGTCCTTTGGACGTACATAGATTTTTAGCCTTTCCCCACCTGCTCGTTCCAAGAGGGATTCATCTAGGATAATGAGGTATTTGCAGTAGCAGTAAGCCACCTTGCAATAAACTCCCAGGGGTCACCGAAGGAACTACCGCTTCATTTTTTAGCTCAATGCCACTTAAGCGCATGAAGACGCAATAGAAAGACCAAGAAGTGAGGAAACGTCACAAAAAACTCCTCAGCATCCTTCGCTCGCATTCGGTGCAGCCGAACTTTAGCCGTTTTTACTAACTGCGAGACCAAAATGCCATCCAGAAAAACGATTCGTACAACAGCAGCATAAAAAATACTCGACGACGCAGAATTAGACTGAGCTGGAAATACGCTCTGTTCCTTAATCCTCCCTTAATGATGTGTCCTTCGACTATAGGCAATGGAGAGATTACCCGGAGCGGGGGCGCCATATCGCGGACGTCATCTCTCCATCAAGGAATCTCCCGTCTCCGAGGGGAGGCTATCCGTATAAGCGCTTTATAACTTATCTGAACATATGCTGAACAAATAGAACCTGAAGCTGGAAGGCGCAACAAACCTTGACATCCGTGAACGCTGGAAAGAACTGTGCATACTTTAGTCACCCAAAATTTTCTTAGATGCATCAGAGAACGCCTTTTAAATGGCCGATTGTGCAGCTTGTGGACTGGAAAAAGGTTTATTTCGAGTAAAGGTTCAAGGCTCATACGAGGAAAGTGCAGTAGAGCGATGTCAAGACGTATAGTTAGAAAGCTGGATACAATGCATATTTGTTGCTACGAAAGCGTCGAGTCAGTGGGAGGGAGGATTCCATGGTTAATATGCTGACGCCTGACGCACGTAGTGTCAGGCTACCTCACTCGTGAAAGACCCATAATAAAACAACCAGCAAAACGAGAACAAGGTGAAAGCGGGAGCCACCGTTCCTACAAGGGGACTTGTCCTTTTCAAGGCGACATATACTTTCCTCGGCACAGTATATACAAGTAGGGTTCTTCCAGAGGGGAGATGCGGCAAGTGGGTGGGTGCGGCAACGAGCGAAGGTGTGCTATCGGTCAAGGTGTAGAATTGAGAATACAGGAGTGCTGGGCAAAAGGGTGGTGACACGGCCGTGTGTCGGCCACACGTCAACTGCCGTGTGTCAGCCGGCGTGCCAACGGCGTGCACAGCGCCCCCCTATTACCTGCATCGCTGGTGGTCGTGGGCTACCGTGTCCCTATAGAGATAATAGAAGGAGTGGCAGAAACCGGTGCTCGGAAAGAAAGAGAATATATAATATATAATAATAATATTAATAACAATAATAATATAAGAGAATACTGATATGGAATAAGCAAACAAATAATAGGAAAATAAAGGAAAGAATGAAAAAGAAAACTAAGCAAACAAACTAAGTAGTGTTCCCGATAGCTTGAAATTTACCATAGCGAACAGGTTATGAAGCTCGCTTTGAAACGTTTAAGTCTATTGGTTGCAATGTCCTGAACTTATGGGTAATGTATGATTCTCTGTATTTTCTTTCTTGTTCAGAACGGAACTCTGACTGTAAAATGTAAAGGTTAAGTTCATCAAAGTTATGACCTGGTTGGTTTAAATGCGCAGAGAAGGGTATGGGAAGCTTTTTAGCTGTGTCAGCGCGATGTCCGTTTAATCTGACTTTCATTGATTGTCCCGAAGACCAGGAGTGGGCCATCCAGCGGCCCAGGACCATTGCCGGAGATCTCGGAAGATTTACCTTGGGCGATGGACCCCTGGCAGCCTAGCCCCGGGCACCAACAGCAAAAACCGTTGGACAAATAAAGTTTATTATTATCTATCCTATTGATTGTACAGTTTCACCGATATATTGTTGCTTACAGAAGGAACATTCAAACATATAAATCACATCCGAACTTGTACAAGTACAGCTAGTTTTTTCTTCCTGTGTATAATTATTTGCGGTGTTTTACTTTTAATGATATTGTGACGCAGCAGTTATCACGACGTTTATTCCGAGTCGAAGATGCGGCGAACCATCCACGCCCACAGCACGGATCACACTCGAGAGCCAGTCCACAAGCGATGATAAAGAACCCCATATGAACCCCACATGATGATGACCATGTACAGATGACAAATAGCTTATAAATGGCCGCACTAATGTCCCCTCGCGCGAGAGCGGCCATCCTGGCCGCAATTCAAAGGGGCGGTGAACGCCTCGTGAAAGGCTTCATACGGGACACGTGGACAACCTCAGCGGCGCGGCGGCGGGGGTCATTTGGAACAATAACTGGTATCACGCCATAGTTAACCGGAGAAGTCTGCTCCAAGAATTTGTATTGGCCAATGAACCGATGCTGTAAACTTGTCACACAAACCAGGAGTACGAACTCGTACTGCTGCTTGCGGTCCTGTTGCCGTGCTTCGGTGTTGATGCGGGCGAGCTGGCGACAACGCAGAATGCGGAACACATATTCTTCACAGGAGGATGGACATTGATTGACAGTGGGCGCGAAGAAAGAGGCGTCAATACAGGAACAGGGCGAACGACCATAATATCTTTAAGGTGCCTGCAGGTTTTGTACCTGGGGCGAAAAACATCTGGGAACACTTTTCCTGCACGCTCGGTACATTATAATATTATGTGGCATTTTCGTAGGATGTTGATGTTTGAGAGTGCATTAGAATATTTTCTTCTAAAGGCTCGCGGTATGTCCGAATCTGCTGTACGCTGTTTCTTAGCTAAATCGTACTTTATCTTTAATTACGACGCGCCAACACAATTTCTATCGAGAGCTAGTTGTAGATAGTTTCTTTCTGCTAGCGTTGTTTTAAGGTCATTTAAGTGGGGGATATAATCGTTGTTTTCGCTGCAGATTCTTGTTATTTGTTTCACTTGTCCGACGAAAAATACTTGCTTGCAGTGTTGCGGGTGATGGCTGTTGTAGTCTAAGTATTGCTGGTTATCCGTAGGCTTCCGGTAAAGTGTCATTTTCAGTTTTCCGTCTTCTATGTAGTCCGTCGTGTCGAGGAAGTTTATTTGACTAGGGGAGTGGTCAGCAATAAATTTAGTGCTCGGGTGAAAGCAATTGAAATCGCTGATTAAGTCGGTTAAAGCGCTTGTCCGGTGTTTTCCTATTGTATGTGTGTGGTCAACGTACCGAATATAGCTGTGGGGTTTTAAAGGGCAGGTCTTCAACAGGCCTGCTCCAAGCTGTCCCATAAAAATGTTCGCATAAGTGGAAGCGAATGGCGTTCCCGTACAAGTGCCAAAAGTTTGCAGGTAATGAATATAATCAAAAGGACTAACCAAAGGAGCGGCAGGTAACCTTCAGGAGCGTGTGCTTCGGGAGTGATTCCGAGGGGTTTCGATACGGCCCTTCAATCATGGGTATGTTAGTGTAAAAAGGCAGAAAGATCCATAATGACTATAGCGTGGTCAGAAAGGATTTGGTTGGCGTTGATGGCGTCAATAATGCGAAGAAAGTGCGGCATGCCTTGAACACAAGATGGGAGGCTCGTGGAGATGTTTGACAGAGGGTGACCTAAGAATTAGAATAGTGACTCGATAGGTGTGTTGTTATTAGACAGAATAGGCCGACCTAGGATTTCTGTTGTAAATGTTGCTTCGACAGAAACTTCATGTATTTTAGGGAGAAGATAAAAGTCGGCATCATGACGCGATATTCTGATTCCGTCATTAGTTCCCTGGACACAAGCTGCGCTATTGTGCTTTGCGCAGTATTGTTGTAGTCTGGAGTTGAGTTAGAATTGAGTTTTCCGTAATGGGTGTGGTTGCTGAGATGCTTGGAGGCCTCATTCTTGTACTTCTATATAGGCCAGATTAAGATACTGCCGCCTTTGTTTGCTGGTTTTCTTTCCTCTCTGCGATTTCTTGAAGGATTTGATACTGAGTGGGGGACAAATTTTTATGTTCCTAGAAATTCAGCGCTGACTGTAGAATATCCTTTGAAATTAGCTTTATCTATAAATCCATGTCTGGGCCCTGTTGGCGTCCGTTGTGCACGCGCTAGGTGGTCTAATAGAGTCTCAGTCCTGTCTCATCGAACATGAACTCCTTGATGCGCATGCGCCTTGAAAACTGTGTAATATCTTTGTGGAGTTCGTATTCGCTTACTGCGTTGTTCGTAGGACAAAACGTTAGACCATCTTTCAGGAGATCAACTTCATCGGTGCTTAGGCTCTAGGATATGTCTACTACGTTGCAGCAGGGTTCTGGATGTTCGCTTGTAGCACTGTCGGTGGATCTATGTGCTGTAAGGGTTACATTAGCTTTGCTGGGTGGATCTGATGCTCTAATACCTTTGTGCTGGTATTTATGTAGTAATTTTTCCTCCCTACCTAGGAGGAATTGTTCAAGTTCTCTTCCTTCCGGTTCACATAAATTTATGCTGTCGAGTTTATTAGTAGTTAATGTAAGTTGTTCCTTGCGGTGTTCTTCGACAATGTCAATTAAAGAGAGCGATGCATCTTCCAGGATAGCATTCCACTTCAAGAATAGCCTGGAGGGTAAAGAGCCGAGAGCACCTCCAACCTTCATTCTGATACATTTTGTAATTTTCCTCTGCTCAATGCAGCTAGTGTAAGTTTTCAGGTGAAATCTGCAGTTTGCTTGTCTGGCGGCGAGTTTCCGGAATATGAGGAAAGGGCGAGATCGCTTGTGGCTTGTGCTATCTGCAGTGCGTGGTAGTCATTTCTGTTTGGTTCGGGCAGGCCTCGGGGAAGAAACATCTTCAGGTGGTGTCTTTTTACGCCTAATTTTCTTCTCGAGACGTGCACCGATGTCTGTCTGTGTACTTGTGTGCCTACAGATGTATGCAGCTGTTTGAGTGAAGGCTTCGCGGGTGGTTGTGGGCTTCCGTATGAGCGGGTGTTGTTCAAGTGGTGTTGGTTCCGTGTCCACCTTCTGTGTAGGTGCTTCACATGCGAGCGAACTGGTGTTGAAGATTTCAGCCGCGTGTTTTTGTGTTGAAGCCAACTGGACGCAGAACTCATTGGTGTTGCTGGTTGCGTCGATTAAAAGAGTTCATGAGCCTGCACTTGACGTTGTTAACAAATACCTTGACGCCATAAAAACTGGGGTGTAGTCTGTCGCGGGCGAGCATAATGTTGGGGTCCTGGTGCATGTCAGCGTGGTGGAAGACATCGACGTTTTCGTGTGGGTTTGCAATGTCCAGAAGAAAATCAATGATCATATGTGTCCCGAGTGCGGGAGCTAGCAGTGTATCTGATTGTTGCGCAAGTGGCCTGTGTTTGTTTGCGAGGCAGGGAAGTAGTGTTGTCAGGTGTGCAAATCGTTTATGAGCGTTTTAAGGGCTTAACTGTGTTGTCACTGGCATCGTGGTTAAGGTCATCAGTCCTGCAGTGAATGACTAAACGTGTGGCGTGAGGTGGTGCTACTGCAATGAGGTCTCGGTTGGTATGTGTTGTGGCGGCACTCTTAAAGCTAATGTGTGGTGAGTGTTGGCCTGGGGGGAAGTATTCGTGAATGTACTTGCAGTGACTGTCTCCAGTTAGTGCTACGTGTGACAAGAAGTTAAATGCATCGCAAATAGTTATACACACTAAGTCAAAACTAGCTTTACTTGTAAAGTTCAAAAGTGCCCGAGTGCTTTTTGTAAGAAACAAAATATCGGTGAAATGGGACAATCAATGAATGTCAGATTAAACGGACATCGCGCGGACACAGGTAAAGAGCTTCCCAAAGCCGTAGCCGAAGCATTTCTACCGACCAAGTCAGAACATTGATGAACTTAAACTTTACATATTACAATCAAATTTCCGTTGTGAACGAGAAAGAAAATACAGGGAATCATACCTTACCCATAAGTTTAAGATATTGCCATCAATAGGCCTACACGTTTCAAACGGAGCTTTAGAATGTATTCGCTATACCTAAATTTCAAGCTGTAGGCAGCAACGCTTAGTTCGGTTGCTTAGTGGTATTTTCTCCTTTCTTTCTTTTTTCCCTTGTATTTATTTACTTATCTCATTTCAGTATTTTCTTTACATGTAATTTTTCTTCGCGAGCGCTGGTTTCTGTCGCTCCTTCTATTAACTCTTTCAGGGAAACAATAACCCACGACCATCAGCCAAGCTGGTAATAGAGGGGTGCTGTGCACGCCGTTGACACGCGTGGGTGACAAACGGCCGTGTCACTCGGCGGTGACACGGCCGGTGACACGGCACAAGGCCGTGTCACCGGCCTTGTACACCAGCACTTCTTTATTCTCAATTCTACACCGTCGCCGCTAACATACCTTCGCTTGTTGTCGCACTCACCCGCATAACCCCTTCTCCCCTTTACAAGAAGCCTACCTATATAAACTTTGCCGAGGAAAGCATATATTGCTTTGAAAGAGACAAGTCCAGTTGTCGAAACATCGTCTCCCACTTTAACCTTGCTCTCTTTTTCCTTATTGTGAATTTCCAACTCCCGCCATCACCCTGTTTTCTTAATAATAAAACAGTTATAAATACTCTGACAGCTGTTATATATACGCCTGATAAATGTATCTTGCCTTGCTAGTGAAAACTCTGATACACTGATGTACTTTTCCCCATGTATATCACTTACCTATTTCCGCCTAAGTTAAAGATACTGTCAGTCGACCGCTGCATAGACGTAATTTTACTATGTGACTTTCCAGCAAATATAGAAATGGAAGGCTCTGGCAACATATAGGCGACTGAATGTATGTCATTATTTTTATACGTGATTAAATGAATAATCAAATTGCAAGATAATAAAAAGTTGACTCTACATTGTGGCCCTGCGAAAGTGGATGTTCAGTGATGCTGTCGAAAACCTCCACTACAAATGCTGATGGTGGTGGCAATGCTTTATTGCTTTGGAGTAACGGTAGTAATGGTAACTTAGAGTGATTGTAGCTATTGGAGTAATGGTTATTTTGGCAGCATATCGCCGTTGTTCATATTGCCGTTTCTTTTTTGCCTTTTCCGCTCCTCGGGAGTCTCGACTATATGTTGCCTGCCCGTAGCGGTGCTGGAACAACGATGAACTCAGTTGCTACCCTGGCTTTCTTTTTATATACGAAAGGCTAGTGATATCACTCGCCATGTCGCAAGCTGAAATTGCCACGGCACCTTGCGCAACAATAATATTTACCGTGAAACATATGTGGGAAGCGCTACGCGCTTCGCTTTGTTATCAAGATCGCCTTATCAATAACGGGAAATGCTTGTTTTGTGCTTGTTCCTTTGTGGAGCGAATGCTCTGTACGCGTGATTCCAAAGAATTTATGAATTTTTTGCTACACTGTACTGAACACTTGAAGCCTGCTTCACCTCCGCGGGTCGGCCAGGTATTGCACTACCTATGGCATAGGCCCAGAATTTTGCCCACGAACACGGAAAAAAAAAATAAAAGGGGCTGACCAACGAGAGGCCAACAGCTTTGCTGTATAATTAGGTTGAAGTACATCTTGTCGGCTTAAATTAAGCAGAGCACATATGACGTGAACTCAAGGAGGTTTTATAATACTTAATATAGGTTGAGAATTAATTGAACTTCTAATCCTACCTTCAAACGCAATTATATGGAGTATAATGAATAATTTAAGCTACTCCCCGTATGAGGACATAATTTAAGAACTTTGCGAAAAGCATATCTGTGAAAAGGATGAGTAAGGACCTTTTCCAAGATTTATTCGCTTTCTATAACTTGCTGTGATGCAGTGTGCTTGCATGTGGGTGAAGCAGAAAGGATGACGGTGATAGCGCTGTGTTGCGCCCTTCTTTATACCTTGTCGAGCATACCATTCGTATAGCTATTACATTGTGATTTTGGGCACAACAATGTATGGCTTTCTTGGGGCAAGAAGACGCGGATGCTCCCTGTTTTCGCCATATAAGTCCATTTCATTCTAATCTTAATGCCTGCTCACATCCTCGTCTATCACTTCGACTAAATCATTCCCGTCCATATAAGTTAACAATGTATCTACAACGACTTCCTTGCGTACGCTTGGGAGTAAGGAAACAAATTCGCCGACGATAACGATGTTCCCTAATGCGCAATTCGAGCGAAGCTCTGTACGTATTTTATTTCGCGCTATGTTGTCTGGCGCGGAAAATGTATCGTGCGGCACGTTCCAAAGGAAGCAAAGTGTGACGCGTCTGGCTGACTAACAGGGAAATATCGAGAAGCAGCGTGTGGGTGTCGCATGGGTGCGACTCACAGCAGCTGTTGCCTATAAATTTCTGCTCATGCAGCGCTTTGTCTCCATAGCAACGACGCGCGCTTCTCTGGCGCCATATCGTAAACATAGCCGCCGCAGTGTCCGTTTGCGTGGCACTGCGCTTTTCTTCTCACGTGTTCGTTCCATGAACGACTAGAGCGGCCCTTCGTCGACTGGAAGGCGTGCCACCAGTGTCAGCGGCAATAACACCCAAGCGAGCCCCGCGTCGAGCCTTACGCCTGTTTCATACGATGCGATTTTCATGGCATGGGAAGTGCGATTTCCGTCGCCTGCAAATCGTAGTCGCAGTGCCGACCTGGCCACCCCCCCCCCCCTTTTGGCTTCGATATAACGGTTGGTCGGAACGTTTCAACGCCGCAGCGATCGCGGCGCTTCTCCGTCGAAATCGCGCCTAGAACTATTTCGCGGTTTATTTTGTGAAGTGGCGCCTCGCTCAACAAGTGCAAGTGCACGCGATTGGAAAAAAAAAACCTGTACCGCAGATTCCATTCTCCGTTTTTTATGTGTTGGTTGGCAAGCTACGTAGCAAATGGAGTATCATTTTCACGTTTGCTTCGTATGCTATAGACGCACCACTGTGATTTGTCAATAATACGAGGTGTTCGAACCCCGCGAGACGACATCGTCTTTTGTGATCGTCGCAGTTTTCTTTTGTTGAGCGGCGTACAAGAATCGCGCGTACGGAGCCTTTTTAATAATAGGAACCTCGGCAAGGCCAAGCGGCAAAAGAGCAAAGTACCTTAACTTTCTGCCTTGCGCTGAATGCGCAACCGTTTAGTTACATTCTTTTCCTGTAGGTTTTTTCTACTTGTAAATTTCTCTATGCACCTTGAAAGGTTATCTTACCTTACATGCTTACTAAATTTGATATGCCAAACGTGCATGCCATCGTAATGAATTTTTCACGATAGCATATTTAACTCAATGTCTTCAATAAGCAGCTTCGTCAATCTGTTTTCGAATATTTCATCCGGGTTAAGTTGTATCTTTTCTGTCACCGCGAATTTTTTTTTCCTGTACGGAAACCAGTAAACCTTATATATGTCGCGCATTTTGTAGCCTTAAGGCACCTTAAATAACCCTTGATTTAAAAGGTAAATAAACAGTTACATAACGTTATAGCATAACAGCATGAAGTTGCATCCTGGCGTCTTTTCTACTGTGGTCAAAGCTTGTCGCTGACGTCTCAGGGCGCCGTTGCCAATGGGCGGCACCACGAGACGAATGCGCCGGTCATCGCTCCCCCGATAACTACTCCGTACGCAATCCATCAGGACAGCCTTGCCCAGATTACTGGGCATGAATATCACGAACGGGGACGTCAACCCCCGGTGCCTGCTTAAACTCCTGGCCGTTCGACACCGTCTGCAGCGGGCGCAAAAGTAGCAATAGCAGTATGGCTCACCTGACCCCTTTCGGAAGGTGGAAGGTGAAATTCGCAGGCGTGTAGGTGTTTTTTCTTGTACGCTAAAAAAGCAGCATTCTCTGGGTGTTGCTACTTGCAAGCCCACAAGTGCTTTGTGACATTATTCGCGAAGGGCCTCACATGTGTGTGTTATTACTTTGTTACGGAGATATGAAGCTAAGCCGAGGCCTACCATGTGCTCATATTCTTTACTGAAACACAGATGTTACCTGATGGACCCTCGAAAACAAATGAGGGGCCTCTTACAGCTTATGAAAGATGTTCAGTTGCGACTGATTTAGTCATCACAGAGTCGGACATAATTGGTCGCTGATGCTAAATTTATCAAAGCTAGCCAAAAACGGGGAAAGAAATATTGGCTGCATCCAAGAAACACTGGATGCTCTTGAAGAAAAAGTTAACTCACTTGATCAGTTTAAGTAACATGTCGCAAGTCTCCAGAACAAGGCGGATAGCTGCAAAACTAAGCTTGTTTCTTTGCAATCACGGTTTAACGGCCTAGAGGACAGATCGCGAAGAAACATTGTAATTTTTCATGGGATCTCTGACTCTCCCAAATCATGGGAAGAATCTGAGGCCCACATTATTAACGAACTACCAAGTGTCGTTGGTAATCTATCCGACGTGGCAATCGAACTCGCTCATCGTCTTGCTTCGTATTCGCCTGATAAACGCCACCCAATTATAGCCAAATTTAGTAACCAAAAAGTTAAAGAAAATGTGTTTTGCGTGCGTGAGGTTCTAAAATATAAAGACATCCGAATCTGTGATGACTACTCGCCTGCCACCCGCCATGTTCGAAGTATACTGGTTGCCATTGCAGGGAAGTTACCGGGCAAACCCCTCTTTCATCTTCAATACAACAAAATAATCGTAAACAAGAAGCAGTACTTGTACGATCCTGTGACAGACAGTGTGCGCCACAACACACACGTGCTAATACCAAGCCATGTACAGCACCACTTAATCGTTCATAAAGAAATGCGCGAGGCAGTGGAAGACAGTTATCCCCCATGTCTGTCCCTTTCAATAACATTCGAGGCATCAAAACATACGCGGCTTGTTCACTCCCACAATGGACACGTCTAATCCACATATCATTATGCTTAGCGAAACCATATCCAGCTTTTCTGGACACGTTCCAACATTGTCTTACACTGCTCGTCTACGGAGGCTTATCCAAACAATTCGGTACATGGGCCGAGCATCCTTATCAGAAACTGGCCAACTCTTGGATGGGGGCCTGGACCTCAACATGGCACAAGCAGGCATGGGCGAGTACGCATATATATTGTTTCTTGTCGATTGCAGATCCCTCACATATTTTTTTTGTTTCAGTATGAATGGAATATTTAAAATTTATATTCAAAGCCAACTGTTGCTTATGAGAGTAGTGTAGTGTAATCAATGTTTGTCTTATTGTCACGAATTTGGGCACTCTAGAAACAGACAGGAGACCAACGTGCACATAATATATAAACATTTATAACACAAGAATGATTAAGCCAAGAAAATACAAAGAAATACTACAAATAACTACAATAACTAGCTGAACCCCTATCCGCGCAACTCATGAACAAACCAAGACGCAAGCTATAGTGTTTTAGTTCACAATAGACTAAAGAACCAAGACTGTCTAACCGCCACGGCATGGTGGTAACCGATCTGATGTGTCACAAGACGTGGCCGTTGTAACTCTGACGTGACGCAGACCGCAACCACCGTTACCGTAGCTTGACGGGGCTGGTTTCCGCATTGGCAGCAGTGCACCTGGGACTCAGGTGGCACCGGACGTGGTTGTAGTCGCTAGTGCGCCTGTTTACGGACGTGGCCAGACGATTGTCTCCAGGGCACTTGACGATAGCAGTAGACGGGACGGCTTCACGGGAATGGCCATGCAGCACTGCCATGGCACTGTAGCCGGGGCTCAGGAGCTGAGCTGTCGCTGATAAACTCTCAGACTCCCCTCTCTGGTCCGGGCCCCAGATGAGTCCTGATCCCGTCACCACAGCGCAGCTGACGATATGTCCGCACCAATCCATGTCCCCATCAGCAAAGCCCAGCTCACCTCTCTTCTTTTTCTCTCGCGCTTCATGCATCACGTGCCTAAACGATGATCCCAACTTCGTTTTGCTGCCCAGCATCGTTGTATTCTTCAAATGTATCTTCGTGCCCTTCCCCTACATACACTGATAATTGATACACTGTGTGCCATATCAAAGCGGACAACTTAATTGGTGTTTAAACAGTAGTACTGCATGAGTTTTATGTAATATTTCCGTAGAAACCCGCAAGGAGGAGAGAACTGGTTGACAAAGGGAAAATGGGGCATCCACCCAACCGTAAAAGTTGCTGCAAGGGAGACCCATATGGTTTCCTCAAAAGAAAAGCGCGGCTGGCCCGGAGAGGACGTGGTCCCTGGTTCGAGTTCCAGACCAGGACTTATTTTCTCCAACTGGGAAGCTTCTCTTTCGAGGAACCCGTATGGGTTGCCTTTGTAGCATTTGCTCCAGTTGGGTGGATGGCTCATTTTTTCTTTGTTGAGTGCTTCTTTCTACCTTCCGGGTTTCCGGAGAACTATTGCGTCGAACTCTTGTCTTTGCTTCGAGTTGTTGAAAGGTTCAATTTCACCCTGCCATCTGCTATCCACCCTGGTTAGCTCAGATGGTAGAGCGGCTGCCACGGAAAGGCGGTTAGGTTTGAGTACCGGACCAGGACGAATTTTCTTCAACTGGGAGTCTTTTCATTCGAAGAACCCGCATGGGTTTCCTTTGTAGCAATTGCTACGATTGGGTGGATGTCTCATTTTTTTCCTTTATTGAGATAAAAACATCCGCGTGTTGATAAAATAGCATGAACAGGCCTGGAGTGCGGCCTGATCCCGGTCACCAGAACCAGTAAGGCACTCCCTCACCAGAGCAGGATTCGCCACCCTGGTGCAGTATTTGGCCACACCCTCCTATATGAATCCAACAATCTAACCCCGGCCCTCAGTCCCCAGCAGCTGCGAAGCAACTGACCACGGTGTCTGTCAGACCTGTGACGCCGCAGAGGGTGCTAAGAATACCTGAGTCCGAACAGGCCGCCATTGCAATCTGAAACTGGCAACGTTTAACGCTTGAAAGTTATCCAGTTAGGCGAGTCTAGCAGTGCTATTGGAGGTATTAGAGGGCAGTAAATGGGATATAATAGGGCTCAGTGAAGTGAGAAGGACAAAAGAAGCACATACAGTGCTAAAAAGCGGGAACGCCCTGTGCTACCGGGGCTTAGCGGAGAGAGGAGAACTAGGAGTCGGATTCCTGAATAATAGGAGATAGCTGAAATTCTATAGCATCAACGAGAGGGTGGCAGGTCTTGTTGTGAAACTTACTAAGAGGCACAAATTGAAAGTCGCGCACGTCTACGCCTCTACAGCCAGTCATGATGTCCAGAAAGTCGAAAGCTTCTATGAAGACGTGGAATCGGCAATGTGTAAAGTGAAAACAAAATACACTATACTAATGGGCAATTTCAATGCCAGGGTAGGCAAGAAGCAGGTTGGAGGCAAGTCAGTGGGGGAATATGGCATAGTCTCTAGGAATAGCAGGGGAGAGTTATTAGTAGAGTTTCCAGAACAAAATAATTTCAGGATAATGAATACCTTCCTCCGCAAGCAAGATAACCAAAAGTGGACGTGGAAGAGCTCGAATGACGAGATTAGAAATGAAATAGACTTCACACACTGCGCTAAGCCACACACACTGCGCTAAGCTAAGAGAGGAATTCTGAATGAAGTTACAGAACAGGTATTCGGTTTTAGCTCAGGAAGAGGACCTTAGTGTTGAAGCAATGAACGACAATCTTATCGCTAACATTAAGGAGAATCCAATAGAAGTCGGTGGTAACTTCGTTAGACAGGATGCCGGTAGCTATCGTAGGAGACGAAAGAGGTGATTAAGAAGCGCCAACGTATGAAAACCTCTAACCCTACAGCTAGAATAGAACTGGCAAAACTTTCCAAGTTAATCAACAAGCGCAAGATAGCTGACATAAGGAAGTATAATATGGATAGAATTGCGCATGCTCTCAGGAATGGAGGAAGCCTAAAGGCAGTGAAGTAGAAACTATAAATAGGCAAGAATAAGATGTATGCGTTAAGATACAAAGCCGGTAATTTAATTACTAATATGGATAAGAAGGTTCAAGTGGCTTAGAAGTTCTGTAGATATTTATACAGTACCAGTGGCACCCACGAAGCTAATGCAAGGGAGAATAGTCTAGAGGAATTTGACATTCCACAAATGACGCCAGAAGAAGTAAAGAAAGCCTTGGGAGCTATGCAAAGGGGGAAGCAGCTGGGGAGGATCAGGTTACAGCAGATTTGTTAAAGGATGATGGACCGATTGTTCAAGAAAAACTGGCCACCCATTATATGCAATGCCTCATGACCTCGAGCGTACCGGAACTTGGAAGAACGCCAACATAATTTTAATCCATAAGAAAGGGGACGCCAAAGATTTGAAAAGCTACAGACCGATCAGCTTGCTGTTCGTTGTCTACAAAGTCTTTACTAAGGTAATCGCAAATAAAATCAGGACCACTTTATACTTCTGCCAACCAAAGGACCAGGCAGGATTTCGTAAAGGCGACTCAGCAATAGACCATATTCACACTATAAAACAGGTGATAGAGAAATGTGCTGAATATAAAGAACCCTTATGTATAACTTTCATTGATTACGAGAAAGCGTTTTATTCAGTCGAAACCTCAGTGGTCATGCAGGCATTATGCAGTTAGGGTGTAGATGAGCCGTATGTAAAACTACTGAAAGATATCTATAGTGGCTTCCCCAGCCATCGTAGTCCTCCATAAAGAAAACAACAAAATACCAATAAAGACGGGCGTCAGGCAGGGAGATACGATTTCTCCAATGCTATTTACAGCCGGTTTTCAGGAGGTATTCAGAGACCTGGATTGGTTTTAAAATTGGGGATAAGAGTTAATGAAGAATACCTCAGTAACTTGTGATTCGCTGATGATATTGCTTTGCTGAGTACCTCAGGGGACCAATTGCAATGCATGCTCACTGATCTGGACCGGCAAAGCAGAATGGTCGGTCTAAAAATTAATCTGCAGAAAACTAAAGTAATGTTTAACAGTCTCGGAAGAGAACAGCAGTTTACGATAGATAGCGACGCGCTGGAAGTGGTAAGGGAATACATCTAATTACGACAGGTAGTGACCGCGGATCCGGATCATGAGACTGAAACAATCAGAAGAATAAGAATGGGCTGGGGTGCGTTTGGCCGTCATTCTCAGATCATGATCAGCAGGTTGCCATTATCCCTCAAGAGAAAAGTGTATGATAGCTGTGTCTTACCAGTACTCACCTACGGGGCAGAAACATGGAGGCTTACGAAAAGGGTTCTGCTTAAATTGAGGACGACGCAACGAGCTATGGAAAGAAGAATGATGGGTGTAACGTTAAGGGATAAGAAAAAAGCAGATTGAATGAGGGAAGAAAGCGCGAGTTAATGACATCTTGGTTGAAATCAAGAAAAAGAAATGGGGGCATGGGCTGGACATATAATGAGGAGGGAAGATAACCGATGGTCATTAAGGGTTACGGACTAGATTCCAAGCCAAGGGAAGCGTAGCAGGGGACGGCAGAAAGCTAGGTTGGCGGATGAGATTAAGAAGTTTGCAAGGACAACATGGCCACAATTAATGCATGACCAGGTAGTTGGAGAAGTATGGGAGAGACCTTTGCCCTGCAGATAGAGTAGCCATGCTGATCGTGATAATGATGACGATGATGATGACGATGATGATGATGATGACGATGACCAACTAGCGCGTCAAGCGGCCCCGGCACGAAGCTAGCGCGTTATTTCAGGGCACGTTAAAGAAGGCCAGGGTATCAAAGGTAATCCAAAGTACGCCACTACGACGTGCCTCATAATCCGATAGTTGTTTGGCACGTAGAGCACCACAATGCTACCAACAGGTCTGCCTCAATGGGATGTGCCGTGAGAAGCAATGACAATGCTCAACCTTGTCACAGGTTACAAACAATGGCACACAACAACGCCTCAAGTAAACAAGGCTCGCTGTATGTTGTTTACTACGCAGACAAATAGCAGTAGTGTACGCAAGGTAACATTTGGCCATCAACTCCCTACTCTCGCAATTCACAATAAGCTGAAGAAATCATATATTCGCAGTCAACATTACCGCTAATTAACGTCAATCAAAACAAATAACACCGAAAGCTTCCCTTATATCGATTCGCACAGTGTGTGGGATCAGCATAATTATTTAAACTGTGAATTTATATGCTTAGGAACGGCGCTCACTAACGCAATTTTTTCATTCGCAGTGAGCAAGAGCGGCTGTCGTGTCCACGGTGGAATTGATTTACACGGCTTCAATTCCATGGCCTTTACATCATTGTCAGCTTCCGTGGGATCGTAGTCGTCAAATTGGGATACAAGTGACACGGAAATAAGGAGGCTGATGAACGGCAAGAAGGCAGAAGCTCGCAGGAGACCTCAGAAAAATAGAATAACTTCTTTAGCAACGTGGTCAGAGGGCCACGCTATGGGTTCAAGGTGTTTTAAATATCCTCCAAAATATGAACAGACGCCTACAAAATGCGGGCACTTTTGGAAAGGTGAAACGGCTGGAAATCTCAGGACAGCATAAGCTGAAGTACGAAAGATGATCTTATAAACAAAAAAAAATAAGCTTGACAGCGTGGTCAAATTTTGGCACAAATAAATTGTCTGTTGAAGCAGTTCATTTGAAACCCGATGGTGCGAAATAAGGCGAGAATTTAGGCAAGTGTTGAAGAGAGGTCAACTACGGAGGTCCTGTAGCCGATGCCAGCGCGCGGCAGCTGTCAAGCGATTGCATGTATAAGCGACATGCCTGGTCGTCAGTCGTTACAGGGTAATTCGGGTCTGAAATACTGGATGAGGACTCTATCACATTAAATACAGTGTAATCTGCGGTGTCGTTCTTCAACGCCTGGTACCTATTCTAGGGAAATGAGGATAGGAACAAATTGTCGCACGTGCCAACTTTCACCTTCCTCGAACTGCCAACATGCCGTCGTTGCTTAGTTTCTGTTGGCTTGGTCTACTGATCCCAAGGTCGCAGGATCGAGTCCCAGCCACGGCTGCCGTATTTCGAGGGATGTGAAATGCGAGAACAACCGTGTACTTAGGGTTAGGTGCACGTTAAAGAACCCCAAGTAGTCCGAATTATTCTGGAATCCTTCACTACGGCGTGCCTCACAATGAGATCGTGGTTTTTGGCATGTAAAACCCGATAATTTGTTATGTTAACGATGTTCTTGGCAGTCGCACAACTCTTGAATACATGTAAGCGAAAGAAGTTGTGCGCGAGGTCTTTAGCTATATGGGTAGCCTTTACGGCGTTCGATACCGGCTAGTCTACATTGCGGTTATATCATAAAGGCGGAACGGCTACATGGTAGACAATATGCGGAACAGACAAATACCGGATATACTACGATATATTACTGCACAATAATCTTAAATGCGGTCTTCCTTCGCGCAAGTGGATAACCGTGACAGAAAACTACTTTGGGAACTAACTGCAAATACTATGTATGTAACACCCAAAAGTGTACCTGGCCCGATGGCAAATAAATGTGACGTAATATTGCGAGCAGCTTTGGCCAGATCATGCTAACGGACGACAACACAGAGACAGTTTGCACAATTCTTGTGTCGTGACTTTTGCGTCAAGGTACAAAACCAACGCATCCATGTATACATCTTAATACTTAAGCACATCTAGATTTGCAACTGCGGCAAAAGACCATGAGTGCGCATATCGAAGTGGCTAGGGAAACAATTGGGGGCACCACAACGAAATCGATAGGGAAAAAGCAAAAGTCGTCGACGACGGTGTCTCTCGTAGACGCTGTGCAATGTTCAGACGTTACTAATCTATGCTGGCTGCAGAAAGGCTGCCACGGAGTGCTTCCGACAGTAACGCAAGCTTGTTTGCTAGGTAGCATCAAAAAGGAAAAAAAAGTAAAGAGGAAAACAAAGAACCGTATCAAAAGCCCAGAATCAATCATCGCTCGTCGCGACTAAAGGCTCTTAGGATGATAAGTCGTTTCCCGGCGACGAGCGGCTACGCTTTATAAAGAACCCTGATAAAACCGCGGGACAAGCATTGTGGCGAAGTTGAACGCGCAGGGATAGCTTTTAGCTATATTATCTTTATTTTGGTAACGTTATCAGCGCGTCACCACGGCAAGATTGAAAGTTTGTAGTCCGTACGCCACGTGATGTCACACACGTGAACTAAACCCTGGTGCCCAGAAAAGCTGGAAACGTTGGCTGCTTCCACATATTGGAGACTATTGAAATATTCTCTACCGCAGATCGCTTCTCAGTTTACCGCTTCGACCACACGATGCGTCAAGGTGGTGGCGTTCTTCTGGGAATTAGTAAACACCTACCCTGTTAGCACATTAATATTGCTATTTAGAGGTAATCTGGGCAAATATCGAGATACATTACGGAATAATTATAACGGGCGTATGATATCGCGGTCCTACTGGCGCTTCCTCCTTTGCTAACGGATTACAAAACGCAATCAACATCGTCGGAGCACGCTATCCTCCCTTACGTTTGTTTCTACTGGACGACTTCCATAAACTGAACATAGCTTGGCATAGCAAAGGCATTGTAAAAAACGCTTTCTCCACGTTAGCAAAATATTTTCTTGACTTGTGCGCACTGTTCTCTTTCAGTCAACTGATAACACAGTCCATCAGTATGCCACCACAAGTTGATAATGCCCTTTAACTACTGCTAACAATACGAACCGTTTTTATATTGAACATTACTTACTGTACGTAAGTGATCACTCTCTTATCCATTTCAAAAGTCAACATTTCACGCCCAAAATAAGAAAAAGTTCAAGACCGTTCACTACAATAAGAAAGCTGTCTTTAAATGAATTAAGAAATAGCTCTGTATTTTCGCTGACACTTTCCTAGCAGGTTTCAATAACCGCAATGTGCAATGGAACTGGAATATGTCTATTTCTAAAATCAGTGAATTAGCTGAGAAATGTATTCTTCCCGACACTATTTCTTATAGTGATAACGCTGTTTAGTACAGTACCCACATTAGGCGCCTTTCTAACAAGAATCTTATTTTATTATAGCGCAAGCTTGATACGGACAACACAAGGCACATCTGTTCGCGTTGAACGTGTACATGTGTGTGAATATGTGATTCAAGAAACTGCCTACGTGTGGTTCTCAGTTTATATTTTTTGTTTATTTCTCCAAAAAATTTTACACGCGCTGTATGACGGGTCGAGGGTGTATATATAGCGACGAGAACGTGAAATAAATCTGTTGTTCAAAGTAGCGCTGTGTGTGTCAGATGTGCCTTCTGTTGTCTGTGTCAAGCTTGCACTATAACAAAATAAGATACGCCGAACCAACAAGCTCCTATTGCTATCCTCATCGACTTCTAACAAGAAGTAAGGTTTGCGTAGATCGGCTAAAACATATGCAAACAGCGAAATATAGGCGGCCCACAAACATGCTATGTATGACTACATAACAGCGCTTAAGCAAGCTAAAGATGTGTTTTTAAGAAACAACTGGCCATCCATGTTCACTACAGACACGAAAATGTTCTGGCGCACTGTTAACCCAAAGCATGGCGGGGCCATAACCCTTCTTCATAGCACTGGTAACGCCGTTCCCCCTGCCGACTGTGCATCCAATCTTAACGACGTTCTTATGGGCAACTTTTGCAAACGCGCTCATAAAACGCGTCCAACTACACTATCTTACGACTACGCCGCAATGTACCCTTGAATAATTGAACCCATCGGCGCAGAAAAAAACAATCGCATCATTGAAACTCTCATCTGCTCCTGGCTGTGACTTAATTGATGGAAAGCTTCTAAAAAACACTAACACATATGTTATGTTACTCTTACAACGATTTTCCAGCATTCACTTTACAAAGGTTCAGTGCCTCCTTACTGGAAGGTGGAGAGCGTGATTGCACTCTACAAAATGGGTACTAAACATTCCCCACTAAACTATCGGCTATCTCTTTTAACCAGTATACCTTGCAAAATTTTCGAGCATATACTGTTTCTCCTCAGAAGCAAACTCGTTCTTCTTTTCTGAATTTCAATACGGCTTCCGAAAAACCTATTTGTGTGACACGAAGTAGTATCATTAAGGAATAAACTGAACCTAATAATTGAGCACTCAATTAATAATAATGACCACGATTGAAAATTTAATTTCTCAGTCTTCGCAAAAGCGTTCGATGAAGTGTGCCATAGCTCATCATTCTACAGACTAGACTTGCGCCAACTAAACCTTGATTCCGAAATTCTGAACTGCCGATTGGTTTCCTCACTCACCGCTCAAAGTTTATTTCAGCTAATGAAGTAACCTCTAATCTGAGTCCTTTTTATGCGGCCGTAACGCGGGGCGTACCTCTCCTATTTCACATTTATGTTAACAATTCACCTTCCTGTGTTTAAACTCAATTTCACCTATTTGATGACGTCTGTGTAATTTACACCGAAATAACTTGCGATGACGATGTAACCAGGCTTCAAGCTGATCTTAGCGCCGTTTTTGCACGGTAAAATACATAGATAATGGAAAGAAATGTTAACAATTGTAAATTCTTGAGTTTAACTAGAACTAACAATGAACCACCTGTGTACTCTCTTAATAAAGGTCCCTTAGATCTGGTCAGAACTTACAAGTACGTTGGTCTTTACATCATATCTTATTTCACTTGGACTACTTCCATTGCACATAAAGTAAGTAATACTAACCTACTGCGAGGTTATTTAGAACGTAACTTTTCCAAAGCACCGTCTCCCTCAAAGTTACTCCTGTATAAAATTCTTATACGACCCAAACTTAAGTGTGCTGCTTCAATCTGGGATCCAGCTCAAGTAAACCTGACGCACTCACTGAAAATGGTTCAGAATAACTCTACTCGTTTCATTCTAACTATTTCATTCAACACTTTTGTCAAAAGAGCAAAACGTGACGATACTCTGGCGAAGTGTAGAAAGAAAAGGCTGGATAGCTCTGTGTTGGAGGATAAGCAGAAAATGCCCATTTTTGTAAATGAGCATTTGATTCAGAGGGGCAAGGCTTGGCTTGCAGCGGCAATACAGAAAAAGAAAAAAATTGGCTGGAAATTTGTCTGGACATCTGGTGGCAAAGCGCTAGCACGCAAGGATGATGGCTCACGACTGATACACATTGCGGATGAGGCAAGCCTGACTAAAATAGGAAATTGAACATGTCGTGTGAAATACGAAATTGAAAACGGTTTATTATGTCTGATCTTGTTAATGACCGCAAGTATTATGATGTTGCATAATTTAATAGTGAATTCCGATCAAGCAAGAGCTTGTTTTCCACATTACGTATAAATTGCAGAAGTATAAAAAGAAAAGTCGATGACATTGCTGTTTTTCTACAGTCTCTATCAATTGGGTTTGATGTGCTGGCTTTCTCAGAAACATGGGTCACTTGTAAAGAAGATGCACCGTTCCTTTCAGGTTATCGAAAAGAAATCCTTTGTCGTGAACAGCAAAAAGGTGGAGGTCTTGCTATTTATTTTATGGCTGCGCTTTCTTGTCAACTGCTTAATAAATATTCTGTCATGAATGATGATATTGAATGCATTACTATGCGTATTGGACCATTTTTAGTAGCTGGTGTATATAGGCCACCCGGTGGCCACAAAGAAATTTATGCAGTCCCTTGACGTTGTGTTATCATCAACTGTTTTATGGAATACTCCTTGCAAAATTATGGGCGATATAAATATTGAGCTCTGCTCCGATGATCCCTATGCGAAAGAATTTGAAACGCTTTTGCTTACATATGGCAGTGAAAATTTTATAACATTACCTACTAGGATTACACCAGTAAATGCTACGCTGCTTGATATATGTGCTTCAAATTTAAATTTGCAGAACATAAAAACCGGTTTTTTTTCGTATGACATCAGTGATCATATGCCCATCTTCTTTCTGGTATTATATACTTCTCACCTTTGCATACCGAAAACCCAGACATTTCTACATCGAACTAAAGACAGCAAAACTCGGGAAAATTTTTTTCACTTAGTTCAGAACCTAGATTGGAGCACCGTTTATAGGCAAAATAACCCTGATGAAGCTTATAACGCCTTCCTAAAGCTGTTGCGTGCTAGTTATGATGCAGCATTTCCACTTCACGAGTTCTCACGTGATATAAATAAAGAATGCAGAAAACCTTGGATAAATTCTGATCTTTATAAGCGCATTCTAATAAAGAACAAGTTGTACCACGATTTCATCCACTCGAGAGAGACTGACGCGTTCACTAAATATAAGGCATATAGAAATGTTTTAACTTCAGACATAAGAATGGCCAACACGAACTACTATGAAAAGCTATTTGAAAAAATTTACAAAAATCAGAGGAAATTATGGGAAGTCATAAATGGATTTACGAACAGGAATAAAGCCTGTCATAGGACACAGGACCTCACAATTATTGGCGAAACACTCAGCGGCGAAAATTTGGCCAATGTCATGAACGAACACTTTATAAACGCGGACTCCTATGTTGCAACCGATAGAAATGCGGAAAGTGCCCCAACTGCTGGTAAGTCTACTGTGCCTTATTCTATTTTTGGTACCCAGATCCGGTTGAATTAGAAAACTTAATCAGGAAGCTTACATATAGTGTTGCATCAGGGATTCATCAAAAAGGTTCTGCTGGGTTGAAATTGATATCACCATTGATATGTGAAGTATCGGCCTATATTATCAACCTCAGCCTCACTGCCGGTGTATTTCCAGAACAGCTACAGGTAGCAAAAGTCACTGCAGTACATAAAGGTGGTGATATCAATAGGTACGCAAATTATCGACCAATATCTGTGCTTCCAACAATATCAAAAATATTTGAAGGAGTAATTTACAATAGACTTGCATCCTTTTTTGATAAACATCAAATAATAACAAAGAGCCAATATGGGTTTCAAAAAAGTAAGTCAACGGAACAAGCTCTATTATATATGAACGATAAGATAATCGACCATATCAAAAAGAAAAAATACAATCTTACGCTCTTTCTTGGTCTTCAAAAAGCATTTGACTGCATACAATTCCAACTATTAATTCAGAAATTGTCGAGATATAGAGTGCGTGGAGTCGCACTTCGACTCTTCAAAAGTTATCTTGAAGATCGCTGTCAATTCGTGCAAATTAATAGCACAATGTCTAAAAAAATAAAGTTAAACCAAGGAGTCCCCAAAGGGCCCATATTGGGGCCCCTATTGTTGCTTGCCAATATAAATGATATTGTAGAAATTCCTGATTTCCCTGAACCTATTATGTACGCTGATGATACAAACGTTTTCATCAGACTATTTATCATCACTTGAAGTCAGTGTAAATAAGTATTTAAGGCTTCTTTCAGAGTGGTTAAGACAAAATAAGCTATGCTTAAATGCCAAAAAACAACCTATATGATATTCCGACCTATAAACAAGCATATAAGTAAAATACGTGTCACATTTGAAGGAAAATGATTACACACGTTAGGGAACAAAAATTTCCTGGTTTGCGGTTTCAGGAGGAGTTAAACTGGAATACACATGTAAATCACCTGATTACCGCATTAGCGCGAATAGTTGGTTGTTTTCACAAAACAGGGGCGCAATAACGTAAAACTATTCCAAACTTTTCTATTCCGATTCGGCTATCAGCCCTCCACGATTGGTCAAAAACTTTTTTCGACCACCCCCACTTCACCTGTCTGTCACGCGACGTCAAGAAAACCGCGATACCTCCCCATCTGATATGATGTGTACACACTTATTATGCATGATTTGACAGAAAAAAGAAAAACAATTATTTTTGCTTCGACGCCTTTCGCCATTAGCCTCCAGCTATTGGTCAAAAGTTTTCGGGCGGCACCCACTTCACTTGCCTGTCACGCGACGTCACAAAACCGGAAAAACTCACCACGTCAGTGTGACGTGTACGCATTAAAGATGCATTAATATGCCGAACAAAACGGAATTTTCTGCTGAATAGCCGCAGGCAGCCCCGTTCCGAAACGAATAAAAGATGGCTGCCGCCGATCGCTCAGGCGCTAGCTACTCGCACCTGCCGGAGAGCATGGGTATATTGGCGCATAATAAAACTTCTTGCATGGCCGTGTAACGTTTTCGAGCACTTTCGGCAAGTTTACCACCTCATTCTGCCAACTCTTCTTTGCTGAGTGTTTCTTTTAACGTCATTCTTAAGCTTCCGTCGATTGCAGCCACGATTTTCGATCAGCCACCGCAAGCTAAGTAAGGGAAAGCCGACCAATCGCAGACGCCGGCACACCCTCTTTACCTAATTATTGATTTTCAGTGCACTGGCTCTGCCCCATCGAATCCCTCTCCACTTGAGCGTTCTCCTCGCCTCTTGTCAGCCAATTAGATACGACAAGCTGCTCAGTTTCGGCAATGTTGTTCGTTTTTCAAGCAAACAAAAGTGACTTCCTATGAACCAGGAGAGCGTCTTATTGGTGTGTTCAGACAACCCTGCGGGTGACGGCGCGGTGCTTGCGTATGTGGTTACGCAAATTTGACGTCAGGAGATTGGAATAGAAACATATTGGAATAGTTTTACGTTATAGGGCCCCAGTACACTTAATCCCATTAAGGTTAAAACTAAATATGCACTGTGCACTCTTTCATTCTAAGGTAACTTATGGGATATTAGTCTGGTGAACAACATCGCAAAGAAATTACCATAGACTTATTACTATGCAGAAGAATATAGTGCGCTGTTTCGGAAAGTACAGGGGAAAATTACAAGACCTGCCAACTGCTCCACTGTTCATAAAACATTCCATGCTCCGGGTTTATCAGTTGTACTATATTAAATTGCTCCAAGTAATTCAACAAAAGAAATTAGTATGAACAAACCGCATCGAAAAACCATACTACTGTTTACGTGAACAATACAAGCACCTAAAGTAAGAACTAATTACGGAAAACAAAGTGCTGCGTACAAGACGCATCATGTTTTGAATATCCTTGCAGATAGATTGAACTTTAAAGCTAGTAGTGCTGCATTTAAAAAACAAGCAAAGAACTTATTAATTACCACATTTATACATTAACACATGTATTAACAAGATACGGAAAACAAAGTGCTGCGTACAAGACGCATCATGTTTTGAATATCCTTGCAGATAGATTGAACTTTAAAGCTAGTAGTGCTGCATTTAAAAAACAAGCAAAGAACTTATTAATTACCACATTTATACATTAACACATGTATTAACAAGATACATGACGCATGATACATTAATATGTATCAACATTAACCTGTTGATTTTCATGCATCGACCAATGCTTAAATCATTCAAGAATTAGTATTCTGAGTGTTTCCACGTAAAATGTAATTTCATTGTATCCTCATGCATTCTATGTTTCAAATTTTTGGGAATCTATTTTGTGTAGCTATATATTATCGCATGCGCGAACTATTCTCTATGATTATTTAAAGATGTAATGTAAATTTTTCTCCTGTTTATGTGATTTGTTATGTGTACTCTTGCAAGTTGCTAGTTATCTATTTTCCTGAAACTGGTGTACTGCAACTCTTTTTTTTTACTCTGTTGAACTTGATGCGTGTGAGCTGCCACGAACTGCGGAGGGACAGGGACCTTTGTCAGGCTTGAATGCCTTTAGCTTCTGCCCTTGCAGTGAGCGTTGTATATTGCTTACTGTAAATAAAACACTTAAGTTATTTCATGACTCGGTGTTACGCAACAAACTTATTTCCCCACCTCCGTATGTATCTCCCAGACTATATCATATTGAAAGCGTCGTATTCATTATGCAAATCCAACGATTTATTACAGGAATTCGTACCACGCACTTCCAATGTGTGCAATCGCCTTTCCGCCTCGACGGCACCATCGCAGATCAAGAATTATTCAAGAATGTCATAGCTAGAACTCTATAACTAGGGACATCTTTCTTCACATTGTTCAACCTGTACTCGGGAACACCGTAGCTAGCTTTGTATATCTAGGTGCCAGTTGTTCTTTGTTTTTTACATATTGAGAAGCAATGCTTTAACTGGATGCTTTTATTACAAAAGCACGAGCTAGCCCGCTGACAATGAAGATGCCCAGCGATGGTGATGGTTATGTACAGATGAGGAAGATGACGTGCATAATATAAATGCTTACACTAATTGCCCCCGGGGAAAGAACCGGCCAGCATGGCGCCTCTAAGTTAACGTAGAGCGCCGATGGAATGGCTTGAGGAGGGAAATATGCACGATTTCTGTGCCACAGCAGCGCCGGTCAGCGGGTGTGTCAACAACTGCAACGGGGTAGTTCATTGGGGAGGTCTGGTCAATGAATTTGTAAGGGCCGAGGTACAGAAGAGGAAATAACTTTATTGTGTGTCCTGCGAGTTGGTGTGGAGGGATAAAGGCACCACCCAGGTGACGACCAGTACTTCGTGGGTCCTGGTGGCATCCTCGTCCCGCTGGGCGGCCAATAGTTGATCCTCCAGGGTGGACTAAGCAGCGCGACTGAAACTTTTCACATAAACCAGGCATTCCCAGAGCGGTCCAAAGCAGTACATCGTCGCCAGGGGGGTAAAAAAGAACACGGTGAGTGTGGGCTTCTTGGCTCGCCTAGGTGTTTATGCGAGCACGATGGCGACATCGAACAACGCGAGAGACAAACTGCGGTGCTATAACGTAAAGCTATTGCAAACACTGCCATTCCAATTCTGCAATCAGCCCTTCGGGATTGGTCAAAAACTTTTTTGGGCCGCTCCTGCTTCGACTGTTGGTTATGCGAGGTCACGAAAACCGCGCTAGCTCCCGATCTGACATGGCGTGTACACACTGATCATGCATGATTCGACCGAACAAAAGAAAAATTATTATTTCTGACTCGACGCCATTTCTCCAATAACCCTCTGTTATTCGTCAAAAGTTTCATGCTGCACCCACTGCATCTGTCAGCCAGTAGACGTCACAAAACTCATTGCGTCAAAGGGATCTGTGCGCGCTAAAGATGCAATAATACGCCAAACAAAACAGGATTTTTTTCTGAATAGCTGGACACTGCCTCATTCCAAAACGAATAGTGTGTGGCAACCGCCGATCGCTCAGGCACTGGCTACTCGCACAATGCCGGAGAGCATGGATTTGTTTTCGTAAAATAAACCTTTAAGCGCGGCAGTATAATATTATCGAGCCCTTTCGGCACGTAGACGACATCACTTTGCCAACTCTTCTTTGCTGAGGGTGCGTTTTAGCGGTTTTTTCGCTGTCCGTTTCACGCCGCCACGATTTTAGACAAGCCATCTCAAGCTAAGTGAAAGCGGACCAATCGCAGACCCCGGCTCCTCAACCGGTTATCTAATTCAGTGTACTGGCTCGGCCCCATCGAATCCCTCTCCACTTGAGCGTGCTCCTTGCCTCTTGTCAACCAATTAGTTAAGAAAGAGTGCGCCATGTAGGCTATGTTATTTGTTTTGAAAGCAAACAAAAGTGACCTCCTATAAACGAAGACACTGTTTGACTGTGCTGTTTAGGGAACGCTGCGGATCACCGCCCGATGCTTGCGTCGGTATTTACGTAAATTTTAGGTCAGGAGATTGGAATAAAAACGTATTGGAATAGTTTTATGTTATAGGGCCCCTGGTCGCTAATGAGTCCAGAAGTGCTGACAGCGCCAGAAAGGAAAGAAACATCGAGGTGAAATGTTGGATGTCGGCCACAGACCAGATAAAAAGGAGAGCCTGTGGTGCTCTGGACAGCGGTGTCGTAGGGAAGTGTAACAAAGGGGAGACTGACATCCCAGTTGCGATGGTCAGGCTGGAAATACATGGAGAGCATATCGCTGAGCGTGCGACGAAATCACTCTGTCAGACCATTTGTTTGAGGGCGGTGGCCGGAGTTGTTTTAGAGGAATGCCTTGCCGCGGTCGCTCAGAAGGACGCGAGGCGTTCCGTCGCGTGAAGAGACAGCGTTACGGAAGAATACAGCCTCTTGCCCAGCGACGCCAAAGCCTGCCACTGCTCTCCCCCACCGTCTGCACCCCTCCCCCACACACCTCCAACATCATTTGAGGTTTGTTTTTACATGTCTCGACCTTGTCGCCTACAATTTTATTGTGGCTAACAGATTATTGCATAATTTTTGGTGCGGACGTGCATGGCTTCTAACTCGTACTATCGCGTTATTGCTGCAAATCCTGACAATAGGATGAAACGCACATTAAAAAGCAGAAGCGGCGGCTCCTTCATCCGCTTTTTCTCACTTAGACAGTGTCCTAAATTTACACTGTAAACACTGTGTACATACACAATATATTTAAATATAGACACCGAACAAAGGTTATTGTATTTTTGGAAGAGTAGGATATACCGAATGAAATATTATTTTTTAAGGTATGGATAGCCTATGCCTAGATAAATAATATGTTTCTTTATAGTGACCTCTCTTGAAATTTCTTTACGTTCATGTCCATGGAAATATCCTGCAGACTTCAGTGACCTCTTCGGCAGAGCCTTTTATGAACGGCGTCTTAAATGCACGTGAATGATATGTGTCTTAGTACTGCTTCTCTTTGCACTAAGCAAAGCTTAACGAAATGCTATTTAATAACTTACAATTATTAGAGATGGAAACTTTGTCCCTCACACGCAGATTATTATCTATCCTGCACCCAGAATAAAGAAAGCACAATTGCATTACTCGGAAAAAACCTAGTGCATTTTGTTTCCGGTACAGTGCAGTAGCTGCTAGTAAATTTCTCATTACTCAGATTTAATTAGATAATTCTAAATACGTTTCTAACTCGAGACGTACTATCCTAATTGTCAAAGTGTAAAGGAGGCATTTGTAGGCACAGCCAAGCGACATCTAAGTGCGGTATTTTCAGCGACGTACGAATTACGCAGTAATTTTGTCCGACTGATAAATAAAACCCGCGAAATATCAAAAGTACCATGTTACTCTGTTCCCACCCGCATCATAAAGCAGCGTCCTCGAACAAGCTCCCTCTGGGTTAGCCAGAACTCAGTAAAGGAAATAAACAAAAGCATCGTGATGGAGTGCCTTATGTGCCGCGCCCGGCTGATGTAACACGTCGTGTTTGGCCTTAGTTGTAAACAAGCATTTATAGCTGTTTTCTCCTCAAAGATAAAGTGCACGGATGTTGTTTTTTTTTGTCATAAAACTTATAACAACAACATCGATTTGACGACGTCAGTGCAAAGTTTACAGGTTCGTTTTGTTGCGTCCCAGTCGCAATATCTTTCTCTAGCCTATCTTTCTCTCGCCTATCTTTATCTAGCACATGAGTTCCGGTACTTATTGCAGAATGGAATAGTTTACTTGACCATGTAATAATCAAATGAAACCCTTGAAAGTTTGGAAACATACTAACGAACTTTCTAAGTAGTGATGCTTAACGTATTTGACTTATTTTTATTACATCGTTCTTGTTTTTCTACTACATTGGTTATCACTTGTGTTTGACAGTCATTTCAGTACACCTTCTTTACCCTTCTCAATGTTATTGTTATTGTTTCTTACTTCAGTCATGACTGTTTCTAAGTTTCTTTTCCTTATGTATGCTCCCCGCTTATGTAATACCCTAACAGGGGCCTTTAAGGGCCAATAAATGATGATGATAAAGAGAAAGAGAAACTGGCCACCCTGTATACGCAATGCCTCATGACCTCGAGCGTACCGGAATCTTGGAAGAACGCTAACATAATCCTAATCCATAAGAAAGGGGACGCCAAAGACTTGAAAAATTATAGACCGATCAGCTTACTGTCCGGTGCCTACAAAGTATTTACTAAGGTAATTGCAAATAGAATCAGGAACACCTTAGACTTCTGTCAACCAAAGGACCAGGCATCCGTAAAGGCTACTCAACAATAGACCATATTCAAACTATCAATCAAGTGATAGAGAAATGTGCAGAATATAAGCAACCGTTGTATATAGCTTTCATTGATTACGAGAAAGCGTTTGATTCAGTCGAAACCTCAGCAGTCATGGAGGCATTACGGAATCAGGGTGTAGATGAGCCATATGTAAAAATACTGGAAGATATCTATAGCGGCTCCACAGCCACCGTAGTCCTCCATAAAGCAAGCAACAAAATCCCAATAAAGAAAGGCGTCAGGCAGGGAGATACGATATCTCCAATGCTATTCACAGCGTGTTTACAGGAGGTATTCAGAGACCTGGATTGGGAAGAATTGGGGATAAAAGTTAATGGAGAATACCTTAGTAACTTGCGATTCGCTGATGATATTGCCTTGCTTAGTAACTCAGGGGACCAATTGCAATGCACGCTCACTGACCTGGAGAGGCAAAGCAGAAGAGTGGGTCTAAAAATTAATATGCAGAAAACTAAAGTAATGCTTAACAGTCTCGGGAGAGAACAGCAATTTACAATAGGCAGCGAGGCACTGGAAGTCGTAAGGGAATACATCTACTTAGGGCAGGTAGTGACGGCGGATCCGGATCATGAGACGGAAATAATCAGAAGAATAAGAATGGGCTGGAGTGCGTTTGGCAGGCATTCCCAAATCATGAACAGCAGGTTGCCGTTATCCCTCAAGAGAAAATTATATAATAGCTGTGTCTTACCAGTACTCACCTACGGGGCAGAAACCTGGAGGCTTACGAAAAGGGTTCTGCTCAAATTGAGGACGACACAACGAGCTATGGAAAGAATAATGATAGGTGTAACGTTAAGGGATAAGAAAAGGGCAGATTGGGTGAGGGAACAAACGCGAGTTAATGACATCTTAGTTGAAATCAAGAAAAAGAAATGGGCATAGGCAGGACATGTACTGAGGAGGGAAGATAACCGATGGTCATTAAGGGTTACGGACTGGATCCCAAGAGAAGGGAAGCGTAGCAGGGGGCGGCAGAAAGTCAGGTGGGCGGATGAGATTAAGAAGTTTGCAGGGACGGCATGGCCACAATTAGTACATGACCGGGGTTGTTGGAGAAGTATGGGAGAGGCCTTTGCCCTGCAGTGGGCGTAACCAGGCTGATGATGATGATGATGATGATGAAATGATGATGATGATGTTGATGATGATGATGATGATGGTGATGATGATGATGGTGGTGGTGGTGGTGGTGGTGATGATGATGATGATGAGAAGGAATATATGATCCTTGCCTTGGGAGCTGCAAATGGCAAAAAAGAGGAAGGTCGCAAATATATGTCAGGCATGGAAATGTCTCAGAAATTGTGAAAACCTGAGAGAAACCGGCAGCTTCCAGAAACAGCGGCTGGGTCCCTTGAGTCCTACCCTAGGCAATTATGTACTACAATTTGAGGCCTCAAACCTTCATGCTAGGCTGCGGGACGTGGTTTCCCGGCTACCAATTTCCAAGTCGTTAGTTTGGGGGATTTTTTTAATCCGCCTTTTACCCGCACCACCCTAACCTGCACCAATGCTTCGAAGATAGTAATCTGCAGCATCGTCTGCATTTCTCCAATTAGGTCCTCACAAAGGCCCACGAGTCACTGGGTGTTTTAAACAAAATCATGTGCGCAGATTAAGGTATTTGTTCCAGAAATAGCCATGTAAATTTGCATAATGCACACTATTGGAGCCATTCAATCAGCACTGGGTAAAGCGCACTCGGGAGCAGTACCAGTGGTCGTTCAATGCGCCGTTCATTCTGGCATGCGTGCACAAATACATTTTCATTCTGGCATATATGCACACGGGATGCAGTATCGTCCATGCGTGATGCTTTTCTTATGTATTAGCCTTCGAGAAGTAGAAACTTGTGCGTAGAACCGCTGTGGTTGCTCAGTGGCTATATTGTTGGGCTGTGAGCACGCAGTCGCGGGATCAAATCCCGGCCACGGCGGCCGCATTTCGATGGAGGCAAAATGCGAAAACACCCGTGTACTTCGATTTAGGTGCACGTTAAACAACACCAAGTGCGCAAAATTTCCGGAGTCCTCCACTACGGCGTGCCTCTTTATCAGAAAGTGGTTTTGACACGTATAACCTCATAGATTTTTTTAACTTGTGCGTGCACAAATTCAACTTGCATAGGTAGTAGGCTATCCATGGGAAATAGCCCAAGCCACTACCACCCACTCAACTGATCAAGCCTCTGTAATTGTTTAAGAAATATTGACTTTTTCCATATTTACGTGTATAAGGTACAATCCGATAGATTATACATGCAATGTCTTGGGGTGCATAGTACTGGCGTACTTCTCTCCTGCTCGGTTAAAGGCTACACAGACACGCGCAAACTATATACCCGCCACGTGAGATCCAGATACAGTGTTGATTCACAGTCGTCAGCGGAACAAATTACAAAACACGCAATTATGTAACCGGAACAAATCACCGGTTTCAGTTAATTAGGACTCGTTACACTTAACTGAGCAAGAATTAAAGAAAAGACAGCTACTCTTTCGGGTAAAACTCGCGAATCAAGTCGGACCCACATAACATCCCCGCCCGCGGCAGTTGAAATATCTGGAGCCCTGTTTTACGTTTATAACAAGGTTGAGAGTGTACAATTATCAAGGTGACGCACTGTCCCTTCGGATTTGCGACAGGCAAAGCAGTTGCTTTCAATCAGCATATGTGAAGGCGCTGCGTTATGAAGCGGGTCGGAGCGTCGTAACGTGGCATTTTTCATATTTCTGAGGGTTTCGTCACCAGTCGGAAAAAAAATATCAATTAGTAGGTCGCTTAAAACACCACATTTAGATGTCACTTGGGGGTGCCTCATTGACACTTTAGCAAATAGGACAGTATTTCTCGAGTTAGTTAATTAATCATAATTGCCTAAATAATTCTTAGTAAGGAATAAATTACTAGCGGTTACACTATTGTACTGAAAACATTATGCACAAAGTTTTCTTCGAGTAACGCCATTGCTCTTTGTATAAGTCGTGGTGCATGAAAGTTGGGACACCCTGCATAATCCACTCAGTAAAAGAAATTAGGCAAAGCCGGATCCACTCGAAATCAGAATCAACAGTAGTCATGCGCAGTAGCGCTTGTACTTGGACTAAAAAAAAAGAGAGAGAGATGCTGCAATTTCTCCGGAAAGGCGAAGCGATATTAGTAATAGCGAAGTATAAAAAAAATTTCACGAAGAAAGATTACACCACCGCGAAGCGCCAGATTCTTGACGGTACGAGAGGAATCAGGCTGTAAAATGCAAGAAAATACAAGGGTTGGAAACGCTTAGGTTGCAAGCCCCGCCAGAACGCAACATACTGTCCGTCCAGAGACGGTCACCCCATCCGCAAGGTCGACTGCATACGAGTCCTGGGAATGATAATCGAGGGGGTCGGAGCAAAATTCAAGCGGTCGACACGCTGACGACAAAGACGTACAACGCGATGCGACTCGTACGGAGAGTAGTCAACCGTCACCGCGGCTTCAAAGAAGACAATCTGCTATGTCTGATACTGGCGTTCGTCCTACGTCACTGCCTACGTCGCAGCAATGCCCAAGTGGAAACAACCGGAGCATGACAAGCTCAACACAAACATCCGACAGGTGGTGAAGCAGACCCTCGGGCTTCCGATCACCACGCCGACGCATCGACTCCTCGAGCTCGTGGTGCACAATACGATCCAAGAGATCGCTCAGGCTCAGAAGAGAGCGCAGGTGTACAACCGACGGCGGGCCTCCGCATCTTGCGCGAGCTCGGCTACTTCCAACCGACCACCCGTATTCGCGAAGCTGACCGATTCCCCGCAAACTGCGCGACCTGATCACAATCGCACCTATTCCGTGGAACTTACATCTGGAACACAATCGAAGCAGGCGCCTAGCCCGGGCGACGGCATTCCTCAAGCGCATAGGCAAGAAAGCGGATGACGTCGCGTTCGTGCACGCCACCGCGTTATCGTCTTTGCAGTGCACCTTATAGACGCCGCCACGGTACTCATACGCGACCCCGAGGTGGCGGAGCCAGTGGCCATAGCCCTGGCCAGTGCTCGACGACAAGCGAGAGGTAATATTCAGCCATTGGAGACCATCCAGGAAAGCGTTCGAGAGTGGAGTCGTGTCCGACCAGGCGTTACGCGTCCTCCGCAGCGCCGATCCGAGCACTCTCTTAAGGGGACAGGGTAGGTTCTATTCTTGCCATGCATTTTAGACCATGTTCGTGACCCTTTTTCTCATGATCTGCTGCGGTTAGAACATAAACCTTGGTGGCATAGTAATCAGTAACGTTAGGTAGTGTTACTGAACTAGGAATATATTTTTAAAGATTAGTTTACTTGTTTTCTTGTTTTTACTTGACCCACCAAATTTCAGAGCGAAAACCTGCATTAAATAGCCTGTAAATAAAAATCCCCTATAATAATCTTTATAATCATAATTCAGTAAACTGTCTGTAATGTTTGCTCAATATCTGGAAAATATTATCTCCCTAGCCGCTTGTAGTTTCTGAAATAAAAGGTCAAATGCAGCAAAATTTGGTGTTTTGAGAAAATTGGCTTTCAAGTGGAAGAGCCTTATTGCAATATAGGACTATAGAAACAAATTCTGACGCATTTTTTCAATATCCATCAGCCTGGTAGTCCCCTCCATCATCAACACTTCTTTTCCGTGCTAGCTGCCTTGTTTTCCGGGCCTCCTTAGTGACCAGTCGTGTAGCCCTCTCTGCAAAGTACAGTCGCCGCCAGTCAGCTTCGTGCAACCACTGGACTGTGAACCGTCCTGCAGAAACACCGAATGACCTCAAAATGTCAGCCCGAGCAATGCTGGCGTCATTAAATGTTAGCACAGCATCCACTGTCGCTATTTTCAGCGTCTTGAGGCCAAGAAAGACATTCTTCGGAGCGCGCACCTATACAACGTTGTTGAACGCCTCATTCGCGTTCTGAGTTTTTCCAGGCACACGAGAGAAGGTCAATGTCAATCAGGCCATAACCGTGGTCACTATCACTTGCCTTTAGGTTCTTCAAGCGTTCCGCCGAGTGCGAAAGCTTCGATGCAGACGCGCACGTGGTGGCCGCGGCGCCCACTCCTGGATTGTGTTGCGGAGAATTGGCGTCATTGGAGATCGACTTATGCCGGTTTCTGTGGAAGAGACGTTTTTTTAAGCACTTCCTTAGCTTCGTCATTGCATTACCGCTAAATAACCAGCACCAAAGTATAAACGAATTCGATTGTCCGCAAAAACACGCCGGAGCAAAACGCCGCGCGTTGCGAGTAATCCAGCTGGGTCTTCGCTTGGCTAAGTGAAATATGCTAGCTAGGTTTTCACTGTTGTCAGATGAGTGACAGCCATTCCTCTAAACGTGACAAAAAATAGGCGTTGAATTTTTTTTTTCAGTTCAGGAGAGGCACAGATCCTGAGCATGTGTAAAAGGGGGCGCGGCTGGATGCTGCCTAGCTTTCGAAAAATGTTGATTTTGAGTTAAGTATTTCGCGGGCGCGCAAATGAAACACTGGGCCATGTTAAGGAATGAATAGAGATTTTAAATTACACAAAAACAAAAAAATCGATGTTTTTCGGAAATTTCGTCTACCCTGATCCCCTAAGCACCACACCATCATCTGATTTCCCGCCAACCTGGGTCGGATCACGGGCTCAGCCTCAACGAGACGGCGCACTACGCTGCGCGTACGCTTACCGACCGCGCCATCAATCCCGGGCAACCACATCTTGACGAGTTGGAGGCGAAAAGGGACGCCCCAGTAGCGTAAAACAAAATTATTGAACCCAACCTAAACCCCAATCACCCCTAATCACCCCAATCTAAATCAGCCGCAGGCGCTAATGCGTCACTTGTTACAGACACATACCTATCCCAACCCCGCCGCGTTACACATCGCTTACCCGGACGTCTACCCCGACGATGCGTGGCCCTCGTGCGGCGACACGGCGACACTCGCACACCTGCTCTGGGAGTGCAGAAACGCTCCGCCCGACCCTGCCTCGGATAAATGGGAGACGACCCTACGAATCCGCCTACTCCAAGACCAGCGATGGGCCGTCCAGCAGGCCCGCGCAGTGGCCATTAGGTACATGCCTTGGATGCGCCCGCTGCACGGTGACGCGTGTCCTGCTGTACCTTCAATAGAGTTTATTCAATCCAATGCAATATATTCTACTATGATCTCATGTATATACACATATCAGGGGCCGTTACTACAGTTAACTATTTTTAGAGCTCACACTAACTTGCTTCAAGCGCAATTGTGCTTAAAGGTATATATATATATATATATATATATATATATATATATATATATATATATATATATTTGGGGCTCAGGAAGCTTCTTGGGCCATACCCACCCAACTCCCCCACCCGCAACAATTAAAGCTTTCAGCCTATCCTGCGCAGATAGCACGGTTGCCGTCCATGAGCTGGTCTACTCCAAGAGGCGCACATTACTCGCAAGATAATTGAAACGCATAATCGACTAATTACCGGCAATTCACTAATTTAGTTTTATCTAATTACCTCAATGCCCATATTGTAAATAACAAATTCTTGCCGAGGAGTTCGCAAGGTGGATCCAATCGGAATAAATTCTCAGGATGACACCAGTTTCGATACATTATTTTGCAAATTTTGCGGGAAAATGCAGTGGCGTTTGAGTAACATTCGTGCTTAAATGCATATAACCACGTTTTATTAACAAAGTGGAAGGGCTGCTCATTTTTACCGCCAGTTTAATGGCGCATATCTCGTAAATGATGTCATTCACGCAATTACTTTCACATGGATATGGCTTGCACTCTCACCTGGAAGAATTTGCAAATTGCAATACGTGCCATAAGTAGCTACTTAAACCTGAATTTGTGAATTTTTGTTAAGGCGTTTAATTATGCATTTCAATTCTTTTTTATTGCAAGTGATTTCCGCTTCTTCGGGTATACTAGTTCAAGCACTTAAATTGTGCTATCTGAGACAGGCCATATTTAATATGTTTTAAAGTGTTCGTTGACACACCCTGTTTAAAAGCGTTCGTAGTCGGTAAAACGCACTGACATCAATGCATGGAAGAATGACAGCATCTTCCATTACCTATACTTATAAGATAATAGCGATAGCAAGCACACATTTAATGCGCACAATGCATAAATGTTCTTTTAAATATTCAGTGAGAGACGTTGTTAGAGGCAGCGCTGAGAACAGGGTGCCGGAAAAATAAACTCTGGAAGCCTATTTAAATTTGCTGCAGTTTCGGGAAGAAACTGTTTTCAAGTGCCACTGTCTGAGGAAATATTGGTTCTAATGCATGGCTTGGGGGGGACTCGCGATGCATTCTCCTCTAAGTTGATTGTTTCGGAAACGGCTGTGGCGCTATGTCCACGTTCTTGAACAGGATGCCGCGCAGCGGAGCGACAAGTGAGCTACGTTACTGCGTTTCAGAGGGGGTGTAACCAAACTGTCGGCCGTCAACTCATAGACTGCCTCGTGCAACCTGCACTTTCCGAAAACAACGCGAGCCGGTTTTCATTGCAAAATTTCAACTTAGTAATTTAGAATTATTTTCTTTTGGTATATGGGCCACCTAATGCGGAGGCTTACTCAAGTTTAGGCTCAAAGAATGTCTAGTACACTAAATGCTTGATATTGGCAGGTGCATTTAATTTTGAAGTCGGGAGGCTGACGGAAGCCCGTGTGGTCGGGATGGTGCATACTTAAATGGAAAAGGTCCGTACACCGAGAAAAATGGGTTTATATAGATTTTGACATTTCGGCTCCCCTCCGGGAGCCTTGTTCACAATCCTAGAACCCTACGATCCTACCATTGTGAACGAAGCTCCTGTGGGGGAGCCGAAACGTAAATAACTATTTTCAACCATTTTGGTCGGCGTCAATACCTCTTCCTTTTAAGTTTGCCTTTAATTCTGTGCCTAAGAAAGCACAGCTTTGCAATTAACGATGAGCATGCATCAGAGATCAGTGCAGTTCCAATTAAATCATTATTTAATGTGCCACCCAAGTACCTGTTGTGTGCAAACATCTGCAATCACAGTGCATTCATTAGCTCCGCAAAAATGCTCGCGTGCTGCTTGCACGAGGTGCGTAAAGGGACGGTTTCCAAATGTTTTGTTCTATTGTCGATTGTGTGCACCAGTGACCTGTTATAATATTGCGATACCATCGACAGATGCTCAAGAGGGCCCAAGGTAAATACAGTGTAAATAGTCTCTTTTGTCTCTGTCTCCTTCCACACGTAATACTTTGGCGGAGGTTTGCAATCCGCTCCCTCGCCACGGAGTTCCGCAGCGGTGAGCACATCGAGCTTGTCATTATAGCTCCCGGTCAAGAGACCACATCTGCAGTCAGCTGCGGCTCGTGAGACCGCTCGAGTCCTCACGGTTGCCCACCGTCGCGAGCCTGGTGTGTTCGCTGGCCTGTACGCGTCGCTGGCGATACAAGCCGCCGCGACCATGCAGTGCTTGGGCTCTTGTCGCGAGCTTGCGCCTGCTCGGCGGTCTGCCAGGCTCCAGTTTAAATACCGTGCAAATACTGTCTTTTCCGTGTGTCTGTCCACCGGTATTTGGCTTTTGGAGCATGTCATGGTCGATAGGTGCGTTGACTTCATGTTAATAACAATCTTCTGGAAGCAATGTTATTGCTACTTATTCGGAAATTACTTTACTTACGTAATTCATATAAATGCGAAATAGCAATGAACCTAGAGCCTTCTGGAAAGCTGGGTAAACCTCCCATCAAAGATGTCAGCCTCCCTCCTTTTCCACAGTGAATTAGTTCTTGTTCAGCGAATATTTTGATGAATCCGAAACAATGGTACGCCCAGGATGAGCCGCAGCAGTTTAGTTTCTCTTTTTTTTTTCTCACATCTCATAGTTGTGTGACCGCATTAGCTCTTTTGCTCTTTTTTGTGTTCGTATCAATGGAGTCTTCCTCCGCCAATTCTTCTGTATCTGAACAGAAATATTTTACTTATACTATCGTTGCGTTCTACTGACCGACTGTTTAGTCGACCAGAATAAAGCGAACGAAATTGAGGAAAATTCAGACGTTTCTTGCAGATCCTTGATACTTGAGCCTAGGAGTTCAGAGGTCTATCACCTGCTATTTAAGGCCGTCGCGTTTCTCGGGAGTGGTCAAATATTGATACGCGCAGAGCAGAAGTTGCGCTACGCGTCGCAGGGATCAAAGCCCTCCGTCGTCGAGGCATTAGGTGGCCTGCCTGACGTGAGCAAATACGCACAGTCAATAGTCTTTGCTCATTTATCTCGCGCCAAAACACGAAATGACCCTGCGCTTCGTTTCGCCATTTCTGTGCAAACTTTGACCAAGCTTCCTGCGACGGCTCCTGTGCTCATTTATCCTGCCCCAAGCGTATCCCGGACTGGCCGTCCCCTGGGCACACACCCACTAAAAGGAGCATACGTAACCTCCATTGGGACCGATGACGTCTTGTCTCTCACCGCGGGGCTGACCTCCTGGAAGGGAGGTCGCGCCCACTCATACGCCAAGCGTACACACAAACACACACCAGTGTCTCGATCGCATATGTAGAACTTGGTATTGTTCGCAGTACCATTGCAAGATGGCTTCGTAAATTATCGGTCTGCATGGAAAAAGGCTCGCGATGTCTGGCGTGACTATGATACTCGGAAGACAATAAATCCAGGTTGTACCACTGATGTATGCTATCATTCTTTCATGTTTTATACTTTTGCTTTTTTGGAAGAAAACGGAACGACATGCCTTGAAACAACGACTCAAGTTATAACCAATCTTATAATCACTACTATGATTTCTCTAGAAATGATCAAGAATTTTCATTCAATGTTACAAGCACAATAGTCCGTAATTACATCTTGAGTTAATTTTTGAAATATATTGGATAATCATTCCTTATTTCTTGTTAGCCAGTTTTTCTAACGTGGGTTCAAGAACAAGAGTGCTTTTTATAAGAAGTTCATCTACTATGTTCAGTTTAAAAACGCCTTCGTTGTTAACTCGGGGAGAACTAAAGCTGATTCGTTTACCACGGTACACATAGAACTCATTTGAAGAAAAGCCCTTTTGATAACATACAGTAAAATAGGTCTTCAAGGATGAGATGCTATGCGCGGTTTATAATAATTTGCAACTGCATTTATTTCCTGGGAGAACACCCAGATAGCTGGGAATAAATTATTTCTGTCAAGTTTCTGATTTTTATCAGAATTTTGCTGTTCCATTCTCTTTATTCTAGCAATGCTTATACCTGTCTTGCTAACTTGCGTACAGATTCATTATTCGATTTAAACACGTCATGTATTTCGCAAAACAAAGGTTCCTCCGGCCTCGAGGACGACATTCGAGCACCTTCATTGCTGCCCCAACATATAGCTCAAAGTAAGCGTCCTCGGATGCGGCGGTTTCGCACTAGTATTCAAAAATTAAAAAAGGAGTGTATAGATAGATCATTAATTAAAATATTTCTTCAAAATTTAATATGTGTCGAAGGGTTTCCACAATGTTGTTTATTTTCTGGTGTCTCATGTACGTGAAAATATTCATGGCCGGCTTTTTAATTTGTAAATGTGCGCATTTGTTTTTCTCTTCTATTCTTTGCCCTTTTTAGATTGGAGAAGTGCTTTTGATAGAAATCGCATTGAATGCGTTTCTTTTGCCTTCTGCGGCTCACTGGCTTTAGAGCCAAGCTTTGTTCAGCAGTTCTTGCAAGACATTCCACTCCGCTCAATATACAGGCATCGCTTCTTCATGTATTTTGCTTGTGCGAATAAATGCATTGAATCTATCAAAGAGCGTGGCGATTCGGCAGGGTGCTGTAGATATTTGCCGGAGCTAGAGCAACTTCGAAGCAATCTCATCAAACATGGCTCCAGTGTGCTCAGATATAAAAAGGACGTGAGCCTATAGTTTAAAAGTTGCACATAATAGTCAGCCACACGCAAACCATGCACAGGTCACCTTTGTTTTGCGTGTATGCGTGGTCTTCTCTTTCCAGAAGCTCAAAATTTCCTCCTCATTTCTTCTTGCAACACTGACGTCACGCGACACCACTCGAAGACTGCTTCTCAAATGTTGACTATGCACATAAATTACGATATTTGAACTTCTTGTTGTCTTTTAGATATTACTGCACTTTTTCTGAGCGAGCAGAACACGTATTCCGTTTATTTTTCTATTTTTCTTTCAATTCTCCTTGGCGAAGTCTATTTCGTTTTATTGTTTTTGACAGCACCCTGCGTGCGTCCCTTTCTTGTCCATGTATGCAATTTTGTCGCGCTGCAGTGATGACGCTTAGTGCAGACAAATTAGCCCTATTTTTAGTTATACTAAGAACTCTATTTCATTCACCCTAGGAAATTCCTACAATGACACGCCTGATTTGTGAGCGCATCAACTTGGTTCTGATGAGCGTTCTCATGTTGGTGAGTTCTTGGTTCTCATGACAGCACATATGTTGATCGGTAGCTAGTGCAGATCGGCCGAAGAAAGTAATAGTGCCCTAACTCGAAGGTAAAGAAAGCAGGTTTGAAACAAGCCTTTCCATGTAATTTTAGGAAGTACAGGCTTGCAAACATTAAGTTTCGCAGTGGTATGAAAAGGATGTTTACGCACGCACAGTATATTCAGCACCTGTAGCTTTAGTCTAGACGGTAGGAATTGGCACACGTCTCTGTTGCATTGCCGCTAATCTCTAATTTACTTCCACTATGCTGTAGCATGGGCTTGTGCATCGTATACAAAATGTTTTTGATCATAATAGAGCAACGACCTTTCAGAAGCTACAAAAGAAGCCCCGGCGAGTTTCTCAGAAAGAAACCTGCGCAGTGGAAGAAAAACATGTCCTGTTTTATTCCAGCCGTAGCAGCACCTTTTCTGCAGCAGTGAATATTTCTTCCTGAGATACGCATTTGGGTCTTCTCCCTTGTAGCTTTGTGGTATATACTCTCGAATGCATTACCACTTCCCACTTTCAGGTCACCGATCTCTCTACTGAAAAAGCCCTGACTAGTCAGATTGCGTCAGCGACACGAATATTCTCTAATGCACGCAAGCAGAAGGAAATTCTCGGGAATGTAAGGTCTTACATGTATTGCAAGCATTGCTTCGAGACTGTGTCGAAATGCATCGGTGCTTTCAGTTGATCAGCATCCCGATATCGCTGATTACCTGCAATTGCGCCAGAAGAGAAAAAAAGACGGTTCTTCGCAGATGTATGCTCATCTGAAAACTGATCCCTCAAAGAAAGCGAAGCTGTATAGGCAAGTTTTAGCACTTGTTAGAAGTGCTGGGGTTCAGAGCCCGTATTTACACAAATGCTCTTACGTTATAATTGTACGCAAGCACGAATACCAGCCAACACTGGTGGTCGACATTTAATTGGCAAAGGCTGCCAGCCAAAGGTACTGAACACTTAGAAACGAAGAGGCTTCTGACTGCGACCGCAGAGGCCGAATTCGCAAAATATATTTAGGAAGAAATGTTACTTCAAATATTTACAATTTATTTTATTTTTTACGTAGTAAAACCACGATGTGGTTATGAAGCACGCCGAAATGGGCGACTCCGTATTTATTTCGACCACCCGGGGTTCTTAAACATGCGCTCAATGCGTGGTACACGGGCGTCCTTGGATTTAGCCCCCATCCAAATGTGGCCTCAGCGGCTGGCCTTTCCTCCCTTGCATTCGGGCTTAGCAGCGCAACACCGTAGCCGCTACGCCACCGTGGCGGGTGTAGAAACACCTAATTCGCGCAATAATGTTCACAAGGCTAAAAAAAAAGAACTCGTAAGAGCTGCCTTGTGATGATATCTACCTGCGCAGAGTGGCGTGCTTTGCTTGCTGGGTGACGCGAGAGCAGTGGTGATGAAGCTCCACTATTTTGAGAATAACGGGATAGTTCGAGTATGTCGATTCACAACGCCCAATCCCGGCAAAAACGACACGGCTACTAGCGAATCTCCAAGGTAGCTCGAGAGCACCCTTTTTGATAGCATGGCGTTGACGAAGCTAGGGATGCGGCTGTAACCTAGCGTTCGCTAGTTAACTTAATGAACAACAAAGTAATAAGCCTATAGGGAAACATATTTTCCACATAGTGGACTACGTTTGTACTTCTCATTTGATGCTATTTGCTGTCGGGCAGTTTGAGTTGGGGCGAAGAAAGACCTTTTTTGGTTAGCGAGAACGTTGACGTAATTCCTTTAGTGCATCAACGTGATCGCGGAAATGGCGTGCCTACAATAAATTTGAAGGCACTCTCTCATCATTTTTATGAGTAACTGCGCTTTTCACAATGGATTTGATTAACTAAAGATAAGTATGCGTACAAACAGTTTCCCACTAATTTTCATTACCCGACGTGGTGGCTAAGCGGTTATGGTGTTGCACTGCTACCATGAGGTCGCGAGATAAAATCCCTGCGAAAAAATCCACGCTAATCCTCCTAATCGCAGTCAGTGCTTAGCACTGAAACGGAAAGTTGATTCTTAGATTTTGGTTCATTCGCGACTAATTAACTCCTATCACCCGTCACCCCGTGGTCGGCATTACGCAGGGCATGTCTCCTCAGGAACCACCGTTTTATTTCAATATGGCTGTATTTCAATATTAGCCAAGGTCTTCGTGCGAACACCAGCTTTAGGCGACACACCATATTTCTGTAGTCACGTTTATTTACCATATGTAGTATTCATTCCGAGGCTTTCGTTATTTGCGCTATATGCGGCATGCTCCGGTATCGTCCGACTTTGCTATATAACTATAAACGGCGCTCACTTCGTCGAATATTGACAAGTGTGCTTCTTTATCTTTCTCCCGTGACCTCTGTTCACCGGCTAAGAAATGGAAGATACGCGGGCACCAGTGATTAGTCGGGAACTTTCGATGCCTCATGTGTAAAGGCCGACGTGCATGACAAGCAGAGCAGATTTCGAAGTTCGCCGACTGTGTTCTCCGCTATTGTTGTGCTTTTAGTGTAGCCTGTATTCTCTGGCCACAGGCATCCGCAAGACATCCGCAAGACAAGTAGAATATGTATATTTTCATAAAAGTGTATACTCGTATGTCTCAAAAATTGTGCACGAAATAACTTATATCAGTGCTTCCATGTTTTCTGTCTATTTAGCACGTAAAGAAAATATGACACGAACTTTAGAATTATATCAGTTTGAAACCAGCAAAGCAGTGCATGCCGCTGATATGAAAAGTGTAAAGGCCGTCATTTGAACAAGTTGAGGACAAATATTTTAATGAAATTTTGTTAACCTCCCAGCCCTTCTCTCATTTGCATCATTCTCTGCGTGTCATTCAAGAACCTTGTTTACATTTTTGTACATATACAATGGCCAGGGGAAAATCTCAATGACGCTGTTATTTGTTAGAATGTATTCCACAGGAGCTGCTGTCATCGGTCGTGTATTGTGAGTAATTGCACCGAAATTATAGTCGAAACAGAGAGCACATATAGAAAGCAGGAGTTCAGCAAAATATGCGAGCGCGAGTCAAATGAATGTGAGTCGGTGCGAATATATGACGAACGGCGTACTTTATTTCAAAGTGGTGTCCATGAGCATTTAGACATTTGTCCCACTGACTAAAAAGTCGCGGGATTCCCGTCCCAGAAAACTCCTTTGGTTGCTTTTCCAAAAAGTGTGTAACTGACTCTTTCACGTCATCGTCCGACACGAATCTGGTTCCCTTGAGCTGTTTTTCTCAAACGCTGTAGAATGGAAGTCACAAGGCGACAGGGCTGCGCTGTATATCGGATATTGCAGCGTTTCCTACTTGAACTTTGCCAGTTTTGTGTTAACCACATCCGCGTCGTGGGGACGGGTATTGTCGTGGAGCAAGATGACCCCATTCCTCAATTTTCCAGGTCGTTTGTTCTTGATTGGGACATACAGCCGATCCGACGTTTTACGATAACATAAACGATTGATAGTCTCTTCTGTTTTAGCAAATGGCCACTGACAACCCCCAAAAAAGTAAACACCTTTCCTGCGGTAATGACGGCTTTTGCTTTCCTTGGGGGCGGTTAAGTCAGATGTTTACACTGTAAGCTTTGCCATCGTGTTTCAGGCTCGTAGTAGTGGCACAATGATTCGTCCCCGGTCCCAACTGCAGACAAAAATTCGTCACCCTCATTGCGATACCGGATTAGATGAATCAAGGCAGCGCCATACCTCTCCGTCTTCTGGTGGTGGTTCAAAATCTTGGACATCCATTGCGCAGAGAAGATTCCATAAACGAGGTGTTCATTAATTATGGTGTGACCCAAACCGTGACTGATGTTTACACGCGCTGCGAATTGATCGATGCTTATCATCCGTTCGTGTCTAATCAGCCTTGCTTCTGTTGGGGTGATTGCACGGTGGCTTTGGCACGGTCTTGGATCGTCTTTGCAACGTTTGAACCATTTTCTCCAACGCGCCACAGTGACCAATGAAATGCAATGTTCAACGTACACAGCAGCCAATACGGCGACTAATTTCCTTTTGGGAAACATCTTCTGCTGCGCAAAAACTTGACGACACCACGCTGCTAAACTATTGGTATGTCCATTATGCCACGAAACCAATTTCAACCCGGTGTACGAGAACATTAAAGGGCCCCTCACCAGGCCGCATAGGAAATTTTGGTTATACACTGGAAGTTGCTATGTGTCCTCTAGGGAGTTTAATGCCGCACAAACTTTTCAAATCGGCTCATTATAGCCGAGATAGAAATATTTCTGTGCTGCGAACCCCTGATTTCAGGAGGCGAGCTCCGCTGCATAGTGATGCTCTTTCCACTCTAGCCTCCGCAAGCGAAATTCCTTCCCTGCGTTCCCCCTTGCCGGACCTCCAAGTTCGCGTGACACATATGCCATGGGCCCCGCCTTCACCTTTTTTTTTCTCCTCACTTTTTTCTTCAGCGCCGCGGCGTTGCGCGCGAGCTGTTATCATTTCACGCAGCGCACGATTTTGCGCGCTGTGAACACTAACGCATGACTAGGCCTATAATTAAATGCTACACGAGTACTCAGGCAGAACAAGCCGATCGCAGAACATGATGACGGGTGCTGGAATACGGTAGAAAATAGCGGCATAGTTTCGGTACCTGCGCACGTGATCGCACGACCGTGGGAACAAGCAGACGAAGCGGAAGTACCATCGGTGCTTCGGTGCGAACTACACACACATGTGCTTTATTATTTCTCTAAACTTCAATTGGACAATTGAAGCAACGTATCACACAGATAACAGATGTTTTCTTGGATTATTCTCGAAGTCAAAAGTCACCACGAGCGACGCCACACTGCGGACACCAGTACGGAGGCGCAGGTAACCGAGTACGTCATCCTCCGGCTTGGAGCCCGGTGGTCCCGAGGAGAAGGAAAAACGGTGTTAGGTTTGTAATTTCATAAATTTCCGTGGCACGTATCCATGCAATATTTTGCACACGCGATCGTCATCACGCAATGTATGTTCTGCGCCTGTCAGCTCAAAATGGCCTGACCTGCCGAAGGGCCCTTTAATGAACCTTTATTCTCACACCTGCGTGTCAATTTTGTAAATGAGATTTGACTCTGCGCAACGCGCATACCTCACACATAGTGAACCGAACCATTATTGCCCGGATGGGTTGACTCGCATTCATTTGACTCGCCCTCGTCCATTATAAATACGAATATACAATGGAATACACAAATGCGAAGACACAGCTTTATAAAGGGCAAAAAAGTGTCACTGGAAACAAAGTTCTCTGCACGTATAGACAAAACATCGCAAAAAGATATTTAAATATACGTATAAGACTCGAATAAATCTACGTATCAGAGAAAAAGTGACTGTATACAATGCGTCAAACAAGGGATGTAAACATCTTGCGCAACAACAGATTCACATATCACAGCCCCCCCCCTCGCCTAAGTCCCCATGATCTCGCGCTACCGGAGGCGGTGCACTTCCTCCTCGCTTTTCTCTCTTGCGCACACAAGACTGACCCACTATCGTCGGCTCACCCATGCCCCCTTGCGCTTTCACTCGCACATACAGCAGGCGGCGCGATCAGCATGCTATCGCCCTTGCACTTCATACGGAAAATGAGGGTGATGGCGACGGCAGGAATGCGCCTACAGTGTCCATATAATTGCTATTTTCAATAATATAATAAGAGTATCCCGCAACTGAAGCATCCCCTGGCCCATTACTTTTTGCCATACAAGTAATAAAATTGAATTTTCACCATGCGACAACTTGGTGTGCCGCAACAATGCATTTTTTTTTTCAATTGTGGGGCAGGGGCACGGGTATGAAAAGAAAAACGCAAGGAAAGCCTGTTGACCATAATTGAATGCCTACTTCTGGCATCTAATGTGGCTACCGAATGATTATCGAAGAAAACGTGAGACGCTTGGTCCACAGAGAACCATAGGCATACTGCTCGGTATTCTACAGTGGCGAGACAAAATTGTGCTGAGAAATTGCGCTCAAGCGAACGTGTTGCAATCCATCGAGTCCAAGACGTGAGGGCGGCGAGCGACAATGCTGCGTTTATTTTTTTTTTCGTCTGCTCGCCAGAAAGCGTCCAAAGCTGTGCCAGGCGAAAATCCACTGGGCCAGAGAAAAACGAACGCGCATCGAAGTGCGCCGCACGGTGGTCGGGGCAACACGAGAGAAGCGCATGCGCTCTGGCTGGTCCCCGCAGCCCGCGGGTAGCGAGAACAAAAAAAAAAAAAAAACTGAAGAGGCTCATTGTGTCCTCGCGAATGAAAGTCAAAGTAGAAAAATAAATAAGAACGTAGTTAGCTTTGCTGGCTTTAGTGTCTTGACATGAATGCTTTGGCGCAGGTGAAAAAAAATGTTAATACGCTTTTATGTGTCATGACGGCACAAATGAACCACCACAACGCTTCGTCTCATCGGACCTACCTGCGTGCTTTGTTAACTTGTCTGATAGTGTGTTGATGTGGCTTGTCTCTTTGTATGATCCTATGTATGACTTTAGTCAATGTACCTTTGGCGTCAAATGTTTATAACAACATTAAACCGACAAAGTAGCGGAGTTGAAAATCTAAAGCATGACTTTAGAAATGTCAATGCACTTTTCGCATCAAAAGTTTGTGAGAACTCTATATCCATAAAGTTTCAGAATTGAAATCCATGGGCTTTGAGATACCGCGGCCTTCGCCAGGTGCCATGACGAGCCCGCTCTGCACCAAAGCGCCCATGAGACTTTTTGCTCGGACGGGCCTCCTTCCGTTATTTTATTGCAGGTGCGTGGACGTTGCCACGAAATAGAGCCCGAGTTTGCAACCTTAGCGCTGAATGGTCTTTCTGAGAATGAAAAAGACATTCTAGACAAAATTCAGCGTGAGTTCCGGCGTCCGGGGTTGTTTTGGTCCGCGGCGCACGACAGCACCAAAAAATTTCGGGAGGGGCTGAAGCCGCATAAGCACCCCCCCCCCCCCTTCGCTGGCTACGCCCCTGGTGCTAGCGTGTTCATGTACACAACGCCCGCGCTAAGCCGTGAATCAACCCCAAGCCGCCAAGACAACACCAACGTAGCCAAGGAGCAGCGAGCTAGCCGCAGGGTGCAAGGACTGCTCCCGGAGCACGGATTTTTGCATGAGATCAGGAAGTGCATGGCGACGACAGCGGTTACTATGAGAGCCCCAATGTCGCCAACACCAATCATTCTGCAGCAGCCAAGGCAGCCACCGTCGTTTCGCGGTTCACCATTTGAGGACGCGGAAAGCTGGCTGCAGATCTATGAATGGGTCGCTGCATTTAACAGCTTGAACAGCGATGACAAGCTGCGCCACTTTTTTTTCCGCTTTGGAATCGAGAAGCAAGCTCAACGATGTGGGACCTGTTCCGAAGCTACTTCCTGCAGGTATTCACAAGTGTCGCGCGCAAAGGGCGAGCCTAAGCTCTGCTAGAAATCCGTGTGCTCCCCCCCCCTCTCCCAGCTGCCTCAAAAGATCATCGCAAACTTCACGCTGGAGATGGCCCGAGTTTTCCGGCATGCCGTCCCGGAAATCCCACGCCCTGTGCGAATCGATGTAAGCGAAGCTTTCCCTGCTGGATGCTTTGATTGACGATAATTAGCGGTGATGTTGACGGCTGAAGCTTATTTTCTTCCACGTTTAGTCTAACACGAGAGCGGTGATTTGATGTTAAACGTTACTTTGCGTGCACCACTGTTGTTTGTTTGCGTAGTACACAGAACACACAGGAAGCGATGGTTGCTTCAGGCGCTGTTGTGTGCCATATTTCCAACTTCTGAGAGGATAGAGCATTGGAACTGCCTCACATGGCACATTCCACCATGCCAGAAGTATTAAACGAATTTGATTATGGGGCTGTACCTGCCAAAACCACAATCAGATTATGAGGCACGCCGTAGTGGTGGACTCCGGATTATGTTTTACAACGTGATGTTCTTTAACATGTCCCACGTTTGCACACGTTTGCACACGTTTGCAAGAAGTGCACGTACGTTTTTTGTTTTCCCCCATCGAAATGTGGTTCCCGCGGTTGGGATCAAATTCGCTACGTCTAGCAATGCCATAGCCGCAAAGCTACTGCGGCGGGCACCGAAGTGTTGATTTCACGGTCGACCGCATCTCTAGTGCCGCCTGGACCCTGCGGTGGGCTTTAATTAACGTGGCTCTGCTTCTGCATGTCCTTCGTAGTTGTCCACTTCATATATTTGCATCGTGTCATACATATTTGCATGGTGATGTATTTACTGCAACGTACTGTGCCGTACCATGAACTTCAGCTTATTCAGTTTCCCTGCAACCGCTTTCTTATAGTAGTAGGGTTTTCTTGCATTCTCACGTCATGTCCCCCCCCCCTTCCCTTGTATGGGAACTTCCTCTTATCCTCCCTGATCTCTGCGGATCTATCTACGTCCCCTCTAGACTCGCACTTTATCACAAAGGGAAGCGCTGCAGTTTCTCCAATGCTTCTGGGAAGAGTCACGGATAATTACAGCTATAAAGAGGCTAAGCGGCAACGCCCAGGAAGCTCGAAAGGACAGTGAGCCCTTTCGACACGGTGGGGTAAAAATGAGTTTCCTTTCCTCTCTCACTCGCCCCAGCCGTGTAAACACACAATCTGAACCACTCCCCGACGCGGGGTGCCAGACAGCAGCTGCCACAGCAGCCACAGCAGCAGCAGTAGTGGGAAATTCGAAGGAAGAGGCCAAGAAGCTTCGTTTTAAAAGTCCGCTTTCTGAGGAAGGGTGGGACATCAAGCAAGAACTGTTCGCCGGACTGATCCGGAACCCACCGAAATAGTTGAGTTTTCGACAGAGGCCTCGACGATGGAGAAAACTCTGGAAATGTGCACCAGGCAAATGCTCACGCCGCAGTGCGCATCCAACAGAGGGCTCCGGCGACCTCCTAGAGACTATCAGAGCCATTGTGCCCGAATAGCTGCGTAAAGGCGGAACCGCATGGCGCGATTTCAGGCGCGATTGACGCGCAGATGGTGGGACGCGCGCGTCCTTTTAACGCGTGCCCAGCATGATCCGTCACGAAATCGCGCCGCCGCGTGCTGCTGCTCGGAGTAGAAAAAAACGCGTCGCGCGGCCCGTCCGCCAATCAGAGTTCAGCTAAGTTACATGGCATTTGATCACGTGGCATGTTGGGTTTTTTTTTGCCACCAGGTAGCCCTGCTCTCTGCGCATCTCGACGGAACCTCCTTCACGCAATTTCGTTTTGCTCGGCAGAACTGGCGCGTGCGTCAGAGAAAACACGTGCTACCGTGATTACGTTCGCGCATCGTGTTCACCTAAAATGGACAAAGCAACCTACAACGAGGCCCTAACAACTGAAACGGAGAAGCGTCGCGTCTCATCGCTAATTCTGGCAACACAATTTGAAATAATATTACTAGTGTATGGTACTCGCTCTCTTCTCAACCATGCAGGTCGCACCCACATAGACCTCCTGACCCGCATTTTTTCTTGCTTCAGTATAAGCATCCCCCTTAATAGTAACAATCGCCTCTCCTGCACGGTAGTAAGCAGCCGACACTCCTTTTTATATGTGACGTTGTAAACAAGCACCGACCTCTCACAATGCGGAAGGTACATAGTCGCAGTTTCGCACACAATATCGCTGCTTGAAATTAAGCTTGATAAATGCACTTCGGAAAAAAAAGTCGCTTTATAATTACACTAAGATTATATTTATTGTAGTTTTCTGTAAGTTTAAGGACATATTATATATGCGGTAACAGAGAGAATGCATGTCGTTGAGAGTTATGTTGTCTGGCAACCCGGAAAACGCGGCGCGACAGCGCCGCTTCTTTTTTTTGTATGGGTGCTCGCGCGTCGGAAGCAACGCAAGCGTTTGCCGCGCGTCGCGTTTTTCGCTCGCGAAAAACGCGACGCCACCCAGAAGCGATGACATACGTCGCCGTCGCCCGCCGCCATCGTGCTCCTCCGCGCCCGCGCTAGAACTCTGCCACACTGCAGTTCTGTCGTCCATCACCGCCGCTGCGAGTACGCCCGACCACCTCTCAACACGGCATTCCAAGAAAGACCGACGGTTGGCGCTCCCTCGACCATCGTCCGCTCCGCTGTACTATCACTGCGGAGAAGCGTGTCCACCGGTGCCCGTACCGAGAAATGGGACTAGGAGGGTTTGCCGTAAACATTCCGCTCCCGCAGAAAGGTGAACTCCCTCCCGATGTCGCCGAATACCTCACTGCCACTCAGTGGAGCCCTCGACGATGGTCCCTTTCGCCGTCACCAGGCCGCTACCTGTGACCACAGGGCGACCATACACTGGCCGAGCGCAGGGCCGGTCTGTCAGCTCACATCCAGAAAACTAAATGTAGCAACCGAGGGTGGTGCGTTTGCTGCTTTTACGCCGCAAAGGCTATTTTCACGGCATATCAACGAGACCCCGCCATCTCTATGAAGCCGAGAAGCAAAGAATACGCCAACAAAGGAAAACCTCACGACACGATGTTCCAGTCACAGGTTAACATGACGCAGCCGTAAACCGAACAAACGGCAGCGCAAGACAAAGAATCACGGAGCTCGACGTACTTCTCGATGGTCCCGCAGTCACCGCCTTAGTGGACACAGGAACCGGCTGCTTCATGATAAGTGGATCCCTTGCCGCCCAGTTGAAGAAAAGTAAGACTGCATGGGAAAGCCCTTAAATCCGGACAACTGGAGAATACCTAATAACGCGACTGTAATCTGCATGGCAAGAATTACCGTTCATAAAAGGACGTACCCTGCCACCTTTGTTATCATCGAACAGTGTACAAGAGACGTCACTGTCGGCATGAACTTCCTGAACCAACACGGCGCAATCGAAGGCCAAGCATTACGACCGGAGAGCGCTCGTAGTCACCATGGCTTCAGCGTACTTGAGGGCCAAATCAGCATCTCGCCTCGCTCCAGCATTGTCCTCTCCATCGGCAGCGAAACAACCGCAGACATAGAAGGCGTCGTCGAGGGTAACCAATGTCTGCTGCTCGAATGTGAAATTTTCTTCACGAGAAGGATCGCTCAACTTTGCTGAGGCAAAGCGAAAGTGATGCTGACAAACTTCAGCCAGGAGTTCAAGCACACCATACATCGAAAAATAATGGAAACCAGAAAAGCCTTTGGCCTCTCGAATTTGGCGGCATCTACCCCGTTGACCATAGTTCCCGAAACAGGCGTCGACATAAATGTCAGTCTCCCCATCAGTAAGCAGCAACAGCTCAGAACTGTTCTGCGACGATACAAATTCTGCTTTTCGACGTCATTGATGATTTTACAAACACCAGTTGTAAAGTATCGGACGATAACCGCAGAGCGTGCTCGACCACTCCGCCAGAGCACTGACTGAGTTTCGACGCGAGAACATAAAGCTACAAGGCAACAAGTCGACAAACTGCTGCGCTACGATATAATCGAGCTGTGATGAACTCCTGTAGCCTGTGATCAACTCCTTTAATACTGGTGAAGAAAAGGACGGAACTGTGCGTTTCTGATTCGATTATCGTCGACTGAACAAGATCACGAAGAAGGACCTGTACCCTCATCCACGGATAAACGACGCATTGGATCGGCTCTGCAACGCTCAATACTTCTCGTCCATGGATCTCAAATCTGTCTACTGACAACTAGAAGTCGTTGTGAGGGATCGCAAAAAGACCATGTTCATCAAGGGAGATGGCCTCTATGAATTGAAAGTCAAGCCATACGGACTGTGCTCGGTGCCTACAACGTTCCAGGTCGTCGTGGACATGGTAACATGGACACGGTAAAAGCGGCAGAACTGCCTTGTTTACTTGGATGACGTCGTCCTCTTCGCGGGAAATTTGGACGATCAACTTAGGCGGCTTGCGATACTACTAGAGGCCATCAAGTCATAAGGCCTCACTCTGAAGCTAGAAAAGTGCCGCTTCGCTTACTACGAGATTCTGTCCCTGGGTCACGTCACGAGCAAATTTGGAGTCTGTCCTTAGCCGCAGCAGACAGCTGCGATTGCAAAGTGCCAGCAGACCATCGACAAGAAGGAAGTGTGTACATTATTTGGCATGTGTGGCAGCTACAGCCGCTTTGTCAGGGTCCTTTCACGCGTCGTTGAGCCACTACCACATCCAACTAAATGCGATGTTGAGTTCAAGTGGGAAATAGAGCAGGCCGATGCATTTCAAGAACTCAAACGACGCATGAAGTCACCACCGGTACTTGCGCACCTCGAGGAAGACGCCGATGCGGAAATCCACACTGATGCCGGTAGCCTGGGCTTCATTACCGTCCTAGTTCAGAATAAAGGCAGGCTTGAACGGGTTATAGCTTATGCTAGACGGTCGCTGTCGAAAGTGGAAGGCAGTTATCCTACGACCGAAACAGAATGCCATGCCACCATTCATGCTACAGCAAAATTGCGCAGTTACTAATATGGCAGGACGTTCAAAGTCGTCAGCGACCATCACGCATTGTGCTGGCTAGCGAATTTATAGGACCCTTCAGGACGCCTGGCTCGGTGGAGCCTCAAACTGCAAGCATATGACATAACTCTGAACTACAAGTCCGGACGAAAACACTGTTACACTGACTGCCCGTCCTGCACTCCCGTGGGCCTGCCGCCCCAAGATGACCAAGACCAGGACGCCTTTTACAGTGGAGCTGTTTGTTAGAACCTCGCTGAGTTTCTCTTGACGTACGCAGCTTCGCCAAGCTAGAGAAAGAGAGCTGAGAGAGAGTGAAAGCACAGTATAAAAATAGCATCGCGCGGCATAGCGACGAGGCGAGAGTGGGTGGAGCCTAGAGGAGCCCGCCGCTTCTGTCGCGGCGGGCGCCTCGAACGCCACGCCGTCCCAACCAAAAACCCCCACAGAGAAACATGGCATCGATTTTTCTGAAGGCTTCACTTTCCCCAGCTCCACTGGTCTTTGGCGTTCGCGATAGCAGAGCCACACATTATTTTTTAGGTACCCTAAGTTCAAACGACTGTTCCGAGCAGCCGCAAGCGGTCCCGCAGATCAGAAGCCTTTCTGAGTATTTGCAAGGCAAGACCGACTTTTTCACTGCGGTGTAGCCAGACAAGTCACCGAATGACCACCGCCTACCACCCCCAGACGATTGGTCTAACGGAACGGCTGAACAAGACACTCGCCGGCGTGTTAGCGATGTACGTCGACGTTGAACACAAGACGTGGGATGCCGTGCTCCCGTTTGCCACATTTGTTTGCAAACGGCAGTGCAAGAAACAACACAGATCACACCGTTCAAGCTGTTTTACGGCAGGAACCTGACGACGGCTTTCGACGCCATGCTGCTGCACGTCCCTGACGAAGAGAATACCGATGTCGCTGCCAATCTGAAGTGCGCCAGAGAAGTCCAACAGCTCTCACCATTGCGCATCAATAACCAGCAGAGGGCCGACAACCAGCACTATAATATTGGGCGTCAGTGCGTTGAATACCAGTCCAGCGACCGTGTTCGGGTGTGGACTCTGATATGCTGACGAGGGCTCGGCGAGAAACTCTTCGGACGCTATTTCGGACCCTACAATATCATCCGACACACTGGACTTTGAGGCACTTCCAGAGGGCATTTCGCACTCACAGCGGCGGCGCGCGTCCTGAAGGCATGCGCCTGGTGCGTCTACGCCCGCTGACGCATTTAGGGACTTTGTTTCTTTGTAGTTATTTCTTCTTTATTATTCGTGGTTTTCTGTATGCTTGCATGTTTGTTTTCAGCATCTGGTCGATGCTTTTTGAGAGGGCCTGGCAATGACACGCGTCCTTCTTCAGGTTTCTCAAGTGACCGCGATTCACCGGCTAACAAATGTTTAACGTTAACGCTCAGCGCAAGACGTGCCTTTATGTATCGGAAGTATCTTGAATGTAATCGATGGTTCGATTCGTTATCTGCTGTTGCTGGATCTTGCATAATCTGATTGTATACGTGACGCGAATTGTGTAGTACTTGCTTGACGTCACGCGGGCTTCAGCAATTACCCTGCAACGTTCGATGAGTCATGTAAATAGCCGGCGCGCTTGACAAACAGATGAAATTTCGACTATTGCTAACTGTGTTAGCAGCTTTCCTTGTGCTTTTAGTGTAGCCTGCTTTTCTGGACACAGGTTCGCCCAATGAAGAGTTCGTTTCGCCATTCAGTTTCGCTACTGCGTTCTTGGGCGTCACTACGACGTGACAATATGTTTTGTTCCCGGGTACCATGCCTTGCTTATACTCTCTGGCAATATTGCCCATCAAAAACACGTGTATTAGATTCTACCAAAGACAAAAGCAACACCACTTTCAGGATACTGATACTGATAATTTCAGTTCATGTGCAGAAATTCTAATTCTTGTTTAGATAGTGTAGCTGAAGTCTTGCTGACGCATCTGTCACCTACCCTATCAGTCCAATCTGCTCGTAGAATCAGGCGAGTTCGCACTTGTTGCTGCCTACAATGATAGTATCTCCGAAACGAGGACTGCACCAGATTTTTGCCGATGAAGAGACAAAAAGCGTGTTGTGATTTTTTATTCACCTTGTTACTGCGTTCAAGCAGTCCGTGAGTCAGACATATGCCAGTATAGACTGTGTAGCCTTTACCGCAACCTAGGGGAATGCTATATACTATAGCACCTACAGGGCATTCGAAATAGCTGCGACGTGCTTTTTATTACGTACTGTATATTTCACTTTTTCTGGGTGTGTTTTCCTGCAAAGCCTACCTGATTCATTCGGTGCCGCAAAAGTCCACATTGATGTCTGCCCGCTGCGCTATCTTTTTATTGTTATATGAAAGGGGGAGAATGTGCGTGACAGCAACCTTTCTATTGTAAATGTTGGCGCCCCCTCCCGTTGAAGACATGCCTTCCCTCTTCTGTGCCTGTTTCAGCAGGCCTTCTGCAACGGACACTAGAACATCACTTGGGTTGCGAGCCTCTTGAAGGCATGTGACCGGCAACTTGATGGTTGAGTGCATTAAATACTGGGTTGAATTTCTTAAACAGATTTTCAGCCGCATATTTGCCACCCTCTTTCACTAGCCTAGAATCAGATAGATGCAGTGGTAGAATCAGCTTATTAGTTCTAGGATGATATGACCAACAAGTGTAATTATCTGTAAAAACGAAGTTAATATCTAGGAACCTCATGCTTCCTTCGACCTCATCGCACATGAGCATGGTGGCAAGACGATGACTGTGTGATGAGGACTGTATGGCATCGACTAAGTGACGACGGTAGAATGACGAAGAAATGACATTGTGCGAACAACAAAGGTGGTATAGCCATGATGGCATGACGAAAATGAGATTAGGATTTTTTAATGATGACGACGGTACAACGGCAGCGTGATGACGACAACATGAGGGTAATGTGATGACAACGACTGTTTGAAGACGGTAGTGTGACGACGATGCTATGAAGACAAAGACATGACGAAGACTGAATAAAGACTATGGCACGAACCCATGACAAAGATGACATGACAACGGCAGCATTATCACCACTGAACAATGAGAGCATCATACGATAAATGATGTCAATGAATCGCCGAAGGCAGTATGACGACGATGGCATGACGACGTTGGGATGACGTTACTGAAGTGGTGACGATGCTAAAAAAATAGCCTGAAAACAACGGCACGACGATAATGCTATGACGACAACGGCATGACAAGGGTTGGAGAACAAAGTTGCACGCAGCATGCTCAGGTCGAGGGTATCCGCGTGCCGACGCTACTGGACACTTTATCGCCTTTCCCGCCATCATGAAGTGCCTGCGACAGTGGTGACACAAACCGGGGTGTGGCTCCTGCGCCGCAGGCCATGGGACCTAAGTATATACAACATTTTTTAACCTGCCGTTCCTGCACCGACCGACCCTGTGCGCACTGTCTGCCTGTCCACGCCGTCCAGTAAACCAGCCTCTGAGTCAGCACCTTAGCCTCGCTAGCTGCAGCTTCCATGGCCAGCAACCCTGCCTCCCATCAAGAGTGTCGACCCATACTAAAGTTCATCGACTTCGGACGCATCTGCGCCTTGTTATCATCGGTCAGCACCGTCTTCGCGGTCGTTCGCAGAGGTGTGTGCGCTTAAGCAGCTGTTCGAGGGTGTTCAGAGTGCTGCACACTGCGAGGACCTACGCGCCTCACCACAGGCCCCGTCATAGCACACCGTTCTCAGCGCGGTTTCTACCATGTAGCTGCGATGGCTTCGTTGACGGCCGCGCTAGAGTGCAAATCTCACTGATAAGACCACGCTCTGCTCAACTGCCCCAATCTGCCCGGAGTACTGACTGGCCACTCGCCAGCTGCCGTGCCACCATCCCCGCTAGTTCAGCTGACCGGGTTTGGAACGAACATTTGTAGCGCACTCTCCATGGCCCCCTCAGGTTTGTCGTTTGCACCGCCCATGTGTGTGTTCGCACCTGAACGTAAGACGACGTTCAGCGTACTTTTCAGCGTTGCGCGGTCACCGGTCACCGACCACCGTGCCATCACCGAAGACGAACCATCCGCCTCGCTACCATTGTCGTCCCTTCATGTAGAAAGAACATGTGCCAGCTGTCATCTCGTCAGCTCGACTCGCTCCTGCCTACAGCATCCGTTCATCGCGTCCCTCGCCCATTAAGGAACACAAAGTAGTTCCCGCATGAGCTCTGTGCTGTTAACTCGATGTTCTTCATGCTGACTACTTAGGCAGACCATCGACACTTTTGTACCAGGTTTATAATTCCTTGTATATACACCACGTACTCATTTGTCTTTCACTTAAGCGAAGGGGTGGTAGAAATCTTTTGCGTGATCTTCTTCATTGCGCATCATGAGCCATCATCAAGTCACTCCACCTCGTGGAGCTCGAGATAAAAGCAAAGAACGTGCTATGAGCCCCCGCTATGATCTCCACCTTGCGAAATTAATGCAGGGAAGACTGCACACCTCGACGGTCGCCATGGCGTCGTCTTCCTACAAGTGACATCACCGTCGTCCGGTCCAGGTATCTGAAGCCTTCTCCCCCTGAGCAATACAAAGCCCAAAACATTTCACGGCATGGCGCAAAAGCATGTAGCAGGTCAAAGACTACGGCCACTAGATCGCTATTCTCTAAGCGATGGCAGAAGGGAAAGGCACCACGAGGTCGCTTGAACGAATGTCACTTCGCAAAACGCTCATACCTGTTTGTTATGCTCTACTGGTTACTATGAATCACTGTTGTTGAAGCGGGCTGTGACGAGAGTGTTGGTTCGTTTCCATATGCCTGATTGTCGCGTTCTTCGTTCGATTTTGTTGCTTGCGGTCAAGGCATAATCACAACACCGCTCATTTCTTTTTAACACTTATCCCAAACCAATAACTACAGCCATAGATAAAGTTGAGTAGTCCTCATAGGAGCGAAGCAAGTACGCGAATGCAAAAACGGGCCCGTTCATAATAGGGACAATGCCTAAGGCTTCTGAATATGCTGGCCAGGTTTAATGTTATGTTTAATCAGTCACATTTGAAGGTGATGATCAAAGCGTACCGACGCAAACAACTGATCTAAGGCCCTAAAGCGTTAAACTATTCAATTCTACCCGCCGTGACGGCATACTGGCTTTGGCGTTCCGATGGTAAGGCCGAGGTCGCGAGATCAAGTCACGGCCACGGCGGTCACATGTCCACGGGGGCGAAATTCAAGAACGCCCGCGTACCATGCAATGGGCACTTGTTAAAGGACTACAGGTGGTCAGAATTATTGACGAGTCCCCGTAATACAGTGTGCCTCATAATCAGGTTGTGGATTTCGCACATGAAACACCATAATTTATTTTCGGAGGTATTCATTACCATACTACAGAGGAATAACATGCACAACTCATTTAGCAGATGCGATGTATTTGTAGACATGATCCACTGTACATCTGCCCTTTTCCTGCTTGCGTGTTATCATTTTGTGAACCCTAGAGCCCTTGTGTCCTATCTCATTTCTTGAAGAAAACAGTATAATTAGGCCGCACTTTGAACCAACATTATTTGAGCCATGCGCCATTTTTTAAGTACGCAATTACCGCATGCTTTTTTTTTGCTTCAATTGGTTTGATAACAATTAAAATCCTTATGGGCCCACCTAATGCTGCAAATCATATGGTTACAAACAGAGGTAATGGCACTGCTCGGAAATCCAGCGTCCACAATACTTTTTATCTGCGCATTAAAGGCTGGCTTTGACCTATGTGAACAAAATTTTTTTAGTACTGCATTCGGTACTCCAGTGGCTACTGCACTCTACAATTTTAGAGTGGGCTGAACTATAGCTCAGGATTGCTTTCACAGATCTACGTTCATACTGCCAGTAAGGATAGCGATTTCCAAAAGTTACACGAATTTTAATGTAGAATAGTTGCTCATGTTTAAAAACCTCGAACGTGAGGGTCAGGTCCATACTGTATTCTTTAAACACATGCAAGACACAAACATCACTATCGAAAAAGACGAAGAAGTTCTGAACGTAACGCAAGACACCACCAGCAAGCTCTCGCAGGTTACGCTGTAGTTTTTTGTCAATATATCAAACAACAACGTCACTTATAGACAGTGCCGCACATGAACCTATGCCCACGCCATATTTTTTTTTTAAGAAAAGCATTGCAATGCCTCAATGCGAACGTAGAATTCAAATAAAAAGACAAGAAAGAACGCAGTGCAACCGCTACAAACGTTAGCATCGTGCGGTGCGGGAAAGCGATAACACTGAGAATGACAGATGTTTCATGGTGTTCGCACAGCGGGCAGCGCGAGTACCAGTTAGTTGGCCAGTGATGACGTCCTTTTAACTACTATTATCCGCCAGCACTCAGATCTTTGTCCGGGCAGCCTCCTTGCTTTCATGCACATTTCTTAAAGTGTATTTTAACCCCGGCAATGAAATGTTCATCGCCGTTTATCTCGTTTGTTTTATTCGTACTCGGAAAATGCGCTGAGGTCAAAAGGAGCCGTTACATTTGTGCATTGCGAGTGCAATATGGCAGCGTCACAATTTCTACTATGTGTAAATAAGCAGCTACTGTGACGTGTGCGCACACAAAGCAGAGACATCCATGAAGGACAGAACAGAAAAGCAGTGCCCAAGAAGCTGTCGCAACTTGCGGTATATGGGCCGTGGTAGGTGATGTTTCCTTGTTCGCTGCAGTGTCTGTAGTATATGCGTGCCTTGTCCGATGAACCGGCAATAACTCTCTCTCTCTGAAGAACAGGACGACTATTTGTTCTTTGGGTCTCCTCCAGTGTCTCGTTTGCTTCGGTAGAGCTGCTTCCGCCATGCGAACCGTCTTCAGCGAAGGTAGCGACCGAACGCCTACAATGTTGACAGAATACTCGAAATGGGACGTGTACGACTGCAGAAGAAGGGCCGCTGGTTCACCCAATCACATCATACATGGCGTCAGTGTGTGAACTTCAGCCGGTTGCCCAGAATAGGTGGACTGTGCACGGTAGCTATGGCACGCCCCGTTTGCAAGCCTACATTTGGCAGTTCAACTTTCTAAGTGTCTGTGTGTTCACCGAGTATTATTCTATCAGCTGGAGAGGCGCACCAGTGCGCAAGCTTGTTTCGAAGAATGACTCCAATGCTTTCGAAGCATCGACAATTGTAGCGTGATACGAATTCTATGGTGGAACATACTATATCGCTGACCGATGTCGATATAAGAAGGCTCACAATGAAAGTTGCTGTTCGTTAACCGACGCCTCTACCTGGTGTTTTGTGATCTCTCGCTCGACCCCTATTAGACTGGACGTAGGTAGCATATGATCATGTTTTAGTATATAAATTCTTCTGTAATCGCCGTAGTAAAAATATTCTAAATATGTCACTGTTTAAACTGTAGTTTATAGTAGTGTGTTGTCGAAACTGCTAAGGTTTCTGTACAAATTCTGTAACTGATTCATCTGCATTTCCGATGCATTTTTATTAACGGTCTGTCGCATCTTGGATATATTCAAATAATTAGAAGTTGAAGAGAATTGTCATTTCAAAGCCATATAGAATGGAGACACCTTTAAAATCTCAACCCGCTTCATTCAAAAAAGTTTCATGATAATTTTAAGCAAGTCAGAAACTTCAATATCTCCGTTAGCGTGTACACCAGGGCAATTTTCAGCACTTCAAGTACGGCTACTTTAATAAATAAGGGCGTCACTACTGCGGCAACAAACAATCCGTAAAATTTATTTCCGTTGTTGTTCATATTTGTTCCACGTAAAGTTTGCGAACAAATTATTCTCAACTACCTTGTGCATTTTCTTTTGTGTAGCCGGCTTTTATATCCTCAAAACAAGGCTTCTGCCAGCACTTTTCTTGTGGAACGGAGCTCTTGGTCTTTACTAAGAGCCTAGAACGTTTATTTGATTATTGATTTACAATAGACTATATTTGTAAAGAACTTTAAGCACCTAACAAGGTCAGTAATTATTTACTACTTTCTCAGCTCGGTCAATAAAATATAGATCCTACTGTGCTTCACTACATTCAAGCTTTCCTTTCTGACCGTACTGAGTTTGTTTCTGCGTAACTGTTGATTCCCTTGTTACGTTAGTGCTCTCGTGTTCGCCCTAGGAATGTTTTTGATTTCATTTTTCATTTATTTCTTTTACTTTAAAGGTCCGGACGCATTAAAGAAGAGATGGCGTTAATCCTAGTGACAATGTTAGAACAAATGTACGGAGCAGTATAGAAACAACAATAAACAAAAAGAAGCCAGGAATACTCGTGAGAAAATGGGAACATCACGTAGGAGTAAGGGTGGGTAGGATAGGTAATTAAGCAGTGTGGTTATTTAACATTTCGCGGAACGACTTACGGTCAATGCATGAGACGATATCTTCTAGGAGGCTGTTCCATGGGTTGTTGCGTCAGGGGAGAATGATGTGCTCATGGCAGATGTTCGAGTGTTGACGTGTCCTATGGGACGACTGTGGCATTAGGTGAGAGCATGTACATGAGGGTGGATTTAACAGGGAATGCCTGGAGTGTGGATGGTAACAAAAAGTGTGAAGCAAGCAGAGACGAGTAATGATTCGGAGGGAAGCAAGGTATGGTAGTTTAAATGTACGTTTTAGTTAGGTTATGTTGGCTTCACGAGAGTAATTGGAAGTTATAGACCGAGCAGCTTGATTTTGTATTGCTTCTATGCTGTAGGCATAGCCTATAGGCTGTATAGGCTGTAGACTCTATAGGCTGTATAGGCTGTATAGCTGTAAAGGCTTTAGGCTGTATAGGCATAGGCTTCTAGGCTGTAGGCTATAGGCAACAACACTTATTTTGGTTTCTTGGCATGTCCCTTTTTTTTCCTTTCCTCCTTTTTTTTCAGCCGGCGTGGCAGACGCCATTGACACGCTGGCTAACACGCGTACGTTGACACATGATTGAGAGACGGGGGTGGGGTGGCCCTGGCCATGGCCCTGTGCACAGAATTCTTTTATCCTCAATTCGACACGGTAACACACCTTCCCTCGTTGCCGCACCCACCTGCCTTACCCCCTCTCCCCTTTAGAAGAACCTCACCGATATATACTGTGGCAAGGAAAGCATACGTCACCTTGAAGAAGACAAGCCCACTTGTCGAAACGTTGGCTCCTGCTTTCACCTTGTTCTCGTTTTGCTCATCGTCTTCAATGCCATAGGTAAGATATGATTGGGAATGGTGCCAGACAGATGACGCATATTCTAACTCGGATGTGTGAATGTTAGATAGGCAATTTTTTTTATTTCTGGTGATGCGGTTTTCAGGTTACGCTTTAAATATCCAAGGTTACGGGAAGCAGTAGAACAGATGGTGTCAATATGTGTTTACCATAATAGTGTCGGTGTCATATGAACACCAAGGTATTTGTAAGACATGGAATGATTGATAGGAGCTTAATTTATTGTGTATGCGTGACTGGCTGGTCTGTGGTTGCGGGTGAATATAAGAGCTTTGCATTTAGTAAGGTTAAGCGGCATGAACCATTTCTCGCACCATACTGCGATGGAGTGGAGATCCTGTTTTAGTGCGGTGATGTCATTCGAGCCTTTAATAGGGAAATATAGGACACAGTCATCCGCGAAAAGACGCAATTTATTCTTAATTTTAGCAGGTAAGTCATTGATGTAAATGAACAAAAGTAGAGGCGATAAGCCAGCGCCTTGTGGCACATACAATGTTACGTTGCTAACGGACAAATTATAGATATTGGCAGAGGTAAACTTTGTACGCCCTTTTAAGAAGCGTTCAAGCCAGGTAAGCAAGCTATTTGGGATTCCAATAGATGCGAGTTTTTGAAGTAGGTACTTTTGAAGTAGTTTTTGAAGTAGGTGCATTTACTTTTCTTAATTTCTATGAACCGCACACCCGCTATTATTTTATCAAAGGTTTACCTAGGCGCAGACGACTGTGTAATTTACCAGAATATAGCTACCGAAGAGGATACTACCTCGTTCCAGACGAATTTCAGTGCTATGCTTGCCAGGTGTCAATCGTAAAATGTGGAAATCAATATTTCAAAGCGCTAATCAATGCTCGTAGCTCGCAGTTAATAGCCCATTCGCACTATACTCTAAAATATGCGTCTCTTGCGCCCGTTGGATCTCATAACTTTCTCTGTGTTCATATTTTTAGGAACTTGTCGTGTAGCCATCATGTGACGTACATCATCGACAAAGCTAACCCTTCACGTGGGTACTTTCGAAGAAAGTTCTATATGGCACCCCCCTTCACTTAAAAAGCTTCTCCACACCGCTTACATTCGTCTGTCACTTGAATACAAATTGTGCACCTGGGATCCCGGTGGTACTTCACTGATAAACGGCTTTGATCAAGAGCGGAATCGTTCCATTCGTTTCATCTTATCCAATTATAACTGCGCAGGCAGTGTTGCCGTAATGATGCCGCATCTTATCCTTCTCGGACTCGCTATTCGGTGTAAATTAGCCCCGCTCACTCTTTTTCATAAAATTTACTATCACAACAATCAGCTCAATGAACAGTTTGTCGAATTCCCTCCTTTCAAGTCGTTTAGGATTAACCACTTACAAAAGGTTGATGTCCCTCGTTACCGAACTGTGGCCTATTCACATGAATTTTTAGGTCGAACTACGACCGAAAGGAATAAGATGCCATAAGCAGCTGCTGCTATCACGGATACACCGCACTTTTGGAGATTTTTTAATTACACGCTTAACATTGCTAGAGTGTACTCTTTACTTCGTACTTAATTTCTTCTTGTGTTCTGGCCTGACTCTTTTACTGTTGGATCCTGAATTTGAAGTGCTACATTTTCTGGTTTTCTTGTCATTTCATTGCAGCTCTACATTTTTGTATACCTTTGGATCGTTCATGCTCCTTATGGCTATTGTGTCAACTGAACTGTCGATTTTGTTTTTTTAATATACATCTCATATCTGCAACCTGCAAACCTTGGAGGCAAAATAAAGAAAGAACGAAAAAAAATTCAGTACTTTAGACACAGCTACTCCAATAACTAAGGCCACCACTTTTCTTAAGGTGATTACCTACCTGCAGAATAAGATACATAAGTTGTAGAGAAACATTTGATGTGGTGACACCTCCGTTACCCAATTTTAAATACAATTCCTTAAATACTAAGATTTGTACACTGAATCGGATAAAGTTATTTTTATTTTGGCTAACCAAAGTCACTTCAAAACTGCCAAAACTTAGTGTTGTCATTTTTCGCTTTTCAATCTGGCATACCACAGGACTTGATTATATGATTTGTAGTAATATTTGGCTATATTTGGTCTCCATGTCAAAATATAACACTCTGACTGTGGTATTATGCCAGGGCTTCGACGTATACCATGAAATAAAAAAAAAAAACTTCCGGAATTTTTTTTTCTCGACGCTGTTCATCATAGTACATTAGTTATTTGTGTCCAATGATGAGTATGGCAGTCCACTAAACTAAATGAAATTCAATTAGTTTTAATATCGTGTGAAAGAAAACAGAAAATAAAAACGTTGTCTAGCGCGAACTCAAGGATTCGTCAGTTTCTCCACCTTGTCTCTTTCTTCGCTGCACATATTGTAGCATGAAAATGTGCGACCGTATAAGACAGTAATGCTATCGCTATAACCTGTAGCATAAACGCAAAAATTTCAAGGCGTTGACTTTAGCTAAGGTGGAGAACGAATTCACGACTCATACGATACGTTCAGCAGATGACCCGGCGACCGTGTTTACGTTTGGACCCCGGTTCGCCGACAAGGACTTAGCGAGAAGCTTTTACGGCGCTACTTCGGACCCTACAAGATCATCCGATGCATTGGCACACTCCACTATGACGTCGTACCAGATGGCATTTCGCTATCATAGCGGCGCCGCTCGCGACCAGAAATAGGCCATGTTGTGCGACGTAAGCCGTCGTACCAGAACTTTCGGACATTGCTCAGCGGACCTTTAGACTTTCTTTTTTTGGACAGTGTTACTTTGGACTTTATTTATTCTATAAGTGTCCTTTTGTGTTTCGCTCTCCTGGTATGTTTGTAACATCGAGACGATGCTTTTTTAGAGAGGGGATTTGACACGTGGACTTGATTATCTTTTTCGGGTGAGCGCTTTTCACCGTATAACAAATGTTATCGCTCAGCTCTGGACGCACCCACATGTATCGGAAGTTTCTCGAATGTTATCAACGGTTCAGTTGTCACCGAAGCTTGTGTAGTCTGACTGCATGTGCGACGCGAATTATTTAGGATTTTCTGAAAGACGCGCGGACACCATCTATTACTCCGGAACATTCGATTACTCGCGTATAAAAGCCGACGCGCTTGACCGCCAGAGGAGATTTCCTCGATCGCCGACTGTGTCAGCTGCTGTCGCTGTGCTTTAAGTGTAGCCTGTTTTTGTGGGCACATTTCCACCCAGTAAAAGTTAGTTTCGTCGTTCACAGTACTGCTATTGTGCTCTTTACCGTCCCTACTACGTGACAATAAAAAATTGGTCAGCTCTAAGAAGGAACCAAAATTCTGAGAGGGGATTCCTCTCCGTACTTCCTTCGTTGTCCTTCATTTGGAGTTGAACGAAAATTTTTTGTGCGGCAATAGACTGATGTTATGGATGGCGATAAGTTCTAGGCGAGAACCGCGCACACTAGATACATGCGCGGAACACTTTAAAGGCAACAAGTCTTAGGCAGGCGGCACCATAAGGAAAATAATTTTGTGGCGTAAAGTGCCTGCGACAAGTAGGCTTCGCAACAAAAGGCGATACCATTCCTTCTGACGTATTACGTTGTGCTATTGCAGCATTTTGTGTTGCCTTTAGAAACCTGCTCTTAGGTGCCCGCTCCTGCAGTGAGCTTCGCCCTAGGCATGGACGTGACGGAGCGAATGAGTGAAGCGAGAGGTGAAAACGAACGCGTAGCGCCGCGAGGGGATGAAAGACCCGTGGAGGAAAATGGAGAGGCGGGTGCCGTGCAACCATGAGGTAGAAAGCGAAGGAGGGCATGGTGAAAATGGTGAGGGGGAAAGCGGAATGCCGGCACGATCAGGCGTGCGGCCAGCGCCGAACCAAAGCGCTGGCGGGGGCTTGCGCATGCGCTACTTTGCCTCCCTGAGCGACGAACTGCTGGCGCTGCTGCCGCCGCTGCGGCCACCGCCGCCGCCGCTGCTGCTGCTAAACGAGGTGCCGGAACTGAGGCTCAGCGGCGCCCCCGAGAGCACCTTGCCCTTCAGAATCAAGTCATTTCACATCATATATCGCGATTTCCAAACGCCTAAGCAGATGCGCTCAAAATTCGAATTGGGGATTATTGTAATCATCCGAGAATTTTTTTGGCGATTTCACTGCTTGTCGAAATTAATTATGCATAAGCGTCTGTTTCATTCGTGCAATGTTTGAGGATGAATCTGTTAATTTGCACAGTCGTGTACTGTGTTTTGTGTTGTTGTGAGAGACGTTATGATGTACACGTCACTCCTCATTACAGTGACGCAGAGTAAAAGCACGCGTGACAAGAGGCTTCTAGATGTATGGAAACGCTTGTAAAAGAGAGCAATAGACGCCACTAGGCGCACATGTATGCGAGTATTCCTTGTATAGATGCCATTGTAAGTACCCGTAATATACTGAGGCTTCAAGAGCGAAAAAGGCCGCCTCCATTCCACCCTGTGAAAGAGGATGTGCCGAGAAGCTGTTGCCAACGTTAGACAAGGGCGACAGACGTTAGACGACGTTCCACAAGCGCAAGTGACCTTGGCGTACATCACGCGCGCACGCACGAGTGCGTAAGTGAAGCATACATTCTCATTCTCCTAGGCCCTCCGCCAAGCGCAAGTGCGTTACTGAAATAATTGAATATCTGAAAGTAAATTGCGTAAGAGAATTTGCAAAGTAGGACTTGCAGACAAGCTGTAGACAAGATAGCTTCGGTTTGTATTCGAATATACGAGAAAACATACTTTTGTTACTCGGAAACTCAGACAAAATCCCTTTTCCAGCTGCAGGTTGAGATCTGTCTGAGAGGCCGCAGTCGCTAGGTGAAAGTACGGTTTTTGGACAGCGTTTTTAGTAATGCCAATTATGGTCTCAGCACACGTGCGACAGATAAAACGGACAGAGCACTCACGCCTCAAGGACAGACACATTATTTGCAGACGTACGTCACGTGCGTACGCACTTGTGCAGAAGTGCATCATAAATCCTCATTCTCCTAGGCTATCCATGAAGCGCAAGTGCTTTATTGAAGTGATTTAATTTCTCAGTATAGATTGCGTTAAAAAATTTGTAAAGTATGATTTACACACAAGCTGCAGACATGACAGCATCGTGTTGTAATTCGTATGTACAAGAATAACGGCATCGTCACGGGACAGCATCTTCTGATAAGGTCAAACGTGATGTCACGCGATGACGTCTTTGTCAAGTTACGAAGCCATGTGATACCTGTTGAAGAAGCAGCACCCTGCGCGTTTCCCGCTTGTTTTTACTGTCTCCGGGATCCACCCAAATTTTTACTATTAGAACGCGTCTGTCCACCAAGCGTTACGGCGCGGGCACGCAATAAAAAGAAAAGAAGTATCCTGTGCTCGTTTTGAACAGTCTGGTCTCGTAACGTGAATGGCACACTTTGTGACCTACAGTCGCACTTTATTTTAGCAAAGAGTCTGGAGACTATTTGCGCTGCATAAAAGGTGGTTGCTTAGCTCCTACTACAATAGTAATGCACGCGCGGTTCTAGTGGTCGTCTGGACTCTTTTAAGAGGAGGGATACCCGACTGACGTGTCGAAAGACTACTGCTGAGAGTCGGGTAGCTATTCTAGATGAGTCAGACAACTCAAGCAGAAAGAATATCACCACTGTTGAGGCAATCTGGTAAATATTCTTGATAAATCCGATTAATCCAGCAATGTGTCAATTACCCTTACTGCGGCCGCATCCCTCTTTCAAAACGAGTAAAGTTACTAATCCGAGTGTGTCATTCGACTCTTGACGCCACTGTTGAGCCGCATTTCAAAATGAGTGAAAAATTCTTGCCTACAGTGTCAGGTGATTTCTCGATATGAGTAGAACCACTATTGTGAAAAGACAACATAGAGGAATAACGAATACATATCTATGCAAGGACATGACAGGTTAGTAACTAAAAGGGAATACTTCATCAGTTTTTTTATTGCCTCCACGAAGTATCAAATGTGTCAGTTCCCAGGGCATCACCATAGATACAAGGCAGTTTAAACTGCCATCAATGGCCAACCTAGGAAATCAACTCTAAAGAAATATCATTTATGCACCTTGAAACTACCTATCCACCGTACTGCAATGCTATACTGAACCATAACGTCAGCGCTAAATAGTACGCCACCCACACAGAAGTTCAATTCGCCACAGCATATGTACCTTATGTCAAAATATTTTAACATAAACATTTCTCGCTTTTTTCCCAGATTTTTTAGAACTCATGATTTGACCTTCTTAGCATAAAAGGTACCCATACCATACAGCAAAGGCCTACATTAATGCAAAAAGGTGCAGTGGAATAATATGCATCAAGAACAATAGTTTACGTTAGATACCTTAATTTATCTTTTAAAGACGCTTCCTTAATGCAATTAGTTGACAATCGATAATGCATTTTAATAGGAAACGCAGGTGTCATGGTGTCCTTTGTTAGAATAGCAGCTTGGGCTTCTTAGTTTTTCTTCGTGGTGCGAACAGCGCAAAACATAGACGGGTCACAAGACTAGAAGAAGGCACCACAAGCGCTGTGCTTGTGGTGTCTTCTCGTGTCGTATCCCGTCTACGTTTTGCGCTGTTAACACCAGGATGGTGTACTTCTTGGGACTTTCCCCACACAGCTCGTGGAAATTTCTTAGCTTGAGTTGAGTATTGATCTAAAACACCACAACATAAAAGAATTGTGTATAACTTTTAATCCTTCATACAGTGTGCCATTGCACATCAAAACTTCAGAACAATATTGCCACAAATACAGCAATAGTTATACTATACATTTTCTTTGACATCACCGCATTTTTCAAGCTGAAGTATAAGAGCTGAGACTGACATTCTCACGGTTTGCGATATCATCTAATACAAAACTTGCGATAATGCAAACACGCTGGACATTTTTAGCCGTATGTCTAGCCTAGATACATGTGGCTCGTTATTGCGACGATTGCGCATAAATGATGAAGTCAAGGAAGGAAGCAGAATGGGCACTAACTGACCTGTACTCAGCTACACACACGTTCTTCTAATACAATACGTATTGTGGATCAAGAGCCGAAAGACACGAAAGAGAAAGGAAGGATGTGAGAAAGACTTCTACCCATTTCTGTTTCTCCTGTAAGAGCAGACTAGGTGCCGCCTGAGATGTAGCCGCACTAAATACAGAAAGTAATACGTAAGGTTACACATTTAAAAATGAAATTATGGGGTTTTGCGTGCCAAAATCACTTTCTGATTATAAGGCACGCCTTAGTGGAGGACCCTGGAAATTTCGGCCACCTGAGGTTCTTTAACATGCACCTAAATCTAAGTATACGGGTGTTTTTGCCCTATTCGAAATGCGGCCGCCGTGACCGGGATTCGATCCCGCGACCTCGTGCTCAGCAGCCTAACACCATAGGCACTGAGCAACCACGGCGCGTGTTACACATTCGTGCGTCGCACGTATAAAATTCTCGTGATGTTGCTAGTTTTGAATTTGAACTTTAGATTATGACTGACTTACCGCAAACTTCCCAGCTGCTTGGCATATAGATGAGTGAACTGTTCTTATCAGCACTGAAAATCACAGGAGGTATACTGATACATAAGTGTTTTTTTACCTTCGTTTTTATGCCTGTGCACCACAGTAATGTTTGTGCAGTGAAGCAGACCCATGTAATGCGCAGTGCGTAGTCATCTGAATAAATTTTCTTGACTTCTACCTTTCCCTGGTGTCTTCTTCAGGCAACATTGACGCAAAGATCGGGCTATGTACAACAGGAGCAGATGGTAAGTCAAATTAGTGGCGCACGAAATAAAACACTTTCTGCGCCTAATTTTGCACTGCCGCTCCTATCCTGACTAACTTTTTGTTTTGTTGTGTGCTCTATCACATATGATAGGCAGTTCATTCGGTGCTGAAAGCAACGCTTACACCATAGCAGGATGTCATATACTTTCAAACTGTAAGCGAACCTGTGGATACACGGGATAATGGTAATATTGTCTGTTTGGTTTGTTTCTTTATGTTCTTATCCAACATTAACTTTAGCTATGTTGCTACTTTTCTGCAGGTGCAGACAGGTCATTTTGCCAGGGCTAGGTTGAGAAAACACCTGATGAAGGTAGAAAGCAAGACCAGACATACATAATTTGGGAGCCCACTGTCAATGCGCAGTGTTTCTATGTGTAACATAGCTACTTAGAAAATAAACATAGCATCGAAAATAAAGGAATTAAACTCAAAACCTGTCCTATCAGTATCAGAAAAAGCTATCAATCAACTTTCCTGACCGTCTGTGATGAAGAAACTAAGCTTTCAACATACCTGCCGAGGCAAGCAACTCACATTTTCACAAAGTAAGCAATATAGAAACTAGCAACATCAAAAGAACTTCGTACTTGCACCATATTAATATGGTACCTCACCTAATTGACACGTATTATTTGCAATAAATTACAGCTGACGAATAGTGGCACGTGTACTTATTTATGTTTCTCGGGCGACCGCTTTTTCACCGGTTAACCCTTACAAAAGTTTTTATAGAAAGTCCATAGACAGTCTACAGACATTTGTCTATGAAATCTATAGACTGTCTATAGACATTTCTTTAGACTAGTCTATGGACAGTCTATAGACTTATGGCCATACACTTCTTATAGACTGGTCTATAAAAAGTATGAGTCTATAGCCTGTCTATACACTGTCTATATACAGTCTATAGACTTATGGCCATACTTTTTATAGACTAGTCCATAAAAAGTCTGAGTCTATAGACTGTCTATAGGCTTATGGTCATACACATTTTATAGACTAGTCTATAAAAAGTCAGAGCCTATGGACTGTCTATAGACTGTCTATAGACTCATGGCTATACACTTTTTATAGACTAGTCTATAAAAAATTTGAGTCTATAGACTGTCTATAGAGTGTCTATGGAATAATTAAAATTCATGTTTGTAGACAGTTGTCTGCAGAATGTCTAAGGACCAGGCTTACAGTACTACTTTTGTAGACTCAAGTCTATACAATGTATATAGACATTCTATAGACTTCAGTCTACAAAAACAGAACTTTATAATCCGATACACTTTTTCTATGATATTCTGCAGGCATTTGCCAACAAACATGAATTTCCATTAATCTATAGACAGTCTACAGACACAGCCATTTTATAGACAAGTCTACAAAGAGTGTATAAGACCATAACTCCATAGCTATCGGCTATCTACAAGTTAGTTTACATTTTTGTTTACATGTGGTAGCAAAAAATTTTGAATGTATTTATGCATGTGCACCTGTTGCTTTTCATCTGCACTTATGCATTAACGTTAGTAGATTAATAATGCTCCTGAACCACCTGTACTTTCGTAAATGTTGCATAAACAGAAAGAATTTAGTGCTGGACCATGCAGTGCAAAAAATAAAACAAATGCACCGGCAATGGATTAACTGTTTTTATTGCACGATATAATAAATGAATTCCTTAAAATGCATGTCTTATGCTATTATGGAAACAGACTAAATATTTACACTACTTCCCCTTGGCAAGCATGGTGGACTGACTGGCCTTGGCATTTGTATCATTAGTGCCAAAGGTGCTGCAGGTGTATGCTGCAAATAAGTAGATGCAGCAATATGAGGCAAAAACAACAAGTATGTATTCTGTGTATGTTCATTAAGCAGCCTAATATATTTGCTCAAACCATCTAAGTCAATACTTAATGCGGTTTAACTATGACTAAGGGATGCTTGTCAATACAAATCAGTACCTTTATACAATGTTTTATTTCATGGTATGGGGAACAATTAAAGAGTCACAACTGCTGATCGTGCCAGCAACAGTACGTTCCCTTTTAGGACACGTTCATATACGATGCATTATTGTACTTATCCCAAACGACCTCTATATTTATTGCTGAAACGTTACCCAGTTGGACTGTCTGTACATTTTCTTGGCTGGTAGTTAAGTATGCCGGTCCAGAGGGATATGCTCAGAAGACGTGACTGGAGTATTCACAGTATCATGCCAAATATGTTAATTTATATTGCTTAATACACATTCAAATGTCTTTCTCATACTTTTAAATGAATGGGTCATTGGCCATAAATTCAACAGAAGGCAGATGGATTGATTGTATTGATATGGTCACTTAGTTTCTTACAAGTAATGAGGCCTCTTGGGCATGCTAACAGGCTTCCGAGTTAGGTATACCACATGAGCACCCGAAATACCACACGAGCACTTTGTGTCCTGTCACGACAGGTATGCACCTCCTAGGAAACAGAAGTGATAGTATAGTTCGAATGAATTCTATCACAGTAAATTATTTAAGGTGCTTTCAAAGATGAATTTTTTTCTAGGTAATTCGAGGTTCAGGACTCTTAGTGAACACAAAAAAAAACAAATTGATTAAGAAATGCTTTGTCAGTATGCTTGACTTTCTTTCTTTTTCAATAAATGGAACCAATTTCCCTCAACTTTTTATGAGATGAAACGTTTTAAAAATATATTTAACAGGGAGATTCTCTGCAAACTTTGTATGACAGTAAATAAGACAGCATACCTATGTGGCCATTTTAAAATTTCCCGATCTTTTTCCAAGCCTTCCCTGTCTGTGTTCATGAAAATTTGCTGGCAATCTATGACGCCCGCAGCTTAAGTGCAATAAAAAAATATTGTGGTTTAATGCTTGCCAAGTACTGCCAGTCCATAATATTTAGATAAAAAGAATAACACGTCAGTCACTTGACATGCAGTATTAGATGCAACTCACTTGAATCCCTTGTTTAATAAATCTTAGAAAGGCTTGGGCAAGTTCGTAATTGATGGCCACACGAGTACAGCACGGAAGACAAGGACACAGAGACACACGTAAAGCAAACGCAACAATTTGAGGGAAACTATTCAATGAGTTACCTTTACGCTTCAATAGTAGTTTTCTATGTCATTTGCTCTCATCACTTATGCCTCTAATTAACTTTGTTTACCTGTGACTAAAGACTACATGGCAATATGAATCAGTACCATTATGATGTTTCGTTATATTACAGTATGATAAGCAACGAGAAGAAAGGGGGTTAACCGAGGGGCCCCATTTTTATTAGTCATATCATAAGAAACCAACAAACACTGACACCAAGGACAACATAGGGGAAATTACTTGTGTATAATAAATGAAATCAAGAAACGATATATTCATGGAAATTCATGTGGATGAAAAAACAACTCGCCGCTGATGGGTACCGAACCTACATCCTTCGCATGCGAAGGTTGTGGGTTCGTTTCATCCAGTTTAATTTCCATTAATTTATCGTTTCTTTATTTCATTTGTTAAGCACAAGTAATTTCCCCTATGTTGTCCTTGGTGTCAGAGTATGATTAGTACTTAGACAACCTTAATGGTCGCCGGTACCAGCAACGGTACGTTTCGTTTCAAGACAGGTTCATGTGACACACAGTGCATTTCAAAAATAAAAGAAATGCGATAATCCCAAACTATTCCTATAATAGTAATTGTTGAAACAAGGATACCCGGCTGGATCGCCTGTGGACATTTTTCAGGTGGTAATGCAACATGCCCGGGCCGAACGAACATGCCCAGCATAGTGACTGCAGTTTTGAACAATCACGTTAAGAATTGCAATTTATTTCCGCTTCCAACAGTCGGCAACGTCTCTTTTCTCATACTTCGAGATGAATACATTTGCCACACTTTCAGTAGAATGCACATGAATGGGGGCGTATTGATAACGTTACTTATCAACTAAAACATGTTACGATCTCTTAGGTGTGTTGATAAGGGTAGAACAAAGGCAATATCCACTAAATTATTTGAATAATCTGTGCGTTATCTACTAAGAAAAGACCACCAAATGGATAATCTAGCTCTTTTTTCTTTTGTGCAGCGCACATAATATACAGTCTGTCCAAGACGACGGCACTACATGCAACAGTAATGAAAACCGGAACAATTATTACACACGACAAAGGCTTATACGAAGCACCACTGGCACAATGCGAATCTGCGCCAGCAGCTGCCTGGTGATTAACAGCACGTAAACTGCATAACGCCGAAGCATCGAAAAGCGCTTAACGCTTTTCAAATAGCCCGAAAAATAACTTCTGCTGCTAAACTGTTTATAAAAGAGACAAAAAACAAATCTTCCAACTACCGTCAAACGCAATGCCTTCAGTTTGAAACGTGTAAAGGTGCTTCCCGGAGCGACTAATTTATTGTTCTCTAATTTTTTCGGCTAAGTTGCGAAGCTGCGAGTGACTGAGCTTATCGCAGGTTTCATGCTCCAAAAGCGTTTGTGGTTGCACATAAATAGAGTGGGTGAATCTAGATATTTCTGCTAGATATTTCTTCAAGTCTCGTGTTTTGCTTGCGGTAACTTCCAAATGTTAGTGATGCAGCCGAGGGATGAAGAAAACGTGAAAAGTATCTGAGAATCGGACGACACACAACGCGCACACCACATGCGCGACATCGGTTCATCGCACACTCACAAAGTCCGCGTTGTCAGTTACATTACGAGTCTGCGCTGTTAGCTTGATGCCTGTTTCGAATCCACTCGTAGCTGAAGTTGGCGTTCATAACATCTATTATCATAACAGGATCGGCGTTTTGCTTTCTTTATTCAACTGCCGCAAAAGTGATGCTATGACAACTGTGAAGTCTGTCTTGGGATTGCGGAGAGCGACTACGCGGATCAAATCATGTGGTCAACGAATGCGGAGGTATACGCTATATGTATACTAACGTCTACAAATAGGCTCTACAGCAATCTCAGTTGTATACAACTTCAGTGGCTTATATCAAACGCAGCTCCGTAATATACATAGGTACCTGCAGGCGCTTCCTTACACGGGTTGGGCCCAGATTAACGGTGTTTGTCTATTGTCAATCTATAGACGCTTTGTAAACCTGAAGCAATAAGAATGTTACAGTATTGGCTGTTTTATTCTTCATCTTACGCCTTACCACAATCGGTATACGGACAGTTCGCGCAAGTTAACATGACCATTGGTAACGTCCCACCCTATGGCCTTCTCCAGCGATGATAAAGGAAACCGTGGAAAATAATTCGAATTGCAAAAAAGTATGCGGGGTGTTTCACTTAATTTGAGCCAGTTTTTGAGATATGCAAATGCTACGTAGCTGGAGAGAACCAAGGTAATGTTATTTACCATAGCTTGGTGGCACTCAGATTGATTTTTTGCATTCCCCTGATCAGGTAATTAGTATTAATTAATTTCTCAATTACTTTAATTAGATGAAACTTCTCAATGGTGAAATTGTAAAGCAACATTAGAAACTCCCGATACAGTTTTTTGTTGAACGCGTGCTCCATAGAAGTGTTTTTCCGAGCGCGAAGTCCGCGATTACACGCAATGTGATTTGGGCGCTGGTCGCGCAGCAGTATGTGTGTGTGTCTGTGTGTGTGTGTGGGTGTGTGTGCGTGCGTGCGTGTGGTGTGTCAATGTATGCATGTATGCATGTGCGTGTTTGAAGAACTACGTAGACTGGGAATAGACAAGAAGAAATATACACCTTATTGACTATCATCTATAGACAGTCTAAAGATGAAGAATGAACAACAATAAAGAGAGTCTGTATCGACTTTTGTCTATAGGTAGTCTGTAGAGGGGCAGGAGACAAAAAAGAAAGAGAATTCTTATCGATTTTTTTCTATAGACTGTCTATAGAGAGCGAATAGACAAAAATAAATAGAAGTCTTATCGACTTTCGTCTATAGAAAGTCTATAGATAAATAACAGGGAAAATAAATAGAGCCTATATACACTTTTGTCTATAGGTAGTCTACAGAGAGGAAGTAGAGAAAAAAGAAACAAACACGTTATGGACTTTTTTCTATAGACCGTTTATAGGCTGCGTATAGACAAAAAGAAAGAGAATTCTTATCGACTTTCGTCTATAGAAAGTCTATAGACAAATAACAGAGAAAAATAAATAGAGGCTGTATGAACTTTCGTCTATATGTAGTGTATAGAGAGAGGTAGACAAAAAAGAAACAAACACCGTATCAACTTTTTTCTATAGACTGTCTATAGACTGTGAATAGACAAAAAGAAATAGAAATCTTATGGACTTTTTTCTACAGAAAGTCTATAGACAAATGATAGAGAAAAATAAATACAGGCAATATCGACTTTTCTCTATAGGTGTCTGTTGTGGGAAAGTAGACAAAAAGAAACAAACACCATATCGACTTTTTTCTATAGACTCTCTATAGACTTTGTATCAACAAAAGTCCAAATCTATAGAAAGGCAAGATCGTCTATAAAAAGTCTATAGACTTTCTATAGACAGTCTAAAGTAATTTTTGTAAGGGAACGTTATGTAAGGTTAAACGTTATCGCTCAGCGCAGGAGGCAGCTATATATATCGGAAGTTTCTCGAATGTTATCGATGGTTCTGTCTTTTGTCAGTTGTCACCGAACCTTGTGTAATCTGATTGTATGCGCGACGGCAAATGTGTATTATTTTCTTGAACACACACGGGCAGAAACGATTATTTTGGACGAAGACAAAAGGCACGAAACACACAGAACAGCGCTGTCCTGTGTGTTTCCTGCCTTTGTGTTTGTCGTCTTGCGCTGCCCCTTCAACGTGTTAAAGCAACGCAACTTAGAGGAAAGTCTAGGTGACGTTGAGCGAAGTTGGGAAGAAAAGACGAGGCGAAGCGTCGTGGAGGAAGAAGGTAGGCGGAGGTGTGCCGGGTTGACCTTCTCTGGCAATTGCTACAGGTTTCGTTTGCGATAAGAACGTACCTGGTTCGTATCATGCGCTGTGTGCGCGAGTCGTAGTCGCCGACGGTGAGTTCATAATGGTGGCTAAATCTTGCGTGCGCAAATGACGAAAAGGGGGGGGGGAAGCGCACCGTCTTCCGTCGTGCGCAGGCACGGGGGAAGGGAGGGAGGGGGGTGTTGTACGTCGGCCGTCGCAGGCTTTATTTTGAACGCGATCTGAGTTGGAGGCGCAGTCTGTGTGGGCCGATGACTCGTAGCTTTGCGTGCACTGTGTTCTCGCTGTTCAATTTGCGTTGAAGCAATAAAGATCGCGATCGTCACTTCGCTCGCTGGTGGGGAAGAAGAAGAAGCTCGAAGCGTGCAGACGTGCTTTGCATCGGCTCCGTGATTTCAAATTTTCCAAGCGTCCAAAATCTTCTGGTACCACTGGGATAAGCGGAATATATTTCTAAACATCAAGGGGATTCCACGGAACCGAACTTCGGTGAGCCGCAGTTTTAAGACCAACGAGAGCCCTATTCATTCCGCCACGCCGACTATAGGGTTAGCCCTAACGCCGAACGCTGGCGCGCGGAAGCTCGGCGACCCGCAAGCAACCACCGTTTCTACGGTGAGCTGTGGGGACGACCCAGCTCAGAAATCTACGATCGCGGGAAACCCAGGCACCATTGGGCACCAACCCACCGACACTGAAACCATGGAAGTCGTATCCTAGAGTCACCCGAGACCCCTGCCTGACGAAGCCTTGCCTGGGCCGTCTCCCGTCCTCTCGGAGCAGCTCCACAATCAAGAATCTCAGTGGCAAACGGTCGTTTCCCTTCATCGGAAACGCGGTCTTCAAAAACAACAATCCACTGGTGAGCAAGACCCAGTCGGGCAAACCCCGCCATCGAAAGCCACACCGTTAGGGCTAGCTCTAACCCAGGCGCCAGCCGCCGCCGCGAAAGCCACGTCGCAAGCTACCTGCGATGAGCGCGGAGCCGGAACACCTATTTCTGAAGACGCGGCTGCAAGGAGCAGGCCTCGCCGACGCGCGCCTCCACTCCCGCGCACTGACATGAAAATCATTATCCGCCCGACCCCGGGCCTCATAGTTCGAAAACTACAGACCCACCAGGTGGCCAAGGCGATCGTCCAAGCCACCGGAGGTGCGCCGACCTGCAAGGGGGATGATTTCATCGGCCGCCTGCGACACGGCTCGAACATCATCATCGTGAGCACCCCTCACGAGGCCATGGCGGCCACCCTCATGAAAATTATAAGCCTCACCTTTCACGGACGATCACCCCCTGTGAAGGTGTATCTATCAACACCCGAGGGCTTGCTTAACGGTGTCGTACACGGCATCGACGCAGGCACAGGCGAAGAAGAGATTATGGCGAATCTTCGGGACCGCACACATGGAGTCCGCATCGTGCGGGCCCGTATGCTCGGACAATCCCAGACAGCCCTACTCCACTTCGAGGGACCCCAGGTGCCTAGATTTGTGTATTACTACGGAGGGGAGATGCCTTGCCGAGACTACCAGCCGACAAGGCAGTTCTGCTCCATCTGTATAATCACCGGACACCGACCAGACGTCTGCCCCAACCCAACGGTTCGTGCGTGCAACGTTTGCAACCACATTAACCCAGACGGCGGACACACTAGTGTTCCGAAGTGCGCCCTGTGCGGAGGGGCCCATCTCACGGCCGCAACAGAGTGCAACAACAAGCTCAAGCGTATTCCACCCAGATGGATGCCTACCACCACTACCACACCCAAAACCCAACGACAGCCCCGCCCGGTCACTCAGTCGACCAAGGCGGCTGACCTTCGCCCGCGATGGTTCAGCTCCGAGCGGGAAGACTCCGACTACTCGGAGTCTCCGAGCATCTACGGATCCCGGTCCGGTTCCAACCCAAGGTCCAGGTCCCGCTCCTGCTCTCACCCCCGGTCTCACTTTCGGTCGCCCAGACGGCAATCTCGGTCGACGCCCAAACAAGGAGAGCAGGCAGCACCAGCCATCGCGGCACTCAAAGACAAGGGGCCCCAGCAGCACCACCGAAAGACCAAGGAAGCCTCACCCAAGAGGCACCACCAAAGTACACGAGGTAAGCTGGGCAGCAGTAGCCTCCCCCTCGTATGAAAAACCACAGACGCCACTATCTGTTAAATTGGAACAGGAACTCGCCACCATGCGCGCACAGATACAAACACTCACACAAGAAAACAGACAACTCAAACAACACGTGATACAGCTCACACAAATACCACAAGAGATCGCTCCGAACAAGGACATCATCGACCTACAAACCCATGTCGATGCCATCCGCAACCAGATGCAAGCCTTCATGGACGCTACACGCGCCCAGTTGGAACAAATAACACAGACTGCAATACAACGCACAGATGCAGCAATAAAACACATGGAATCCACTGTAGATAGCAAGCTTAGGAATAAGCTTCACTCCATAAAACTACGGAAGACGCTACGACAGAACCTTTACAAGGCCACACCTGTAGCAGCACCGAACCAAATCGTAACGTCACCGACCACAACGTCCAACAATGCCTAGACGATACAGGCAAGTCAAAGAAAACTTAGAAATTTGGCAATGGAACTACCGTGGGTTCCGGAGGAAGAAAGGGCTGCTGACGCAATTGATCGCCCATTCCTCAAAGCCACCGGGGGTCATACCCCTACAAGAGCCCGGTACCCGACCAACACTACATGGCTACGAAGAATACCACACAAGTCAAGACGACAAGTGGAAGGTAGCCACACTAGTAGACAGAAACATCACAACCATACAACACAAGCCCATAGACGACGTGGACATACTACATGTAATTCTGGAAATAATATACAAAAGCAACCAGAAACAGAGCGCCTTCATCCTCAACATTTATTGCCCCCCCAGCCAAAGGCGGGCAAACATAGGAAAACTTTTTGGGGACACCCTTCGCCTCGCTAAAGACAGTCCCCTGGTAATCATAGGCGATTTCAACGCTCAGAACACGCTATGGGGGTACCAGAGGCAGGATTTGAAGGGTCTCCAACTACAAACACTAATTGAGCAATGTCACCTCACACTCATCACAGACCCGAACATACCAACGAGGGAAGGGAACAGCGTAACACGCGACACCACTCCCGACCTCGCCTTCATCACTCAAACCACGCGAGCCGAATGGCTCAACACACTCGAAAACCTAGGCAGCGATCACTACATACTAAACATAACACTACAGACTGGACGCCTACGCAGGCAGATCGGCACAGCTAAACTCACTGACTGGCGCAAAATCAGGGAAGCCCAAGAACAGGATGCCGGCACAATCACGAACCTGGAAGACTGGTGCGACAATCTCCGTCGACATAAACAATGCCACAAAAAGGAAATCGCCAGAACGAAAGAGACCCCAGAGGTGGATCCGCACTTACTACACCTGTGGGATGCCAAAAGGGGCCTTACCCGCCGCTGGAAAAAACAGAAATATAACAGGAAACTGAACACGCGCATAGCACAAATAACAGCGGAAGCAGAAGAATATGCCATGCAACTCGCTTCAGCGAACTGGTATAGATTCTGTGACTCCTTCGGTGGCACGCTGGACACGGCCAAGACGTGGCACATCCTCAAAGCCATCCTGGACCCCACCAAAACCAAAGGAGAAGGACACAGGGCTCTGGAACGGTTACTACACACCTACCCAGACAGCCAACAAGACCTCATCGATGCCATCAAGACCAAATGCTATGGAGATCCCACTCCCACACAACCATGAAGTACACCTACACAGGACAACCCAACCGACTAATGGACGAACCGATCACCGAAAATGAATTGAGAGCAGTCATCGCAGCCACCAGCCGTAACACAGCGGCGGGCACGGACCAGATCACGAATTTGATGATCAGAAACCTGAGCGACAAGTCTATCTCCGCGCTCACGGCCTTTCTCAACCAACACTGGGAACAAGGTACGGTACCGGCGCTGTGGAAACACGCACGAATAGTCATGATCCCTAAACCGGGCAAGAAATTGGCAATTGAAAACCTCCGACCCATATCGCTCACGTCCTGCCTCGGCAAGGTGTACGAAAAAATTATAAACACGAGACTACAGAGACACTTGGAAGATAACAAACACCTACCGGACACCATGTTCGGTTTCCGCGCAGGCCTGTCCGCACAAGATGTGCTACTTCAAATCAAGGAAGAAGTCCTCAGTAACGTTTCCCGCAGCGCCGAGCACGTCATCCTAGCAATCGACATCAAAGCGGCTTTCGACAACGTCAGCCACCAAGGAATCCTAGAAGGGCTGGCCAACAGCGACTGCGGCGAGCGAACGTGCAAGTATGTTCAGAGCTTCCTGAGCCACCGCACGACGGAGCTGAAGATGGGAGAGATCCAGACTCCAGTGTACCACCCTCCCAACAAGGGCACACCACAAGGTGCTGTCATCTCTCCCACGCTGTTCAACGTCGCCATGATCGGTCTCGCAAGCAAACTGCAGGACCTAGCAGGTCTTCGGCACGCAATCTATGCAGACGATATAACGCTCTGGGCCACAACAGGGTCCCTCGTTGAAAAAGAAGAACGGCTGCAAACTGCAGCAACTCTCATCCAAGATTACGTCAGCCAACGGGGTCTACAGTGCTCCCCCAAGAAATCTGAGCTTCTACGAGTCTGGCGAGGCCGGGGTAACCACACAGTCCCCACAGACTCAACAAGAAGACTCGAGGTACGCCTCAACGGGGGCCTCATACCAGAGAAGACATTGCTGAGGGTGCTGGGCATGTGGCTGCAGTCCAACCAGCGGGCCACACACACCCTTGCGCTCCTTAAGACGAGTGTCAAGGCGGTATCACGCATGATCTCCCGCGTAACATCCAAGAACAGAGGCATGAAGGAAAGGGACACCCTCCGACTGGTCAGTAGCCTGGTGGTGGGCAGAATCACATACAGCCTGCCTTACTACCACTTCACACAGTCCGAGACCAAGCAGGCCGACACACTTTTGAGGATGGCTTTGAAGACTGCTCTCCGCCTGCCGATGAGTACATCGACTGAAAAATTATTGGCGCTAGGGTTGCACAACACCCTCAGCGAACTGACAGAAGCCCATTACGTCTCGCAACAACAGAGACTTGCGTGGACTCGCACGGGCCGGCAAGTCCTACGAACCTTGGGGTTCCCAGTAATAACAACACGAACCCAAGAAACCTGCTTGATACCTCGTCACGTCCAGGACAGGTTTCACGTTGCCCCGATACCACGCAGCATGGACCCTAACCTACACTCCGGCAGGAGGAGAGCAAGGGCCCAGTACATGGAGAAAGCGTTCAGGTTCAGTACAACGGCCCGGTTTACGGACGCCGCCATGTATGGGACGAACAACAAGGGCGCAGTTGCAGTGGCATGCGACCACCGAGGCCACGTTACCTCCGCGGCATCGACCTGCCCCTGCACGATTACGGAAGCTGAAGAGCTGGCCATCGCGTTAGCCATCCGTGAGGGCCTACACGCAAATCAACCATTGACGATCCTCATGGACTCCCAGCAGGCCTGCCGCAACTTCCTACAGGGTAGAATTGGAAGACCTGCTGCACAAGTCCTAGCCGGAATACTCAAGGAGGACTCTGAGGACTTCGCCACCCAAACTATCATCTGGATACCGGGCCACACTGGCATCACGGGCAACCTGCAAGCCGACAGAGCAGCTCGAGGATTCGTACATAACCGAGCACTCATCACGCCAGCTGCAGAAGACCTGGACCCTGTCGACCTCGAGTATTCGGGCATCGTGAACTACCACAGAGGGCGTCGCTTGCGTTATCCACCACCCCATCGAAACCTAAAGAGAGAAGATGCCGCTGCCTGGCGTAGGCTCCAGACAGGCACTTACACGAACCTACACATATTACATCGGATACACCCCACAGCCTACAGGGACAAATGCCCATGTTGTGGTGCCACACCAACCCTATACCACATTACGTAGGAGTGCACACTACACAACATAGAACACCCAGACACGAAAATAACGAGGGAGCAATGGGAGGCACTGCTGTCCAGCTCGGCCCTCGACGACCAGCTCAAGCTGATTAAGACAGCTGAGAAGATGGCAAGAGCCAGCGGAGCCCTGGACTAAGGGCCCCGACCATTAGCGGTTTTTCTGATTATTCTTTTAATAAAGTTTATCTATCTATCTATCGCTCGCTGGTGCTGCCATGATTCCTCACGCCAGCGTTTCGACAGCGAGCGTCTGCTGTCATCGAGTGTGATGTGTTCACGTTTATCTCTGCGGGCTTACATCATGCTTGTTAATTTAGTTAGTGGGGGAATTTTTACAAAGAGGCGTTCAACTCTGGCAGCTGCTGCGTATGGCGCAGTCGTGCGGGGCATGTCTTGAATGTGATCTGCGATTCTCCAGGACCCTGTCGAGGATACAGGAAAGGTATTACTGGCCGCGTCTGACCGCCGACGTCACCCTTTACGTCAAGACATGCCGAGACTGTCCGCGACGCAAGACAACACCGACAAGGCCAGCAGGATTACTATAGCCGGTCGAAACTCCTCGCCGACCATTCCAGCTGATCGGGATGGATTTGTTGGGGCCGTTTCCGACGTCAACATCCGGGAATAAGTGGATCGTCGTAGCGACGAACTATCTCACCCGCTTCGCTGAAACTAAAGCTCCACCAAAAGGCAGCGCAGCCGAAGTGGCGAAATTTTTTGTCGAGAACATCCTGCTGCGACATGGTGCCCCAGAAGTCCTCATCACCGACAGAGGAACTGCTTTTACAGTAGAGCTCACCCAAGCCATTCTGCAATATAGCCAGACAAGCCACAGGAGGACAACTGCCTACCACCCGCCGACGAATGGTCTCACGGAGCGCCTGAACAAGACCCTCGCCGACATGCTAGCAATGCACGTCGACGGCGAGCATAAGACGTGGGACGCGGTCCTGCCGTATGTAACCTTCGCTTACAACACGGCGGTGCAAGAAACAACACAGATCACGCCGTTTAAGTTGGTTTACGGTAGGAACCCGACGACGACGCTCGACGCCATGCTGCCGCACGTCACTGACGAAGAGAACTTTGACGTCGCTACCTACCTACAGCGCGCCTCAGAAGCCCGAAAGCTCGCCCGCCTACGGATCAAGAACCAACAGAGGACCGACAGCCGACACTACAACCTCCGACGACGCTTCGTTGAGTACCAGCGCGGCGACCCTGTTTGGGTCTGGACCCCGATACGCCGACGAGGACTTAGTGAGAAACTACCACGGCGCTATTTCGGACCCTACAAGGTCATCCGACGTATTGGCGCACTGGACTATGAGGTCGTGACAGAGGGCATTTCACATTCACAGCGGCGCCGCGAACCATCTGAAGGGGTCCACGTAGTGCGTCTTAAACCATTTTCCGGAGGCTGACGAACTTTCCTTGTTTTGTTGTTTTCTTTGCTACGAGTGCTCTTCTTTATTACTTTCGTTTGTTTGCAGCAACGGGTCGATGCTTTTTAAGACGGGGGTACTGACACGTGTACTTATTTGTCCTTATCGGGTGACATGCTTTACCGCCTAACAATTGTTATCGTACAGCGCAGAACGCGCCTACATGTATCGGAAGCTTCTGGAATGTTATCAATGCTTCCATCCGCTGTCTGTGACCGAACCTTGCGTAACCTGATCGCATGTGTGCTCGACGCGAATAATGTAGAACTGTGTAGAAGGCACGCGAGTCCCAGCGATTGCTCTGGAACATTCGACGACTGATGTATGAAAGCGGACGAACTTGACCCGCTGATCAGATTTTCGACGATCGCCGACCGTGTTCGCCGCTATCGTTGTGGTATAAGTGTAGCCTGTTTCTTTGGGCACAGGTTCGTCCAATAAAAGTTCGTTTTGTCTTTCACAGTATTGCTACTGTGTTCTTCAACGTCACCACCGCGTGACAATATATATATATATATATATATATATATATATATATTCTTGCATGCACAAAGCCCTTGCCAGGCAACAGGCCATGGGAAGTTTTGGCGACAAAGAGGAGCGACCGCACGCGACAGCCGTCCTCTTCTTATGAATGGCTGCAGATACGTATTCTAAACTCCAGGCTAACATGAGCCCTCGGCGAAATGACGTCACTCACGTCTTTCAGTCGCTTCGTGCGATGTGCTTTCTACGGTTTCTCCTCTCACCTATGAAATACTTCATAGGAATTTGTGAATTCAACGAGAGATCTTTCTTCCAACTGGCGACAGGCATACGTTACTACTGGCCTGCTGCACCCCAGTCAGGGGAAAATGACGGCATGAAAAAGCCGGTAACGGTGGCCTGCTATTGCGAAGTGTACAATGGGTGGCGTGCACGACGATAAGTGCGGTCACAGTAACGCGTCGTATCAGCAAGATCAGCCTTCGCGTTGCTCGCATTAGGCTACCTTGCGCGCCTTCCCGATGGCGTGCAGTTTAATAAATAATGCAGTGCTTTTGAACAACGACATGTCATTTGTATGTAATTGGCGGCGTAAGTGCCAATCGTATGCATTGGACTGAACGAGCTTCACATCAAGGCCGTGGTGCTTACCGCATACGGCTGAGAACTCCATAATTATTTCATCATCATCAGCCTTGTTACGCCCACTGCAGGGCAAAGGCCTCTCCCATACTTCTATAGCTACTCCGGTCATTTGCTAATTGTGACCATGTCGTCCCCGCAGACCTCTTAATCTCACCCGCCCACCCAACTTTCTGCCGCTCTCTGCTACGCTTCCCATCCCTTGGAATCCCATCCGTAACCCTTAATGACCATCGGTTCCCTCCTCGTTACATGTCCTGCCCATACCCATTTCTTTTTCTCGATTTTAACTAAGATGTCATTTACTCACGTTTGTTCGCTCACCTAATCTGCTCTTTTCTTATTCCTTAACGTTACACCTATAATAATTTAATTTATATGTAACCTCCATATTTACGTTCAGCCTCAGCGCATGTACCCGCAACTTGTGTGGCTTCGACTCTGCCTCAGTGATAATTCCGGCTCCACATTTTTAGTTACCCGCAAGAAAAGTCGAAAATACTAATATAATAAATACTAAAATACTAAGGAGGCACAATCTCTCGAATTATACAGATAGTATGCTGAAGAGAAGTATTCAAGCTGTAAGACTGAGAAGAATTAAGGGTGGTGATCAACGGCGAATATATAAAAACTCTCAGCTTGCCGATGACATTGTCCTGTTCAATAACACCGGAAACACATTGAGGACCTGAAACAATGAAGTGTAAGAGTAGATTGAAGAATAATATGCAGAATAATAATATACGGAAAGCAGAGGTAATGTTGAATAAACTATCAATGCAACAAGAATTGGTGATCGGCAGTCAGCCCCTGGAGTATGTACAGGAGTAGATTATCTAGGTCAATTACTCACAGGGTACCCTGATCATGACACGCAAATTCACATATTGAAGTAGGGTCGGAGCGCATACGGCTGGCATTACTAAAGTGTGAGCGGGAGCTCACCGCTGTCATTGAAAATAAAATTTTACGATCACTTCATTCTTGAAGTACTATCATGTGGAGCACAAACTTGGAGGTTAACAACGAAGCTTGAGGGTAAGCCAAGAAAGCGATGGAACGAAAAATATTAGACTTAACGCTAAGAGAGAAGAAAAGAGTGGTGTGGATCAGAGAGCAAGCGGGGTTATTGGTAGCGGAATTTAAGAGGAAAAATAGGAGCTGTGCACGCCGCGTAATTCATGGGGCAGATAATCGGTTGGTCTATTAGGATTACACAGCGGGTCTAGGCGAAAGGAAGCGCTGTAGAATACGGCAAAAAATTACTTAGGGTAAGGAAGTGAGGAAGTTTGCACGCATAAATTGGAATCAGCTAACGTCGGTCAGGGGTAATTAGAGATCGGTGAGCGAGGACTGCGCCCTGCAGTCAACATAAAAGTACGCCGGTTGCATTTTACAACAACCAAAACTCGTGTGATATTTTAAAGGGCTATTGCTCCTGCGCCGCATTTACCTTCCTACTGCGAGGCTGCATTTGCGTATTTACGGAACAGTGTCAGTCGCCTTTTGAATAGAACCACCGCCACCTTGGCACCACACTACACGAGCAGTGACAGCTCTGGGCAAAGAGCGTCAGTGTCGCAAGGTCGACGACCTATACCGTTTCGGTCCGAGACCAGCTATAATTTTGAACAGCTCCGTGCTCCGTGCACGGCGCTGTTCGGCATTATTCTGGCGTGCACTTGAGCGTTTCCTCTTATGGGGCTTGTGAATGATGGCAACGCTGGCGGTGAGCGTCGTGGTGATCTTGACTGATTAGCCTTGACTTCTACTAGGTGCCGCTGGGGCTGTGACAGACAGCGTAGTTTGGGGCTCCAGGTCCTAACACCACTAATCTATGATCTATTAGCGGTCTCCAAAATAGATGTGTAAGCACCGTTGTGCATTTCACCCCTGTCGCAATGCGGCTTCTTGGTCCTGCGAAACAATCTCTTGACCCGGAGATAGCAATCATCGTCTTAGCCATCAGGTGAGGAGAAGCCACCAAAAAGAAGCGATCAACACTGATACGATCTGAAAGTATGGCAGGCAGCGAAACTTAATTGCAGGTGTAGATATTGCTTAGTGAATCTTTCTGTCATAAATGGGGAGTGTCGGTTGCTATGACATCTCTTTGCATTTCTCTTCTGTGGTTCCTTCAATAGCTATCCGGGCACTCAACAGTGAACCTATGTGAAGGGAGCGCGTGTTTCGTCGTCGGTTGGCGCGTGACGACATCGTCAACGAACACCGCTGATGGTACCGGCTGGCGAGGGCATTGAACTTATGCGCGACATTAGACCCGCATGTGCAACCATGCGAAGCGCGATCACATACCATACAAGGCAAAGTACGGAAGGTGGTCCCCTTGCCTTGCGGCCATGCGAACTATACGTATGGTGCGGGCCCCCTTTTTTCAATGCCGTAACTAGTATCGAAATAAAGACATTTAGTCGCTTTGTAATAGGTTGGTGGTGCTGGTTGTGATGTATGCAGGCGGGTTTAGCCTGGCATACCTAGTCGGCAATTGCGACGACGAGCATCTCTGTCTGCGCCAAATATGTCACCATGTGTCCATAAGTCCTGTCTCTCGCAGAAATGAGAGTAGACTGCGCAACACTTCTACTGCAATTATTTCTACGGAGGTCCGGTGAACAGGTAAGCGCGGTTGCTCTTTTCGACGCAGTAGAAGACGGCCGGAAAATGAAGCTATCAAATAGAGGTCTGCAGTGATTGGCTTTAAGAGCCTCAACTATAGATGAAGGATGTGCGATCATGCCATCAGTTGAATGCACTCCTTCCATTTCTCGTCGTTTAATCCTAGCTTTGCTTCCTCCTGGCTCTCGTCTCGTGCCGTAAGTTAAATGTGCTGCGACATCGGAGGCACCCTTGTCTCAGCTTATGAGCTTTTTGGCTAAGGAACTGAGTTCGAACAGCGCAGCTTGGTGAATTCCGCCCTGGTTTGTACAATGGTTGACAATTTTTTCCAGTTTCTGGCCTAAATAGAAGAGCTGCAAATAACTACCCAACACTCATTTTTTTCTACCTATTTCAATGCACCATATGACAATCGTAGTTGGTTTCTCCGCTGTCGTCGCTGAATTCAACACGGGACCTCGTTTATATTTGGCGAAAATACGGTGCCCATTGCAGTAAATGCTCTGGTGAAGGAAAATATGTGTACATGAATTACTGCATTTGGAACATTTTGCCTACAAGTTCTCGAAAGTTTGTATATGGGCAAGGTTTCAGACGCATCAGACTTATGCGGGCAACGTTTGCACGTATTGTGACGTGATTAACAGCCGGCGAAACTGTTAATTCAGCTGCCAGAAAGAGAGAGAAAGAGAAAACATTTATTGTCAAGGTTCAGGGGAGTTTTCTTTCCCAGCGGTGTGGGCTAGCGTGGCGTCTGCTTCGCCGCGACACTATCAGCCCATTCCGCCAACCGTATCTGGTCTTGCGGGTTGGAAGTTTTAGTCTCCCACTCTTCATGTGAAGGATCTCGCCTAAAGAGTTCTCTCGGGGGAGGGCTCTTTTGGCATCCCCACAATATGTGCTCTTGGTCCGCCAGGAGGCAGTTACAATGTTTGCAGTTTGGTGGATTTTCACCGGCGGCATTGCAGCTAGTCCTTTTGGACCAAGTACAGACCTAGTCTGTTTTCTCCTGAGATTAGTGGCCTATATTCTTGTGAGCGTCTCGTGCGGGGATGGATATATTCGCCTCGATTCGCGGTAATAAACGGTCATTTCGTTAAAGGTGTGGATACCTTCATGTCGGTCAACCCCGTCGGGCAAGCCCACCTCCTGGTTACTAGCTGCTCGGGCGGCTAGGTGGGCGACCTCGTTGACAGGGTTAGCCGCATTAGCGGGTACCCACACCAACTTCAATTGATTGATTGAGTTCTTTGTTGATGATTCTGAATGCTCGAGGGGAAATGAAACCCGAGGTGTAGTTACGAATTGCTCTTTTCGAATAGGTTGTAGTAATCTTGGTGCCCGGGATGGAGGTGCCAATGGCGATGGCGGCCTCTTCCGCCTCCACAATGGAAGATGTGTTTACCATCGCACAGATGATGGTGTGCCCGTCGCCAGTAGTGACGGCTATGGTGTGTCGACCATCACTGGTGCGAGCAGCGTCCACGTTTATGGCGGGTTGGTTTTAGTAGCATTGCCAGAGTGCCGCCGCCCTAGCTTTGCGTCTGCCGCTGTTTTCATCGGTCATCATTTTCGGAATCGGGGGGGATGATGATCTTGGTCTGGATAGTGTTAGGTATCCGCTGTCGTTGGGGGATGTCTAAAGTTGGGCGATACCCCTAAAGTGTCCAGGATCCGCTGTCCCGCGTGTGTGCCGCATAATCGAACTGTTTGTGCCAATTTGTGGGCTTCTATGATTTCTCAACGTTGTTATGTACTCCTAGATTCAAGAGTACCTTCGTATTAGTCCATTTTGGTAGCCCAAGAGCCTGTTAGAATAACGTTCGGATTAGACCGTTAATCCGTTCCAAGTCCCTCTTCCTGAGACGCAAGTAAGGAAACGGCTTCGTTGGAAATTTGGTTGTGCTTCTGCCCGGTCACACAAGTTTGCTGTTTATTTTTCATTTCAGCTTGAGAAGAGCGGTAGTGCTAATCTAAACACATCATTCGCTTCCTGGGAAGAGAGCAAGTGGGTCAAAAATGGTTACTCATTAAGCCTGAAGGTGGGAGGGAATTGGTAGGAGGAAATAACAGTTCCTAAATGAAATAGTCTTATTCGTCTATTTGGTCAGTTTTGTTGGTCGTTGATCTGATGTTTGATACAAAGGCCTACATGGAAACGTAGTTCTCCTAAGCTATTTCTAGGTATAACATTTTCAACCTTTCCCCCCTTGTGTATTACCTTCGGGCCTTCAATGTGATAATAAATGAAATGAATTGAAAATAAGAATTTTGTCGTTTTTTAGAGACCCTGGTATAATATACCAGTGGTTGTGAATGTATTGACTGAGCGGAAATGCTAAGGCAAAATTCAATTTCATTGTAATCATGCCTTTGCAACAATGTCTACAGCATCGTCTGCAAGTGAATAGCCGGGCTTGCATGTCCACGAAAGAGGTTATTACGAGCTCCGGATAATTTCCAAAGAAGCGTTCCAGCACTGGCCCTAATACTTCGTCCTTCTGTAAGGAACGTGCGCAATATTCTCTAACGAGCTGGTAACGAGTGCTATGTTACGCGCTCGCCTCCGATGCCAGCCATCTAAAATTCCGCAAATAGAATTCTGCGGATGATGAACACAAGTTCCCGCCTCCGCGCCAGCGTTATCAAGCAATGCAGAACGAACTGAAGCCAGAATGTATGTCTCTCATTCGGTTGTACACCAGCCCACAGTGGTTTCGTTTAAAGAAAGCTGCATCAGCACTAGAGGACACTAAGAAAACAAGAAGACTAAATAACACACATAAAGAAATTGAAAAGGCAGCGCGTAACGGAGACGGTGCTCCAGCCTTTGAATATTATCATCCGCTAACACTCGTCGCTCGGTGGCACGTGTACACAAACATTCGAGGGCCGCGCAGCTCTCCCGCCGTGATTGCCACTCGGGATTTTCAAGCACTGCATCGAGTTATAAAAAAAAAAGAAGAAAACGTTAAATACTGACTGAATTGCGGTATAAAGGTGCGGCAAGAAGTCGCCAGTAGGAATCTGGGGTTTCGGACAGCGGTGCAGTGAAGATTGGAGAAGAAAGAGCAACAAGCCAGCACCACATGGCGATCGCGTTATTCAAGCCTCGAATAAGTTTTTCTTTTTCTTTTGACTAAACGAAACGGTGCGCATGCCCAGAAGTGATTAAGGCCGCGTTGCGCAAAACGCTATGCTGTTCTGTAATCTAGAGTTTGCCTTTCTAATTGCTGCGGTTTCTTTCTTTCTTTCTTTCTTTCTTTCTTTCTTTCTTTCTTGCTTTCCTTCTTTATTTATTTATTTATATATTTATTTATTCAGGTACACCACAGGTTCTTATTGCAACATTATGTAAGGGGCTGTACTAAAAAGTGCAAGATGAATACCATGTAGCGAATGTTTTCGAGTTTTCTAATATAGTTAATATGTACATTATCAACACAAACAACAAGACTATTGAATGCGCTGGTAATGTTGAGTTAATATTGATTGGGGCTGTATATGCTGATGCAAAAATTTTGCACAATGAGAGTTCTAAAGTAAATGAGGCGTTGAGCGCCTATGCATTACCTTTTTTGTGTACTTCGGCTGTCAGAGCAAAAACCTAGCAAAGAGTATCGTATTTCATACGTCTGGTGCGGCCACGTCAGTGCTGCACGGGTAGCCTGCCGCAGGTTTTTTGGGTATTCGGGTCGGGACAACTGCCGAAACAAGCCACTGCCGAAGCCCCAACCAATTTCTGATCCACAAAGAGAAAGTCACCTTAATTCATGTTTGATTTCAACAATTTGTAGGTGTACACACCAGAAGTGACTTTCGGTACCATTCGCGTCAACTGTCGTAGTTCTTAAGGCATTAATGCCTATACGAAATACCACCAATAACGAAAAACGAATTTTTTCCTTGTTTATTACAACCAGGGTTATCAATTTTCTCCCCTGATGACTTCCTTAAACACGGCCTAAGGGGTGTTTGCGAAATAAAGTGTACCTTTATTGTATCTCAAAATAAACGCGGGATTCTTTTCCATACGTAACACGTCTGGTCCAAAAGTTCTGCAGTCATTTATATTCGTTGGCTGCAGCACCTATACCTAACTACTTAGGCATGAGATGCTATAAGTGGTCGTGATGAGTACTAAGATTTCATATATAATTCACAATTGTTGCAAATTTTTGATGTGCTGCTTGTTCTTGGTATTTTTGACAATACGTGTGCTCTGTTCGATCAGTCGTGCCAAGTGCTGCACAACTTCAGTCGAAGCCCCTTTGCTGTGCCTCGAAGTAATGCCAGTTCACGTGTACAAACATTCTTTGCATTTATTTACTCGGCGTGCATTGTGTGAATATAGCACGGGCGTCTTTTTCGGACGAAGTTTCGTTTCTGTGACACTTGCAAACGTGTTCCACTATCCGCTGTAGCGGAGGCAGATCATGCTCTGCTGAGAAGGGTTCGTCGACTTCGCTGTCGTTGCACCTGCTTTCAGGTGCGCGCACAATGAAAAACGCACGTGAAGTGCACCAAGGATCGGGTGGAGGGTAACGAAAAATCGTCGATAAAATGCATCCAGAGCACTCGATATTGTAGTCTCTAACCTATCTGTTATTTCAGCAAGTTTCTGTTTCCACTGCTGTCAATAAATAATAACATTCAACCACACAACCAATAAAGAGATATTCACTAGAAGAGTTAACAAACTTTAGTGCGCCAGGACATCGGCCACTTATGGAAAAACACTTAGCTTTAAGCATATTCTTCAAGATGCGTGATCCATAGCGTCGTCTTAATAAACAACACGAACAACGCGCTCAATCCTCTAGCACTGGAAGACACTGTCAGTGGCATAACTATAGTTAAGCTGCTCACGCGGTGCTTTCTATTTTTTTAATGAGAGCGCACTCGCAAACATATACTAAAGACACGGCGCTAAACAGAGATAAAGAAGGGAGACGTAACGCGAGCACTGCGTGCCATGCCGCTCTTCTTCGTCCATGTTTGATGCGCTGGTCGTCTGCAAGTAATAATGCAGATATACCGACTCACCCAGCTAGCTACTGTACTACGGCGCTAAGTTCCGTTTCTTTACAGTTGCAAGCTCTGCGAGGGAACTCGTTCTGCTAAGCAAACTCCTTGCCTTATAGCGGCAGAATGTCAGCCATACGAACATCGGAGAAATAAGTGTTCTACGGAGGAAACGGCGTACCGGCTGCCAGTGTCTAGTGTACACAGCTCACCTGTTTATGTCACGTATTATACCTTGTTTCTTCTTTTTCTGCAGTGTTTGTGCCCGTCAGTATATTGGGCTCTTTTATAGCTACGGCAGCCCCAAAGCGGTTCTACAAGGCAATATTTGATTACTAAGCGCATTACGGAGGGCAGACTTAAGAATGTCCAGCACATTAACATACCCTAGACGCGTTCTTTTCCGCTCAATGGCTCTACAAATATGACGCCTAAAGCCGCGTTGTTCAATGGCGATGACGAAAGCACCCGTGATGCTGAGATGCAAGAGGCTTTTTTTCTTTGTCAAAGTAAAATTCTTTGCATCGCGGCACAAATACTCTTAGATGCAGCTATGGCGGGCACACGCCTCAAAAAGCAAGCATGTGTCGCACCGGATAGCGTGCATCACGCTAGAATTCCTGGCTTGCGGTCCCGGATGTAAAGTGCGGAGGCCATGCTAGGTTGTCTTTTTTTTCGGGGAGGGGGGCGGTCATGAGGGGGTTGAAATATTGACAAATGTACTTGTTTCTGGAATGACCACGTTTCATCGTCTAAAAAATGTTATCGCTCAGCGCACGACGCACCTGCATGTATGGGAAGTTTCTGGAATGTTATCGATTCTTCCATCCACTATGTCTGTTGTCGCCAAAACTTGTGTAATCTGATTGCATGCATGCGCGACACGAATGGCGTAGAACTTTCTGGAAGACACGCGGGCAGCGTCGATCACTGGAATGTTCGACAGCTAATGTATAAAAGCTGACGTGCTTGACCCGCTGATCAGATTTTCGACGATCGCCGACTATGTTCGCTGTTATCATTGTGCTTTGAGTGTAGCCTGTTTTTGAAGGCACAGGTTCGCCCAATGAAACACTTATTTCGCCTTCCCCAGTTTTGCTGCTTTCTTCACGGTCACTCCTACGTGACAATATCATCGGTGAGGCCGATGTGCTCCAGGCACCAATCCATCACCACCATTGCATTACGCGCGACTATAACAGTTTTATGTGCACGCAAAGCGCCCACATAGCACATTTGTCGAACCACTGAAGCGAAAGCAACTGCGATGATTTAGAATAGTAAGCAGGTGGACTAGTTGGTTTGCTGTTTCACTTTGCAAAGGGGAGCGCGGAAGTTTTGCGGAAGAAGGAGACTAAAATATATGACCCCCTTTGCGCGATATATTGCGAAGCCGATTATCCAAACAGCTTAATTAGTATGAGCGTATTTCCTGTCCTAGAGCGTCTCACCGGACTTCCGTGCTCTCATTTGCCAGATATAACTGCGAAGATTCCTGCCATTATGGGGTATGTTGTCTGTGTGCTAGCTTGTCGCATGCGGGTCTGGCTGCCAGAGCTCCGGCATTCGCCACGCTTGAGTGGCGGGTGCATGGGTACATCGTCATTGACTACGCCTAGGGTTAGGAGGCTCCAGGCGCACCCCAGCAAGGCGAGCTCCTCTTTGAACGAGCATGTGCGTACACTTTAATTTTTGCTGTTTTCCTAAACTTCTAGCTTTTGGTTGATCTAGAGAAAGCAGAAGGGGTATTGTAAGTCAGTAGGGCCTGCACAATCATTGGCATTTACACAGTCGGTGGGGTTGGTAGAGTCAGTGGTGGTCCGAAGTCGGCGGTATTGCTTCAATATGGTAAATTAGCTTGCCATGCCTATGAACACTCGAACCCAAAAAGGTAGTAAAGAATCATGAAGTGGCTTTCAGAATTATAAATGCATGTATACACCGGGGAAGGAATATTTTATTTCAATAGAAAACACATAATAACAATTAAAATGTAATAGCTCATTTAAACTATATTCTTTTTATTGTAATAAGGAATGTTGTAGCAGTGACATACCTCCTAAAAAAGACAATGCTCGAGAATGGTACCTCATAGAAGTCGCATATCATTACTGTGAATGCTCCAACAATTAGTGGGTACCTTGTGTAGACTCTGTGTAGTCAGACTGACATCGCTGTATCTTGGTCTGACTGCGCAAGCACCAGACGAACCTCAAGATGCCTTAACAGTAATTGTTGTTGGGCTGGTTGGTTCATTTTATTCCCCGAAGATAAGAACGACGAAAGGAGGAAAGAAGTCTTGCATCGGTTCCTGTGTTGTGCAAGTTTTATGTAACATATTTTGATCTGCTATTGTCCACGACATGGCTTCGGTGTTCTACGATGAAAAAGCACAACACGTTCTTGTTATGTGGAAAAAATTTTTCGTGATTTTAAAACCTAACCTTTCTACAACGGCCACTGATGGGCTAGAAGAAATTTTAGCGCTATTTGGACGACATGGCAAGGGGCTTTCCTTTACGCATGACCATTTTTTAGATGACAAGCTGTAGTTTCTAGACACCAGTCTATTCTTTTCTAAACGATACACTGGTTGGTTTTACTGCCCGCGCTCAGGTAAAGAGTTTTTACCATTTGACTTGGCGCATACTAAACTTTTCCTCTCATCTTTCCCCTCATCTTTTAAAAGGTTCAATACTTACAAGCATTTGTCTCGCAAACCATACTTATTTCAAGGAAATTTTCCACGTCTCAATAATTTCTCTCGTCGTATTCGAGTGCAGATTGCCGTGTTAGCGTTTGTTAACGAAGCTTTCCCTCAAGTCTAAATATTTTAAGGCAGTTTGTCGTGCGCGTATCATGGCCTCGTACGCTTGTATCGCCTTCCGTTTCTCTACCACGGGTGTGCTTTAAAATCACGGCGCTGCAATTTTTGCTTCAGATACTTTCCTTTTCTTCCTTCTCCTCCCTTAAGCTAGCTCTTTTAACTACTACACGCAGACACAAAGCAACAGCGCGCGCATTTGATCCCATACATGAGATGAATATATATATATATATAGAAAATTATCAGTCATAGCTCTCGTAGTATAGCCCTCTGGGCCGTTTCTTTTTTTTTCGAAAGCAGTCCTATTATGGTTATTATAATTACACGAAGGTATTTCGCCCTCGTCAGCAGCAGTTCTTGAGATGGTTACTCTGGAGGCTAGCTTCTCATCCTATGCGTGCTGCCCTCGCCCCTGTTTAAGCTTTTCCTAGACGCTAGAGTTACATTGTGCACGCGCAACCTTGAGCGATCGGAAAAACACGTTTTCTGCTCTTGGCCGACGGGAATGGGAGGCTTAGTTCCGGTCGCAGAGCCCTCCACGTCTCAGTAAGGTGCCTGGTGGTGGTCGCGTGCGGACGGTGACCTCTCGGTGAGCGCATATTTCCCCTCATCTTTTAGAAGGTTCAATACTTACAAGCATTTGTCTCGCAAACCATACTTATTTCAAGAAAATTTTCCACGTCTGAATAATTTCTCTCGTCGTATTCGAGTGCAGACTGCCGTGTTAGCGTTTGTTAACGAAGCTTTCCCTCAAGTCTAAATATTTTAAGGCAGTTTGTCGTGCGCGTATCATGGCCTCGTACGCTTTTATCGCCTTCCGTTTCTCTACCACGGGTGCGCTTTAAAACCACGGCGCTGCAATTTTTGCTTCAGATACTTTCCTTTTCTTCCTTCTCCTCCCTTAAGCTAGCTCTCTTAACTACTACACGCAGAGCCAAAGCAACAGCGCGCGCATTCGATCACGCACTCGCCGAGCACGTGATCAAGCTTTTCGTAGTCTCTAAAGCCGCTCGGGTTCGCTCTTCTCCTCGGGCGGCCATTTTTCCAAGAAAGTATGCCTTCCAACCACTCGTAATCGAAAGCAAAAATCGACTATCGCGGACAACATCAGTGCCTTTTACGTAAGTATGAGGCTCGGAGCAGGAGGTATGGCGCTTCAAAGTAACCTGGGGCCTGACGAACCAACCGACTGAGCTATCTTTCCGGGCAACATCGAAGGGTCACGAGTTCAAATCACCTGTTCTCTTCCTTTTTTCCCCTTTTTTCTTCTTTTCTTTATTATTCTTATTCTTCTTTTTCTTTATTTTATTACTGTACGGGAACCCTCCTAATATATATATATATATATATATATATGTACCCTCAAATATGTATGGCCACAGATGTGCAGGTCATAAATACCAGGTTCTCTAGCCGAGAGCCATCCGTGCGGTATAACCGCGCTCAGATTGGTCCACCTTGACTGATCAAATAAGGCACCACTGTAGGTTAAATGAGGCCTACAACTCCTGCGGGACCCGCCGTGGTTGCTCAGTGGCTATGGTGTTAGACTGCTGAGCACGAGGTCGCGGGATCGGATCCCGGCCTCGGCGGCCGCATTTCCATGGGGGCGAAATGCGAAAACACCCGTGTACTTAAAATTAGGTGCACGTTAAAGAACCCCAGGTGGTCTAAATTTCCGGAGTCCTCCACTACGGCGTGCCTCATAATCAGAAAGTGGTTTTGTCACGTAAAATCCCATAACTTAGTTTTTTAATTTAACTCCTGCGGGGACTGTAAAGTATCCGCCTCCCGTGCAAGATGACCGTGGTTCAAATCCCGGTGCGGCGCAATTCTCCACCGGAAAATACAAAAAAAACCGTGTGTTGAGAAAATTGCACAAACAGGCCTGGAGTGCGGCCTGATCCCGATGACCAGAACCGGTAACGCACTCTCTCACCAGAGCAGGATTGGCCATCCCGGTGCAGTACTTGGCGACAACCTCCTATATGAATACAACAATCAAACCCCGGCCCTCAGTCCCCAGCAGCCGCGAAGCAACTGACCACGGCGGCGGTCAGATCTGTGACGCTGCCGAGGGTGCTAAGAATACCTGGCTCCGGACAGGCAGCCATTGGAATCTGAAGCTGGCAACGTTTAACGTTAGAACGTTATCTAGTGAGGCGAGTCTAGCTGTGTTGTTGGAGGAATTAGAGAGTAGTAAATGGGATATAATAGGGCTCAGTGAGGTTAGGAGGACAAAAGAAGCATATACAGTGCTAAAAAGCGGGCACGTACTGTGCTACCGGGGCTTAGCGGAGAGACGAGAACTAGGAGTCGGATTCCTGATTAATAAGGAAATAGCTGGTAACATACAGCAATTCTATAACATTAACGAGAGGGTGGCAGGTCTTGTTGTGAAACTTAATAAGAGGTACAAATTCAAGGTAGTCCAAGTCTATGCCCCTACATGCAGTCATGATGACCAGGAAGTCGAAAGCTTTTATGAAGACGTGGAATCGGCGATGGGTAAAGTCAGAACAAAATACACTATACTGATGGGTGAGTTCAATGCCAGGGTAGGCAAGAAGCAGGCTGGAGACGAGTCAGTGGGGGAATATGGCATAGGCTCTAGGAATAGCAGAGGAGAGATATTACGAGAGTTTGCAGAACAGAATAATATGCGGATAATGAATGCCTTCTTCCGCAAGCGAGATAAACGAAAGTGGAGTGGAAGAGCTCGAATGGCGAGATTAGAAATGAAACAGACTTCACACTCTGCGCTAAGCCTGACATCATACAAGATGTGCACGTGCTCGGCAAGGTACGCTGCAGTGACCATAGGATGGTAAGAACTCGAATTAACCTAGACTTGAGGAGGGAGCGGAAGAAACTGGTACACAAGAAGCCAATCAATGAGTTAGCGGTAAGAGGGAAGTAAGATGAATTCCGGATCAAGCTACAGAACAGGTATTTGGCTTTAACTTAGGAAGAGGACCTTAGTGTTGAAGCAATGACCAACAATCTCATGGGCATCATTAAGGAGTGCGCAATAGAAGTCGGTGGTAACGCCGTTAGACAGGAAACCAGTAAGCTATCGCAGGAGACGAAAGATGTGATTAAGAAACGACAATGTATGAAAGCCTCTAAACCTACAGCTAGAATAGAACTGGCAGAAATTTCTAAGTTAATCAACAAGCGTAAGACAGCGGACATAAGGAACTATAATATGGATATAATTGAACAGGCTCTCAGGAACCGAGCAAGCCTAAAAACAGTGAAGAAGAAACTAGGAATAGACAAAAATCAGATGTGTGCGTTAAGAGACAAAGCCGGCATCATCGTTATATGGATGAGATGGTTCAAGTGGCTGAGGAGTTCTATAGAGTTTTATACAGTACCAGTGGCACCCACGACGATAGTAGAAGAGAGAATAGCCTAGAGGAATACGAAATCCCACAGGTAACGCCAGAAGAAGTAAAGAAAGCCTTACGAGCTATGCAAAGGTGGAAGGCAGCTGGGGAGGATCAGGTAACCGCAGATGTGTTGAAGGATAGCGGTCAGATTGTTCTAGAGAAACTGGCCACCCTGTGTACGCAATGCCTCATAACCTGGAGCGTACCGGAATCTTGGAATAACGCTAACATAATCCTAATCCATAAGAAAGGGGACGCCAAAGACTTGAAAAATTATAGACCGATCAGCTTACTGCCGGTTGCCTACAAAGTATTTACTAAGGTAATCGCAAATAGAATCAGGAACACCATAGACTTCTGTCAACCAAAGGGCCAGGCAGGATTCCGTAAAGGCTACTCAACAATAGACCACATTCACCCTATCAATCAAGAGATAGAGAAATGTGCAGAATATAACCAACCCTTATATATAGCTTTCATTGATTACGAGAAAGCGTTTGATTCAGTCGAAACCTCAGCAGTCATGGAGGCATTACGGAATCAGGGTGTAGATGAGCCATATGTAAAAATACTGGAAGATATCTATAGCAGCTCCACAGCCACCGTAGTCCTCCACAAAGAAAGCAACAAAATCCCAATAAAGAAGGGCGTCAGACAGGGAGATATGACCTCTCCAATGCTATTCACAGCACATTTACAGGAGGTATTCAGCGACCTGGAGTGGGAAGAATTGGGGATAAGAGTTGATGGAGAATACCTTAGCAACTTGCCATTCGCTGATGATATTGCCTTGCTTAGTAACTCAGCAGACGAATTGCAATGCATGCTCACTGACCTGGAGAGGCAAAGCAGAAGGGTGGGTCTGAAAATTAATCTGCAAGAAACTAAAGTAATGTTTAACACTCTCGGAAGAGAACAGCACTTTACGATAGGTAGCGAAGCACTGGAAGTGGTAAGGGAATACACCTACTTAGGGCTGGTAGTGACCACGGATCCGCATCATGAGACTGAAATAACCAGAAGAATAAGAATGGGCTGGGGTGCGTTTGGCAGGCATTCTCAAATCATGAACAGCAGGTTGCCACTATCCCTCAAAAGGAAAGTGTATAACAGCTGTATGTTACCAGTACTCACATATGGGGCAGAAACCTGGAGGCTTACGAAAAGGGTTCTGCAGAAATTGAGGACGACGCAACGAGCTATGGAAAGAAGAATGATTGGTGTAACGTTAAGGGATAAGAAAAGAGCAGATTGGTTGAGGGAACAAACGCGGGTAAATGACATCTTAGTTGAAATCAAGAAAAAGAAATGGACATGGGCCGGACATGTAAAGAGGAGGGAAGATAACCGATGGTCATTAAGGGTTACTGACTGGATTCCAAGGGAAGGGAAGCGTAGCAGGGGGCGGCAGAAAGTTAGGTGGGCGGATGACATTAAGACGTTTGCAGGGACAACATGGCCACAATTAGTACATGACCGGGGTAGTTGGAGAAGTATGGGAGAGGCCTTTGCCCTGCAGTGGGCGTAACTAGGATGATGATGATGATGATGATGATATAAGCTTGTTAAAACGGCAACAGCCTCCATGTGTCTTGAAGCGGCGTTGGTGAGGTGTTGCTCTCACAAAATGGAAGAAAGCTATAACTGTGAAGTCGCACGGCTATGAGCAGCCGGATACCCTTGTTCTATCAAGGCTGCAATAGCGGAAACCTATCTTCAAAATTTTAGGGTAAGCCGAAAACGAAGCCGCTAGCGGAAGAAAGGCCACAGGTTGTTCCATACGTGCATAAACTTTCCCACAATTTCAAGAAATGTGGTCAGCAGGTGCAAAGTACCCAGTGTTTTTTCGGCTCCACGGAAGTTTGCTGACCTGTTCCCACGCATTTCAGGCCCGCAGAAGCTGAACCTTTGTGGTAAAAAAAAAGAAAATACAAAGCCGTATGTGACTTGCCCGGTCAACGTGGTGTACGAAAGTCTACGTAATTTCCGAAGGTGTGTTTCGGCCTCACAGGCCGTTCCATCAATGATACTGCAAGGGAACACGAGTCCTCTCTCAAGAATAGGAAAAATGCACATTTGCCTATGCACCGCGATTCCTTCATGTGTGAGCGAGATCGTTTCCATATCAGTATTCTTGCTAAAAGCAAACATTCCATGGAACGGGAATTAATGGAGGTTCATTTCATCAAAATGAAACGTGATGTCTGTGTCAGCGATACATCCGTGCCTTTACGTTTGATACGTCTGTGGCACACTTGTTTGAGTGTTATGTGCAAGCGTATGTGCGCACCTGGCCACCTTCGCCTATAGATGTGATCCGGGGTCCTATAACGTAGAACTATTCCAATCTCGTGACGTCAAATTTCCGTAACCGCCGACGCACGTTTCGGACAGTGACCGACAGGGCTGTCTCAGCAGACCGATCAAACGCTCTCCTCATTCATAGAAGGACAATTTTCTTTGCTTTTAAAACGAATAACATTGCCTACACTGAGCAGCTTGTCTTATCTAATTGGCTGACAAGAGGCTAGGAGCACACTCAACTGGAGAGAGATTCGATGGGGCTGAGCCAGTGCACTAAAAATCCATAATCAGATGGGTGTTGCCGGCGCCTGCGATTGGTCCGCTCTCCCTTACATAGCTTTTGCGGTGGCCAGTAGAAAATCGTGGCCACATGCAACGGAAGGCTAAGAATTAAGCTAAAACAGATCCTCAACAAAGAGTTGGCTGAGCAAGGTCGTGAACGTGCCGAAAGGGGTCAAAGACGTCACATAGCCACGCAAAAGGTTTGATTATACGCAAATGCTTTCCGGCAGGGGCGAGTAGCCAGTGCCTGAGCGATCGGCGGCAGCCATCTTTTATTCCTTTCGGAACTGGCCAGCCTGCGGCCATTCAGAAGGAAATTCAGTTTTGTTCGGCATACTAATGCATATTTAACGCGTACAGGTAAATATGACGCGATGAGCTTTCGCGGTTTTGTGACGTTGCGTGACGGGCAGGTGAAATGGCTGCAGCCCAAAAACTTTTGACCAATAGCCGAGGTCTAATGGCGAAAAGCCGTCAAATCAGAAATAACTTTTTTCTTTTGTTTGGTTAAATCATGCATAATCAGTGTGCGCACGTCATATCAGATGGAGAGCTATCGTGGTTTTCGTGACGTAACGTGACAGACAGGCAAAGTGGGGGTGGCTGAAAAATGTTTTTGACGAATTGCGGAGGGCTGATTGCAGAATTGTAATAGAAGAGTTGGGCATAGTGTTACATTATAGCCCCGCTCCCTGTCTGCTTTCAATGATCTAGTTGCAAGTTGGCGCTTTTTCCTGTCCTAAGCCTTCTTTCTTCCGTTGGTTGCGTCTTCGCCACCAAACATGCTTCCTTGCAAATTTAAATGAAAACATCCTAAGCTCATCAAATAAGAAAATTTCGCATTCATGAACATTTACTGCAAAACTAAACCAATAAAGGGGGAAAGTGTCTACTCTATCATCGGTGTACCTTAATATTATCGTTCATTTATCTACAAACCACTCTCCTATGCAGGAAGTAGAGCTACTGTATTTCTACAAGCGTGCTGTATGCGCAGCGCTTGCATTTGTGTACAAGTGGCGAAGACCTGAAGATAATGTGTCCTGCTGAACCACAATAGCTCTCGCCCTATTGTGGCTAAAACCTCTATATTCTTTCTACCACCATACCAGCTCAAACAACAGCTCCCAAAACAATTTCGGACTGCTGGCATTTTGCATTTTTAAATGCCTTCAAGCTGTCTTCTTTCTTTCCCATATATTTGTGTTTTCTTCATCTATTTTTATTAAAGCTGTACGTACACTCTAATCGTGTCTGCTCAATGCAAAGGCAGCTCTCCAAAACAATGAATTAGCATTATCCTTTTTTATTGTCTGTTTGTGTGTTGTAGTAGGACTTCAAAAAAGAAAGCATGCACCCTAATCCCAATAAGTGCAGTAGTGCTACTGACAAAGATGTGCTATGGAGATTATAACAGCATTTATCTTTATGTCCTACATTGCCTCAACATCACAATTTAATCATTGATTTTGCTTTTTTACGTGCATTTTCACTTGATCATAAATTTTATGTACTCGGAAAGGCCGCCACGGGAAAGTGAACCTGCCAACGCGCGACACACGAACCCGCTCGAGTGAAGATAGCTTAGCAGGGCTAAGAGGAACTATCAGTCATTGTGTAGAATATGATCGGCCTTAGTGAGGTTAGAAATGGTGAGGCTTATAAAGTGCTGATTAACGGCCATGTCCTCTGCTACACATGACTTTCAGATACGAAGCAATACGGGGTAGGATTCCTGATCCATAAGGACACAGCGGGCAACCTTGGCGAATTGTACATCATTAATGAGATGGAAGCAGTAGTATTAATAAAACTAACTAAGACATGTACAATAAGGATAGTGCAAGCCTACGCGCCCACCTCCGGTCACGGCGATGAAGAAAGAGAACAGTTTTATGTTCCTCCTCTCCCCCTCTACTACGCATCCGGATGGCAAGAGAAACCAAGGTAACTGGCGCAAGAGACTGCAGCAAGCAAGCCTGAAACGCCCATGCTTTCAGTTACTCTGACAGCACACCGAAGATGCGTCTCCCTAACTTCGCCCTCTTGCTCACGCAGGTAACAAGTCGTTACAGCCTTTTTGCTAAACATAGTAGTTACCACGCTTTACTTGTGCAGCCAGATCGACAGTGCATGCATTGTATTGCTTATGATTGTGCATGTGCAGTGCTCGAACTTCTCTTGCTGGCTGCTGATCTCGAAACAAATCCTGGAGCTTCCACCGCTGAACTAATCAACGCTATAAGAGAATTGCAGTCTGGCCAAACTACAATCTTTGACCAGTTAAAAACAATCCAACTGACGCTTACTGACCATGAAAAGACATTTGGCGACTAGAAGAGTAGATTACCAAAAATTGAATCAGCTTGTACGTCTCTTGCCTCACTTCAGAGACGAGTGGATAACATAGGGACTGTTATCAGCGACTGCTTATCTAAGATCTCTGGATTGGCGTCCCGCATGGATGACGCACAAAATAGATATAGACAGTGAAATTTTATATCTTACGGGCTGCAAAATGCACAAAACGAAGCCTGGCCGGATTCGGAAGAACTACTATACGAACATTGCAAGTTGCACCTCGGCGCTGCTTCGCAACCACGTGACTTCGAGAGTGCTCGCCGACTAGGTACATTCCGCCAGGATAGGTCAAGATCAATTACTGCTAAACTTGCTCATTTCAAAGAAGCGGAACACTTGCTGGATTTAGGAAATAAGCTATAGGGCACAATTTATGGCATCAGCGAAGATTTCCCGGCACGTGTTCATTTCGCTCGAAGGCACATGCTTCAGTTTGGTAAATTCATCGAAGCCACTTTCAAGATCCGCCTCGACAAGCTTCTATGTGGTAACAGGACCTATATGTTTGACGCTGCTACAAAACATTTGTTGAAAAATTCAACTAGCAATTACCTACGACTCTCAAACAATCGATACTCAAACATTTCCTCAAACCGAACCACGTTTTCCTTTCTTTCTTGTTCACCAACATACAAAGGGTCATTGCACAATGTGGTCGTTATATGATCTCATCCATTTATCCAGTTCTAATATAGTTCTGTTAACTGAAACAGGATTGAACACGTCAGTCAACAATGAAGCAATCCTTCCTGCCTTCAATAATTATGCGATCTTTCGTAACGAGAGCGAAAACAATCTAGGTGGTGCTGGTGTTCTCATCGCAGCCCATCACTAATTATTTTGCTGTCCCATTATTTTCCTCCATTAGAAATGTTCTGTGTACGCTCTAGAGCTACCATTCCACACGTCATCATCAAAATCAGCCTGGTTACGCCCACTGCAGGGCAAAGGCCTCTCCCATTCTTCTCCAACTACCCCGGTCACGTACTAATTGTGGCCATGTCCCTGCAAATTTTTTAATATCACCCGCCCACCAAATTTCCTGCCGCCCTCTGCTACGTTTGCCTTCCTTTGGAATCCAGTCCGTAGCTCTAAATGACCATCGGTGATCTTCCCTCCTCATTAAATGTCCTGCCCATGCCTATTTCTTTTCCTTGATTTCAACTAAGGTATCATTACCTCTCGTTTGTTCCCTCACCCCAATCTGCTCTTTTCTTATCCCTTAACGTTACACCTATCATTATTTTTTCCATACCTCGTGGTGTCGTCCTCAATTTAGGTAGAACCCTTTTCGTAAGCCTCCAGGTTTCTGCCCCGTACGTGAGTACTGGTAAGACATAGCTGTTATATACTTTTCTCTTGAGGGAAAATGGCAACCTGCTCTTCATGATCTGAGAATGAAGGCCAAACGCACCCCAGCCCATTCTTATTCTTCTGATTATTTCAGTCTCATGATCCGCATCCGCAGTCACTACCTGTCCTAAGTAGATGTATTCCCTTACCACTTCCAGTGCCTCACTACCTGCCGTAAACTGCTGTTCTCTTCCGAGACTGTTAAACGTTACTTTAGCGTTTCTGCAGATTAATTTTTAGACCCAGCATTCTACTTTGCCTGTCCAGGTCAGTGAGCATGCATTGCAATTTGTCCCCTGAAGTACTCAGCAAGGCAATATCATCAGCGAATCACAAGTTACTCAGGTATTCTTAATTAACTGTTATCCCCAATTTTAACCAATCCAAGTCTCTGAATACCTCCTGTAAACACGCTGTGAATAGCATTGCAGACATCTTATCTCCCTGCCTGACTCCTTTCTTTATTGGGATTTTGTTGCTTTCTTTATGGAGGACTACGGTGGCTGTGGAGCCGCTATAGATATCTTTCAGTATCTTTACATACGGCTCGTCCACACCCTGATTCCGCAATGCTTCCATGACTGCTGCGGTTTCGACTGAATCAAACACTTTCTCGTAATCAATGAAAGCTATATATAAAGGTTGGTTATATTCCGACATTTCTCTATCACCTGATTGATAGTGTGAATATGGTCTATTGTTGAGTAGCCTTTACGGAATTCTGCCTGGTCCTTTGGTTGAGGGAAGTCTAACGTGTTCCTGATACTATTTGCAATTACCTGAGTAAACACTTTGTTGGGAACGGACAGTGAGCTGATCGGTCTATAATTTTTGAAGTGCTTGCGTCCACTTTCTTGTGGATTTGGATTATGTTAGCGGTTTTCCAAGATTCAGGTACGCTCCAAGTCATGAGGCATTGCGTATACAGGGTGGCCAGTTTATCTAGAACAATCTGCCCACCATCCTTCAAGAAATCTGCTGTTACCTGATCCTCCCCAGCTGCCTGTCACGTGGTGTCACGTGGTGGTGACGTTGAAGAACACAGTAGCAATACTGTGAAGGACAAAACTACCTTTTATTGGGCGAACCTGTGCCCACAAAACAGGCTACACGTATAGCACAACGATAGCGGCGAACGCGGTCGGCGATCGTCGAAAATCTGATCAGGGGGTCCAGCGCGTCGGCTTTTATATAGCAGTCATCGAATGTTCCAGACTAATTGTTCAGACCCGCATGCCTTCCACAAAGTTCTACACCATTCGCGTCACGTGGTGAAATCAGATAGCGCAAGGTTCGGCGCCAACAGACGGCGGATAGAAGCATCGATGGCTTTCCAGAAACGTCGGATACATGCAGGCGCGTCCTGCGCTGTGCGATAACATTTGTTAGGCGGCGAAACGTGGTCGCCCGATAAATATAAGTACACGTGTCAATACCCCCCTCTTAAGTACATCAACCCGATGCTACAAACGAAATAAAGAAACGCACTCGTAGCTGAGAAAACAACAAAACAAGAAACTTCGTCAGCGTCCGTAAAAGGGTTTAAGGCGCACCACGTGGGCCACTTCAGATCCTGCGCGGCGCCGCTGTGAATGCGAAATGCCGTCTTGCACGACCTCATAGTCCAATGCGCCAATACGTCGGATGACCTTGTAGGGTCCGAAATAGCGTCGCAATAGTTTCTCACTCAGTCCTCGTTGGCGTATCGGGGTCCACACCCAAACACGGTCGCCGGGCTGGTACTCGACGAAGCGTCGTCGGAGTGTGGGCTGTTGGTAGTGTCGGTGTGTCGGCTGTTGTTGTGTCGGCTGTCGGTACGCTGCTGGGTCTTGATCCGTACGCGGGCGAGCTGTCGGGATTCTTCGGCGTGCTGGAGATAGGTAGTGACGTCAAGATTCTCCTCGTCAGTGACGTGCGGCAGCATGGCGTCAAGCGTTGTCGTCGGGCTTCTGCAGTAAACCAGCTTAAACGGCGGGATCTGTGTTGTTTCTTGCACCGCCGTGTTGTAAGCGAATGTTACGTACGGCAGGACGGCATCCCAGGTGTTGTGTTCGATGTAGACGTACATTGCTAGCATGTCGGCGAGGGTCTTGTTCAGGCGCTCCGTGAGACCATTCGTGTGCGGGTGGTAGGCAGTTGTCCTCCTGTGGCTTGTCTGGCTGCATTGCAGAATCGTTTGGGTGAGCTCTGCTGTAAAAGCCGTTCCTCTGTAGGTGATGAGAACTTCTGGAGCACCATGTCGCAGCAGGATGTTCTAGACGAAAAACTTTGCCACTTCGGCTGCGCTGCCTTTCGGTAGAGCTTTAGTTTCAGCAAAGCGGGTGAGATAGTTCGTCGCCACGATGATCCACTTATTCCCGCATGTTGACGTCGGAAATGGTCCCAACAAATCCGTCCGAATCTGCTGGAATGGGCGACGAGGAGGTTCAATCCGCTGTATTAACCCTGCTGGCATTGTCGGTGGTGTCTTGCGTCGTTGACAGTCTCGGCATGTCTTGACGTAACGGGCGACGTCGGCGGTCAGACGCGGCCAGTAATACCTTTCCTGTATCCTCGACAGCGTCCGGGAGAATCCGAGGTGCCCAGTGGTTGGATCGTCGTGTAGGGCGTACAGTACTTCTGGACGCAGCGCTGACGATACAAGAAGGGGAGACTGGTGAGAAGTTCTTCACGAGCAGGTTGTTTTGTACTGTGAACGAAGACAACCCGCGCCTAAATGCCCTAGGGACAACGTGGGTATTCCCTTCAAAATACTCGACGAGGCCTTTTAGCTTTGGGTCTGCTCGCAGCTGTTTAGTGAAATTTTCCTCGCTTATTATTCCAAAGAAGGCGTCGTCGTACTCGTCGTCTTGCGGCTGGGATCGATGGGGCGCGTGATAAGCAGTCGGCGTCAGAGTGTTTTCTTCCGGACTTGTATATTACGGTGACGTCATATCCTTGCACTCTGAGGCTCCACCGCCCCAGCCGTCCTGAAGGGCCCTTTAAGTTAGCTAGCCAAAACAACGCGTGACGGTCGCTGACGACTTTGAATGGCCTGCCATAGAGGTAAGGGCGGAATTTCGCTGTAGCCCAAATGATGGCGAGGCATTCCTTTCATTCGTAGAATAATTGTCTTCCGCTTTTGACAGCGACCGGCTAGCATAAGATATCATCCGTTCAAGCCCGTCTTTCCTCTGGACTAGGACGGCACCGATGCCTAAGCTAGTGGCGTCAGTGTGGATTTCAGTATCGGCGACCTCCTCGAAGTTTACAAGTACCGGCGGCGACTGAATGCGTCGTTTGAGTTCTTGAAATGCGTCGGCCTGCGGCGTTTCCCACTTGAACTCGACATCACATTTCGTTAGATGTGTTTAGCGGCTGCGCGATGCGTGAAAAGTTCTTGACAAAGAGCCTTATAGTAGGCACACATGCCAAGGAATCCGCGCACTGCCTTCTTGACGATTGGCTGCGGGAACTTTGCGATGGCAGCTGTCTTCTGCGGGTCGGGGCGTACTCCAGATTTGCTGATGACGTGGCCTAGGAATAGAAGCTCATCGTAAGCGAAGCGACACTTTTCCGGCCTCAGAGTGAGCCCTGATGACTTGATGTCCTCTAATACTGTCGCAAGCCGCTTAAGGTGATCGTCCAAATTTCCGGCGAAGACGACGAAGTCATCCAAGTAAACAAGACAGGTCTGCCACTTCAATCCTGCTAAAACCGTATCCATCACGCACTCGAACGTTGCAGGCGCCGAGCACAGTCAAATGGCATAACCTTGAACTCATAGAGGCCGTCTGGCGTGGTGAAGGCGGTTTTTTCGTGATCCCTTTCCTCGACTTCTATTTACCAGTAGCCAGGCTTGAGGTCCATCGACGAGGAGTATTTAGCATTCCAGAGCCGATCTAATGCGTCGTCTATCCGTGGGAGGGGTATACGTCTTTCTTCTTGATTTTGTTCAGTCAACGATCATCGACGCAGAAACGTAGGGTACCGTCCTTTTTCTTTACTAAAAAAGCTGGAGACGCCGACGGGCTTTTCGACGGCAGGATCAAGTCGCGCCGCATTTCGTCGACTTGTTGTCTTATAGCTTCGCGTTCTCGCGTCGAAACTCGGTAAGGGCTCTGGCGGAGTGGCCGAGCGCACTCTCCGGTTATTATGCGATGCTGTGCGAATGGTGTTTCGTCGAAGCCTCGACGACGTCGAAAAGCAGTCTTTGTATCGTAGAAGCAGACTTCTGAGCTGTTGCTGCTTAATCACGGGGAGACTTGGATTTATGTCGAAGTCTGGCTCGGGAACTACCGTCGTCGGGGTAGATGCGACAGAATCCGAGGAGACAAACGTATCGGTGGTTGCCTGAATTTCCTGGATATATGCGATCATCGTGCCCTTGTGGATGTGCTTGAAACCCTGGCTGAAGTTTGTCAGCAACACTTTCGTGTTTCCTCCGTGCAGTCGAGCGATCCCTCTTGGGACGCAAATTTCACGGTCGAGCAGTAGACGTTGGTCGCCTTCGATGACGCCTTCTACGTCAGCGGTTGTTTGGTGCCGACCGAAATTACAATGCTGGAGCGAGGCGGCATACTTACTTGATCTTCGAGCACACTCAAGGCGTGGTGACTACGAGGGCTCTCCGGCGGTATCGCTTGATCTTCCGACACCGTTATCGACTTCGACTTCAGGTCGATGATTGCGCCATGTTGGTTCAGGAAGTCCGTGCCAAGAATGACGTCTCGTGAACACTGTTGCAGAATAACGAAGGTGGCAGGGTAAGTCCGGTCATGAATAGTAATTTTTGCCGCGCAGATTCCACTCGGCGTTATGAAGTGTCCTCCAGCGGTACGAATTAACGGGCCTTCCCATGCAGTCTCAACTTTCTTCAGTTGGGCTGCGATGGGTCTACTTATGACGGAGTAATCGGCTCTTGTGTCTACTAAGGCGGTGACTTCGTGGCCGTCGAGAAGCACGTCGAGGTCGGTGGTTCTTTTTCTTGCATTACAGTTCAGTAACAGTTCAGTAAAAGCAACAACCGCACCTTCATCGGATGCTGCTTTTAGTTTTCCGGATATGGGTTGACGGTCCGGCTCCGGGCTGGGCCAGTGTATGGTCGGCGCTGCGGCGGCAGGTAGCGGCCTGGTGACGGCGAAGGGGATGGTCGTCGAAGGCTCCACTGAGTAGCGGCGAGGTAGTCGGCGATGTGACGTGGGCGTTCACCTTCCCTCGGGCTCTGTGCGTTGACGGCGAAGCCTTGCAATCCCAGCTAGCGGTATGGGATTCGGCGGTACATATGGCCGGCTTCGCCGCAGTGGTAGCAGAGCGGGCGGTGGTCGGGGGCGCGCCAAATGTCCGTCTTCCTCGCGTAGGTGCGCTGGGCGACGGGTTGTCGTGCTGGCGGCGGCGGACGACGGAATTGCGGCGTTACTGGGCCCTGGCGCGGTCGCGGAGGGGGACCCTGACGGCGTGCGACGGCGGCGTAAGTCATCGCTTCTGGCTGGGGCTGCGGTTACTGTGGTTGCACCTCAGGAACTCCAAGCGATCGGTGCACCTCTTCTTTCACGATGTCGGCGATCGAGGCCACTTGAGGCTGCGACGATGGCAAGACCTTGCGCAGCTCTTCGCGCACAATGGCCCTGAGGGTCTCGCACAGATCGTCCGTGGCCAGTGATTGAATTCCGGCGTAGCTGGTTGGCTTGGTGCGCCGGTCGAATTACCGGTTCCGTAATTCCAGTGTCTTCTCGATGTTCGTCGCCTCACGAAGGGACTCGTCGACGGTCTTCGGGGGGCTTTTTACCATTCCGGCGAAAAGTTCCTCTTTTACACCACGCGTCAGTAGGCGGATTTTCTTCTCCTCGGACATTTCTGGGTCGGCGTGGCGGAACAGAAGGCTCATTTCCTCAGTGAAGGTAGCGATCGTCTCATTCAGCAGCTGCGCTCTGGTCTCCAGTAGAGCTTGGGGTCGCTCTTTTGGCAGGACGCTTGTAAATGTTTGCAGGAAGCCACTTCGGAAGAGGTCCCACGTCGTCAAGGTGGCTTGTGGATTCTGGAACCACGTCCTGGCGGCGTCGTCCAATGCGAAATAGACATGTCGTAGCTTGTCGTCGCTTGCCCAGCTGTTAAACGTAGCGACGCTCTCATACGTTTCCAGCCAGCTTTCCGGGCCCTCAAATGTGGAACCGCGGAACGTCCGTGGTTCCCTGGCCTGCTGCAGCACGATGGGGCACGCTGGGGCTGCCATTGGGGTTGCCTTGGTCGCAATTTTCTTGGTCTTCTGCGGTAGAAGTACGTGCTCCGGGTGCAGCTCTTGAAGACGGCGGCTTGCTCGAAGATCCGGGACTACGTTGGTCTTCTCTTTGCGGTCCGGGTTTGGATAACGGCTTGTCGGGGGCGTCCGGTATATGAACAAAGAGCACCTCCACCAGATGTCGCGTGGTGGTGACGTTGAAGAACATATTAGCAATACTGTGAAGGACAAAACTAACATTTATTGGGCGAACCTGTGCCCACAAAACAGGCAACACTTGTAGCACTACGATAGCGGCGAACACGGTCGGCGATCATCGAAAATCTGATCAGCGGGTCCAGCGCGTCGGCTTTTATACAGCAGTCATCGAATGTTCGAGACCAATCGTTGGGACCCGCGTACCTTCCACAAAGTTCTACACCATTCACGTCACGCGATGAAATCAGATAACACAAGGTTCGGCGACAACAGACAGCGGATAGAAGCATAGGTAACGTTCCAGAAACTCCGGATACATGCAGGCGCGTCCCGCGCTGTGCGATAAGATTTGTTAGGCGGCGAAACTTGGTCGCCCGATAAATATAAGTACACGTGCCGATATTGTAAATAAATCAAGTACTCTTTCTCGATGAGAACACGTTCCTCCCTTCAACAACGTCCTTAGCTGGGATGAGTCGGACGACGGCATGGGCCAGCTACCAGTCTTCATATTAGTCACCCCAACTCTTGGAATTGACTGACAGCGACGAGATGTACTTTCCGACGTGGTGCTGTGTCTGCAGTGAATGCTTGGTTTTTGCGTTGTTTGTCTAGGCTTCATTGTGTGGTTGTTAACTTTAGAACCACAAGGTGTCTGGATTGCTGATTGTTAGCTAGGCTGTGTCTACTTAGTTGAGTTTAGCGAGTAGGACCAATGAGTAAAGCAGAAATCATGCATTTGAGGACACTGCTGAGCGATGAATTGTTTGTTGTCAGCGAGGAATTGGGTCTAGAGTCACACAAGTAAATGGTGAAATTCGAAGTATTAACGCTGATTTCCGAGTAGACCAGAGAGGAGGATATTGGAATTGGCTTCGATTTTTTTAGGAAAAGAGAGAAACGGGACACAAAGAGAAACTAGAACGGGGCACATAGAGAAATAAAAAAGAACAGGATAGAGAGGAACGCGAGAAGGATGGCGAATTTAGCAAAGCGCAACATGACCTTGAAAGTAGACGTTTGGCGTTGTTTCGAGCGAGTGAGGGGGCTCTAGAACGATCAAGTGAGGCAGAATCATAGTGCGTGCATGGACAGGCTGTTGAAGCCATTTGAGGTCGGAAACGACATAGGGCTCTTAAAATTTTGAAAGGATTTGCGAGAAGATGAACTTTGCTCCCAGTACATGGCCACAAAGGTCGCTCTCTATGTTGCCGTTTGAGGCTGCCGAAGTAATCGCAAGATACATATGATTATGCGAAGGTTAAGGCTAGCCTTTTGAAGAAATGCTGCCTTTCAACCGATGTTTTCGGCAAAAATTTCGAAGCAGGGAGAAGAAGGATAGCGAGTGATATCCGGAGTCTTCATATGGCCCAAAGGCAAAAACCTAGTCGAGTGGTTGAACAGCGCAGAAGCATATGAGAGCAGACGCAATTATTGAACGCATGTGCCTAGAACAGCTTTACGAAAGCCTTCCACAATCTTTGAAGCTTTAAGAGCAAGGCACAGGAAACGTAAACACTCTGGAAAAGGCGGCCGAATCAGCCGAAGAGCACGCAACTCGTAAAAAGCTGAACGCCGAGGACGGAAATTCGCACCGATGAAATGGACCGCGGAAACAATTTCCGTTCGAAAATGGATCGCAGGCGTAACGACCGGATCATGTAGACGCAGAGAAAAGGACGTCAGAAAATAGCGAACAGAAGTCAAACGGTGAAACCGTTCAGAAAGAGCAGAAAAAGGAATTTGAATCCTTTTGTTGCGATCCGCTGGTATAAGTGCCACAAACTCGGACATATGGCGGCGAACTGCTGAAAGCCTAGCGTAGTTTTCTCCCTAATAGACGAAAGAGGGAGAACATGAAACTTTTACGCTCATATCTTATATTATCTATGTCAATAGAAAACCTAATTGTTTTCCCAATAGTAATCTAATAACCTAATACCCAATAATAACCTAATAATACTAATAGAAAACCATGTCGGGTGCTACGAGACGGTGCCGCCAACACGGACATTGTCCATCCGCCTTTCACGGCAGTGGATGATTTCACTGGAGAAGTAGTACGGAATAAACAGGATTCGGAAGAACACAGCGTGTGCTGCTGATGGCGAAAGTCAAAATCATTGGGTCATCCGAAGTGCTCGTGACCGATGTTGCAATTTCAAAATTCTTCCCACTGGAATACCCTTACATTTCTTTAGAACCGGTTGGATCAGTTACTGCGGGAGAAGGGGCTGGAACATGCAAAGGACGTATTGCAGGCGTTGGCCCGATGCAAAGGTCGTCAAACTGCGTCGCTTTCATCTGACAAAGCAAAAGCCGCTGCAGCAGAAGTAACAGAAGAGGTAGCCTCGGCAACACTAACCGAGCTAGGCTCGACGGATGAAAAAGCGGTTGAGGAAAGCCTGCCAGCGGATCATCTCAACGAGAGCATATCACAAGGCAGGGTTCCCTGCTGCAGGGTAAGCCAGCTCACGCACTCGCAAGCGAGATAGGGACGCCTCAACGAACTTTGATCGGCTCTTACGTGTGGACAGAGAGTCACTGGCAGCCGAGCAAAGGAATGACGTCAGACAAGCTAAACTACATGTAACCGCTAAAAAAGGCATCGCTAAGCGCATGTAACTGTGCAAGCAAAAGGAAGCCTATTATATCGGCACTACAGAGGCGGAGAGGACATGATTCTGGATTAGTTATTCATGCCTACTACGTAGAGGGAGGATATTTTGGGTCTCTGCAATTGAAATGGCTGGCCTAGGCGCCTAGGCATAAAGAAATCGAAAAAGAAGAATGCATATGGAACACTATTCCGTTTTCGTCGGCTATCTCTGCACTGCTGTCCCCCAGGAGCAGCTAGTGTACGTCGACCTCCCCGTGCCTACGCTGTGACCCACCAAGCTACTGGACGCTGCCTATATATACTGACTGCCTTGCGTATTTCCTTTAGTGTGGCAGCAGCGCATGTGGTTTCTACAACATTCATCAGTCATTTTTCTAAACAGGTAAGATCGTATTACCTTTTCAGGTCGTGCCATTGATGCTGCATGCACTGCTGCCAAACAGGAGTAACATTGTTTCCCTTGAATCTTTTGTCAGGGCAAGCGGGAGGGATCTGGGTAAAGCATTCGAGGATTTCAAACGTGAAATTTGTGCTGAACTTCGCTCCTTCATAGAGAGCGTGTAACATTGCAGTGAAAGCTGTGACAGTGTCAATGCGCTCACCTTGGAAATGAAGGCTTTACGGGAAGAACTTGTCGCAACGCGAAACAGCAACGAAAGACTCGCTACTGAAAATGAACAACTACAGATTAAAATTCAGGAATTGGAGCAGTACTTACGGGCGAACAACCTTGAAATTAAAGGTGTGCCTCATGACGGAGAGCCTTTTGATACTGCCCGAAAGATTTGTGTAGCCGTGGGTGAGCCATGGGCACGTGATGGGTTAACATTTGCCACAGAGTAGGAACAAATAAGACTGGCGTAAAGAACATTATGGTACGTTTTGTGCGGCGGGACAAGCGAAATGCTGTGCTGGCCAAGGCGAAGAAAGCACGCCTGTCTACGACGGTACGTTCCGACAACTGGTACTATATATGTCAACGAGCGCCTAACAAGGCAAGGCAAGCAGCTACTGGGAGCCGCAAATCCAAAAGAAAAAAAACTAGAAATAGAATGGAAATTCGTTTGTACTTTGGGTTTGAAATTCGTTTGGAGAAATCAGGATCATCAGACATGTTAAAGATTGCCTGCCGAGAAGATCTGGATAAAATACAACATTAAGGTTGGCGTTGATATAACACTTGTTATTTGTGTATAACCTAACAGAGTCATGGCTGCCGTGGCAGAATGTAAATACTATGACCTTGCAAACAACACTGAGGTGCCGTCTACTTACTTCAGTGTATTCCATTTACACGCTCGTAGCATTAAAAATAAATTGAACAGCCTACGCATGTTTTTCGATAGCCTGTCGATAAAATTTGATGCCATATCTGCAATCGATAACCCACCAAAACACCAGGATATAATTATCACGGAATTACGCGGTCCACTAACCGTGGTGGAGGTATATCTCTGTGCATCAAAATTGGTATTGCTTGTGATGTTGATGAACTAACTTGTATTACAGCCAATGTAGAGTGCCTAGCAGTGAGACTTACGAATGTTGTTATTGTAGCAGTTTATAGGGCACCACTAGGACTTAAGTCCGCATTCTTTGAGTTCATGGAAACTTTGCTGCTTAGTCTATACTCAATGCGCACATCCTTTTTAGTATTGGGCCATGTGAACATCAATAAGCTCAGTGGTGACGCAACCAGTGAACATTTTCAAAACATCCTTCGTACTTTTGCCTGCGCAAATCTGATTACGTTACCTACACGTATTACTGGAACTAGCGCCACACTTCTTGATATCTGTATCGCCAGCCTTCCTTGCGACCAGTACTTAAGAGTTGTTTTTTTCTTTGATGTCAGTGATCATCTCCCGATTTTCACGTTTCTACCAGTAGCTCTGAAAAAGCAAAAAAATAACAACCCAAGTTATCGCGACATTAACTCCGCTTCGCTCAAGAATTTTTATTCTGATACTGAGCTGATAGCATGGGACAATGTTTAGGCCGAAAGTCACCCCGATCAGACCTACCGTAACTTTCTCAAGAAAATAATAGCCTGCTATGAAAAACATTACCCTTTAAATCATAACTCACAACAAAGCAAAAGAATACGCAAGCCTTGGATTACAAACAGCTTGCATAAAAGATTAAAAGCCAAAAACAAAATGTACCATACATTCGTTCAATCACGTGATGCTGCCTTGCTCACAGAGTTCAAATCATACCGTAATAAATTAAACGCTGGTTTAAAAAAGGCAAATATCTCCTTCTGTTAGTCCCTGTTTGCTAAAATATAGAACAGTCTAAGAAAATTATGGCAGGAAATCAATAATTTGTCTTATAAATCTAAGGTTCAGTGCTCAATTATTACTGCAGCTTTTGCTCAAGGCAAGACGGATTAAGGCGCCCTAACAAAAATGAACGATTTTTTTTCCAACGTTGCCGACTACGTGTCTCCGAATAGCCATAGTGATTGTACTAAAACGCCACAGTTTGCACGTACAAAACTGGCTAGTTCAATTATTCTTTCTCCGGTTACTGCACAAGAACTCACAAATTTCATTTCCAGAATTAGAAACGACGTCGCCACCGGGTAGCATAGCCTGAGCGCTGTCCCTATTAAGCATGTGGCGCCTATTATAGCCTTACCAGTGCCATTGATAATTAATCAAATGTTAGAGACTGGTATATTTCCCTCTGACCTTAAACTGGCACGTATAACTCCTGTTGACAAAGGTGAAGCCGTCAGTTATATAGCAAACTACCGACCGATATCTCTTCTGCCCATGTTGTCCAAAGTTTTTGAGAATGTCATTCATACACGGCTCAAAACCTTTCTCACTAAATACCGCGTTGTGAATGATTCACAATACGGCTTCCAGAAAGGGAAATCTACTTAAATGGCGTTATTACTCATCAAGAATGAAATTCTTAACAACATAGAAAACAGACTTTTTACTGTGGCATTCGTCATTGATTTAATAAAAGCATTTGATTGTGTAAATCATAATATTCTGCTTTCAAAACTGCATGACTACGGCATACGTGGCGTCGCCCATGATCTCAGAGAGAACTATCTTTACAATAGGAAACAGTCTCTGAAAGTCGATGGCTTGTGATCTCCGACTGCTGTGGTAAAACATGGAGTACCTCAGGGGTCGATTCTAGGGCCCTTATTGTTGATACTTTATATCAGTGACTTATGTGATGTGCCTAATTCTCCCAAACTGGTAATGTACGCTGATGATAGTAATATTTTCTTTTCCGTACCCAATTTAGCCCACCTAAACACAACGATAAACAATTACCTAATTAACCTTGAGCAGTGGTTGAGCTCACATTAATCTTAAATATTAAAAAACGAAATATATTATATTTACAGCTCTCAACAAAGTGACTTCGAACTCATCCTAAACTGCAACGCGCTGCACCTGAAAAATTTTGGGGGGTTTGCTCCGAAGAAACAATGTATTAGAACATGCACGATAATAAGCTCACGATTGAATAAGGCAAAGCAGTTGGTTGCCTCTACAAACTGAGGGAATTAATTCCAAATAGGCTAAAGAATGCAATATATTATGCTAATTTTTGCTCACGTCTTTCATATTGCACTCTAGTTTGGGGCACTACAACAAGCACCAACTATAACAAACTGGAGCGGCTAAGAATCTTTGAGAACTTTAATGAACACCCCAGCCTATTACCCACTGGTCCTCTATTCATTCAACATAATATATTTAAAGCGTCTAAGTAATATGACTATAAACTATCTCTTTTTATGTATAAAAATAAATTCCCAGACGATACAAAGCATTGCTCGTATGACTACAGCATACGTAACAGGCTACTAGCAGTGCCGCGTTTACGTACAAATTACGGTAGATCTAGGTTGGATTACTGCATACCAACACTATACAACCTCTTAAAAGCTCACATTAATTTCAGTGCGCCACTCGGCACGTTTAAATCGGGGGTGCGTGATTGCCTGATGAAGCAATGAACTTTTTCTCTTTTCCCCTGGCTGCTGCATTTCTTGCTTGTTTATGCATTCTGTGATAGTGCCCACCATGTATGCTGCATCTGTATAAAACAAGTTTATTTCTTCTTCATAATGTCTGTATGTATTTACATTTCTTCGAATTTGTGAAATACACTGCTTGCTGCTCTCTGTAGGCCCCCAGCTCCCATCAAGCTGTCTGCGAGAGCTTGTTGCCTGGGGGCCCTTAACTAATGTGTTGGAAATAAAGTGGATTTTAATTAAGATTCTGATCTGCCTGGCTGTTTCAATAACGTAAAAACATTGTGACATCAAGTGACGCCTGCCAGCGCACGGCCAACAAGAAGAAAATGGAAAGCTCCGCTAAAGCTAGCACCTTTTTTATCACAACCTTTCATACGACTTGTCACAGACACGGTAGGGCTTCGACGAAAGACAAAGTCGGGTCACAGGTACCTGTTTACCATTCTGTGTCCGACTACAAACATTCAGGAGGCAATCCCTGTGAAAGAACTCAGCTTCACCGAAGTAGGAGGCGCGCTTTTGACAGTATTCGCCCGAGTCGGTTTTCCAGCCAAAATTCAGGCGAGCCCAGTGTCAATATTCAGTAGCTCAATGACTTCCACATTCCTACAAAAGGGCAGGGTAATGTTAATACGCAGCTGTCCCTATGAGCCTCAGTCAAATAGTGCAGAGGCGGGATTCAATGCTTAAGCGAGTTTTGCGTGCATACTGTTACGAACACAAGGAGGACTGGGAGAATTGTATTCTGGCTACTTCGTTTGCTTTGCGAACGGATCCTTATGTGGGTACAGAGTTCTCGCCAGCAAAACTAGAGTATCGGACTGCACTCTATTCCCCACTGAGAATGTTGTCAGAGACGTGGGAAAAATGAAGAGAGTCAAAAAAGAGGTATAGTACGTGCTAAATCTGCTGGAACGTCGAAAAGAACGTGGATGGTGCACAAAAGAACGCCAAACTCGATTACGACAGGAATTCGAGGCTTCGAACGTTAAATGCTGGGTACCAGGGAATGACTCTCAAACACTCAAGAAATAATAAGCTTGAAGTTCACTGGGATGGACCCGTTAAAGTGTTACACAAATTTTCAGATGATCGGTAAGTGTCTGGTCAAAGAAAGTAGGTGAGAATCCATGACTGACAATTTGATCAAGGCGTAGGTGGAGCGGAGCGGAGTCGTTAACATTACCATGAAAGAGCCGGATGACATTAATACCGAGTTTAATGAGTGTAAGGCGACCTCCAATTGAAATTAGCGGGGAAAGAGTTGTAGAACACTCGCTAAGCGTGGACGCTCTTGAACCCGAGCACCTAGAGGAGCTAAAAGGGCTGCTAGAGGAATATCTCTATAGACTGAGTCATCCGCAAGGTGTAAACGAGCTAATGACTCACGAGATAGGGATGACATCAAACGAACCCGTAAGATCAGAGGTCTCCACGACAGAGAGAAATTATGGAGCCAGAGATACAGCGCATGCTAGAGGTTGGAGTTATTGAGCCCACTGAGAGTGACTACACGTCCCCGCTAATACTTGCGTAAACACCTATTAAGGACTCTCGTCCGTGTGTTGATTACAGGAAGTTAAATGCCATCGCCACGGATCAGTTGTACCCAATACCCAACATTGTGGACGAATCGAGAGAGTTAGCGCTGCTAAATAGAAGTCGACTCATGCGAGTACACTGGCAAGTCCCCCTTTCAGAAAGTACCAGCCGCTATGTTCAGCTGTAGGCACTTTTTGCGCCCGTTCTTAGCTTCTGGCTGAAGAATGTGCCGTTTAGCTTCTCTGCATCATGGCTTCCAGCGACGACCGCTCGACTCAACCGGCTACGACACCTGCTACCACTTCAACGACCTACATCGCAGTCTCCACTCCCCGTGGTCCTGGCGTATATTGAGGAAAGATGGGAAACACGTTAAGGAATGAATAAGCCTGTACGAACGCGTCAGCACCAGTAACCGGTATGGCCGTACTATCATGTCCATCATCGTATTCTTTTACTCGGTGGCACACCTCGAGTTTGGTTTCAGACACACCATAGTGAGCACACCAGTTGGAATATACTTAAGCAAAACTCCGAGACTAGTTCGGCAACCCATATGGTCACCAACTTGCAACAAAGAAGGCGTTATCCAGCCGTGTGCAGACGTCAACAGACCCCTACGTCAAGTACACGCAAGACACCTTGGCTGTGTGCCGCAAAGTGGACGCAGACATGACTGAGCCAGGCAAGGCTTCCCACATTCTCAAAGGCATTGCCGAAGACGCTTTGAACTTGCTCATCTTCAACAACATGGCGACAGTGGAGGCAGTTCTCAGAGTGTCGCCACCTGGAAGCCGCAAGAAGCCCAGGCATCGACCAACAGTTCCCCTGTTTACCAAGCATCTCGGCAACATCTTCCTTTGCTGACGCTCCTCGTCCCAATAATACTGGCGATGTTATCCGGACCGTCCGGTGAGAGATTGAGGCCGCCTATATGGCTGTCTTCGGCTCACCTGCAGTCACGTTTTCCTTGATCCAGGCAGTTGTCCGCGAAGAGATCGCTAACTTGGGTCTCCACACCATCTGCTGGGCCCATCGCCCTGATAACCGCCGGGACTCTTCGATTCCGCCCCGTCCCACATCTAATTACCCACCACGTTTCCGCCACCCATCTGAATGGCGCACTGCCGATGACCAGCCCATTTGTTTTCACTGCGGTCGGATTGGGCACATTTCTCGTCGCTGTCGCAGTCACTGGAGTTCCCCGACCCGGACCACGTATAATGGCTACTCTAACCCAAGCAGCCCTTCTCGTTTTTTCCCCTGTACCGCACCGTTCAATAATGCCGCCACTGAATCTCCTGCCCCGCTCCGCCACTGTTCACGGTCGCCTTCCCCCAAACGTTTACAATTTCGCTCGCCCCAGCCCCGTCGCTCATATTTGCTGACTTCCTACGGACGGCCTCAGTCGCAAAATTATACGATGCAGCGCCTTGAGGTACCGCTGCAATGCTCACAACGCCGCCAAATCCTCTACTGCGCTGGTCATTCATAAAAACCTTCTTGACGTGCAAATAGAGGTGTTCTTGTGTCTGTTCCAATAGAAACTAGGGCGCATTTGTCTGTTATGAGCCCTGACCTTCCACGCCTGTTGCCCTTGTCGTCGACAGCGGAACAGTCCCCGTTATTGGTATGCATGCCGCTCGCGTCTCCTTCGCTGATTGATCCACTATCGTTCTCTTCACAGTCATCGCCCACGGTCCCCACGACCTCATCACTGGCATAGACTTCCTCTCCGCGCATTCTGCTCTCATCGATTGTTGAGCAAGTACTCTCAGCCTTGACCTGCCTGTTCTGGATCCAGCTGCACCACCCCCAGTCGCTACAGTTACTTAAACTTCGTTCGCTTGCCACCTTAGGCGCTGACTTACATCGACTTTGTGTCATCCCCTCCAGTGCCCGACGGTCACTACACCGCGGTTCCCATGCAAGACATCCTCCTTACACCCGGTATCACAGTACCTCATGCAGTTTTACCTGTTAAGGCGAATAGCGTCTCGCTGCCGGTGGTCAATTTTGGCTTGACGACACAAGTGCTGCCACGCGGCATGTATATGACCCAGCTTTTCTAATTTGAGGATGACTCTTTAGCACCTATTGCTGTAGACGACAATGTAATCAATACTCCTCTACCATCGCAGTCCGCCACTTGTGCCAACGCTAACTTACAGAAAATGATTGGATCCGACATGCCACCCGAGCACACTCATGAGCTCTACCGTTTTCTGTTTTCATACCACGAATTTTTTTTAACCATCATCTTTTGGCTCAAACTACGGCTGTTAAACATCGCATAAATACCGGCGATGCCCCTCCTATTTATCGCCGCCCGTAGCGCGTGTCGCCGGATGATCGAGCGTCGTTATTCTCGCCGAAGTTCGCAAAATGCTTGCCAAGAATATTATCAAACCGTCGAGTATTCCGTGGGTGTCAACGGTTGTATACTGTTGAAACAAAAACATAGATCATTGTGATTTTGCGTGGATAATCGCCTCCTTAACATGGTTACAAAAATGACACGAATCGCAGAAGGGCAGCGGATCAGCGCCGTGTTTGTCTCCTCCTCTTTCTGGTCCCGTCGTCTATCGCTGTTTGAATTTTATTATGACATGAATCCCCTACCTCGCTCTGATAACGCCATTGACTGGCTCCACAGTGCTCGCTATTTCTCTTCTATTGACCTTCGCTGCAGCTACTAGCAGATTGCTGTGGACGATGTAGACCACGAGAAGACGGTCTTTGTAACACCCCATGGTCTGTATAAATTCAGAGTGATGCCGTTCAGTCTGTGTAATGCTCCGGCCACATTTGAACGCATGATCTACTCCCTTCTTCACGGTTTCAAATGGTCCACGTGCCTGTGCTACTGAAGGAGGTTAAGGTATGCTACCCAATCGTGGCTACGCAATTCGAGCGTCTCTCAGAAGTCCTCGGCATTTTTGGTCGAGCCGGTCCGCAACTTAACGCATCAAAGTGCCGATATGGCCGTCGCCAGGTTACCGTCCGTGGACATGTAGTTCATGTGAATTGAGCGGAACCGGACCCAGGCAAAATCCATGCTGCACGTACTGCACTGTTGTGAAGTTTGTCAAGGATATGCGCAGCTTCACCAGTTTTTGCTCTTACTTGTGTGGCTTCATGAAAAATTTTGCGGCCATAGCACGACCACTTAGCGAGCTTTTTAGGAAAGACATCTCTATTAAGTGGGGCAATAACGAGGATTCCGCGTCCTCACATCTAATCGCCCTTTTCACAACGCCGCTCATTCTGGCCAACTTCAATGTCATCCAGAAGTCAACGAGTTCGTCGAGAGAGCGATAACAGATATCAAGCTGTTTATCACACTCTATATTGAATTTCAAGGTGGTCGGATGTGCGATCTTGAAGTGGCTGTTAATCACGATAACCACTCTCATACGACCGTTTAGGTATGTAGTCCATATTTCGCTTACCACGGGAAATTGAACTAGCTCCCAGCTGATCCCCTCATTGGCGATACGAACGTGTTAACTCTTCAAGAGCGCAAGAAATCCGTAGAAGAGCACTTGAAATATAAGGTCACGAAGTGCCACTACGACCGCGCTCACTCCGCAAAAGTATCTGACATCAAAGTTGGAGATATTATTCTGGTTCGAAGAGGTTTACAATATCATCATGTTTGCGCAGCGCAAATGACGAGGATTGAAGGATGAACAAAACACAGGCGCTGTTCTTCCTTCAGTCCTCGTCTCTTGCGCTTTGCAAACATGTCGATCTTGAATCACCATGCAACTCGCCCAGTCTTCCACATTGTGAGATTTACAAGGCTCAAATGCTCCTTTCAGGGGCCCTTGTATTGTGCAGAAGACAGCTAGCTAACAGGGAGACTTGAAATAAGTTTGGTACAGTGGACCACAAAACACGATTGAGATCGCATCAGTCGGCAACGTGGCGCCTCAATCCAGTAGGGTTGACGATCAAAGGGGGAGGGGTGGGCTGTGTACGAATGAGAAAGAGGAGCGACACCGACTCCCTGAACGAGAAGAAATAAGAAGAAAAGGTCAGACAAGTGAACGACTGTTAAAGATGGCGGAACAAGCGTGACATGTGATATATATATATATATATATATATATATATATATGTGTGTGTGTGTGTGTGTGTGTGTGTGTGTGTGTGTGTGTGTGTGTGTGTGTGTGTGTGTGTGTGTGTGTGTGTGTGTGTGTGTGTGTGTGTGTGTGTGTGTGTGTGTGTGTTCAAAAACAGTCTGCGGTGATGTCGGGGACTGACTATGAAGTGTAGCAGGGAGGTAAGCGTATACTTTCCCCCGAAACGCCTCTAGCTGTGCGCCGCTGTGGCACACTCCCCCGTTGCCGTTCTCCTACACGCAGTCATTCGCGCAAGATGTACGCAATCCAAAACGGGGCTGTGGCTAACATTGCTGGTAACAGGACTTCTTGAACTTATCTTGTTAAACCAGGCCAAACCGACAAAGGACGCAAGAAGAAGAAGACATAGGCAGATGATTGCCCACGTCTTTCTGTCTTCTTCTTGCGACTATATGTGGTTTTGCTTTGTATAGAAAGATGAAACACAAACTAGAGCGTTCTCATGCCTTATTTCGGTTTTCAATAAACAAGGTCAACGCGAACTTTAATGCGAAGTTTCTAAATAATCATTCCCGCTATTATCCGATGCAATGGAAACTCCATTCCCTTTCTCACGAGGCTAAACTGTATTCTTACTTATGCGTTCTGTTTCCTTAGCAATACTATATCTAATTTGGGAACTGTGCGGGCCCATTTACAGGTCGACTCCCACCCGGAAGTTAGCTCTCATCAGTAGCGCGTCGGTCTTCCTTTTAACGAGTTATACAGGCAATCGGCTGCGTCACAGAGAACCTCATGAAGCATCCTACGTGACTGCACGCACAGAAAGACCAAGTAGTAAACCTCAATCAGTGAACGCTGCGAGGTTAGGCTAGATAGCACACGCCCAATTGGAGAGCCTTTATACACATCGTTCGAAGCGAGTAAGAATGCCAGGCACGATGCCACTGGCTTATTTCCGGGTGCTCGCTCACGAGCAGAGCGCGAGATATCGTGGGCGAGCTCCGGTGCTGAGAAATTCTGTTGCACGATGACTTTTCCGAATTGTACCTTACGAAGCAGCCGCCATGTGATGATGACTATCAATGGACAGCCAACTTGGTTTCCACTTTGCAATGCAAACTTCAAGGCTTGGGTAGGTTTGAAATAAGAATGGGACAATCGCTTAATCTTCCTGAGGTCCCTAGAAAATTCCACTAGCCAGATTTTATTGTATTGTTCTATCACATTGTAACTGCATCGTGAATGTTTTTTTTAAATGGTCCTTTGTTATTTCAGACGGTACGATGGTGTACGGTGTAAAGTACGATGAGCCCCCTTCGGTGGTGCAAAACACGAAGAAGGTCCTCAAATCTACGTCATAGTTTTGGAACTTGTTAAAACAAGAACACTTATTTTGAGCGTTCAAATTAGTCTCTCTGCCAGCCCTTTATGCCAACGGTGGTATTTAAGTTGCCGTTATACTCTGTTCGGGAGGTGTTTTTACTATCCAAGTGGTTTGACAGAATTTCGGCAGGTATCAGAGAAGAGCTCTGGTGGTGTTTTCACCGTCGCACACGATGCTAATCTAATTATGGATACATACACACACGTGATATTTTTCGATGGATTTACGCTCAAAGATTGGAGCATTCCGCACTTGCTTCAATGGTGGTTGAAACATTGAATATGGTGGTGACTTGTGATAACGATCGCTTTCTTGCATTATAGTTAACTTGTAAAATTGACTAGGTCATATTTTTTTAATTCCTTGTTGTATTATGAGATCGCGACCACCTTTGGTTCCCGCATTCGGATTGCTGATTTTTTTATTCCGCATCTCATCTACATATACCACGTCATTTGCTTGTCTTATATACATCATCCTTTTCATCTTCTGTCTTTCCCCCTATGGAACTTTCGAAAAAAATGTTGCACTAGAGGTCTATACTTGCAAAAACTTTCATAAGGTATCTGAGATACCATTGTCCGCAATTTGACGATTGCGAAGACAAGACCGTTGTCATTTTTGCTGGTGGCGGGAAACTAACCGGGAGAGAAAATACGACTATTGATCCCCTTTCAATTATGATTATTCATTTCGATATCAGCAAGCTATTGCGGATTTATTTTTGGCGGAAAGAAATATTCCTAACTATTTGTAAAAAAGCAATCATGTATGCTTTGAGATCAAGCAAACCCTTCAAGCATACCTGAATGGTGCACGTACATTATAAAGTACATCAGCACTGTCACGTAACGCTCTATATATGCATTGCATATTCAAATATTCATTCTTAATGACATCCTTTTCTGAAATTTATGCTGAATAATTAAATGCGTGAAGCAAATACCAAGCATGATGATAAATAAGCTATGGTTCTCTAAATTTGATGATGAATAGATTGAAGACTTCGTGCAGGTGACAAATAACTGGTAAGTTGTCTGGGCAATGCTTTTCTTTGCGAGATGGCTCATTAAAAAAAACAGTACGTAACGTTTCAACTGTTTACCAAAAAAATGCTCCGGTACTTTCAAAAATACATTGGGCGCTAATGGATTAAAGCATAAACAAGTTTTATGTTAGTGTCTAATAGGAGATGTTGCTTGAAGATGTAGAGAAGCTAACAGTGCTTCTGTCAGCACCTGCGCTGCCTGCGCTGGGCTTTGTAGAGCTGTATAGCTCACGCTTCTAAACTGAATAGGCGCATTCTATTCGTACTCCATTATGCAAACACGGTTTTACTTCTTGTATTTCTTCAGGAATGGTGCAGAAGCATCGAAATTGGTCAGTGTTTTTGCGCCTATTTTGCTCCATTGAGTTAAACATGGTGAACATGTTCCTCGGTGACCAATAACAACTCTCCGCAGTTATTCACTAAAATATGGCCACCACATGTGTCTACCGAGTCGTGCTCGCTCTTTTAAAATTATTAATAGGTTTCAATAAAACTGAGCGAAACTGCCTTCGTTGGGGCATTGCGATAACGAGACATACCAATCCGTTGAATAGGAAGATGACGACGACGGTGCGAGCGGTCGCATGTTGCATCGGCTCCTGCATTTTTCCTTTCTGTGCCTACCCAATCGCTTCAAGAGCCTGATTTCCTGCCTGGGCCTATGTGAGTGTTATCGGCACTTCTTGACAGTTCCTTTAGCAACTCCGACATCCCTTACGTGAGCCGCAGCCCCTTTTAGGGCTCTCGGCTGACCGTCTCGCTGCTGGGCCTAGCTCCGCCTAGCATGGGCGCAGGAACGGAGCGCGATGGCGCGCTCAGCTGGCGCGAGATCCACAATAATCTCTCGAAACAGCGTCAGCATCCTTCGCCACCAGCATACCCCACAGTGGCTCATAGGACTCAATCAAGAGCAGAACCGAAGCCCCCGCCGCTGCCGCGCAGCGATTATAAAATCATCCTAAGAGTTCGTGGGGGCCTCAACTGCGCTGGAATCCATGCATGCATCCTCAGACAAGTCATCCTCGAGGCTGCCGGGCTCCCCATCACCGACCGCACCAGTTCTGACCAAATTCATGTCAACACCATCAACAATACCGTTCTAATAAGCACACCAGACATGGGACGTGCAGATCTCTACCACAACATCCAGAGTCTGCAATTCAATGGTAACCCTTACGAAGTCGCCACCCATGGGGCCGATGCCATCGATACCTGCAGAGCATGCATTCACTTGCCCCCGGATTACTCAGAAGATGACATCGCCTCAACCCTCCGCAGATGCAACCCAACATTGATTATTGGGGGTGCACGACGCCTGGGCAATACTGAAACCATCATGTTCATATTCCAAGGCGAAATCATCCCTTTCTACGTCAACTACGACGGCTGTTCACTTCGATGCCGCCCCTTCAGGCAGAAGGTAGAAGCCTGCACCCGATGCCGCGGGATTGGTCATCGCCAGGACGTCTGTACTAATGCCACGGACACACTCTGTCCCAAGTGTGGAATGAAAGACGCGCCCATGGACCACGAATGTGACCCGATATGTTTTGTGTGCAACGGAAACCATCAAACCGGCTCCTCACTGTGCAAACAAAGGTTCAAACCGCGCCCTAAATGTCCCAGGCACAAACAAGACACTTCACCCACCAACCGAACTCCCAGTCTCGACCGCACTCGCGACTCAAGCCGGCGAAGAAGTCGGAGCAAAAGCAAGGACCGCGGGCCTGGCTATGCAACCCAAGACGTCGCCTGGCCAGCTCTATCATCAAGCCCTACTCTCGCCAACTCCTCGCGCAACCCACCCCAGGTAAGCTGGGCTAAGGTAGCCTCTTCCAGCTGCTCCTCAAACCAGACTGCTAATAATGAATCCCTCCTTGAAGAAAATTCAATTCTAAAAGCCGAAATTCAAAGACTTAAATTAGAACTCCAATCTCGTCACCCTTATACTTCAACCTCTGAAGCCCCTCTCTCTAACACGACCCTTTCGACTCATCATCCATCAGCCCTACCTGAAACCTCTTCACACCGCCCCATGGACACTAGCCCCTCCACTGAACGGGAACCGCCTCACCCTCCCCCCAGCAAACGTAAAACACCGAGCACTCCGCGATCAGAGGACACCCTAGACGAGACAATCTTAAATTATAACGACAGACTAAGCGCTTTGGAGACTAAATTCCATAATATACTCACTGCAATTGAAAAAGTCAATACAGATTACACAGCCAGGAATGAAAAGCTCGACAAATTTATTGAATTCGTACAAGCGCACATCCAACAAACTACAAGTTGGATAGCTGGAGTCACCGCGAATCATCCTAACATAGTTACACCTGCTCGATCCGCCTCCCCACCAGCTCCGCTTAACAATGGCCAATAACCCGACCCGCTCCGAGTTTGAAGTGTGGCAGTGGAACTGTAGGGGGTTTCGAAAAAAGAAAGCACACCTCCAGCAGTTTCTAGCCTCCTCTTCTAATCTCCCAGCTGTCATTGCGCTTCAGGAAACTCACGGACTAATCAGCTTCCCAGGTTATAATGTCTATCAGAACAATAAGGTCTCCCGGCCCAATACGGCAATTCTTATGCAAAAGCACCTCACTGGCAATCACTCCCAATTCGACAGCGTCGATATAGAGCACGATTTTCTAGAAATTATTCCTCGCAAAAATAATGCACCTGGCCTTTACATTCTCAATATCTATAGTCGTCCACAAGACAAACATCACCGCTTTGACTCCCTTTTCGCTCAAGCTATTGCCGCTGCTACCCACCACCCCCTCCTAATCCTTGGAGATTTCAACGCACCCAACCATTTGTGGGGTCACTCCGTTTCTGCTCCTAAGGGAAGAGCCCTATGGATCCACATACAAGACCACAGACTCACATTACATAACGACATCGATGCACCAACCAGGCTAGGCAATAGCGTAGCTAAGGACACCTCCCCCGATCCAACGCTTACACACAGAATCCAACACGTCACATGGCACAACTCACAAGTTAACCTCGGCTGCGACCATTACATCATTACCATCACACTACAATTCAAACACAAACCCTTTGCACCCAAACGCCTCAGCCTTACCAATTGGGACAATTTTCGAGAGGCCCGCCAAATATCAGCTCCCACAAACATTCAAGACATTTAAGAACGGGTTCAGCAACTACACGCAGACGCCCAGACGCACACTACCACTCTGCCCCCCGAAACCGCTCTCACTACGGTTGATTCCAAGCTTCTACACATGTGGGAAGCCAAACAGTCTCTTCACAAACGGTGGAAGAGGCAACGGTTCAACCGAAAACTAAGACTCAGAATTGCCAAATTAGACCTCCAGATCCAGGAAAACGCCACACAACTGGCCTGCCAGCAGTGGGGCCAGGTATGTGAAAGCATGCATGACAACCTCGATAACAAGCGCACATGGCAACTCTTGCGACACTTATTAGACCGTACCACATCGCGCACGCACCACAACCATAGCATAAACAAACTGCTACATACACACAAAAACAATCTCAACGGATTCTTCGACGACCTCCGCCATAAACATCTGCCTCCCGATCAGAAGTATGACATGCCAAAATATACTGGCGAACCCAACGACCTACTTAGCGCCGCTATCACGGAAGCAGAGGTTCGCCATGCCCTCGCCACCCTGCGCACAATGTCAGCACCAGGCCCCGACCTTATTAAGAATAAAATACTCCGCAATCTAGACGACAACTCTGTCACAGCCATCACGGCATACTGCAATCACTGCTTTGACACTGGCACCCTCCCTAGTTCGTGGAAAGATGCCAGGGTAATTTTTATCCCAAAGCCAAACAAACCCCTCAACACTTCTAATCTCAGGCCTATATCACTAACCTCTTGTCTAGGCAAAACACTCGAACACGTCATCCTCAACCGACTCAGTAAATACATGGAGGACAACAATCTTTATCCATCAGAAATGGTAGGTTTTCGAAAATCTCTCTCATGCCAAGATATCATGCTTCGAATGAAGCATGACATCATTACACCCAATAGCAGTCTAGATACGCAAGCAATTCTCAGTCTGGGCCTCCACGGCGCCTTCAATAACGTTTCACATTCCGCCATCCTCCGAGAGCTTAATCTCATTGGGGTTGGCGGAAAGACATATGACTACATATTTACCTTCTTATCCAACCGTACCGCAACGATACACATAGGCACAGAACAATCCCTTTCATACGCTTTAGGTAGCTACGGCACGCCCCAAGGCTCAGTGCTGTCCCCTTTTCTTTTTAATCTTTCTATGATGCCGATGCCGCAAGCATTGCGGTCTACTCCCGATCTCAAGTTTTCACTCTACGCCGATGACATCACTCTTTGGACGACTGGCGGCTCCGACGGAAAGATTCAAGACACTCTGCAGGCCACAGCAGACGCCGTCGTGGCTCATGCCGGGGCTATGAATCTCACATGCTCCCCTCAAAAATCCGAGCTGCTACTTCTGCCATCCCACCGGGGGACCGGAAAACACATGTCTAGCATAGAGGTAATCCTAAACCACATCCCCGTTACTAGAGTGGACAGGCACCGGGTGCTCGGTTTACACATTCAACGCAACCGGCTCAACAAATATACTCTACATACACTCCAGACCACAGTCGGTCACACCCTGCGTCTTCTAGGGCGAGTCTCCAATAAACATGGCGGACTAAAGGAGGCCGAACTTCTCCGCTTGATTCAGGCCTTCGTTATCAGTAAGATTACATTCGCAACACTATATCTACATTTCCTTAAATCAGAATCAGATAAGATAGACACTCTCTTACGCAAAATATATAAATTCGCTCTCGGGGTCCCCATACGTACCTCCACTGAAAGGCTAATGCTTACTGGAACTTTCAACACACTTTCTGAACCCACAGAAGCCCACCTCACATCCCAATATAGCAGACTTTCTAACACCGCAACAGGTCGACACATTCTACAAACTCTTTGTATCACTCCGACACCCATCATCAAGACTAAATACACCATTCCACATCACATACACGATAACCTCTGCATCCCCCACTTCCTAAAAACATGCACCCTGTGCATCACAAACAGCGCAGGAGGCAGCGAGCAAAGGCTCTCCAAAAACAATTCTCCACCTCTAAAGACGTGCTCTATGTTGATGCAGCCGAATATGGGAACAGAAATCATTACGCAATATCAGTTATTAACTCTCACGGGCAGGTCGCTCCGGCCGCCTCCATTCCTGGACCTTCCTCGGAGGAGGCGGAGAAAGCGGCCATAGCCCTGGCCCTCACAATTCCAAATTCATCAGTTATCGTTAGCGACTCCAAAGCAGCCATACATAACTTCGGAGCGGGTAGGGTCTCTAAGCCAGCTTTTTCTCTCCTCTTGGCTCATCCTTTCAATCAAACTGTGGCATTTATCTTGACTCCCGCGCATGCGGGCCTTGCCGGAAACGAGGCGGCTCATGCCAGTGCCCGAGGATTTACAGTCCGGGCTCAGGCATCAGATGCGTCGGACCTCGCCACGGAGGAGGCGCCGTTTACAGCGCGGGATCGACTTATTACTTACCACGAAATCTGCACACACTACCGATTAGACCGCTTAACCTTTCCGCCACTCATCGGCAAATCCCCGCGTAGGTGTGAAGTTCTGTGGCGACAGCTGCAGACTCGCACCTTTCCGTCCCCTTACCTCCTCCACCGCATTCATCCCGCCATTTACCTTTCACCCTCTTGTAAATTCTGTGTATCTCCCAGAGTAGACTTAAACCATATCCTGTGGGGGTGCCCTAAGCACCCCCTTCCCCCTTTCCTCAAGCAATTAATATCAAGTGAGGAGCAGTGGGAGGCTGCCTTGCACAGCTCCAGGCCCGATCTTCAGGAGGCCATCCTGGAGTGGGCTGAGAGGATAAAGGAGGCCTATTTCAATTAGTTCCTCCCCCACCCTCATTCCATTGCCCCTTCCCTTTAAAGAGGGATAAATAAAGTTTTTCATCATCATCACCAATCCGTTTTACCTGCGAGACCTTAAATTAAAAGACATCGCTAACAACCCACAACCATTAAACGGGAATAACTTCTGTACGCAAGAGCATGTGAATTTCTCCGAAAGTGGTCAATGCCTAAATAAACTGATAGACACTATTTTTTCATTATTTTCATTCTTATTACGTTCACAATTAGAGCACAGAATTAACTGCATAAATTTTAATAATGCTTGCCTCAATTATCACACGTAGTTGGGACAGTGAAGGATCCAGCAGCAAAACTATTACTGAAGAAACTATGTTTTTATTGGGCTAACCTGTGCCCACAAGACCAGGCCACACACAAAGCACAACGAGAGTGGCGAACGCCGTCCCCGTTGGTCGAAATCTCATCTGTAAGGCTAGGCAGTCGGCTTTTATTCATTAGTGATCGAAGGTTCAAGAATAATCGCCGGTACCAATGTGTCTTCCTGAAATCACTACACTATTCGCGTCGTGCATACAATCTGATTACACACTATACGGTGACAAAAGACAACGTATAGTATAATTTATAACACTCCAGAAACTTTCGATACATGCGGGCGCGTCCCGTACTGAACGATAACTTATACTCCGTTTCACTGTGTAGGCTAGAGAGACTTCTTCCAGTGGCTTCATTCGCACTTGGATATCGTTCGATGCTTTCTTATCGCAATTGTGTGCAACTGTTGTTTATATAGGTTCAGTTCTGAATGAAACAAGCTTTAGTCCCTAGAAACAAACACACTGTGGCATACGACTGCTAATGCGTTGTTTTAGATCATTTTTATTTTGGTAGTTCTTATCGCGTTTTGTTATTTGCAACCCGCCGCGAGGATTCTCACGCGCACGCTCGAGCGAGCGAGCGCTGTTGGCGGCCAGCGAAGCATATGGACGGAATGCGCGAAGTTATAACTTTTTTTGACCGAACTTTTTGCGTAGCTTCCACAGCGTTGACTGATATTTATGAAACGGAGTAAAGACGGTGAAGAGCGGTCACCGGAGAAGGACAAACAAGCAAACGTGCCAGTAGCGCCCCCCCCCCCCGCCCTCTAGAAAGCATCGTCCCGATGCTAAAAACAGGAAAGGGAAACAAAACCACGCATAATATTGAAACACGTCAACAACAAAGCAAGAAATAAGTCTACAAGTGCCTCAGCGCACGTAGAAAGGTTTAAGATGCACCCCGTGGAGGACCCCAATCTTGTGCGGTGCCGCTGTGATTGCGCAATTTCGTCTGGCGCGATCTCATAGAGCAGGGTCCGAAATAGCGTCGGAACAGTTTCTCGCTAAGTCCTCGTCGATGTACTGGAGTTCAGACCCAAACGCGGTCGCCGGGCTGGTATACGACGTAGCGTCGTCCAAGATTGAAGTGCCGGCTGCCGACCCTCTGATGGTTCTTGATGCGGAGACAGGTGAGCTGTCGGTCTCCTTCAGCGCGCTGGAGATAGGCGAAGACGTGAAGTCTTTCTTTGTTGGTCACGTGCGGCAGCATGGCGTCGAGAGTCGTCGTCAGGTTTCTTCCGTAAACCAGCGGGTAGGGCATGATCTGCGTTTTTTGTTGCGCCGCGGTATTGTAAGCGAAGGTTTCGTACGGTGGGACGGCATGCCAGGTCTTGCGTTGGACGTCGATATACATTCCAAGCTTGCCCGCGAGGGTTTTCTTCAGCTTCTTCGTAATACTACTCGTCTGCGGGTGGTAAGCAGTTGTCCTCCTATGGCTTGTCTGGCTGTATTCCAGAATGACTTGGATGAGATTTGCAGTGAAGGCAGTTCTTCTGTTGTTGATGATGACTTCTAGTGCGCCATGTCACCGCAGGGTGTTCTCGACGAAGAATTGAGCAACTTCGCCCGCACTACCGTTAGGCAGAGCTTTCGTTTCGGTGTAGTGGGTAAGGTAGTCGGCAGCCACCACGATCCACTTATTTCCGGATGTTGACGTCGGAAATGGTCCCAACAAATCCATCGCGATATGCTGAAATGGTTGTCAAGGAGGCTCAATCAGCTGTAGCAAGGCCGCTGGCTTTTTCGGTGGTGCTTTGCGTCGCAGACAGTGTCGGCTTGTCTTGTCGTAACGGGCGACGTTGGCCATCAGGCGTGGCCAGTAATACCTTTCCTGGATCCTCAATAGCGTCCGGCAGAATCCGAGGCACCCAGCGGTCGGATCGTCACGTAGACAGTGCAGTGTTTTTGGGTGCAGTGCTGAGGGAACACCAATAGGGTAGTTGGCGCGCAACTATAGCGAGACGTTCATTACAAGGGCTGAGTTATTTTGCCGTGTTTTTGAATGTGTATGCGTGTTTTGTTTTGTTTCCAAGTTGTTTTTGAGCCGCTGTGTCTACCTTAGTGTTGATGCTTCTGACGATGTTAATGTTGAGCATGAACCCTGCACTTTGTATTGCTTTTTTGTTGTTACCGACCATTGTATATGTAACGACTGCTCCCCCCCATATGTAATGCCCTAAGCCAAGGGCCTTTAAGGGTAAATAAATGATGAAGATGATGACGAGGACGTCGTTTTTCAGGGTAAACGAAGAAAATCTTCGTTTAAAGCATTGATGACAACGTCGCCATGGACCAGTGAGTTAGCCTCAGGCTGCTAAATCTTCCCCTCGTGCATGGACTGTTGCCAGAGAAGACCAGGAAGTGAACGGCCATGACAGTAGCTACAATGACAGCCCCAATGTAATCATCATCATCATCATCATCATCATCATCATCATCAGCCTGGTTACGCCCACTGCAGGGCAAAGGCCTCTCCCATACTTCTACAACAATCCCGGTCATGTACAAATTGTGGCCATGTCGTCCCTGCCCCAATGTAGCCTACACCAATCATACCGCAACAGCCCAGGGAGCAACCGACGTTCCACGGTTCCGCATTTGAAAGCTGGATGGGGACGTATGAAAGGGTCGCTACATTTAAAAACTGAAACAGCGACGACCACCTGCGGCAAGTCTTCTTCGCACTGGAAGACGCCGCCAGGACGCGGTTCGAGAATCTAGAAGCCACCTTAATAACGTGGGACCTGTTCCTGAGCGGCTTCCTGCAGACATTCACAAGCTGAATAAGTAACCCGACTGCAGCCGCCCATTTAAACCACTACTTTATTCGCGGAGACACGACCTGTCTTTTCCGGTACGCTGACCCGCAAATGTCGGAGGAGGAAAACCGCTTCCTGATGAGGGCGTCAAGCAAGCACTTTTCGCTAGACTGTTGCTCAACCCGCTGAAGACCGCCCAGCTCAATTTTTTACATACTTCACGATGATTGAGAAAACTCTGAAAATGCGCACTGGGAAATATAACTGCCAAGTGCTCACGCCGCTGTGCGCACCGTACCTTGTGTAATCTGATCTGCGGGGCAAGCGCGTCGGTTTTTATGCATGAGCCACCGAATGTTCCAGAGTAATCGCCGGTGCGCGCTTGTCTTCCAGAAAGTACCACACAATTCGCGGCGCATACACTCAGATTACCCGAGGTTCCATGACAACAGACACCGGATAGAAGCATGGAAAACATTAAGCAAACTTCCGTTAGATTTGGGCGCGTCCCACACTGTGCGATAAAATTAGGGATTGAAAAGCAGTCAGCCGAGAAAGACACTCAAGCTTGTCAGTAAATATCCACTGTTTCCATAATAATAATAATATTTGGGGTTTTACGTGCCAAAACCACTTTCTGATTATGAGGCACGCCGTAGTGGAGGATTCCGGAAATTTTGACCACCTGAGGTTCTTTAACGTGCACCTAAATCAGAGCACACCGGTGTTTTCGCATTTCGCCCCCATCGAAATGCGGCCGCCGTGGCCGGGATTCGATCCCGCGACCTCGTGCTCAGCAGCCCAACACCATAGCCACTGAGCAACCACGGCGGGTACTGTTTCCATCAGGCGAACCTTCAACTATAGGTGGGTTAGTCGGTTAATATTTACGTTGTGGAAATTTTAATCCGCAACGAACAGGGGAAGAACAGAGGAAGGACCAAACAAAACTTCCTGTCCTGGCTTTCCTCTGTCTTCCACATTTTCATTGCGCTTTAAAAAGATCGCAATACTTCAACTTTGCATAACTAGCCAAAGGCTACCACCGGCCTTGCCCTATCATAAAAGCACTTCCTTCTGTTAAATTCCCTTAAATCACTAAATAAATTTTAGGCACAGACTTCAGTAATCTTCAGTTTTATATAGAAATCCCTGAGGGTAAATATAAAGCTACAAATGCTTGAAAAAACAGAGAGAGGAGGAACGACAGATAAAATGCACGATGTTTGTGCAAGAGAAGAGAAAAAATAACCTGATTTTCTTTAAAGAAAATTAATTCCTCAATAGAGCGGGTGAGTAAATACAAGGTTGAATGTTTCACGAGTCGCGTAATTTGATGGAGCCGAAAAAAGGTAGTCACCGCATGATTGTTTATTTTTTTTTTCATGATGGTCTAAAGAAATGCTGAACAGATGCATTTACCAAAAGGAATAAAGGCGGTATTTGAGAATACCTTGTACACTCTTAGTCAAGCCCTGCATAACATGTTCCGTATAAGCGGTGTGTTATCGGTTCAGCCCAGACCACCGCATATAAGCTTACTTTCAAGCGCTTGACAAAACGCAGCCGACCTGCTACCTAGGGCTGTATACGGCCAATAAACAAACGCAACATTTATATGCAGCCCTGCAAATTTGGCGCCCAATAAGCGTGCAAAAGCATTGAGAGAATGCTACGAAGCAAACGCTGCATGGAGCGATGAGGAGAGCGCTGTAAGGGAGAAAGAAAAGCTTAAGGCAAAAGGAGAGAACGAATATACTAATACCCCCTTTACATGGCGGCCTTAACCGCCGTTAGCGTAACTGCGGCTATCACAAAACGTGGTTAGCGCAGTTACACGGCTGGTGCAACGGTAGTTCAGCCGCTAACCGCGGTTGATTGCCGAGCGAACTTGGCAACCTCGGTTTAGTGTAACCGCCGTTTCGGAAACGTTCAAGACGGCGGACGGTACCTCTCCCGAGTGCAGCGTGCGCGCTTCGCATACATCTTGCCAAATGCGTATCATTTAGCCTGATCTGACAACGGAGGCGTTGATACGCATCTGGGAAGATAATCTGGCTGCTCTGCGCTCAAGTAGTCGAAACGCACGCCCCTACACCGAGATGAGGGCTAGGCTCGATGTCACTGTCCCCACCGGCGAAGGACCATATTCGTGCGTGGCATTAACCATGAAAAGGATAGCTCGTGTAACTGTGGCGCACTACGGTTGGTGTTCACTAAGGTTGAACGAGTTAATGACTGTTAAGTTTAAGCGCGGTTAAGCTGCCCGTGTAACTAGGGTATAAGAAAGGAGTTCTCGCCTCTGTCCGTTGCTTTGATGGCGAAGGAGAAGATAAAACTGCGCCAGCCGGGAAGGAGCAAGAACATGGCATAAGCCGGTCAATAAGACGATTGTTGTCAGCGGCACATTTCGTCATATCCTTGTATCGGCGATGTTATGCAACTATGTTCACGTTGTGAAGTCATCTGCCCGCATCGATGAAAGCTCTCAGTGATGTTCGATTTTAGCGATGTTGCCCTAAGTTGCAAGAAGCCAGTGCAACTTCGGCAGCTCGTCGCACTACGACGGCCACGGTAGATCGACCCCCATGTGCGCTGGATCGTCGGGCCCTAGGAGTACGTGCTGTACAGCTGCGAGCTAGTGTCCATTTGGTAGGCTGATTTTTGCTTCCGATGCTAATAAATGTTTCATTCCTGCCACTGCATTATTATGTGCCAGTAGATAACGAATCTCGGTCATTTAGGCATCCGAACGTGCAGTACCAATGCGGACACGCGCGTTGCAATTTTGGCGTGTGAACTAGCTATAACGACAGGCGTAGTCCCGTTTCGGTTTGCTCAAATCGCATTATATCTGGCGATATTTTTTTTCTTCCGTAGTAAAGTGCCCTTTCATTGAAATTTCGTAATGGCTTTCGTCTTACCAAGCTGCTAGTAACAACGTGTAGCGTTCTAGCAATGAAATCTTCCTGTTATTTATCTCCTTCGTGTACTTCGCGAAATGAATTCATTGCATTTTGTTGTTTGTCAAACGACGGCTTTATTTTGACAATCTTCTGGTGTGTTACGCACTTTCCTCTGTGTAATTTGTAGATTTGCGTGTGTTTCTGGCTTTCCTCTGCAATGCGTCGAGTTCACTGGAATTCAAAGCTCAATTTAGTTAGAAGCTTGCTGAACGCGAAAACAATCATTTAACTCCGCGGACGCAGCCACACCGAAATGTCGGTTTGCGCTAGAAGCAGAATTCGCCGCAATATATCTTGGAGACAGCAGCAGTACAGTCGTTACCTGTAGGAAGGGCGAAGTTCTATGCCACTGGCAAAATTTAAACGGTGCGATATCTCATGTCGAGCTAGCAGTTTCAAATTTTATTGCACGCTGAAAAGTACTTCCGTCGTTGTGAGATGTTGTCAGAAAGCAGAGCTGCATTGCTAAAGAACTATGATCGAGCCAAAAAAAAAAAAAAAGATAGCAAGTTGGGCATTTTGCTTCCCTGCATTAGTCATTGCTATGTAGTGTCGACTTTCGGTTATGAGGTACCCACTAGCCCTGTAACAGGCCTTGATAAGGCCTTTGTTATACGCTTTTGTTTCCCTAATTATAAAATTTCCGCAATTTCCTTTTATTCTCACCTAACGCAAATTTAATCTCTATACAGGATTAGAGCAGCAGAGGTGGACACTAATAAAAACGCTATTAAAGAATGCAGAACCCCCGGCTCTCCTTTGCAACTGTACAGGGGACCACAGCACTGGCAATGAAAGTCAGGCCCAGAATGGCCGTTCATTGTAGTACACAAAGATCATATGCTTAGAATGAAGCGCACGAAAAAAAATCTGATATTTTGCCAGCACGAAAGTGGGGTGGGGCACAGAAAGAAACAAGTGTTCACAATATTGCTCGCATGCGGATGACATTGAAACATTTGTACGCGCTGCACTATCACTACAGGGAGACAACCATTCAAGGGTCCTCTCACTAATTTCTGCTAAATTAACAAGAGTGGATAGTCATTGAGTTAGTTGAGGCGAGTGTAAATGAACGCAAGTGGAGCTAAATGTCTGTAAGGGTAAGGGACATAAATGAGTGCCCATGAGTGCCAATAATTTGACGTAGAAGGCGTCATCGAAGGCGACCAACGCGTATACTGCTCGACCGTGAGATTTGCGTCGCAAGAGGGAGCGCTCGACTGCACGGAGGAAACACGAAAGTGTTGCTGACAAACTTCAGCCAGGAGTTCAAGCACATCAACAAGGCCACGATGATCGCATACATCCAGGCAATTCGGGAAACCACCGATCCGTTTGTCCTCTCGGATTCTGTCGCATCTACCCCGATGACGGTAGTTCCCGAGCCAGACTTCGACGTAAATCCAAGTCTCCCCATGATTAAGCGGCAATAGCTCAGAAGTCTGCTTCGACGATACAAAGACTGCTTTTCGACCGCATCGAGGATTCGACAAACACCAGACGCAAAGCATCGCATAACAATCGAAGAGTGCGCACGACCACTCCGGCAGATCTCTTACCGAGTTTCGATGCGAGAACGCGAAGCTATAAGACAACAAGTCGACGAAATGCTGCGCGACGACATCATCAAGCCGTTGAAAAGCCCGTGGGCGTCTCCAGTTGTTTTAGTGAATAAAAAGGCCCTTACGTTTCTGCGTCGATTGTCGTCGACTGAACAAGATCACTAAGAAGGATGTATACCCCCTACCACGGGTAGACGACGCATTGGATCGGCTCTGAAATGCTTAATACCTTTGATCGATGGACCACAAGTCTGGCTACTGGCGAATAGAAGTCGACGAAAGGGATCGCGAAAAAACCGGCTTCATCATGCCAGACGGCCTCTATGAGCTGAAGGTTATGCCATTTGGACTGTGCTCGGCGCCTGCAACGTTCCAGCGTGTGATGGACGCGGTTTTAGCAGGATTGAAGTGGCAGACATGTCTTGTTTACTTGGATGACGTCGTCGTCTTCGCCGGAAATTTGGACGAGCACCTTAAGCGGCTTGCGACAGTATTAGAGGACATCAAGTCATCAGGGCTCACTCTGAGGCCGGAGACGTGTCGCTTCGCTTACGATGAGCTTATATTCCTAGGCCACGCCATGAGCAAATCTGGGGTACGCTCCGATACGCAGAAGACAGCTGCCATCGCAAAGTTCCCGCAGCCAATCGACAAGAAGGCAATGCGCGGATTCCTTGGCATGTGTGCCTCCTATAGGCGCTTTGTCAAGGACTTTTCACGCATCGCGGAGCCGCTAACTCATCTAACGAAATGTGATGTCGATTTCAAGTGGGAAATGCCGCAGGCCGATGCATTTCAAGAACTCAAACGACGCATGCAGTCGCCACCGGTACTTGCACACTTTGACGAGGACGCCGACACTGAAATCCACACTGACGCCAGTAGCCTAGGCCAGGTGCCGTCCTAGTCCAGAGGAAAGACGGACTCGAACGCGTTATATCTTATGCTAGCCGGTCGCTGTCGAAAGCGTACTGAAAAGGAATACCTCGCCATCATTTGGGCTACAGCAAAATTCCCCCCTTCCCTATACGGCAGGCCATTCAAAGTCGTCAGCGACGATCACGCGTTGTGTTGGCTAGCTAACTTAAAGGGCCCTTCAGGACGGCTGGCGCCGTGGAGCCTCCGACTGCAATAATATGGTGTCACCGTAATATACAAGTCTGGAAGAACACACTCTGACGCCGACTGCTTATCACGCGTCCCCATCGATCCCCCACCGCAAGACGACGAGGACGACGACGCCTTCCTTGGAATAATAAGTGCGGAAGAGTTCACTAAACAGCAGCGCGCAGACCCGGAGCTAAAAGGCCTCGTCGAGTATTTGGAAGGAACACCGACGTTGTCCTTAGGTTATTTAGGCGTGGGATTTCTTTGTTCACGCTACAAAACAACCTGCTTCTGAAGAAGAATTTCTCACCAGTCCGCGCCAGCTACGTTCATGTTGTACCGTCAGCGCTGCGTCCGGAAGTACTGCACGCCCTACACCACGATCCAACCGTGGGGCACCTCGGTTTCTCCCGGACGCTGTCGAGGATACAGGAAAGGTATTACTGGCCGCGTCTGACCGCCGACGTCGCCCGTTACGTCAAGACATGCCGAGACTGTCAACGACGCAAGACACCACCGACAATGCCAGCAGGGTTAATACAGCGGATTGAACCTCGTCGTCGCCCATTCCAGCAGATTGGGACGGATTTGTTGGGACCGTTTCCGACGTCAACATGCGGGAATAAGTGGATCATCGTGGCGACGGACTATCTCACCCGCTTCGCTGAAACTAAAGCTCTACCAAAAGGCAGCGCAGCCGAAGTGGCAAAGTTTTTCGTCTAGAACATCCTGCTGTGACATGGTGCCCCAGAAGCCCTCATCACCGACTGAGGAACGGCTTTTACAGAAGAGCTCACCCAAGCCATTCTGCAATACAGCCAGACAAGCCGCAGGAGGACAACTGCCTACCATCCGCAAACGAATGGTCTCACGGAGCGCCTGAACAAGACGCTCGCCGACATGCTAGCGATGTACGTCGACGTTGAGCACAAGACGTAGGACGCGGTCCTGCCGTATACGTAACCTTCGCTTACAACACGGCTATGCATGAAACAACACAGATCCCACCGTTCAAGCCTCTCCGACTGCACGGTGGCTTTTTTTTCTTCTTTATTACATGGGTGCCGACTGTTCAACAAAATATGAAAAACAAAGCGCTACAGAAATTAAGGCTACAGAAAACACATCGAAAAGTCACGAAAACCCGTGCAAGCGTCCTATAACAGTATGCAGTTCGGCGTTGTTCCTTGTGCAGCATACACACTACGAACGTGGCCAACAGATTCCTGAAACAACGACCGAGTTATTCGTGGTGGTTCAGCGTACCTATCGCACATTCTACTGCGCCAAAGGCTTTGTAGGCCAAGTACCATGAACCTCTCATATGGTGCGTCAGAGTGATCTTTAACAGGTAGGAAAGGCATTGTGTGTGGTGTACATAAACTGTTCCTTAGTGTTCTTTGCAAAATGTCCCAGAAGAACATGGCATCCCTAAAATCTACAAAACAGTGATCAATCACTTCAGCGTGTGGACACAAGCGGCAATTAGTCAGCCACGGCACGAAATCGCCCCCTTTTTTTCTAGCCAGGTTTTACATGATGAGCTGGCGAATGTAACTTAAAGAAAGAAGTTTTCAGCCCCGGAACAATGATCATCCGACGAACACGCTTAAGTACGTCTAGGTAATGAGATTTTAAATAAGGTGCATGGGAATGGGGAACAAGAAGCAATGCGCCTATGAGTGCCCTGGAAGTTTTGTTGCTGGCGGCAGTGCAAATACATGATTCATACTAAAGCGAGCCTTAAGAAAGTGAAATCCTTCGACAACCTCCATGAGGAAGTCCTCCCTGTTACGTGCTTTCCTTGCGCGTACACTCAAAGAAACCTTCAAGCTTGACTCTCTATATTGACATCACACCATACAAGCTGCCCTTCCTTATGAGTGCACAGCCCCAACACGTTGCATTGCCGCGTTTTTCTGACAAATAGCATACGCCCTGCAGAGACACCAGTTACTTGACTGACAAATAATTCATACTCTGAAAGAAATGAAGCTACAGTAGCCACTCTGTAGTCATCGGTTTCAATTCGTGTTTCCTGAATTGCAATAATATCTAACGCTCGGCTGCCCCACAGCTCTAACGACTGACCCGGCCGCCGCTTATCACGCAAGCCACGGGCGCCGCGGTGGCGCCACGGTCATGGCTGAGTAAACTTGTGCTTAGTGCGTGCGTCATTACACAGGTCACGCCACTGCCTCCGTCACTGCCTCCCTCGTATCACTTGTTCTTCGGATTTCATTGGTGCTCTGTCCACTGCGACGCACTCCGAAGCGTCTGCCTGAGCGGCATCTATGAAACGTGGACGGCCACGGAAGCGGGTCAGAGAAGGTGAAGCAAGAGAACACAAAAAAGGGAAATCATGGAAGTTTACAATCTGCACAACGACATACGGATTAAGCGAACACATTTCCCCAAAGAGACCACAATGCATTCGCATTCTTACGCGTAAGTGGTCTCAAGTATCTCTTCCGAACCTTTATGTTGTTGTCATCGATTCCATACCGAAAGAGTCTTTTGGAATCACATCAAGTGGTAGACTTGAATTTACGCGAGCGGTGGTGATCACTTGAACATACAGTTAATGTATTGAGTCTTCTCTGCGTTCTTTAACCTATCTCAATAAGCAGTCAGTTATTTAACAGTGTTTGGTTATTCGCCTACGCTACAACATGACGCCTTTAAGAAATTCGTTGTTATTGCCATAATTCGTACTTTTCAACTTGGTTTGCAATTTCATGTAACCTTCAGCAATATAACGGGAATGAAGCAATCCAGGAGAACATCATTTTTTTCTTGCCTGTAGGAGTAAGTTTACTTCCAGCCCTCATCGTATATTGGCCTCCGACAGGAAGTGGATCTTTTAAACTGGTGTCATTACCTAACTACCACTATAAGCGTTTTCACACGGTGTCTAGTAAGCATATATGTCCACGCGGACCAAATGATTCGTACTTGCAGGCTGTTGTCAGAAAAAAACAGACTTATGCAGATACAACACACGGATTCAAATCTATACGACGCGACTTAACTACATCTTTAAACTAAAAAAAAAACTAGCACGCGCGCATCTGCTCTCGCGCAAATATGTTATGTAATTTCACACCGCAACGAACATCTCAAGAAAGCTAGTACTCATTGGCAACTTCCAATTGTGCGCTGAATTGTGGGCTATTGGTGAGAACATCCGGCTGCCGTGCTAGTTCGCCATCAGGCACATGATTCCATTTTTTTTATCGCGATATCAATAATATCGAAGATCCTGACGCATTCATTTCGTCGGCGTCGCTGCGATGTCCTGTATAAAGTCCATAGATGATAACACCATCGCCGCGTGCCCTAACCTTTATGTGCTAGTGAAAGCGAACGAGGGGAGCCAACGATTGCGGCTCAATCTCGCTCGCGTGAAAGGGACGAAAACAGAGAGGAAGGGCGCTGTCTTCCGTCGCACGCGAGCCACCCAAAGTTTCGAGGCACCGGGGCAGGGGCGGAAGGGAGGGGGGCGGTGTTCTACTCTGGCTGCAATTGCGTATCTGGCAGTACTTCAGGCCCGTGTTTTTGACAGTGAATGTCAGCGGTCATCCAGTGTGATGTGTTTATGTTTGCTGGGCGTGCTGACACCGCGCTTGTTAATTTAATTTGCAGCCGAATGTTTACACGTTGATACTGCCAATAAACGTATTATACTTACTTCGCATGGCTGTCTTCTAATTTGCTATCAGAATCGATGCTTCGTCTTTCGGCCGAAAGTGTGACTTTATTTATGATAGCTATTGAGCCAGATAGGACCCACGGTCAGGAACGTTTCTGAGGGTTGGCATAGAAAGCTTTGCTTTAACCCTTTAGGGAAGAGACAAGTAAATATCCAGAAAAGTATTATTTTATATGTAAATGTACAAAACACTTCAAAAATAAGCATAATCAACAAAAAGGGAAAAAAAAGAATCATATTTTGCGGAAGCTTTCCCAGCGATAGGAGGAAAACTCGGTAAATAAGCTTGAAGGGGGCTTCACCGCAAGCCACTTAGCTTCATTTTACAATTTATATTGCCAGCTCACATCATGTGTGAACCTTCGGTGCACGTTCATTTGCTCTATATCACATGTGTGACACCATTGCAGCTGGATTACTTGCATCCTCTGACCTTGCTTTGAAAATACAGCGACTCACCTATACCTAACTTCTCTTTCCTCGTCCAGTTTTTCGCCCCTGAACCAACGAATGGCGCTTGCTGTCTGTTGTGCAGTGTTTCCCGAAGACATTAAGCAAGAAACTTCGTACTCAGTACTGAAACTCCGCCATAAAATGATTTTTTTTTCTGGTATGTTGCCTATAGCAACACTCGTTAGTAAAGGCTTAAAAAGTTAAGTTTTAATAAAAGCGATGGAACACAACAATATGAGTTGGACCCGCAGATGACGACTATCTAGGTTATTGTGGGTGCACAAAGTACCCCCTACACGAGTTTATAAGCGAGATATAGTAAAAAATACAATACGCACTGGTTTACTTGAGCACACTAAATCTATGCCCTGGTGATTTTGGAGTGATTGAAGCCGTACGATATTCAGGATACCATAAGAGAACTAAGAGAGAAAAAATTCAAAAGCATACCTTTATTAAAGCACTGAAGCAGAAGACATCACCCGCATCGTTATGCGATTTTGCTTCTATGGTTTAAGAAAGGAAACTGAAGGAGCTAAGCTTTTCATTATATTGACTCTGCATAACTACAACTAACACTGAATTGTCCGAGCGAAAAAACTATGGTTACCGCACTCAAAGGCATTCAAATAATGGCCCTATGTGTGCACTCTGATAATAAAAGAAGGTTAAAAGATAATGAAGCGGGTGCGCGGTGCAAATTAATATTTACTATTAAGTGATATGCAATTGCCCTAGCAATACATTAAAGGTTCATACGTTACGCTGAGCAAATGGGAAGGCCGATCTTCTAACAGTTATCCATGGACATGGGCAGACGAGGCGCAAAAACGGAGATTCAGGAAGAAGTAAACAAGAAACTTAGATGTGAAGGCAGGATCCAAGTAAGATTCGTTGTCGAGCAACAAATGTTGCCTGACAGATAACGATGGAAGCTTCTTGAAGGGCAGGCAACAAAAAACGGAATGCCGCTACCTTCGTAGCCGATATGCTTAAACTCAGAGTCGGATATCTGAAAGCGGGGACATACTGTGGAGCCGTCCGCCAAAATAGGGCATGCGCCGGAGTGCGACGAGAATGGCGGGTACCGTCATCCGTGCGCTATAAACAATCTTGGTAAGCATTTTTCTATAACCGCGCTTATCTGTTATAATGATCCTAAGGACCCACACCTTATGACAATCGGCTTTACACGCTAGCCTTTTGCAGGTAGCCGGTTATGCAGCATAGTTGCTGGTTAGCCAATTGGTTTCAGCGGCTGCAAAGACTTGCCAGACACGAGTAGACCAAGATGTGCGTGTAAGCCGACCAATTATGCACGACATTGGCGATGACATTGATAACGAAGACAGTGAGGCAATGACGGCGATACAATACCGGCTCATTGGTAGTGCTCCGACGAAGAAATGTTGCGGTGTTGTTTCGCGTAAGCTATAACAAAATTATCACGAAATATTTGTCTTTGGGTGTTAAATAATACCGAAGCGATTTCAACAGGCTATCACGAAATCAGGCGATACTAAGTGTGCGTCGTCGACAAAGTACTGTGACAAGGAATGAGGGCATACATATTGCTTGTCAGGCGAAAAAGGCCGATAAACAGTTCAGGCACAGGGAAACACGGCTTATATATTTGAATATATTCAGGTTTTCGCAGATCTCCATACTGAGTGTCAACAATAGGTAAACAATAAGCAAATATTCAAATGAGCCACAATAAGCGTGTTCAAAGATTTTAAAAACTAAGAAAATCGAGAAAACCACAAAATATTATGTGTTATTCTATGAAGAAACATGTGTGTTTAAGACGTACGTATAAGCCGACATTATATAGCACGCTTTAAGCCATGATTTATTTTTCACGACGTAGAACGTTGATGTGCTCTCAGGGGCACTACTTCATCTGTCAACATTCATAGCGGTATAAGCCGGAGCATCCAGTAGCATACAACAGAATGGCATGAGCCAAATGTAATAAATTACATAGGAGGTTGAACCTAAGGTGGCATTTCATGAAGAGGTCAGCGTGCCTTGAGGGTACACCGATGAGCCGATATTATGCTCTCAAACTTTATGGGTGATTTCTTTTAGTTAATTATTATTAGGCAGAACAGAGTGGCACTCTCTCGGACTATTTAGTCGGTGGGAACAAAACCAGGCTCACCGGCAGAGAATGAATCTCTGGCATCGATCCCAGTAATGCTTGACATTGAACCAGCTAATGAATTTTTCGATCAAGGAATTTTTTATAAGCACAGCAGAATTGTGCTAACTTTCAGGATCACAGTCTAATTGCTCTATCTTGAGAAGAGTTGCAGTAATTATGTTGTTATGCCAGTTAATGAAGCATATCTCCCACTAAGCCCATCATTGCCCACTTGATTCCTCTGTCTGGGTTACACTCACAATAGTACTACTTGCGTCCTCAGAAAGAAAGCGTGCCTCTCTTAAGTATGCACCAGGCGTAAGTGAAGCCATAGCACGTGTCCTACGACCGTACGACGTGCAGACTGCACGTGCACCAAGCTAAAATTTTCTTCATGAAATTGTGAATGCGAAGGACAAACTAAATAGCAAAAGGCTCGCGGGTGTAGCGCCTGGCATTTCATGCGCCAAATTTCCGTATACCAAGGTGAAAGCGGGAACATCTAGAGGTCCCTGAAGCCGCACCAAAACACCGTCAAAAATGAAGATGTGTCATCGAGCGCGCTTTCTGAACATTGCCTCTTGTCAGGGCGTGCTATTACCTGCGATCGGGCAAGGGTGATAGCCAATAAAATGAAACGAAGCATGCCTCATTATAAAACTCGCTTTATATCCAAGCCATGACAAACGGCAAGAACTTGCCCCATGTGAACACAAGGTGTCTCTGGCAAGTCATAAAAATTTAATTTATAAAGGTAAGGGGGAGAAAGATAGAATTCAGTCCCATAGACGGTTAACCATCACATCGGTAATATACAGGCTAGCAATGCAGGGAATCAAATTAAAGCTGCAAGCATGGGCAGAGAATAATGGCATTTTGGGTGAACTTCAGAATGGCTTCAGAAAAGGTAGGCGTTTGGATGACAACTTATTTTTTCTTACTCAGTGTATTGAAATATCAAGAGTAGAAAGCACACCGTTATATGTAGCCTTTTTAGACAATACAGGAGCGTATGACAACGTAGACCACAATATTTTGTGCGGTATTCTGGAAGGGGTAGGTTTAGGTGACTATTGTCGACAGCTTTTGAGAGAGGTTTACCTAGAAAATACCGTTTGCGTTGAATGGGAGGGGAAGAGGCAGGGGTGCCCTTTATCCCCACTGCTGTTAATGATGTACATGCTGAGGAGGGTGAGGGCGCTGGAAGGAAGTAATATCGGGCTTAATCTCTCATACGGGTACAGTAGCAGAGCAGCAGCTTCCAGGTTTATTTTATGCGGGCGACATAGTGTTGCTACCTAACAAACAATGGGAACTGCTACGTCTGGCTAATATATGTGGACAGGAAGGCAACAATTTAGGTGTGAAATTTAGTGTTAGAAAATCAGGTGCTATGACATTCGATGAAAGCAGTGAACAAACAGTGACAATAGAGAGCCAGGAAATACCGCGGGTAAAAGAATATATATGTACCTTGATATGCGGATAAATGAACGCAATAGATATATGGAAACACAGCAAAAAACAATAAGAGTAAAGGCGAAGAGAAATGCAGCCGTAATGAAGGACTGAGCGCTATGGGGATACAGTAGATACGAGGTGCTCCGAGGTATGTCGAAAGGTGCAATGGTTCCAGGACTTACTTTTGGAAATGCCGGTGTTTGCTTTTAATCAGGGGTACAACCAGGACTCGATGGGAACCAAAGGCCAGTGGGACGCCTCGCATTGGGCGCTCTCGGGAAGAGTACAAATGAGCTGTGCAGGGTGATACGGGCTGGACTAGTTTTGAAGTGAGGGAAGCTCGCAGTAAAACTGAGTATGAAGAACGACTGAGGAATATGGAAGAAAGTAAATGGGCTGGGAGAGTGTTGAAGTATCTGCACAGGAAAAACATTGACTCGTAGTGGACGAAAAGAACTAGGAAACTTACCAGCAACTATGTGGCCTATATGGTGAGGAACACAGTGACAAAGAACGTCAAGCGGAAAGTCAGAGACGCCGAAATAATCTCATGGGTGGCTGCAATGGAAAATAAACCTGCCATGAGTGACTACTTAAAAGAAAAAAAATGAAATCAGGAAAGAAACAATAAATGATAGCTCAAAGGTAAGCTCATTACTTTTCCAAGCCAGATCGGGATGCCTTAGAACACGCACCTATAAAGCGAGATATAAGACGGAAGAAGAAGCATGTGCTTGCTGCGGTAAAGCTAGAAAAACGATGGAGCATTTTTTATTAGAATGTGAATATATCTGCTGAGTGGTTGATTTAGGAATCTCTGGCATCATTGAAGATCTTGGGTTCAGCGAGAGCAGGGGAAAAGCAAACATGTCCGGAATAGAGATTAGTAAGATGCGATGGGAACATTCATGGAAGAACAGTAGGGAAACGACAAAAAACGGAGACGTACAAAAGCAAAGTTCCCTATAGGGGGTTAGGAAATTTGATTTTAGGAGTTCATCACAATTTTTTATCCTAGATAGGATATTAGGCCGTATAATAACTAGAGCTTGGTGGCGCAACCCCCGGCCCCGTTAAAAAGGGGACGATCATAACATCCATCCATCCATCCACAGACCTGAGCGAGTGTTGTATGGCTTTTAGCCTAGTTTGCGAACAAGACTCCTCTGTGGAAGCCTAAACGCAAACCTTACGAACTCTTTTTTTGTCGGCGTTTTATTTTATTTCACCATGTTCCTTCCTGAACCGACCGGATTCCGTCACTCCCTGAATTTGCCCTTCGAACTTTGCCGCATATGAGCAAAATTATGGGTGTCATTCTCTGCAACGTTAAGCTTGGTGTCACCTTTTAATCTCCCAGGATGCTGTAGAAACATCCGTATTCATCTTTTTGAATAAAGCTTTCGAGTGCAGCAATTGATAACGTTGTACAAATATAGCCTACATTCTTAAGCTTTCGATACACATCATCCGTAATGTAGCCGCCATTTCCATTCGATATGAATTTCGGGCTTCTTGTCATTCGCTCATGATATCGCTAAGCTTTACCAACACAGTTGGTAAAGCATACGTATAAGGAGCGGTACTTTAAGTAATTTACTTGAAATGGCTTATCTCACGCACGCTGGTTTATGTCAGCACATCACCTATAGCATGATTCGATTAGGTAAGCTATGTGCTTAGCTTTTCTAAACGCCGCACTGCCTCAGGCGAAGGCCGTGTCACGTACCAAGCCTTACGAAACATCGATGAGGCCTGTTATCAGCTTATCTTGGACGAATATAATGGAGTGTGGCGAACGAGCCTGATCCCCAACGAATTAAAATTATCTGTGGTGATACCTGTTTGAAATCCTGGGCGTCCCGCAAAACACCTTCCGTCATACCGGTCAATATCACTAGCATCTGTTGTTATCATGCTAATGAGACGAATTATAGTTTCGTCTAGATAGCAGATTACAGGAACTGGATTTCTTTCCTTATGTCATGAGCAGCTTTCGTCGCCATAGCTCTGCTCTCGACAGCATTGCAGACCTTGTATAATCGCTTCAATATGCTCGAGAAACCAAGCACTCTGTATATATACTGTTCATAGACATACAGCAAGCATTTGATTCGATAGCACACAGGGCGATTGTTCCCGCATTCCTGCCTGCGGGCATTTCGAATTGTTTGCTTCGTTTTGTGGGCCATTTTCTGTTGCATTGCAAAATGAAAGTGCTCGTTGGAGGAGCACTAAGTGAATCTCGCACTGTCAAGTGTCATGTCCCTCACGGCAGAGTATTATCGTCGGTTCTCTTCAACAGCGTACTTGCTTGATTTCCAAGCCGAGTGCGTGAAGAATGTAACTTTCCAGTAGGCATATGAATCTGTGCTGATAACATTGCACTGTGGATAAGCGGTGCTTCGCTCTACGGTCCAGGTCTTCGTAGGATCTTGAAGAGAGCTCTGAATGTCACATCAGAGTACATGGTTGAAGTTAGCCTGCAAATTTGATCCGCTAAGTCAGCCGCGATCGCGCATAATCCTAGACAACGCACTCGTCAAACCATGAGCCGGTTATACCTCGGAGATACACCAATAGACTGACTACAGCAACACCGCTACCTGGGCGTAATTATCGATGATCGCCCATCATGACACCCTGCCGTCACCTCTGTACGGCGCCAATCGCAGTCCCTACTCAGATATGTGGCCGCCTTGACTGCTAGGGGCGATGGGTGTGACAAGGCGACAGCACTACAGGTATATTAATCATTTGTACTTTCTGGCGTGGTGTATCTTTTGCCAATATTGAACGTGCGGCCTAGTTTGATGTCTCAATTGGAACGGGACCGTCGGGCTGCCCTCCGAGTCATTGTTGGCTTACCTCGTGAAGCGCAGTCTCACTCACTGAAGTTACTCACTGATGCACACTAGCTTCCCCTGAGGCGGCAAACAGACCAGAGAGAGTTAAAACGCGTAGGGCGTCTGCACCGAGCATCAGATGGACAAGCACTTATTAAATGGCTGATTCAGCGACCGTCCTCCCGCACGGGAAAAATAACGGCATTGTTCGTTGCCATTGCTGGCAGTTAAGAAGATACTACCTCACTGACGACTCCGAAAGAACACAACAAATGCACCCTCCCTATTTCTCTTTCGATTCCCGAGATACACAAAAAATCTGACCAGCCTGTTTCGGCCCTGTTCCAGTTAGTCCATCTGCACTTACTTGAACAATATGGAGATCATCTTAAGGTATTTAGGGACGCATGGGTTAGCAGCGACGCGCGAGGCGCTGCACCAGCTTTTTTTCAGCCTTTCGACTTACGTAAGAAGAGTTTTTCCAATAGCTCATCCATCCTCATCAACAGCTGCGAAGCTGGTAGCAATTGATGTTGCTCTGAAGTAAGTACATTAAGGAATAAGCACATTGAAGGTCGTTATCCTTACAGACTCCCATGCTGTCCTTAGCAGGCTCTTGAGAAAGGATGCCAAAAGGTAATTCTACTGAGTATAATAGAGTACGTCGACAAAAGTACTGCTCTTGGGGTGTCCCTCATCGCCCAGTGGTTAGCTTCGCACGAGGGTATTGCTGGAAATATAGAAGCTGATCACCTCGCTTCAACTTCTGCTCACAACGGGAGTGACTGCCCAGTCTTGTATGATTGACAACGCTCGTGTGATATTCCGCCGATACCTCCTAACGCAGCACCGTTACCCCCGTGTTACATGCGGCTCGTTCCCTCCCCGTGTTCGTGTCCGTGGCTTGCCTCGTAGTGCTAGAGCACTGTTAGTGAAATTAAGAGTTGGCTTTGTGTTGGTTTGTGAACACTTGTATCGTCGAGGGCGTGTGGAAAGTCCGTCGTGTAAGTTCTGTGGCTGCTGTCAGACACTTGAACACCTTATATTGGAGTGTCCTGCATTTGACACACCGCCTGCACTCTAATTAAGGAATATGAACTGATTGGAATCAAGTGTACGACCTTTGACGATTGCCTGTTTCCCAGAAGGAGTGTTGCTCAACGCGACATTTTTTCCGAGTTCCTACTCTCTTTTGTCCGTGTCTCTGCCATTTGTTCATTTGCTATTTTCTTTCCTACTTGTTTGTTTACTATCGTCTTGTCCTCTTCTCTTTTCATTCCCTGCTCCCGAAAGTGTAGGCAGGCGTTGTGCCTCTCTCGGTGGCAGTTGTCAGCTTGGTCTCTGCCTGTTTCCTTATGGTGCTTGTATGTTTCCATATAATAATAATAATAATAATAATAATAATAATAATAATAATAATAATAATAATAATAATAATAATAATAATAATAATAATAATAATAATAATAATAATAATAATAATAATAATAATAATAGCCTGGTCCACATTCCCTGAATGTTGTAATCTCGTATACGATTAACATGTCCACGAGAACTGGCAAAGATTGCGGATAAACACGCATTAACCATTTCAGGTAGTTCAGGCAGGAGTTTACTGCGTCTTCCATTTGAAACAACATGGTTTAAACAGCACTGTAACGACCCCTAGTACGCTATATGCACGTACTTAAAACTGCCGCTAGTGGAGCGGCAGCGGAGCGTTTTGACTGTCATATATATATATATATATATATATATATATATATATACTGCGATAATAACGGGAAGTCGTGCTTAAAACTGATAGGAAATGACGCAGCAAAGCGGAAGCTTTCGTTGCAGCGAACTGCAGTCGCAAACCAAAGTTAAACAACGAGTGCGGAGGTCTTTGTCAATATCTGCAATACGGGCATTGTCTTTTGTGACATCCTCCCAGGTTATAGGATAAATGGCACTTCAAAAAAATGCCTGCGACACATTTGAACGCGATAAAACCTTACACAGATTGTGTGTGATGGACTGCGATAATTCAAACACTGCTCCCTTGACGCGCTTGCACAACATTGCCAATCGTCTTACACGAGGAGGGGGATGAATACGCCGCCATCCCATTGGTGCGGCAGTAACAGCGTTCTAAAACAGTAGGAGAAAGACTGCGCAATTGCAAAAGGTCGCTGCTCTTGTACGATGCGAAAGCAGGGAGAGCAAGAGCAGCAGGTGAAAATATATATCTTAGCAATATCTTAGCAAGTGGTAGAGGTTACTGTGTTTCGACCACGCTGGAACTTCGGAGTCGTACTCTACGTTGCGAGGAAATTTATTAGCAGCGGACACAGGCCAATGGGCTGCAACCACGAACTCATGCCGGCGGTGATGCTGCTGAGGCGCAGGCTACTCTTCTTCATTATATTGTAATCGTGTCGCCAACTCAAATATAACGCGAACCGTGCTCCAAGGCCAAATGTTTCCGATAGAAAACGCGCTGTAATCGTGCAAATGTGGCATGTTCGCTAGTTCCACGAAATAAGGGCTCAGTCGCACATTTCATTTATTAAAGATAGCGAGGAAACAATACATGGGCTACGTATATTCGTGTATAGAAAGGAGTATTCTCTAACTGGCTGAAAAGCCAGTAATATAAATATATACTTTCCTACGCATCACCCTCACCAAGTCTCCCATTTCCACAGAATCTGAACTGGGTGCCACACTTTGCTAACCGAGCAAACAGGAATACATTACGTGCAACGGCGCATAGCAATTTTGAGCACTTGCATAAATAAATTACGGCAAAAGGGGTAGTTATGGGCTCTTCCAGGAGGAAAGGAGAGAATGTTATTATAGAGAAGAACGGAGAGGATATTACAGGACATATGCGCTAATCTGCAAACCTGCCAAGTTAAGATGATTGAGGTGTAGCTACAGAAGCAGGAGGAAAAGATGGAATGAAAGGTAGGGAGCGCAAACAGAGGATGTCCGGTTTTCTACCCCATACGCTGCAGGACGCTGATTAGGATTACGAGGTAACCCATGTACATGATTGCATCCCTTCGGACTTTGTACTTCAAGCCAACTTAAGTATTTTAAACTGTGTAGCCTGTCAAAGTTTGTTTCGTCAGAAATGTAACTTTTTACGTTTAATTGGTTACTGAAAAACGTGCTTGAATTACGGTGAGTGTTACCGAGTAAAAGAGTATGATTGTCATACTACAAAACAACCAGAAAACCTAATTGAAAACAAGTAAATAATGACACGCAATTTGTTGCATAAAACGTTGTTATCGTATCGTTAAGAAGATCAAGAGAGTAGGTCGGAGCCACACTGGAAGAAATATCAAGCAATTTGTTGGACATATCTTACTGTGGACGTAGGCGTAGGTCCCATGTAAGTTTAGACATACTTTCTTGCAGGCTAGTTGGTTCATCCTGAATTCTGTAGGGCACTCTGACGTATCCAGCTGATCTTAAGGATACAGTGAATAAATAAAGAAAAATGTCTTCCACAAAGCCACATGCTGCACAGCCTTACACTACATTCAAAGGGGCTAGAATACGTACAGAACTTTACATCATACATAAAAAGCTTGACATCGTCATGTAGTGTACTGTACCGATACGTTTTTTCATGTTATTAGAAGGCGGATGAGCGGGCGTATTTTTTTTTCCGTGTCATCAAGTCGAAGTGACATGCGGTTGGCATTGTTCAAGATCAATGATGAATGGAGCATTTTTATGGATGGCGTGCATTCTCCAGGTGGCGTAATTGTATCCTTCCTTTTTATTGACTTATTGGTAATTAAAAAAAGAAACAAGAAAATTGGTTGCCTGCGCCCCTTGCTCTTGTGCCTTTCCGCTTCTTCCGCACCTTACGGTGTACATTTCCCGCAGTGCACTGCAGAATTCAATATGTTTAGACACCTCGTAACGAGAAATAAGGCATATAGCGACATTTATCAACTAGCCAATGGCAAGCGAGTGATGCGCCTGTGTTCCTAAGCGCAAATGATAGTTCTGCAGGCGTCTACGGTTCAGGCTGGGCTGGAACGTTCACCATAGCCATTTAACTTACCGCTGATTACAGGATGCTCGCAAGTCTACTCCGGTGTCATTTATAGGCTGCTAAAATATAGACGACCAACAGCCTGGTGGCTTCGCCAATATTACATTCGTAGTGCACGCTGTGGATTTATAAGCAATTCAGCCCAAGTGAAATTCTCTCGCCGTTTAAGCAGAAGATTCGCTACGGCGCCTGTCTTGGTTTTAGCCTGGCTTTCATACAATCGTCAGCGTGGCTCCCGTGACTTTGCCAGTTATCTCCGAGACAGCCTACGATCGGAGGCGCTGGCTGACAGACCTTCGTTGCAAAGGGCCATACTAGCGGCGAACGGCCGCGTTCCCCGATAGTGCCATTCTAAGCAAGGCCACTTTCCTAAGTGTCCAGAATTCGGCCTGACTAGCGATCCCATCGTTCATTTGGCTTTGTTCTCTCTACGCTTCACTGCAGATGGCTGCAAAATAAGAGACACCTTCAAAGCCCAAGGATATATTTCCGTTTCGTGTGACTCTGCTGAACATGCCAAGCGGCGCCTTCCACTCGTGCAGGCCTCTGACTTTTATGCCTCCGACGTCCAAGCTTTATAACACCGTGCTCCGAGGCGTGAATAAAAAGCTTAGAGTGAATGCAACCTGGCACGGAGCTGCAGTTCAAAAGACTCAATGCTTATGCTTTCCACATCAGTGAGCTCGGCTATATATTACACCTGTCATTACGACGCAACAAAACAGGAAGATAACTTGACTCGTTCTGAGAAAACCTTAAGGAGTGACTTGGGTGCATAGCATATCAGATAGGAAAACATCGGAGTAAGTTGGTCTTGCTTTTTGTTTGTTTTAAGGAAATAAATGATTTTTTCATGCTCCTGTGACGAGAGTGCCGGGTCACCATCACTTCCGAACAAAATCGGCTCTCAATGTTGGTCAGTGCCCTTGCAGTTATCGGGGGACTATCAGTAGTTTTTACTTTCTTTTGTTTGTGTCGAGCGACCTGGGACTATTGTGAACTGCGTAACTGTTCGCAATTATTCCGTGCGTATTTTGGAAAGCGTGGCTAAAAAACAAGACACTATTCAAGAGCTTGAACTCCATCAGTGATTTATAATATCCAGGGCAAGGTTAAAATTAGCTACAGGTATGTTGAGAAAGCTGTAGAACCTCAGTCGCTTGTGTAGGGAGGCACTCTAATTCATTGTTGTGTTTACTTGAAGTGGTGGCCTAGCTTCCTGCGCTTTGACCCTTTATTCGTTTTTCCGGTCGGTAAGAACATGAATAGCCGAATGTTGTTGAAGCAGTTTGAATCGGGTAAGAAGCCTCACCCGAGTTGTTTTAAGCTGATCTCATCATGGAAAATATTCGCAATACTCAGTGAGATTTCTCAAACGTCACGAAATATTAGGGTAGATCTTACCACGAAACGGCGGGGTCACGCAACATAAAGAATATAAAAGACGTTGTATGGTTGTCTTTGCGTAAAGCTCTACCAATCCTTATCATACTGAACGATATCATCGATTATGTAGAAACGTGTCAGACAGGTACCTTCAATATTGAGGACAATAATAATGATGCGATCAAAGTTGACTAGTGCCCACTTTGCAAGGTATTGGGTAGGAGGACATACGTGTGCTGTCCACTGTCAGTGCCCGAAGGACGTGTAAAGCTGAATTACGTGCTGGGCGCCTGCTTCGCCGACAGATTCGTTTCGCATCGCACGACTGCGTAGCTTTGGCGGGTTGTAGCGACTATTTTCACGCGAGGGTTGTTTGACTTTGAGTAGTATTAAGCTGTATAAGCGGACACTGCTTTTTTCCGTGCCATTTTATGAAGCTTTGCTGTGTAATCTTACACTGCACCTATACTCGGCGGAAATTGACGTACGTGATAGCTTTTCGGAACGTGAGTGCTTGGTATGGAAACTGATGACTGGCTTGGCGCACAAATAGGAAACGAATTTATTCTTCACACTTGCGCTAAATACGACGGCAACGTACGATGGCGTAGCGGCCTGCGTACGTCTCGTTCGTCTTAGACTCGTCCCGTGTGTTCTTTGGCACTGTTTTACTGCGCCTACAAGAAAGTGCGCACGCGGGACGAGTGCCGCATTGGTGTCGCAACGCCGACTGTGTGTGCTTTTCGTGCTGCCGTCATTTACAGCAACGATTTAAACTATCGATTCATTGCAAGTGGCCTAGCTTTATACCATGCGAAAAGGAATCACGCAGCGGGTTTTACGGCAAGTATTGCATGCACACAGGCGTATCTACCGGAGAGGGGGGAGGCAAGGGAGGCACTTCCCTTCCCCCTACTGTCAAAAGTGAGGAGGCAAAGTACGTCATTTAGCCCCCCTCCCCCATTTTTAAAAGCGGCCACTTTCGGTTGCACGCTGTAAAGTCCAACAAAAGTACAGCTGAAGACAATTCTTTTCTTAATAGAGCTGTCACATAAGTAATGCTTTTGCTTACTACGCATCCCCTGCTCGGACAGCGAGGATTGTTTCTTGTGCTTTCTCTGTACGCCCTGTAGCGGATGACGCACGGGATTTGCCAAACACGCCTGACGCTGGTCTTTTCCCGCCGTAACAAATATCACCTTGCGCAAATTGCATCCTGCCCAGTTTCTTGGGATCGCTATATCCGTATTCGAATCAGCTTGCTACCTTTAACCTCCGGGCGAAGGGTAGGTAGGGTAGATAAAGTAATACAAGCAGCCGTGCCCAACGCTGGGGCGCCTTACGGCATGAAATTGTTGGATTATAGAATGCTGGAACTATTTATCTCTGTCCAGAAATAGAATACATAACGTTGCAGTGTATCGCAGTCTAGGTATCTTATCAGCATTAAACATGTACTAAAACCTCTAACAGGTATAACTGTCAAATTTCAGTGTGTAATGAACACTTTTCACATGATATGCTCATGAAAATGACCTTGGTCGAACGTACCAATAAAGATCTGTACCAATATGTCACTGTGTGGAATTTTTTCTAAATGCATATGCCAGATCTAACGTTGAGGATTTCATTTTAAGGCTGCTTCCAAATATGAACTACACTATTACTTGTTTCTCCACTAAATAAAGAAACAGGAGATATTTGGTATGTTGAAAAAAGAGCCACTTTTTTGGTGACGTTTACTGAAAATGTCCACTGTGTAGGTTGCTTATGTAACCTGAAACCGGTTACTGAATAGTCGCTTTGTCCCGATATTTATGCGTTACCCACGGCTTTTAGCAGCTTTCTCAAGCTATTCGCGGAAAAATATGCGGGGATGGTGGTTATATTATTACGGAAGGATGAAAGAAGAGATAGTAAGAAGATCGGGAGACGCTCGTTGCTGCATCTTGTTGGTGATCAGCCGTCTTAACTACTCGGACTCAGCTTGTATATATGTTGTAAATACAGTCTTTCGGTACTCCCAACATCGCCGTAACATATTGGTGGTATAAGGTGCGGGGTACCACGGGCTGTAAACAGAGCTCTGCAGTGCGCGTCGCATCACCGTACGCTCCATGAATGGCAGTGAGCACGCGGGATCAACATCGTTCGCGCCTCCTACGTCACCGTCGCCAGCTATGTCGCTGGCACCTTTGGTTGTAGTTATGCAAACCAAAGATCCTGGAACTTTCTGTGGGATCAATGGCGCCGACGTTGAAGAGTGGGTAGCTATGTACGAACGCGTGAGTGAAATCAACAGATGAGACCCTACGCTTATGCTAGCTTATGCTTACGCTTATGCTGCGCTTATGCTTACGTTCTACCTTAGAGGCACGACAAAGGTGTGGTACGAAAACCACGGAGAGGAGGTAACCAGCTGGGAGCAATGCAAAGAGAAGTTGACAGAGTTGTTTGGCATATCAGCCGGCCGTAAAATTGCCGCAAAGCAGGAACTGGCCCTCCGTGCCCAATCCCCTATGGAGGCCTATGTGTCGTACATCCAGCACGTGCTAGAGCTTTGACGTAAAGCTGATGACAACATGACATAAGCTGAGGAGGCCGGGCACGGGCTTAAGGGCATTGCTGATGAAGCCTTTAACATGGTCATATGCAAAAGCTGCTCGACAGCTGATGCTCTCAATAAAGAGTGCCGACAATTCCAGCAGGCCAAAAGCGGACGCATCTTGCAACCATTCGCCAGACTTCCCAATACTGCCGCAACGTCGACGTTTGACTATCAAACCGCAGAGCAGCATGTGTCGCCATCAGAGGACGTGGTGCGAATCGTTCGACGTGAACTGGATGCGATGGCGCCCGCAGCTTTCTGTTCACGTAGCCCTGATGCTACCACTTCTTCAGTTCCCCTCGTACAAGCCGCCGTTCGCCAGGAACTTGAAAACATTGGTTTACATTCTGTCTGTGCTGTCGCCAATCGCAGTGCTAACAAAACGCCCTTCTACTATTTTCACCCCACCCCGACGCTTCTCTCCGGGTCATCCCAACCAGCCTGGCTGGTCAACTGCGGATGACCAGCCGATATGTTTCACCTGTCGCCGCATTGGTCTTCTCACCCGATACTGTCGCAACTCGCAACCCCCAATACCTCACAGGCCGACCCACCTGAGCCATTTTGATGGAAATGCCCGCAATGTTCCCCCCCCCCCACCGAGTCTAACAGCGCCGACAACTCTGCGAGGAACACGTGGTGCAGTCGCTCACCATCGCCGCACGGACACCAGTCTCCTTCATTGCAAATATGTCGCCCATCTTCCCATTCGCCACAACCACGTCGCCTTTCGTCTTCTGTGGCTTTCGGCCGCACCCTTTCAGCAAAGTAGGAAACGCAGCCATCGGAGGTGGTGCTGCATTGCCTAATACTGCACGAAATCCTGCGTTTGTGACCACAAGAAGTGTAACTGACGGTAAAATAGACGGCGTACCTGCCCAAGCACTCGTCGACAGCGGAGCCCACGTATCTGGGATGAGTACTAGCCTACGTAGACGTTTAAACAAGGTCATCACCCCAGTAGCTGCTCGAGTGCTTCGTGTGGCCTACGGTGGCGCGCTGGTTGTTCTTCCAAACTGTACTGCGGGTTTAATTATAGACGGCCGCCCTACTTCTGTTCTCTTTGCTGTGATCGACAACTATCCTAATGACGTTATCCAAGGATTGGACTTTTTATACACTCATTCTGCTCTCATCGAATCTGCGACCGGCGTTCTTCAGTTAGAACTGCCTCAACTCGCCGATGCTCCGAACGCGGCCCCACCACACTTGAGCTCCCTTTAAGATTTGCGTCTGTCACCCGAGGCAGTAACGCCACTTTGACCGCCCAGCCACAGGTTCCTGACGGTGAATATATGCTTCGCCCTATCATCGACGTGCTTTTGAACCATAGCGTTGCTGTTCCGCACTCGATGTTCACGGTTATTAATAACGAGGTCGTTCTAGCACTTCTGAATATAAGCCTCGACCCTCAAGTGTTTCCGGCCGGCATGTTGTTGGCCAGTGCTTGTAGTGGTTCCAAATTTGGAATTGAGAGTCTGAATGCCGAGAGTGGTTTATTAGCGCCACTTGCAGCTCACATCTCTGGTTACTTAACGAATGAGTTTGCGAAAATGATTGCACCTGACCTCACCTCTGCACACGCCACGGTCATACGTCGCCTTCTTGAATCGTTCATTGAAATTTGTTATTTCGGTAACAGACCTTTAGGCCAAACATATGTTGTCACCACCATATGAACACTGGACACACGAATACTATTTGTGGGCGTCCTTATCATGTATCGCATGCTGAACGTCGAGTCATCCAATCCAAAGTGGAGAAAACATATGCTCCCCAAAAGGGTGATCGAGCCATCAGCCAGGCTTTTGGTTCGCCTGTGGTCCTTGTGAAAAATAAAGAAGATACCTGGCGTTTTTGCGTCGATTATCCCCACACAAACAAGACCACGCGAAAAGACTTGTGCCAACTACCACGCATCGATGACGCCTTGGACTGCTTGCACGGAACTAAATACTTCTCGTCCATCGATCTTTGATCCGGCTACTGGCAGATTTCTGTTGACGAAATAGACCGCGAGAAACAGTCTTCGTCACGCTGGATGGTTTATATGAGTTCAAAGTCATTCCTTTTGGCCTATGCAATGCTACTGCGACGTTTGAACGTATAATGGACGTATCATGAACGTATCATGAACGTATCATGGTATCATGAACCACCGGTCTCTGCAACATTGACGACGTTATTGTTTTTTCTCCCCACGTCCAGAATACACCTTACCCGACTCGCTGACATTCTCGCGATCTTCCGAAATGCCGTCCTCCAAATGAACTCCACGAAGTGTCATTGCAGCCACCGTGGGATTACCATATTGGGACACCTCGTTGACGCATCCGGTGTGCAACCAGATCCGAGAGAGTTCGCGCCGTACGCAGTATTCCAGTGCAACGTTCTGCTTCTGACGTCCGATGCTTCGTCAGCCTGTGTTATTACTTTCGCCTTTTCGTCAAAAACTTCCTTGCTCGGCCTTTGACAGATCTTCTAAAGAAGAACACGCCATTCTCACGAGGCCGGGAGCAGGCTCATCAGAATCTCATCAACAACAGAATGGTAGCGAGTGCGTGATAGCTTACTACAGCCGCCTGCTGTCGCCTGCCGAGAAGAATTACTCCATCAAGGAGCGGCAGTGCTTGGCGGGAGTTCCGGCCATAGTTGTACGGCCGCACGTTCTCGGTCTTTACAGACCACCACGACTCTGCTGACAGTCTTCCCTCCGGGACCCAACAAGACGGCTTGCTCGCTGGGCTTTGCGGTGCTAGGAATTTTAATTTATTATCATTTACAAGACTGTACGCCTCCACAAGTACACTGACTGCCTCTCTCGTTACCTCGAGGATCCCCCTAATCTTGCTGCGCATGATCCGGTGACCTGCGTCATGGCTTTTTTCTGACATGCGCGCTGAACAACAATGCTGCGAATACTTACTGTCCAACATCGCAGGCGCGCAATCTGGCAGCACTGACGGCAAGTGCCACAAGTTCATGCTTCACGACGGTATCAACTACCGTCGCAATATCAGCCCTGACGGCCCTGAATTGCTCCTTGTCCTTCCTCGTCATCTGCGATCCGTCGCGCTCGAACACCTTCACGATGCACCGAGGGCGGGACACCTTGGAGTTTTGCGTACATACGGCCACGTACGACGGCGGTTCTTCTGGCCGGGTCTCTACCGCTCTATGCGTCGTTATGTTGCAGCTTGTGAATTGTGTCAGCGCCGGAGGAAACCTCCCGGACCAGCTGTCAGATTATTCCATTATATTGAAGTTCCCTCTGAACCGTAATTTCGCATAGGCCTTGTCCTGCTTGGCCCTTTTTTGACGACTACTAGTGGCATAAGTGGATCGCCGCCACTGCTGATTATGCGACACGCTACGCGATAACAAAGGCGTTGCCGACTAGTTGCGCAACAGACGTCGCCGATTTTCTCCTCAACGACGTCATTCTCCACCACGGTGCACCTAGACAGCTAATTATAAACTGCGGCCGCTCGTTCTTGCCTCGAGTTGTCGACGACCTCGTCCGCTCTTGTGCGACTGAGCACAAGCTGTCCACCGCCTACCATCCAATGTGTAGTACAATGTGAAGTACAATGTGTAGCGTAGTTTTAACGTTCCCCGCTTATTTTGGACGGTTACGAATACCTATTAAGCATTCATCTTTTTTTTTCTTTTTCACTTTTCCACGCGCCATACTTTACTTTCGGCTGGTGTACTCACTGAACTGAAGGAGGCAGTTTCGATATCTTCAGTTACTGTAAAGACAACTTATTGTAAGATGTATAAGTGAAGTTCAAAATAGATTGGTAATAGGGGTAAATTACGTATGCAAGCACCCTAGATTGTCATGAGCGTATCTAAAGAGAGGGGAAGAATTGAGTCTGCTGCCCTGACTGAACTGCAAAATTTACTAAGACTAAATTGGAAAATAGGTGCTACACTAAGGAAACTCGGTGTGAACTTAAGGACCTTTGGATCATACACGGCCTTTGTAAAAAAATAACCTTATTCATCGAGCATTAGAGCGTGTGATGTGGCCGCTATCAACTATGCTTCTCAGTGTGCCGACACAGCTGTAGGTTACAAGAGGTTTATGTCTGTGGAAAGAGGAGGAGTGCATATTAACTGCAATGTGCGACAAAGCTTTTACCTGCCTGGTCCCGTTAGAAGCACTGGAGATAATTAATGAGCTGTTGTTTTCCTTTCCCTATTTTCAGGCGTCATAGCACATTTTGACTTGGTTTCAGTGATGTCCTTGTTGAACGAAACAAGGCATTTTGTTTATATTTCACCAAAATAACGGACGTATTATGGACAATATTGTTGCTGCCAAAGAAGAGGGGCGCCAGTGAGAAAAAGACGAGTTGACGTCTAGAGTAGGAATCGGTTTCGACAGTCATCTTTTTTGTACATCGTTGTCTTTCCTGTAAATATATTAAATACATCTGTATATGTCACTTATGCAACGTAACAAATTCGTGCGAGGTGCGGGGTAACCACGGCAACAACAACGAAGTTCCTCATCGGTCTTAACGTTGGACTGGACAACATGACGGACGAAACAGGACCCGACAAGGCGCTGCCCATATTAACGCGTACAACTGCCACCGTTGTGCTGGCTTAGCCACGGGATCCAGGAACATTTTGCGGCACCGACCACGTCGACGGCGAAGACGGAATTGCCACGTAGGAGTGTGTAAGTGCCCACAACTAACAGGATCCGACGAATATGTTGGGTAACTTGGTATTCTACCTACAAGGCACGGCGAAGGTGTTGTATGACAACTCTGAGGAAGAGCTCAACCACTGGTACATGTGCAAACAGAAGCTTATGGACTTGTTTCACCACTCCGCCTGGCGGAACAGCACCGCTAAGACAGAACTGGTGAACCGCGCCCGGACGTCCCCAGAGTCTTACCTCTCTTACATCCAGAACGTACTAGCTCTGTGCTATAAGACCGACAGCGATAAGACTGAGACAAGGTTGGGCATGTAGTGAAGGGGATCGCTTACGATCCTTCCAACCTGCTTACGTGTAAAATTGTGAAATAGTACGGGCATCATAAAAGGGTGCCGACGCCTTGAGCAGGCCAAATGCCACCGCATTGCAACGACTTTCGCACTTCTGCAGAAAACGGCTGCGACATCTCCATGTGACGACAGGCGAGCAGTGCAGCGAGCACCATCATCGGATGAGGTGACACGAATAGAGCGGCGACAACTCGAAGCTATGACTCCTGCAGCCCTATTCTCCCATCCCAGTCAACCGAACAGATGGCCTACAGCACCATTCGGGCAATAGCCCCCGAACAACTCGCTAATCTTGGAGTTTATTCTGTATGTACCGTCGCCGCTTCACAGCTATCTCATGCTCCAGGTCCATCGACTGGTCCGCGGTATGCTGCACCCTACCTAAATCCAGCCGAGTGTCGAACCATGGATGATCAGCCACTTTGTTCTGCCTGCCAGCCTATCGTTCACGTTTTTCGCCATTGTAACAACCTTACTGTCTCCTCCCCACTGCGGCAGCCATTAATTAGTTATTATCGCCCCGAACAGAGCGAGCGTCCTTCTCAACCTCTATTGGCCACCAAACACACTCCCTCGTCGTCATTCCGACCCCGCCAGTCCCGTTCCTTACCAGATCGTCGACCATCACCCCTATCGCCACATCCCCGACGCCCATCTTCGGAAAACTAAGCCATGCAGCTGCCGGAGGTGACGGTGCATTGACTACTCAACCGCAATACCCTCTGATCACTTTGCCGACCAAACAGGACTTGATCGACGCTTTAGTCGATGGCGTCAGTGTGCCAGCGCTCATTGACAGTGGCGAGCACGTATCCGTTATGATGTGCCCAATTGAGCCGACGCTTGAACAAAGCTCTCACACCCGCTGTATCTGTATCACGCACTCTCCGCATCGCCGACTGAGGAACGCCTGCCGTGCTTAGTATGTGCACCGTTCGCATGGGCATCGCGGGGCGCCTAACGACTGTTCTTTTTTGCGTTTTGGAACAATGTCCTTACGACGGTATACTTGGCTTAGACTATATTCAGCCCTTTTTGATTGCGCGTCAAGTGTTATTCAGCTTGAACTGCCCCACGGCTGCTATAGTGCACGAGTCACACAACCATGGTTATGTGCTCCCGAAGACATCGGCCTGTCGCCTCGAGCTACAATGCACGTCACTCTACAGTCGTTCCCATCTATTCCCGACGGCCCGTACGTACTATTTTTCACCGCTGACAAACTGCTCGAAAAAAAATTTGGCGTTTCCCCCTAGCATGCTCACTTCTACCTGCAATGAGACTTTACACCCTCTCCGTAACTTTAGCTGCTCGTCCCAAATTCATCCCGGAGGCATGTCTTCCGCCGACAACTCGCCAATGAACGATTGCGAGACATCGACATTTGACACCAAAATTCCGTCCCTCTCAACAGCAACCACCAATTCACCGATTCTCAAAGAGGAAATTAGCAATATGATTGCACCTGGTTTTCTTCCGGCACAAGCTGCTGATCTGCGCCGTCCTTGGAAAACTTACTGCTTCTTTATTGATATCGATGCTCGTGCTTTAGTCCATACATTGGTGGTCACCCATCATATTTACTCCGGAGACGCCAGTCTGATACACCACAGGCAGTACCGGGTTTCACATGGTGAACGATAAGTAATACAATACGAAGTTCATAAGGTGTTGACGGAAGGCGTTATCGAGCCATCGTGGGCGTCCCTTGTTGTCCTTGTCAAGAAGGAGGGCTCTTGGAGATTTAGTGTGTTTTACAGGCCCATGAAGAAAATCACACGCAAGAATGCCTACCCCTTTCGGCGCATTGATTACGCTTTCAACTTGTTGCACGAAGCCAAGTACATTTCATCGATAGACCTCAGATAAGGCTATTGGCAAATCTCGGTAGATGACATGGAGTGTGACGAAGTTGCCTTCAGAACACCTGATGGCCTCTATCGATTCAAGGTTATGCCGTTCAGCCTTTGTAATGCTGCGATAACCTTCAAAAGAATGATGGACTCCTTACTTCACGCCTACAAATCGTCAACGTGTCTGCGTTATCTATATGAGGTCATAGTCTTTTCACCAACTTTCACGAGTCATATAATGCGCTTATCGGCTATTCTCATTTTTTCCAACGTGCCTGCGTGCAACCAAATGGCACTTTGGACGTCGTCAAATTACAGTTATTGGCCACATCGTCAGCGCGGCATCGTTCAACCCCGTGCTGTCCAGAACTTTCCTGTTCCGTCTTCTGTCGCAGACACCAGAAGCTTTGTTGGACTATGCTCTTTTTTCACCGTTTTATCAATAATTTTGCCGAAACCGCTCGCCCACTCACCGACTTCATTAAGAAGGTCGTTGCTTTCACATGTGGCCTTGCTCAAACCAAAGCCTTCTCCGCTCTCCTACGCTAGCTCACGGCTCCCCCATTGCAGGCTCATTATGATCTACCTGTCACCACTGAAATTCACATGGATACCAATAGCCATGAAATTGGGGCTGTACTTGTTGAATGGCAGCGTAACGCAGAACGCGTAATTGCATACGCCAGAGGCTTCCTGTCACCAGCTGAGAAGTCCCTATTACCGAACGGGAGTGCCTGGCGTTAGTTTGGGCAGTTGACAAATCCCGCCCGTACTTGTACGGCCGCACATTTCCCTTGGTTACCGACCACCACAACTTGTGCTGACTCTCCTCGCTTAAACATCCCATTGGACGATTGGGTGGATGGGAGCTACGGCTCCAAGAATATTCATTTGCTGTTTTATATAAGTCAGCCAGTTTGCAGAAGGCCGCCAATTGCCTCTCCCGACATCTTTTTGACGGCCCTGAATATGAGGCGCATGACACCGACTCTTGCCTCCTGGCCATTTCTGGTCTAACCGACATCCACACTGAACAACGGCGTGAAGACTGCTTACGTGTTCCCATAGATCATGTCAATTCTGCACATTCGTAGCCCGCACTGCTCATGTTCGTGCTCCGCAACAAAATTGCGTCCTACCGTCGCACCTTACGCCCTGAAGGTCCAGCATTTTTATTTGTTGTACCATGCCATCTCCGGACATCAATTCTTGAGCAGTTGCATGACGTCCATACTGTCGCCCATGTCGGCGTTTCACGTACTTACGACCGCGTACGGCATCGATTCTACTGCCCAGGCCTGTACTGCTCAGTGAACCGCTACATTGCAGCGTGTGTTCTTTGTCAGCGCCGCGAAAAACCTACTCTGCTGCCCACTCGATGTCTTCACTCCATCGCTGTGCCCTCAGAACAATTATATTGCGTCGGTATCGATCTTCTCGGCCCTTTTCCAACGTCCAAATCTAGTAGTAAGTTGGTCGTTGTCGCCACTGATTACGCGACCCGGTACGCGATCACGTGAGCTTTGCGCACAAGCTTTCTAACTGAGCTGGCAGATTTCTTTTTGCATGACGTCACAGTCCATAACGGCGCACCCCGGCAGCTCCTCATTAATCGCGCCCGCACGTTCTTGTTCAGAGTAGTTGAAAACCTACATTGCTCCAGTTCGGACGAGCACAAGTTTTCCACCACCTACTCAACGCAGACAAACGGACTGACGGAGCGGCTCAATCGCACTTTGAAAGAAATGCTGTCTATGTACGTTTCCGACTACCACAGTGATTGGGACAGCACGTTAGCCTTTGAGAGCTTCGCCTCTAATTCGTCCCGCCACGAGACCACTGGCTTTTCACCCTTTTACCTTCTATTCGGCCGCCACCCTTTGTTGCCCTCTGAGAAACTGCTTCCTTCCTCAATGAACACTCCCAGCGGATACGCTCAAGGCGTCTTCACCCGAACTCGCGCCGCACGCCAGATTGTCGGCTTCCGGCTCAGGGAGTCTTAGTCCGTGCAGAAGACCTGGTACCACCACCGACATCAGGACGTTCGATTTCCTCCCAGATCCGTTGTGCTTCTATGGACGCCAAGTCGCCGCGTCGGCTTGTCTGACGAGCTGCAGTCATGCTACACAGGGCCCTGCACAACAGTGCGCCAGCTTGGCGATGTGAACTACTAGATCGCTCCGCTGGACTTGCGTGACCTTCCGGGCGTTGTGCATGTGCCTCACCTGAATCCTCACTTTGCCGCGAGTTAATCTCCCTTATAATTAGCCCCGAAACGACTCATTTACATGCGGACGTTATGTTACGGCGCAACAAAGGGTGGCGCAAGTCAGATGAAAATTACTTGATGTGTAGAGGTGGAATCTCTCTCAATAGCTCTCCTGTAAATATAGTAAATACGTCTTCATATGTGATTTCTGGAACGTAACAATGGGTAGGTAGACTTGAGGGACAGGACGCTATGCCATTTCCAGTAAAGTAAGCATACGAGCTATCTGGAACTTTATGAATGTGTCTTGCGAACAACTAATTTATCCGGTTGCCTTGCGAGAAGTGTGAACTCATTATCATCATATTTATCAGACTATTTTATGACAACTGCAGAATGGAGCCCTCTCCGTGCGATCTCCAATTACCTCTGTCCTGCGCAAATCGATTCTAACTTGCGCCTGCGATTTTCCTAATTTCATCACCCCACCTAGTCTTCTGTCATCCTTGACTGCGATTTCCTTCTCTTGATACTCAGTGTGTAAGCATAATGGTCCACCGGTTATCTAACCTGCGCATTACATCGCCTGCCAAACTCCATATTTTTCTCTTAGTGTCAATTAGAGCATCGGCTATCCCCGTTCGCTCTCTGATCCACACCACTCTTATCCTGACCCTTCAGGTTATGCCTAAGATTATTTGTTCCATCGCCCTTTGCGCGGTCCTTAACTTCTTCTCGAGCATCTTTGTCAATCTACAAATTTTTTCTCATATGTTAGAAATGGTAGAATACATTAATTGTATACTTTTCTTTTCAATAACAGTGGTAAGCTTACAGTCAGGACCTAACAGTGCTTGCCGTATGCGCTCCAACTCATTTTTATGGTTCTAAAAACTTCCTTCGCATGATCAGGCTGCCCTGTGAATAATTGTTCTAGATAAACGTACTCCTTCACAGACTCTAGAGGCTGACTGGCGACCCTGCACTCTTGTACCCTTGCCAAGCTATTTGTCAATATCTGTCTTCTGCACATTAATCTTCAACCCTACTGTTATGCTCTCTCTGTTAAAGTCCTCAATCATTTGTTGTAACTCGTCCCCAGTATTGCTCAACAGGGCAATGGCTTCCGCAAACCGGCGGTTGCTGAGATATTCGGCGTTGAACTTAACTCATAAACTTTCCCAGTTTAATAGCTTAATAGTCCTTATCTTCTTACAAAAAGTGGCGCATGGAACCACCTTTGCTCCACAATTGCTGGCCTAACTGATGACCAGGAGTTGAAGATCGCTTTACAAGATGCCTTGTAATATTTCTTTTTTGTTGGCTGCACGTCCTGCCATTTTTCCCTCACTCCTTTCGGTAGTGCCTTTGGAACCTGAAAGTATTATATTAAATAAATAAATAAATAAATAAATAAATAAATAAATAAATAAATAAATAAATAAATAAATACTTCTTTAAAACATGACGTAAATAGCTTTGGAGAGATTGTGTCTCCTTGCCTAACCGCTTTCTTTAAGGGTGCATTTCTACTTTTCTTGCGAAGAATCAAGGTACCTATGGAATCTTTGTAGATATTTTCCATGATAATAAGGTAAGCATCCGCTTCACCTGGATTACAGGTAATTATATGACTGCTGGTATTTCTACTGAATCAAATGCTATTTCGTAACACATGAAAGCATATAGAGAGGCTGATTGTACTCTGCAGATTTCTCGATTTCCTGATTGATTACCTGGTAGTTATCCATTGTACGGTATCCCTCACTGAAGTGAGCCTGTTCGCTTGGTTGACTGAAGTGTTGTCCTTAGTCTCTTGGAAATCATCTTGGTGAATATTTTACACATAATAAAGAAGGCTAATGAGTCTGTATTTTTTAATATTCTTTAACCTCTCCCTTTTTGTGGATTAATATTATCTCGGCATTCTTTCAGTTCTCTGGGATCCTTGAAGTCGTCAGACATGTATAAAGGGTCACTAGCTTTTAAAGCATTATGTCTAATCTATCTTTGATTAAAGCAACTGGTAGTCCATCTTCTCCTGCCACTTTCCCGTGTTTCACCTCTTGCAAGCCCCTTTTAACTTCATCGTTAGTTATAGGAGGAGTCACTGTAACTTGTTCATTACTACTTAGAATGGAGGTATCATGGCTGCTCTGGGCACTGTGCAGGGGAGTATGGAAGTCTTCCGCAGCTTTTACTATATCTTCCAAATTGCTGATGATATTACCTTGTTTATCCTTCAGTGCAAGCATGTAGGCTTGTCCTATGCCATGTTTTCTTCTCATTTATTTCATGCAGCGTTCATTTTTTACTGATTCCTCGGTCTTTCTCACATTAAAATTTCGAATATCCGTCAGTTTCTCCTTGTTGATCTTTTTGACACTTCCGCCAATTCTACCTGATCTCTTGAGTTGGACACTTTGATACTTTATCGTCTCTTTCTGAGGTGTTTCATTACTTGGGAGACCTTACCTACTAGTCGCCTTAGTGCCTTACCTCCTACTTCAATTGCTGCTTCTGACGCCAGTCTAGTTTCGGTATTGTTCATTACCTCTATGTCATCTTCATGCCTCTGTTCTAATGCTGAATATTTGTTTGCAAGCAGTAGCCTAGTTGCATTAATTGGCCTGCTTTTACACTTACTGCGTCTAGCTGGGTCTGTTTCTTCTTGGCCAATTTTATTCCTTCTTCCTTCATAGTGAGGTGAATTCTAGACCTCATTATTCTATGATCACACTATGTGTTAAACCGGTATCAAATGCAGCGCAAATTGATGGGGAGAGGGGCAGGGAGGGAGGAAGGGAGCATACTATGGTAAATCTTCCCACCGCAAACCAACCAGCCCATTCAAATCTCTTCACCATGATGAATGTTATAGCGAGGTTACAACTGTGTTAATGAATTACTGACTTTTCCCGAGAAGAAGCGTTCCAAACATTACATGCAGGCAAGTTTTCAAACAGACCAGTCATATATAGAAACGACTACTGTTTAAAGTGTGCAATATAATTACAATTTTGGTGACAGTTACATGAGCCTGTTACCGTCTTTTGGCGCTTTATAACAAGCTTGTGGTAATAGCACGCTAATTGCTGTTACAACTACCACGGATGTACGCGTGCTATCTAATCACGCTCCTCTGCAACGTGGTGGCATCAAGCCTCCCAATTTGATAGCCAGCATGTTTCTTTATGTCACCACTTCTTTGCGTCCCAAATGCTCCATTCGGAACGCCCTGAATGCATTGACCCATTTGCTTCCGTAGGGCTCAAGTTGCGGCGTTTTTTGTTGACTCGTTGTTGTCCTTGAGCGGTTGATAGCGTCCCTAACACTAATTGCATCCGCAGCACTGTCTTGCAAGCACCGAGAAAAGGTAATATCAGGCTTAATACAGTGGCTGCTCAGGGACGTTGCGAGGTCACCAGACAGCCTTCGCTTTTTTCGCAGTTGATACGATCTGTCTGCCAGCGCTACTTGCGTTAATTCGCTTTCTTTGGCTCGAACATGGGTTGGCTAGGGCCTACGGCTGGTGAATGCCTATTTACCAGAACGCGTATTGAAGGACACCCAGAGAAAGAGAATCGCAGCAGCGGAGTACCACTATCAAAGAGAGCGTGTAAAACTTATTCAGCATAGCTCTAAAAGCTCACAATGACACAGAAGCACTCTTACGCCCTCAAATGTTATTCCACTGGATCTGTACCTGTCAGGTTTCAGAGCCTCGACTTACATTACGAAAATTATCACTAAGCCTACTCACGTAAGCATTTTTTTATTCTTGGGCGACGGGCACTCATATTGCAAAGTACGAGCAGTATTTCAGACATTTCCGTCGTGGCGACATTTAGCTTTTCACGGGTGCACTATGGCACACTCGTGATTAAATCACCGCATATTTGTCATTCAAGAAATATTACACTATTTATTGTATTCTTTGATGTCCCTATAACTCTCAGTTAATCCTTCACCCTACCAAGTGTACGCAGCGTTAAAGACGGTGTGTGCTGTTGTCTCAAATACCACCGAAAAGCTGAAGGATCTTAGTGCACATGCTAAAACAGAGCCAATCATTTCAACAACCGCAGTTGCTTCACGATACCACATAATCGTTTCAGCCCTCTGGCAAACTACTTACTTGAATTTTTGAGGGGGCATGCATGGCTCAGAGTTGCCTTCTGAACCGTTGCACGGATGATTATGATCTATAGGGTTATCTATCTTCTCGTTTTATGAAATATTCTAAATTTTATTAACACAGTTCAAACTAAAAAGAAGATGTGGCTGTCATCCATGGAGGACCCAGTAGAACGAGAGACAAATAGCCTGCAGGACTATCAACGTGGTGAGTGGCAAACTGTGGTTAGTAGTTATTGAAATCATGCCCCGGGTTTGAATTCTGCCCCGAAACCCCCCTCGGCGACCTCGGTTCAAGCTAGGCTAAACGCCAGGAACGAGCTCCCCCTGGAGAAGCTACCAGCTCCAAATCTCCTGCAGGCACTGCGCACCATACCTAACTGTAGAGTGATGGGTGAACTGCCATATCAGAGTTCACCCAACAAAATATAACTACGCAGTCGCGACGCTAGCGGAGACAACATCTCGCTCTTTGGTGAAAATACAGGAAATCACTATAGATACGAACAAATATCCGGTAGCCGCGTACATCACGGTCCCTATGCAGCAGCAGTCAAAGGTTTCATTTCACGAGCATACTGGAATGAAACAACAGAACATGTTTTAAATTACTTGCGCTATCGCAAACCAGAGGCCAACATGAAATTGGCTTGGCGCATGGGGAAAACTGCATTCATTCTAATATTATTTGCCTCTACTCCCGTACCACACACTATTATGTACATGTGTGCAGTACACCGCTGCACCAAGTACAAAGATAGCGCTGATGGCTGTACGAACTGCCGGAAACCTGGTAACAGGTAAGATGTATGCCCTCTCCCTAAAAGTAGCCTGTGCCTACGATGTGGCGAGAAACACAAAACGCAAGAAGTTCCTTGCATGCCGAAATGCATTCTTTGGAGTGGGAACATCTTACCGGTACAGGCTTATGCAAAGCTAGGAGCCCCCAGTTTCGAAGACACGCAGTGCCGAAACACAATACCGCAGTGCCCCCGGCAAAAGGACTTTCCATCTGTAGTGTCTCATCAATATAGCCAGCGAGCCTAAACCAAAGCTACTAATACACCCAGAACCTCAGTGCGGGAGGAAGAGATTACAGTCCTGTCTCAAGAGGTAAGACATCTCAGGGCAGCCGTTAACTCCAGCACTTCAACTCCCACCTACTCCAACATCAACATCCCGACCCTCCACATGCCCCCCTGCCCCCAAAAGAAATGCCGGCAAGACGACACTCCATACATAGACTCCAAATTAAAAGACTTTTCACAAAAGTGAGGACTCAATACAATGGCTCAAACTCAAAATCACATTGAAACCACCATCACAAGGCTTACGCAAACTATTATTAGGTGGGCAAGCAACGCCATTCTCAAGCAAATGGTGCACATAATTGCTGGAATGCCTTCACATACCCGAGCTGGGAAGCCAGTGCTTCGCCCCGCACTCTCCAGCTGACGGGCAATATTCTCCCATTGCACATTCTAGAATGGAACTGCAGGTGTTTCGCCGTGAACAAGACTTCCTGCAGCAGCTACTCTCTACTTCCTCCACACCCCCTAATATATTAGCACTCCAGGATGCAGGCACAAATGTATGAATGCCACGATACACTCTGGTACCCTCTCACATCACTCCAAATCCCAGCGTTACCAGATATGTTCAATTTTTTACTATACACTTCTCATGTACTAAACTCTCCATTAGCTAACATATTGCTAGAAATAAACCGGTCACTCACAAATCCCATCCCCGTTTCCTCCCTTACGTTTACCTCCTTATGAGGTAATTGGTCTAACAATTATTCGCTATCGTCAAAGCCGCCTCCATCGTTGTAAAGGACCCGCTCATCATCTTAGCAGGCTATCTGCGCAAATGTAGACTGGGTGTACATGCGCACTACAAGGAGGGAGCGGAATTATACAACACCCTTCAGATGCAGGGCATGCTTATCTATAACAATCTCAGCACGCCTGCGAGAACCGGCTACGGTGACACCGCCGACACTAGCCCAGATCTTTGGCCGAAATTTTCCCACACCGCTCTGGCGGAACTCCAATAAGGCCCTCGGCCGTTATCATTATAACATAAATAGGCAGTTTGGCCTTGCCAAAAAAAAAACTAAAATCTACCGTGTACGCATGGCTAGCTGAGATAATCTTCGTAAGCACAAAGTGGCCAGAACATTAGACTCCGTTTTAAACCTCCATACATGGATGACAGAGCTCAAGCAGGACGTCCGAGTTTTGACACAAACGTACGACGCCACCGCGGAAACTCCGTTGCAGATAGTAGGCTAGCGCACTTACTACAAACAAAAGCCAGTATTCTCACGCGCTTGAAAAGCAGAAACACAATCCAAAACCTAAACTCAAATTGGCGAAACTTCAAGAACAGATAGAAGAGCACTGTTGCGCCCTTAGTAAACTTAACTGGCATCAAATCTGCGACGGATCACGAGGCAATATTTCCCTCTGCAAGGCCTAGCATCTTGGTCGACATACGATAGACCCCACTCAAACTAAAAAAAGACAAACAAACAACGCTTATAGTGAAAAGGCTTACCCATTCAGATCATTATAGTCAGCAAGCTCTGTTAGGCCAACTTCAATCAACCTATACTCCTGTGGGCCTACCAATATCCTGTCCCTACTACATTATGGCCCCATTACAAAGGCCACATTACGGATGTTTAACTCGGAGCAGCCCACATTGAGCTCCGAAACTCAACTGCTGGAGATGCTCAAATAGCCAATGTTCTGCTCAGGAACCTAGGTGACCATTATAGCTGCCTTCACACCGAGTACTTCAATGAGTGCTGGGAAACGGGGGAGCTGCCGTCTGGAGGGAAGCATGGAACAATCATTTTCAATCCTAAACCCCTGAAGCCAATTGCTGCACAAGATACCCGCCCCATCACTGTGAATTCGAGCCTCGGCAAAGTGTTTGAGCATGTCATTCTCACCTGTCTCACGCAGCGCATGAAATTCTATGGACCGTATCTTTATAGCATCGTAGGATGTCGAGCCCGTCTCTCGCCACGGGACACCCTGCTGCAGATTTCACACGCCATCGTCAAAGATATGTTACACCACACCAGAGCAATCCTGGCAGCGTACCTCGCCGAAGCATTTGACAAGATTAAGCACAGTGCCATTCTGCACTACATCTAAGAGCTGCAGTTCGAGCTAACACTTATAAGCTATATCCGAGCCTTCCTAAGTGGACGCACCGCCTTCCTGCATATACATGATACACAGACCCCTTCTTCACCCTTGGTTATATTGGCAGCCAGCAGGGAGCTGGGTTATCCCCACTCCTCTTTAATATTGCCCTCATTCCGCTTCCTTGTTAAGGCTCTCAGCCGCAACCCATGCTTGGGTCGCACACTTTCCGCAGATGATATAATGGTTTGGACCACAAACGGCTCGAATGGCGACATATAATCGACCCTGGAAGAAGCAGCAAGTACTGTGGTTGCTGACCTTGAATGCTATAGCACTGACTATAGCACACTATAGCACTGACCTTGAATGCTCCCCCAAAAAGTCATTGCTCCTTATTCTCCGGCCGTGTCCTATCCCTATCACCCCCATCACTATTTATCTGTTTCACACTTCCCTACTGTAAACACCCCCCTCCCCCCGCATTCTTGGCCTCTACTTACAGGACACGGGAAAAGACAGCGTTACCCTGCAAGCACTACAAAATGCCATCTTACTCAGTCAACCGTCTTCTAAGGAGTGCTTTAAATTCACGAGCCAGTTTAAACGAAGCAGAGAATCACAAGCTACCACATGCCTTTGTGCTCAGTCGCATTCTGTACGCCTCTTCCCACCTGAATGTTCCGCGTGTGGACAAAGATAAAATTAACGCTCTGATCCGCTTTGCCACCAAAGCAGCGCTCAACCTACCAAGGACAATTAATGCGAACACGCTCTTAAAATTAGGAATGCACAACACTATACGAGCACTTATATACAGGCACAACGACAAGCACAGTACCTTCGCCCGGCTAGCAGGGAAACAGCACTGCTTATACTGGACTCTCTCAGACTTCGAAAACCCGCACACGCTGTAGATGTACATCCTTTCGCTTTTCATGAAACTTTTCCGCAAGAACGTCCACCCAGAACACCACCAAACCCGCAGCGTCACGCGAGCCAAAGCTCTCTATAAAGAATATGGCACTTCAGGCATGTCCGATGGATGGGCGCCGCGTGTCCTCGGGAGCATTCAATAGCTGTGGCATATTGTACTGCATCTCCCCCTTACACAATAATAAAACCCCCTATACCGGGAAAGAAGCAGAAGCTGTGATTGCCTTAGCAACCACCCAAACCAGTGTGGCTTAGATATTTTGCGACTCTAAAACAGCCATTCTTAACATTGCCCGCGGAAGCGTCCATCTCCCCGTGTGGAAAATATAGACAATGCGCACCCTCAGTTCTGATAGGCGTATTGAGATCGTATGAGTACTTGTTCGATCAGGCAATCCCGAAAATGAGGCCACCGATAACGTAGCTCGGGGACTTCTTTGCCAGGCAAATGGAGGCCCCAGCCGGGATTTCTCGAGAGAGCGGGTACACACGTTCTCTGAACTTATCCAACAAGCAGGCCTTGCCCATTGACTCCCCCCCACCTCCCGACCCACGACTATACCGCTCCAAACAAATCCTCTAGAGGCGCTTCCAGGCCTGTAACGCTTCCCACCCCACAGCTTCTATTCCAGTTCCACCCCATTTTCCCAGAGTGCACTCTATGTGGAGAGTCGTACGCCACTTTAGACCACATCCACTTCGGCGGCGCGACCAATGCTCCCACGCAGGGACAGCCTGACATTGGAACATGGGAGGAATGGGACGCCGTCGTTGCGTCGCAGAACCCGGACTTCTAACTTTTTTGTGTGAATCGGGGTGTCAATGCCACAGCCCTGCGTGGCCTGGACGCATGTGCGTAATATGAGCACTGTTCGTTCGTGCCGGGCCCTTGAAGGTTCCAGACTCGCTCGCTTATTAAAATTGTTTCCTCCATCCATCTTGGCGGCAAGCCAGTCCTTTGAGCTGCTTGGCACGTCTCGATCCGCAGTTGCACTAGAAGAAACCTACAAATCAGGAACACCATGAGGGCAACACGACACTATGGATCACCCCTGAAAACAAATAATTCGCGCCTATGATGATATGTGGAGTTTTATGGCGCAAGGGCCACTCATGGCCAAACAGCGCCAAATTCGAGCCTAATTTACTCCATGTAGATATTGCCACATCCAGTATTCGGGACGTAGAGGAAGACGAAGATCTCGTGCATTGCAGAAGAGGAGACGAGGTTCCTGCGCAATCCTTTTTCAGTTTGCCTGCAATCAAAGTGCCCTGCCCTGTTTTTTCAGTTCCTGCTGCTTGTGAACCGTGACACTGGTGGAGGCGCTGGGTAAATGTTTGGGACGCCTGTGAACAGCCCCACATAAAGCCGAGGGCGTTTTCCCCGTGTCTAGACGTCCGTTCACCGCGCCAGCCGTCGCCTATAGGCCTAAGCCCAGAATTTGTTCCGCTACCAGGAAGCCTGCCTGTTACCACGAATGTCCAAGCCATGGTAGACTCAGGCCCTGCAAAGGTGAGTCTTTTGACTCCTCGATCTCTCGCGAGCTTCTACGGCAACGTCTACGAGGATGCATAAGACTGGTTCGACGAGTACGAGCGCGTAGCCGACTGTAATGAGTAGCAGGATGGACGGAAGCAATCCCACTTTCTTTCTCTCTTGAAGCGGGAGCCCGCACGTGGTTCGTAAATCGCGAGGGAATCTGGCCAAGCTGGGATGAGTTCCGCCGCCAATTCCTCTATACGTTCGGAAGCACCGGAAGGCGAGACTACGCGCAGCGTCTTCTCGAATCGTGGGTTCAAAAGCCGAATTGCACTGTTGCCATCTTCGCTGAGCACAAGGCTCGTCTTTGTCATCGGGAAGACCCCATTATGCCTGAGGCAAAGAAAAAAAACTCAGCCACCTCATGCGCGCCGTAAAGGAACAGCTGTTTGCCGGTATTGTGCGGAATCCGCCGACGAATTTGAAGAACTTATTAAAGAACCGACGGCCATAGAGTGCTCGTTACACTTACGTAGCTGTATGTATTACCACTTGACCAGCAGTGGAACGGCAAGCGCCGCAGCAGTGGCAGTCACAGATAAGGGTTCCCTGCGCCGTCTGATACGCGAAATTGTTCAGGAGGAAATGAAGAGGCTCAATGCCACGCCAAATGAATGCATAGCTGCGTCGGTGGCTGAAGTTGTGCGCCAAGAAATAAAGCAAGCGTTTGCGAGCCAAATTCCTAGACGTGGCAGTCCAGCTACGTAGATGTTGTTCGTCAACCGCCAGCTCCAATGTCGACGCCGCAGTATCGCCAGCAGTCAGCACCGGCATCACCTTGGTACCATAGGGACCAACCGACACGACCAACGCTTCGCAGAACCGACATTTGGTGCACAGACGACTACAGGCCGTTGTGATGCCACTGTGGGGAAGCGGGCGACATCTGCCGTCATTGCCCTTCCCGCATCGAAGGGTAACAAGCATTTCCATCCACTGCTCCTCGTTGTGCTTTTGACGGCGGCCGAGCCAACATCGACGTGAATTCGACGAGCCAACAAGCCGATTCTCCTGGTTACCGGTCGCGCTCCCCTTCTCCAGGACATCATTTTCCAGCTGCAAGACGCAGTTCCACTGACGTGGCCCGAGGGCGATCTCCCAGCCCACGCCGGGGGAACTGAAGACCGTGACCTCAGGGTGGAAGGTTGCCACACGTCGAAGTGCCGAACAACCCCCATTGCCATCAAACGAGAAGAGGAAACAGCCGGATGATTTGATGAGGCGAGATTTTTAGCGCCGATAATAATATTTGGGGTTTTACGTGCCAAAACCACTTTCTGATTATGAGGCGCGCTGTTGTGGAGGACTCCGGAAATTTTGACAACCTGGGGTTCTAAGATAACGTGCACCTAAATCTAAGCACACGGGTATTTTCGCATTTCGCCCCCATCGAAATGCGGCTGCCGTGGCCGAGATTCGATCCCGTGACCTCGTGCTCAGCAGCCCAACAGCCGAAGTTACTGCATAAATTGAACGCCATGACGTAACCACGCTCGTAGACATTGGCGCGGACTTCTCCCTCGTAACTGAAAAACTGGCGGACAGATTCGCAAACTGAAAATGGAATAGGGCCGCACATTAAAGCTGCTGGAGGCCAGCTACTGACACCGACTAGCAAGTGTACTGAAAGGGTCAACATAGGGGATTTGTCATTCATCGAAAATTTTGTTATCATCCCCGACTGCTGCAAAGATGCAATCTTAGGTGTGGAGTTCTTGCGCTAGTACTGCCCCGTGATCAACCTACCAAGAATTATATTAAGCTTTTCTTGGCATGAAAGTGCAGAACTACAACGCAATTCTTTGCGCATCGTAGACGACGTGACCGTACTGCCGTTATCTTGTCGTCTTGTTTCCGTAAGGTGCGAAACAAAGTACGATGGGGAAGGTATTGCCGAGCAGATAATTACGCTTTTGCTTACTCAAGGTGTTGCCACACCCAGAAGTCTCGTCAAAGTAATGCATGGGCGAACTGAACTACTGCTGACAAACTTGAGCAAGCAAGGACGACACATTACAAAAGGCGCACCAGTTGCTTACCTCGACGAGAGGGAGGGATTCGGCGAATGCTTTGCATTACAACAAGGAGATCAGGACGATTTCGCACCCTTACCTATGGTGTACATGAGCGCGAGCTTCTCACCAGCGGAAAGGCAGCGCCTTGTGGACCTGCTTTACCAGTTTCGCAATTGCTTCTCGTTGACATCCAGAGTGGGTGAGACGCCATTGACGAAAAACCAGATTATTACGGAGAAGACAACGAGACTAATCCGACAAAACCCGTACCGCGTAGCCCCAAAACAATGCGAAGCGATCCGAGATCAAGTGAAGAACATGCTCGATGACGACGTTACTCAACCATCAAAAAGCCCGTGGGTATCGCCGGTAGTGATGGTCAAAAGTAAAGACGCCACTCTACGTTTTTGTGTGTACTAACGTGAGTTGAACTGGGTGACGAAGAAAGACGTATACCCATTAGCGCGTATCGACGATTATCTTGATAGGCTGAAGCATGTCCGCTACTTCTCGACAATGGACCACAAGAAATCTAGGTTGACGAGAGAGACAGAGAAAAGACTGCTTTCGTAACGCCTGATCGGCTTCATGAATTCAAGGTCCTGCCTTTCGGTATATGTTCAACTGCAACAACTTTTCAGCGACTTGTGGATATGGTATAGCGACTTGTGGACATGCCTGGTATACTTCGACGACGTCACAGTTTCCTTTTTGGAAACGTTCGAGGAACACCTGAGATGGCTGCTGGCGGTTCTACAAACTATACGGTCCGCCAGCTTAACACTGTGAGCCGAAAAGTGTCATTTGGTTTCGAGTAACTCCATTTCTGAGGTAATGTTGTGAGTCATCAAGGCGTCCGCCCTGACCCCGGCAAGATCACCGCCGTCGCAATGTTAAGCGCCAACGGACAAGAAGGCAGTGAGGCGTTTCATAGGTCTCTTCTCATGTTACCGAAGATTTATTGCCATTTTTTTCATATAGGTTCACCGTGAACGCACCTTACAACAGAAGGCGTTGCCTTCGTATGGGGCGAAGGACAAGTAGCGTTTAATGATCTCTGGCAGCGCCTGAAAACACCTCCTGTACAGGCTCACTTTGACGAGGACGCCCCTACCACGTTTGATACGGACGCTAGCAACGCAGGACTAGGTGCTGTGCTCATGCAGTGGCAAGACTCAGCAGAGAGAGTCATTGCATAAGCAAGCAGGACACTTTAACGTGCTTGGTCTAATTACTCAACCACAGAAAAGGAAATCCTTGCGGTGCTGTAGGAAGTTATGAACTTTCGCCCATATCTCTATGGCCCTTCCTTCAGTGCTGTCAGCAATCAACACTCACTTTGCTGGCTGACGAACTTGAAGGATAAGACCGGTCGACTATCGCGCTGCAGCGTAAGGCTTCAAGAATTCGATATGACATTGGTGTACAAGTCTGGACGAAAGCACTCCGACGCTGACTGCCTTTCAAGGTCACCGATTGAGCAGGAAGTCACAGAAGGTGAGGAAGGTATGGCTTTTATAGGTGTTCTAGACACTGCCGCCATTGCTCGTCAGAAGCGGGAAGACAGCGAACTGATTCCGCCTATTGATGTATTAGATGGCCGAGTTACAAGCGCGCCCAAAACATTTGAAAGAAGCTTGCCATCATTCTGCTTCCGTAATGACGTTCTCTACAAGAAGAACTTCTCTGCAAGCGGAAGCAGCCGCCTACGTTTCATCCCAACGTCTCTGCGTCATGAGATCCTCCAAGCCTGCCACGATGAACCGATCTGGCCACCTCGGCTACACGCGCACACTGGCCTGAGTCAAAGAGAAATATTACTGGCCAAGGATTGCCACCGTTGTGAAATATTACGTGCGCACATGCCTCGATTGTCAACGACGCAACCTACCATATATGAAACCCGGCTACTTCAGCCAGTCTAAGTGCCCACGACTCCAATTTCCCAAATCGGGATGGACCTTCTCAGACATTTCCCGACTTCCAATAGTGGCAATACGTGGGTAATAGTTGCCACCGATTACCTAACACGCTATGGAGAAACCAAGGCCCTTCAACCGCAGTCGAGGCAGTGTGATTCTTTATCGAAAACGTGGCTCCGAGGCACGGTGCACCAGCGGTCATAATAACGGAGAGAGGGTCTGCCTTTGCAGCTACACTCCTAATGACAGTGCTTAGCCTCGCGGCACGGTTCATTGAACGACCACAGCCTATCACCGCAAACGAACTGCCTAATAGAACACTTGAACAATACTATCGCCGACATACTGAGCATGTACGTAGATGTGGAACACAAAAATTGGGATGACATCCTACTGAACATCACATTCGCTTACAACAAAGCTCAACAGGAAACACGGCGAAAGACCCCATTTAGCCTTCTTCATGGCCATGAGGTGACGACTATGCTCGATGCGATGTTGCCACATGGACGCGGTCATACATGCATAGACGCTGAAGCTTTCGTTCAACGGGCTGAAGAAACGAGGCAACTAGCTCGTGTCAGAATCACGGGAGAACAGGGCTGCGACGCTCGACACTACAATCTACGGCACCGATACATCACATATCAGCCAGGCGAGAAAGAAATTGGAATCCCATCGGTCGGCGAGGGCTTTCGGAAAACCTCTTGAGGTGGTACTTTGGTCCGTACAAGGTTGTACGGCGCCTTTACGACCTGAAATATGAGGAGTGCCTGACAATCCTGCTTCCTACAGGGCGAGGCAACGTCCATCAGAAGTCGTGCACATTGTGCACTAGAAGCCCTATTGTTCGGAATGACGTGGCCACACCTCCTTTGACACATGTTCCTGTCGCTAGGTGAGCATCGGGACGACGCTATCTATGGAGGGAGGCAAATGCCATATCCAGGGGCATTATAACGTAAAACTATTCCGAACTTTTGAATTCAAATTCTGCATTCAGCCCTTCACGATTGGTCAAAAACGTTTTTGGACCACCACCACTTCACCTGTCTATCACGGGACGTCACGAAAATCGCGACAGCTCCTCATCTCATATGACGTGTACACGCTGATTATGCAGGATTTGACTGAACAAGAGAAAAATATTCAATTTTTTATTCGACTCATCTTCCCTAGTAGCCATGGTAGAGTGTAAAGCGCGACTGGACGAGGACGAAGAAAGAACCAAGTTTTAACCAAGTTCCCTAGTAGCCCTCGGCTGCTACAGCAAAAACTTCCAGGCTGCACCCCCTTCACCTGCCTGTCACGCGACGTAACAAAACCGCAAAAACTCGAAGCGTCAAAGTGACGTGTACGCGTTAAAGATGTATTAATATACCGAACAAAACTGAATTTTCTTCTGAATAGCCACAGGTTGCCCCGTTCCGAAAGGAATAAAAGATGGCTGCCGTGATGGCTCAGGTGCTGGCAACTCGCACCAGCCGGAGAACATGGGTTCCTTTGTGTAAATAAAACTTCTTGAGTGGCCGTGTAATGTTTTCGAGCACATTCGGCACGTTTACGACCTCGTCATGCCAACACTTTTTGCTGAGGATCCGTTTTAGCGCCATTTTTAAGCTTCCGTTGCATGCCGCCTTGGTTTTCGACCAGCCATCGCAAGCTAAGTAAAGAAAAGCGGGCCAATCGCTGACGCCGGCACCACCCTCTTCATCCAGTTATCTATATTCAGTGCAGTTGCTCGGCCCCATTGAATCCCTCTCCGCTTGAGCGTACTCCGCGCCCCTTGTCAGCCAATTAGATGAGACAAGCCGCTTAGCGTAGGCAATGTTATTCGTTTTTCAAGCAAACAAAACTCACCTCTTATGAACGATAGTCTTGTGGGCATCATTAAGGACTGTGCAATGGAAGTCGGTGGTGACACCGTGAGGCAGGATACAGGTAAACTATCACAGGAGACGAAAGATCTGATCAAAAAACGACAATGTATGAAAGCCTCTAACCCCACAGCTAGAATAGAACTGGCAGAACTTTCGAAGTTAATCAACAAGCCTAAGACAACTCACATAAGGAACTATAATATTGATAGAATTGAACATGCTCTGAGGAACGGAGGAAGCCTAAAAGCCGTAAACAAGAAACTAGGAATTGGCAAGAATCAGATGTATGCGTTAAGACACAAAGCCGGCAATATCATTACTAATATGGATGGGATAGTTCAAGTGCCTGAGAAGTTCTATAGAGATTTACACAGTACCAGTGGCGCCCGCGACGATAATGGAAGAGAGAATAGTCTAGAAGAAATTGAAATCCCACAGGTAACGCCGGAAGAAGTAAAGAAAGCCTTGGGAGCTAGGCAAAGGGGCAAGGCAGCTGGAGAGGATCCGGTAACAGCAGATTTGTTGAAGGATGGTGGACAGATTGTTCTATAGAAACTGGCCACCCTGTATACGCAATGCCTCTTGACCTCGAGCTTACCGGAATCTTGCAAGAATGCTAACATAACCCTAATCCATAAGAAAAGGGACGCCAAAGACTTGAAAAATTATAGACCGATCAGGTACTGTCAGTTGCCTACAAACTATTTACTAAGGTAATCGCAAATAGAATCAGGAACACCTTAGACTTCTGTCAAGCAAAGGACCAGGCATGATTCCGTAAAGGCTACTCAACAATAGACCCTATTCACACTATCAATTACGTGAGAGAGAAATGTGCGGAATATAACCAACCCTTATATATAGCTTTCATTGATTACGCGAAAGCGTTTGATTCTGTCGAAACCTCAGCAGTCATGGAGGCATTACGGAATCAGGGTGTAGACGAGCCGTATGTAAAAATACTGGTATATATATATAGCGGCTCCACAGCCACCGTAGCCCTCCATAATGAAAGCAACAAAATCCCAATAAAGAAATGTGTCAGGCAGAGAGAGATCATCTCTGCAATGCTATTCACAGCGTGTTTATAGGAGGTATTCGGAGACCTGAAACAGGTAGAATTGGGGATAAAAGTTAATGGAGAATACCTTAGTACCTTGCGATTCGCTGATGATATTGCCTAGCTTAGTAACTCATGGGATCAATTGCAGTGCATGCTCACTGACCTGGAGAGGCAAAACAGACGAATGGGTCTAAAAATTAATATGCAGAAAACTAAAGTAATGTTTAACAGTCTTGGAAGAGTACAGCAATTTACAATCGGTAACGAGGAGCTGGAAGTGGTAAGGGAATACATCTACTTAGGGCAGGTAGTGACGGCGGATCCGGATCATGAGACGGAAATAATCAGAAGAATAGGAATGGGCTGGGGTGTGTTTGACAGGCATTGTCAGAACATGAACAGCAGGTTGTCATTATCCCTCAAGAGAGAAGTGTATAATAGCTGTGCCTTACCAGTACTCACCTACGAGGCAGAAACCTGGAGGCCTACGAAAAGGGTTCTACTTAAATTGAGGATGACGCAACGAGCTATGGAAAAAAGAATGATGGGTATAATGTTAAGGGATAAGAAAAGAGCAGATTGGGTGAGGGAACAAACGCGAGTTAATGACATCTTCGTGGAAATCAAGAAAAAGAAATGGGCACGGGCAGGACATGTAATGAGGAGGGAAGATAACCGATGGTCATTAACGTTTACGGACTGGATTCCAAGGGAAGGGAAGCGTAGCAGGGAGCGGCAGAAAGTCAGGTGGGCGGATGAGATTAAGAAGTTTGCAGGGATGACATGGCCACAATTAGTACATGACCGGGGTTGTTCGAGAAGTATGGGAGAGGCCTTTGCCCTGCACTGGGCGTAACCAGGATGATGATGATGATGATGATTATGCATTAACATTCCCACAAACAAAAGAAAACGGTGGTGATTATCAATTTTCACATAAAAGTGGGAATAATGTATTTTCTTATGGCGTGTTTGTTTTTAAATTCAATTGTCTTTTTCCTCTTTTAGCGGTTTTGTAATTGGTCGGTGGTCCATGGTTTGTGATCGAGTGTCGCAGATTGTACTGAGCAATCGAAACCTTAGTTTGTTTGTTCATTCGTTCATTCCGTACCTTCCTTTAAATTCAAAATCATCATCAATGGTTTCTGCACGATTTTTATTAATATTACGCACCGAATTTTCAGCCAATACGCGTGACCACGTAACTGCCTGCTTCTAGTCCGTCTATGACTTGGAGTAGCATTTTCAAATGTGTACTACTTTCTTATCGAAGTGGCCAACAGCCCACTTTGTGACTTTTGCGGGTGCAACGGAACCATTGCGCCCCTTCTTTGTGAGTTCCCTCGTTTCAGCCTGCAGAGAACAGCACTCTGAGCCACCCTAAAGCAACTGGACAAGCGCCCACTAACGGAAAACAACACCCTTGGAAACTCTCCTATGCGAACATCCGCGCGATCAATGAAGGTGCTGCCGCGTTACTTAAAATACACGGGACTTTGTGACCAATTGCGACGGTACACTGTGTGACGTAGAATTAGGCGGGGACACTGCGTAACAATAAGAACACCTTCGTAGGCTGTGTGACAGTGCCTACAGAAACAGTTCTGTATCGTGTGTACGTGTGCATGTGTGTATGTTTTTATCTTTTTAAATTCTTTTCTCTCTCTCTCTCTCACTTATCGCATCCCCTTGCCTCTCCTCCAGGACAGGGTAGCCAACCGAAGATAATCTCTGGTTAACCTCTCTGTCTTTCTTTTGCTTTTCTCACTATTTCTCTCTGACAACACAGGTCGACACTCTGTATACTCGCGGTCTTTGTCTAATCAGCCTGATACCGCAGTCGTTGAGGTGCCTGGAAGTTTGCAATGCGCCCAACGGGAACATCTAAATGAGCTAATGGGGAATCGCACTGGCCGCACTTTATTTGGAAATGTGTGGAACAACTCGGCATCATGCTGTTGCTGAGACGATCTTTGCGATCGCATAAGACGATGACTTGCGAACAAAATAAAGTCACAAAGCTCTGGCGAAACTCCATTTGTGTCCTGCGTACCGAAGAAAGGCAAGAATAATTACACGCACAAGACCGGCCTAACTGCGTTTTGACATGCCACCGCCCTTTTGATGAGAAGCGGCCCACGCCGTAGAATCTTATTCTCGTCGGATACGTCTGCGTGCTATACACACCGTTCGCAATGAAAGAAAAACGGGATACCTCGGTGGCAGCACCGCGATATTCTCATCTCACACAGAAAGAAGTAATTACGCATTCAAAGCCGCGGGTACTGTGTCGTATCCATTTTCGGATTTCCATAGTTTCGTTTCGTTTGATCTTGCTCCCGCGATGTTTGAATAGACGTTGCCAGAATGAAGACCCTTACAGTCTCGTTCATCCGCCGTGGTTCCTTAGTAGCTACGGTGTTGCGCTGCTAAGTATGAGGTCGCGGGATTAAATCATGGCCACGACGGCCTTATTTGCGTTGGGGTGAAGGCAAGAAAACCGCCTTAGACTCACGTGCACGCTAAACAACTCCCGGTGGTCCCTCATAATCATATCGCGGTTTTGGTACGTAGAACCATAAAATTATTTATATAGTCTCATTTAAATGATTAACATTTGTAACAAGAATCTTCGCTGTCTTTAAGAAATATATTCCCGTACTCTGAGCGTTTCGACTGGATTAAGTTGCCGTTGAATGCACTTGAGCCACTGCGCAATACAGTGCAGAAAACGCCATTCCACCCAAGTGAGCTCAATGACTTCTCGGAAAGACTGTTATCGCCCAATGTCCTCACGAACCCCATGTGCAACCGCTGAATGTAGTTTTTGTCACCGTCGCCATAGGCTTACGCACAGGTTGGGGCCAATGCTCTCAAAGAACTGCTTGGCGGGAAGGGTAGTGGGGGACAAGCGCCCATTGAGTAACCAGTCCTTAATTTCACGTCCAACAAGCAGCTTAGATGGTTCCATTTTCCTTGTCTGTGGATTACATTGCTCTGTCTTACATCTATGCTTCAATCATTCGGCATTGGTGAAAACGATGCGAGCGTTTGCTTAAATAAGGTGAGGACAAGATATGCAAGCGCTTGAACTATAAGTCAAGTTATCTATACTTTTTAGCCTCCCTAGTTAACGCCGATTGCCTAGGAAACTCGCAATGCAAGGGTATCTTTTTTTTTAATTTTAACGAAGGGCATCGACCTTTGCTATTGAAATAAAAACCTGTGCCGCAAAGCAAGTTCAAAAAAAAATGTCAAGGAATCTGTAAGTTTAACATTATATTTTCGTGAGCTAAGGAGAGTTCTCCAAACAAGCGTCCACTTTTATAGTCGTACAACCTTTACGAGATTGTGGATTTTCTAGTATCAAAATATAAACCCATGATATCCTTTCTTTACCCCAGTTCATATTAAACTCCAGCAGAATGGCCAATCAGGCGAGCTGGTATGGCTTTATGGATGGAGCAGCGCGACTGGGCACGCAATGGGGAAAAGGAGGGGACACCACATGGCGCTGGGGCACCTGGTGCACATTTTCAGGTCGTTTAAAAGAACTTGTGCGCAAAATAAACTTTGCTCAACTACCTGGCACATTAAAATGCTTTAGTGTGACAAGCGAGCAATAAATAAATACTAACCAATATATGTTATTCCAAGTGTTGCTAAACCAGGCAATTTTATCTGCAAACCGAAGGTTGTTGAGGTATTCGCCGTTCTTCCTCACTGTTAACTGTGATATTCAAGTAATAGCTTCAATTCTTCTTCTAAGAAGAAGTATTCGCGCTGGTAGACTGTTCAGCAACACTAGGGATGAAATGGAACAAATGCTTGAGGGAGTACTTTCGTGCCCATAGTTTTTGTTGTGAAAGTGATAATTTAATTATTATTTGGATTAAAATAATGTAGCGTGGGCTTAGAATGTTTGCATTGAATTAAATTAATGTCCAAGCACAATTCAGCAACAGTTATGCTTGCTGCTGCCTAATACTAGACCGCTTGGCACCATGTTTTTCTCTTCTTTCATGGCGTTTACGTGAACCCGACAGAATCGGATTGAGGCGCTTTGTCGGGATGGATTATGCCTGTCGAGTTCATGTAAGCGCTAACCGGTCGGCTTGAACAAGCGTCGAGTCGGGCTGAGTGCGTTTGCAGCGTACATGTAAATGCAGACGCGTCCGGTCCGCCAGCGCCAAGATTTGTGCGGGAACACTGGGATGTCGTGATTTATGCGGCGGAAGCGGGTATAGTACCATGACAACGTCAAGACGAGGGACTGCGTAGTGCAACCTCACCGTAGCGATAAGACCCATGAAATAGAGCTATTGCGGGCAGCAACGAGAACCGGAAGCCCGGTTCCAACGTGTTCATATCTCGGCTTCATATGTTCATATCCCGTCGTTGTACTGGCTCGTCAGAAGCGAGTTCTTGTAAACGCGGACAGGTCTGGCTCGGTCAGCCCTAATTCCGACTCGGCCCACTCGCTTCGGGTTCATGTAAACGTCACCTTTGTCGTGCTAGTCGTGCAGTGCTCGGTGTGGTCACTCATGACTGACACCAGCACAGTAGACAAAGTAAAAGAAAAGCTCAGGAGGTCACCATGCGCGAAATTTTGCGTTTAGTGTAGTTTGCAACAGTTCAGTTGCAAACTACAACTCGCCAGGCCGCAAAGGCAAACATAGATAAGCACAGGGTGGCTAGCGTCGCTGTCAGCACCGCTACGTTTAGCGAGTGCACTTTGGTAATTAACGAGGTGTATGTTTTTCCCATCAAATATATTGAATAATATTTTTATGAAAAGAGCGTTAATTATAATATCTACGAGCGTAATTAGAAGTTACATTCTTATACTTGTACAAAATCCAAACACCGCTGAGTGCGCCTCTGGCGGCTACTTTTAAAAAGTCCTTATTGGTCGTGTGACACGAAGACAACTTCCTTGAATTCGAACTCCCTTAGCCAGTCTCGTGCTTCCTTATCATAAAGGAGTTCATAGGTGCCCGTGTGACGCATGTATTACTGCGGTGGCCATAGCGTTAAGGAGCACATGCGGCTTAGAATCCGGCGTCCCGCGTCGGACATGGCATCGGCAAATTGATTTTCGGACCATGTAAGCCCAGGCCTTCCATACGAGGCAATGAATTGATTGAACTAATTGAATTTTTCAAGACAAAATAGGTAGAGAAATCATAAACTACGACTTGCACACAACATGATACACAGCACAACATAACACAACGATATGATAGCTCTCGAACTCCATAGGAGAAAACATAATTCTGTCACGCGAAAAATCAGAGGCCCCTTCCGACACAAATACTGGCCGCGGCGTCCGCCATTTTGCACGCGCCAGCGCGATGGGTGTCTTGAACGAGACGTTCATTTAAGGGATCGCCAGCTGTTTGTGCGCAGGCGCGAGTGAGAGTGGGCGCGGGAGACAAAATCTGGGGAATTTTGCTCCTCGAATATGTGGCTCTGCCAGGCACTACGGAGGAGGTTTCTTAGCTCGTGTTGTATTAGTCTGTCCCCATAGATGCCGGCATTGCGGAGTGTGGTCGACTTCGTTTGCGCTCAGCCGCTGGCTGCCTGTACGGTGAGGCAGTGGGCGCGGACGCCCCGTTTGGTGATCGCTTTGTCTGAAGGTGCAATCTTCAGACTGGTGTTGTATAGGTCACTGGTCGCTTTTTTTGTCGCCATGAAATTTTTTCAAGCACTGCTCCAGGAAGGCACATGTAACCGGCAAACGGAGGCCTCAGGAGAGCACCTGAGGCCGACATGAAGCAGGCGGGCGCACGATCTGCAGGGTACGCAAGGGGTGGCGGGGGGATCAAAGCTGGAAGCAGGGCGGCTCCTGGGTTGGGGCCGCGGAGACCTAAGCGTGCCCGGGGTGTTCGCATAAAAAAAAAATGGCTCTCCCTGATGGCGGACATCCGTTCTTATACACTCCTGGCCCGCGCAGGCCTCGGCGTGCTCCAACCCAAGGACCAATTTGGGTTCTAGTTTTGGTGTCCCCGTTGACGCTTTGGCGTCCTAGAGGCGCCGCCAATAATCCGAAATAATTACACGTTGTTACAATTAGTGAAACACACGATTGAATAAATATAATTTCGTCCAGCCGCCAGCTTGTGACGCTAAGTTCAGCACTACCACGCTCCGCGAATTTTTTCAATATATACGGCGCGGGTTCTACTACTGTCGCTACTGCTCCCACACAAAAATCTGTGATATTCCTAGACGCGTGTGGTATTTTATTGTTGGAACGAGGTGCGTCGGCGCCATCACTCGAGAAAATAGAAGGAAGAACGAACCGGGCTCGCACTGTGAAGCTAACCGGTCAGCGCTGCAATCGCTGTTGCAAATATAACCTGTAAATAGTTGCTCGTCTAACTGACTCGACTTTCGCGTAACAATGTGGCAGAGGTGGAACTTTCCCCGTCCTCGCCACGGAGCTCTGAAGTGGCCGCACCGTCGTCTTCTCGGCCAGGGCTTCCAATGGAACCACCACGTCGCCACCGACACCTGCGGCGCCAACCACTTGGTACGTTACGGTTCCAAGTCTCCGTGATCTTGGGACATTCTCCGCCCAAAATGGCGTTGCCGTCGATGACTGGCTCAGCATGTATGAGCGTGTTAGCAAAAACCACCACTTGAATCCTACCATCATGCTTGCCAATGTGCTCTTGTATATGGACGTGACACCGCGTGTCTGATTTCACACCCATGAGGTCGAGCTCTCCACTGGGATATTTTCGAAGAGAGGCTTCACGACCTATTTGGCAAAGCGTCCGGTCGCCAACATGCTGCGCGAAAAGAGCTTTCCACCCGTGTCCAGTCGTCGACGGAATCGTGTGTCTCCAACATACAGGAAGTGCTCGCGCTTTGCCGGAAAATCGACGAGCACAGGACCAAAGTTGACAAGATGGGCGCTATCCTCTAAGGCATGGCGGACGATGCCTTCAATTTGCTCGTCTATAACGACGTTTCTACCGTTGACGGCATCGTCCTAGAATGCCCCCGCTTCGAGGTAGCCAAAAGCCGCCGCGTCGTCCCATAGTTTTCCCGGCTCCCGAACACCACGGCCACGTCCTCCTGTTCCGCTCTTACCGCCACACGACCATTTCAAGATAACGTCACACTTATCGTTCGCCTTCAAATTGAAGCGGCGAGTCCGGCCCCCATACATACATGACCCCTTGACGGTACCTTTGACCAAGTTGCCCCCACAATTTTCATTATTCAAACAGATGTGCGGCAATAAATTGCAAACATTCGCATCCCTACCGCCTGCTCTGTCTCCCGACCGGATTCCGCACCCATTCCCATGTGCACAACCTGTAATGACCAATATGTCGCTCCTAGACTACGCAATCCTTCTGAATGGTGAACCCCAGACGACAAACCGACCTGCTTCCGCGGTCAACGCGGTGGTCATGTATCCCGCCACTGCCTCACTTCCTGGATACCCCCGTACTGGAGCTCATTCCCTGCTCCTCGCCCATACGCCGACGCTCGCCGTTATTCAACTCGCCGTGTGTACCCTACTTGTGATGCCCCTGACAGCCGCTCCTCCGTGCAATCATCGTCGCCTCAACATCATCGCTCCCCGTCACACCAATCTCGCCGCTTTTCCTCGCCAAACCTACGGACGGAAAACTAGGCCATGTAGCTCTTGGAGGTAGTGCTGCATCACGTTCGTCTTGTCCAAATCCACCGTTTAGGCTCGTCACCAACACGAACCTAATTGAAGCAGACGTAAATGGTGTGCCGTTGACGGCATTAATTGATACTGGAGCCGAAGTGTCCATAATGAGCGCTAGCCAATGTCACCTCCTCAACAAATTCTTACGCCTGCCATCACTCGTCGCTTATGGCGCCACTGTTGCCGTCAGGAGTATGTGCACTACTCGCATAGAAATTGCTGGCCGCCAAGTTCCAGTCCTTTTCACCGTGTTGACTAGTTTCCCTCATGACGTAATCTTCGGGCTCGAATTTCTCGCGACGCATTCTGCCCTCATCGACTGTTCCACCGGGGCGCAGTGCCTCGAACTTCCTCTTCGGTTGTTCGGGGCGAACATACGAAAGAACACCTTCTGCACTACAGCGTTCGTTCGCTTACCTCCAAAAGCCCTAACCTTCGTCGAACTTGCCACAACGGCAACCGTGCCTCATGGCGACTATGTCGTCGCACCTATTCGTGATGTCCTCCTGGCGCGCGACATCTCTGTGCCGCACTCCGTCGTAACCATTGCCGCTAATCGGATGTGTCTCCCTGATATCATATTTGGCTTGACGAAGCAAGTGTTACCTGAAAGCATAGTGGTGCCCACGCTCCGGTGAGCGACAGACGACCGCGTCACTGCTTTTGCAGCCGACGCATCTCCAGATGCTCCTGATTACCTGCAGGATGCCTTGAACCTCAGCGTCCCATTACGTCTCATGGTCGCTCAGGACCTCGCACCTGACCAAGCAGCCGCCCTATATCGCCTTTTGCTTTCCTACCGCGGCATATTTGACACTGACAATCAACCACTTGGTGAGACATTCGTTGCTAAGCATCGGATAAACACTGGTGATGCTGATCCCATTCACCGCCGACCGTATTGCGTGTCCACGGCAGAGCGGCAAGTTATTCAGCAGGAAGTAAACAAGATGCTCGCGAGAAGCATTATTGAGCCCTCGTCGACTCCTAGGGTGTCGCTGATCGTGCTCTTCAAAAAGAAAGATGGCACGCGGCGTTTCTGCGTTGATTACTGCCACCTAAACCGAATCACTAAAAAGGATGTTTACCCTTTACCACGAAGCGACGACGCTCTTCATTGTCTTCACGGTGTCAAATACTTTTCGTCCATCGACCTCCATTTGGTTATTGTCAGATTTCCGTCGATGAGCAAGACCAAGAAAAGACCGCTTTCGTCACGCCAAATGGCCTCTACTCATTCAAGGTTATGCCGTTCGGTTTATGCAATGCCCTTGCCAGGTGCGAACGAATGATCGACCCTCTGCTTTAAGGTTTCATATGGTAAACTTGCCTTTGTTACCTCGATGACGTCGTTGTCTTTTCTCCTGCATTTGAGACGCACCTTGAGCGCGTCGCAGCTATACTTGATGTCTTCTGCAAGGATAGGCTCCAATTAAACTCCTGGAAGTGACACTTCGGGCGCCGACAGATTACAGTGCTAGGCCATTTCGTCGATGCTTCCGGAGTATAACCCGACCCGGAGAAGGCTCGAGCAGTAATGGCTTTTCCTGTAGCTCAGTCTGTCAAAGACGTCCGGAGTTTCGTGGGGCTCTGTTCTTATTTCAGACGGTTCTTGAAAGATGTCGCAGCAATCGCTCGACGACTCACTGAACTTCCGAAGAAGGACGTCCCTTTTAAATGGGGTTCCCTTTAGGCAATCGCATTTTCACGCCTTATCACGATTCTCACCAATCCACCGGTCGTGGCCCACTTTGACCCGTTCGAACCTACAGTGGTCCGAACCGTTGACAGTGGTTATGGGATCGGCGCCGTCTTGTTGAAACGCCAACACGGACACGACCGCGTTTTAGCCTACGCTAGCCGGCTCCTGACAACTGCAGAGCTGAACTATTCGATTACCGAGCGCGAAAGTCTTGCTCTCGTCTGGGCTGTTTCAAAGCTTCGCCCATATGGCAAGCCCTTCTTAGTAATCACAGACCATGATGCGCTCTGTTAGCTTTCGTCGCTCAAGGATCCTACTGAATTAACACGGCAAGCTGGGCGAGTTCGGCTTGAATTCTACTGGCCGGCTCGGTCGTTGGACCCTCCGCCTACAAGAATATCTCTCCAGAGTGACTTACAAGTCGGGACACCAACGCCAGCACGCACATTGCCTCTCTCGCTACCCAGTCGAAGACGCGACCTCTACGCCTGATACTTGCCCCAACGCCTGTGTTTTCTCTGTTTTCCCACCGCTCCATGTCGCCGACTAGCAGCGCCATCACCCGTCCTTGCTTATCACCATTGACTGCTTGGAATCGTCACTTGCCGACAGCTCCCTTCGCTTATTCACACTTCAAGATGGCGTACTCTAGCGACACAACGTTCACCCTGACGGCCCTGCATTACTCCTTATGATCTCTAAACACCTTCGCTCGGCTGTTCTCCACAAACTACCCGACCTCCTTTTTCTTGATTTCAACTAAGATGTCATTACCTCCCGTTTGCTCCCTCACCCAATCTGCTCTTTTCTTATCCCTTAACGTTACACCTATCATTCTTCTTTCCATAGCTCGTTGCGTCGTCCTCAATTTGAGTAGAACCCTTTTCGTAAGCCTCCAGGTTTCTGCCCTATAGGTGAGTGCTGGTGAGACACAGCTATTATACACTTTTCTCTTGAGGGATAATGGCAACCTGCTGTTCATGATCTGAGAATGCCTGCCAAACGCACCCCAGCCCATTCTTATTCTTCTGATTATTTCCGTCTCATGATGCGAATCCGCCGTCACTACCTGCCCTAAGTAGATGTATTCCCTTACGACTTCCAGTGCCTCGCTACCTATTGTAAAATGCGGTTCTCTTCCAAGACTGTTAAACATTAATTTAGTTTTGTGCAGATTAATTTTTAGACCCACTCTTCTGCTTTGCCTCTCCAGCTCGGTGAGCATGCATTGCAATTGGTCCCCTGAGTTACTAAGCAAGGCAATATCATCAGCGAATCGCAAGTTACTAAGGTATTCTGCATTAACTTTTATCCCCAATTCTTCCCAATCCAGGTCTCTGAATACCTCCTGTAAACACGCTGTGAATAGGATGGGAGAGATCGTATCTCCCTGCCTGACGCCTTTCTTTATTGGGATTTTGTTGCTTTCTTTATGGAGGACTACGGTGGCTGAGGAGCCACTATAGATAACTTTCAGTATTTTTACATACGGCTCGTCTACACCCTGGTTCCGTAATGCCTCCATGACTGCTGAGGTTTCGGCTGAATCAAACGCTTTCTCGTAATCAATGAAAGCTATATATAAGGGTTGGTTATATTCCGCACATTTCTCTATCACCTGATTGATAGTGTGAATATAGTGTATTGTTGAGTAGCCTTTAGGGAATCCTGCCTGGTCCTTTGCTTGACAGAATTCTAAGGTGTTCCTGATTCTATTTGCGATTGCCTTAGTAAATAGTTTGTAGGCAACTGACACTAAGCTGATCGGTCTATAATTTTTTAAGTCTTTGGCGTCCCCTTCCTTATGGATTAGGATTATGTTAGCGTTCTTCCAAGATTCCGGTACGCTCGAGGTCATGAGGCATTGCGTAGACAGGGTGGCCAGTTTCTCTAGAACAATCTGTCCATCATCTTTCAACAAATCTGCAGTTACCTGATCCTCCCCAGCTGCCTTCCCCCTTTGCATATTTCCCAAGGCTTTCCTTACTTCTTGCGACGTTACCTGTGGGATTTCGAATTCCTCTAGACTATTTTCTATTTCATTATCGTCGTGGGTGCCACTGGTACTGTATAAATCTCTACAGAGCTCCTCAGCTAGTTGAAGTATCGCATCTATATTAGTAACGATAGTGCCGGCTTTGTCTCTTAACTCATACACCTGATTCTTGCCAATTCCTAGTTTCTTCTTCACTGATTTTAGGCTTCCTCCGTTCCTGAGAGCATGTTCAATTCTATCCATATTATACTTACTTATGTCAGCTGTCTTACGCTTGTTCATTAACTTCGAAAGTTCTGGCAGTTCTATTCTAGCTCTAGGGTTAGAGGCTTTCATACATTGACGTTTCTTGATCAGATCTTTCGTCTCCTGCGATAGTTTACCGGTATCCTGCCTAACGGAGTTACTACCGACTTCCATTGCACACTCCTTAATGATGCCCACAAGATTATCGTTCATTGCTTCAACACTAAGGTTCTCTTCCTGAGTTAAAGCCGAATGCCTGTGCTGTAGCTTGATCCGGAATTCCTCTATTTTCCCTCTTACCGCTAACTCATTGATCGGCTTCTTATGTACCTCACTGCCGGTCACCTTGGTGAGTTACGTACCTAGTACCGGATACGCCGACGCTTCTTTTGGCCAGGGCTTGATCGCTCCTTTCAAAGATGCTGCGCCATCTTGAAGTGTGAATAAGCGAAGGGAACTGTCGGCAAGTTACGATTCCAGGCGGTCACTGGGGATAAGCAAGGACGGGTCACGGCTCTTCTAGTCGGCGATATGGTGCTGAGAAAACACAGGCGTCGGTGCAAGTATCAGGCGTAGAGGTCGCGTCTTCGACTGGGTAGCGAGAGGGGCAGTCTGCGTCCTGGTGTGGGCGTGTGAGAATGCCAGCGACGCAAGACACCATCGACGCTCCTTGCTGCGTACCTTAAACCACTCGAAATCCCCGCGGAACTATTCTTTAGGGTTAGTTTGGACTTACTTGGTACTTTTCCTCTTTCTACATCTGGTAACAGGTGGATCGCTGTGGCCACGGATTACGCCACGCGCTACGCCATCACCGGAGCGCTTCGTTCAAGCTGCGCCAAAAATGTCGCCGATTTTTTTACGCGACGTGATTTGATTACATGAAGCTCCACAACAACTTCTCACATACCGTGGCCAGACATTCCTATCAAAAGTTATCGCGGACATGCAAGGTATCCAGGTCATAGCATCCGCAAACAAATGGCCTCACGGAGCGTCTCAATCGCACTCTCAAAGAGACGCCGTCATAAAAGACAAAGACATTGTGCATAATGTTTGCGAGTATATTGTTCCCACCACTTAAATGTGTACATTTGCTCCGTCCGTGTTATACTCGTGGTACTTCATCACCCCGTTCCCCTACTCATGAAATCCGCCTTCAGATTCTGTCGTCATTTAAGGTACTCTGTGTGGAAGTAGTATTCTTGAAGGCGAGGCTCCGTCTGATTATTCTCCCATTAGTTAGGTTAGCTTTGTTCAAAAACTCTAGGGGCTGGTAGTCCGTTTGCACTCTAAATTATTTGCCGAATAAATAGATGTGGAATTTATTGCCAATACAAGGGCGAGACATTCCTTCTCTGCAGTTGAGTATTCCGTTCTGCATTGTTAAGTCGCCTGCTAGCGAAGTATACCGGATAGAGTCTCTCATCTTTCTCCAGCAGGAGTAGTGCTCTTAATGCCTTATCGGAGGCATCAGTGCGTAGCACAAACTCCTTCCGTATGTTTGGTGTTAAAAGCACCGACAGATGTGCTAAGCTTTTCTTTAGCATTTCAAAGGCCCTTTGTTGGTGTTCAACCCACTATAGAACGTTATTTGCAGCCTTTTTCGTCAACTCTATCAATGGTCCAGATACTTCAGCGTATTGTGGGATAAATTTTCCATAAAATCCTGTAAGTTCCAAAAACAATTGCACTTGTTTGTCAAAGGCCTGCCCACTGCAGCTATCTTGTCTAGGGTATCCTCCTTGTGCTCGACTTGTTTCATATTCAATTTGTGCCTCAAAAACTCCACGGCGTTGTACCCTAGCTCACATTTGGTTGGCCTTATCGTCAACCCCGCGTATTTTACTCTGGTTAGAAGCTTTTCCAGGGCCTGACGATTTTCATCACACGTATCAGTGGCAACCAGTATGTCATCAATATAGCGTTCCACTTCTGGCACGCCACGTTGGACACGTCTCATCAGTATTGTGAACACTGCTGCCGCTGCCTTTAGGCCGAATGACATATAGTAAAATTGAAATAGTCGTATTGAGCACGAGAAAGCTGTCTTCTTTTTGGGCGCTTGTTCCATAGGAATCAGCCAGTATCCTTAAGATAAATCCAGTTTTCAGAAATATCTTTCATTTGCCACTCTTGCTACTACCAAGGGTTCAGCGTCTGTTCCGAATACGTTGTTCAGACGTCTCAATTCAACGCATACTCTATAAGAACCGTCGGCTTTCTTAATCACAACTAATGGCGCGTTATACGGAGAATTAGCTCTTTCTACGACTCCTTGCCGCAACATCTTATCTATCTGACTTTCAATTACTTCTTGCATTGCAAGCAGTACTGGATATTGCTTCACATGCACTGGTTCCTTTGTTGAACACTATAGCTCGCGGCGCAATGCTTCCGTCCTCCCGGGGAGATATGTAAACACTTCCTCGAGCTTTTGAATCAACCTTCCCAACTTCTCTACTTGTGTTGCCACTAGGGATTTGTTCAACCTAACACTCTACCCCAATGGTCTTCTTATCGATAGAAGTGTGCACCTCCCCGTGGTCGTTCTCTTCGGCAATGACTATGCGAACTCTAGTCCTCTCCTAGATCTTCCCCTTTTCTGTCTCCTTTCTCTCTTCATACTTTTTCCTCATTTTGATGTGGAGCACCTTCTTATGGTCCGGAACTGTAATCTCATAGTCAAAATCATTTTTCGTTTGGGCAACCGTAAAAGGTCCTTTCCGCTGCATAAGCATCTTATCTGTGGGCAATAGTACGAATACCTTGTCTTCCGGTTCTAACTTCCGGCGCATTGCTTTGCCGCCATAATATTTCTTCTGCATCTGTTTCGCTTGCGCCAACTTCTCGTGGGTCAATTGGCAAATTGCCTCCAATCGGCTTCTAGCGCATACGTGCAAGTGGTCTTTTCCTCATTATCCAATTCCCGTCTGTACCACAGCTCTCTCCGAATAGCTATTTGTCCTCTAACTGCTCTCCCGTATAGCATCTAAAATGGCGAAAGCGTTAGCTCAGTCGCAAACCTCCCAGCGTTGGCCGACTGCTATCCTTTTAAACCGATGCAAGCACGCACAATGTCACCCTTCCGCTCATCGAAAGGTGCCATCAAATTCCCATGGAAAATTTTTCTTAGCCTGGAAGGTGAGTCGGATGACGCCGATGCAGGTGCACTCGCGCCATCCCGACAGCCCGCGCCCATCTGTGCTGGTTTTAAAGCGAAAGCTTTACTGGCCGTGAACTTGCAATTCCGTATGTGGCCGTGCTCGGAGGAGGCACATGACGTCACACCGCGTTCCTCGTCGTTGTGTTTGCCTCCGCTCGCATCGACAGTTGCGTCGCATGCCTGATTACATGTCGGATGATTGAAAAGGAGAGCTTGCGTGCGCCACAACCGCAGTTGAGGCAGCAGTATGGACGGCGACAATTTTGATAAGCAAGAGGAGGCCTGGAATATACATTGGAACGAGACGAAGAGAAAAGGAATCACCCCGGAAACAGACGAACTGGGCGCCGAACGACTGGCTAAACACCACAACATAGCTAGACAACCAGACTCACCTGGACTTGAAATCAAGCTTAACCAAGGCTAACCATGCTATGCCTTAGCTTTCGCTACGTCTATCCTGGCATAGCCGAGCTAAGCCACTGCCAATTTTTATCTTTAACTCCAACAGTTCTTTTTCTGTTTTGTGCTCTTCGCACGTTCGTTCGTGTTGCTTTTCTTTTTCTTGTTGAGTATACTCAAAAATCGTCATCGTATCGTCCTTCAACAGGTTTAAATCTTTAGCTATCGCCGCGAAACGTTCACACTCCATGCCTAAACCACCAAGATTAGTGACAGGACCGGAATATAATCCTGGAACGTATCCTGGAAAGTATCCTGAAAGGGACCCTGATATGCATGGATGGCCAACTGTTGTGTATCCGCGATCTCGGGGGCGTGTGTATGTTACGAGAGATAGGGTTGGGAGATGCAAAGCAGCACAGCAAGCAGACTTTTATTATACTCAAAACTGAAAAACCGAAAACTCAGTTGACTCATAATAAAACTTAATGAAAGAATGGTAAAACCAACGTAACCAAAGTATCTCCTTAACCCCGTCTCCGATAGTCCTTGGCCTTTTCTATGCGAAAGTCAGGCAGTCCTAGCCTATGGTTGCGACGCTATCTGAAAGGAGCGTTCTTACAGACTTCTGTCGTCGCACGTATCTTCCGTGTCCGTTGCATGTCGGATCTTCATCGTTGACTTTGTTCTCACCGACGCCGTAACCGTTACTGTCTTGGTGTTCGCCAGCCAACTCGTCTGTCTCTGATGCCAGTGTCCCGAACTCTGTCGGTGACGTGGCACACCAACCTCACCGGTTAGGCCTAACTCTGGTTTCCGCCGCTACTTCTTCGAGTGCCGACGAGACGCCCCGTGGACTATTGTATGTGCTGGTCTGCCTCTGAAGGAGGATCCTTCCTGGAGTGCCCGGCACTGCAGCGAGCGGCTGCAGCAGATCCCAGGAGCCTCGCTCGAACGTCGCCAAGGACGACAGTCACACCCTGGATCGCCAGCATCACGGACTTCACCGAGCCTCCATAGCTCTCGTCGCCAGTGCGATGTTAATTCTGCAAACCTTGGCCCAGAGCCACGTCGATAATGCCAGCTCAGCGTCGCTTCACTCTCGATCACCGCTCGGTTCACACGCTCCGAGGGCTCGTGCCGTTCTGACCGATGCATGCACATCGTCCTCCTCTTCCTTTCTGTGCCGCATGCCTCTTACATATGACAGTCGGCCATCCCGAACAGCAGCCAATGGAGACGGAGCCTTACTTGTTGGTTCTGAGAATCAGCAATGCCACATCGACGCCATCTCACCTGGAGCTCTTTCGTTGACGCTACTTACATAATGGCGTTGCTTTGTTCGTTGGGGCATGTAGTGAACATCCATATGCGGTTTATCTGTGGACCGCGAGGGCCACAGAATCTTGCATTAATCCAGTAGGAACGATGGCTTCTCGGAAATCTTGAACCCTGTAGCATATAGCTCGTGCGTCATCTTGCATGGAAAAATATACTATTTATCATGACGCGTCCTTTGGGCACTGGTTCATGTATTATTAACCCATAGCAGCTGGAAAATCCGCTCCAACGGAGCCCGAAATTACAAAAAACGGCTAGGGCGCCAGATGGAGGAGTCCCCTGGCCCACAATCGCATGTATAATTCTTTCTTGCTCGCGCCACAATGCTAGAACGCATGCGCGTGTGCAAGTTTTTTTGCGCCTGAATAAATAAAAGTGGCAAGTGCGTCATGTTTAATTAACCGCTTTACGAAAGCTTAGCTTGAGATAAGTTGGAAGACGTTCGTTGGATCTGCATAATCTCTTTTCACGTTTGCGTATAACTCGTCGCAGCATCACTTGACAGAATGCTCCCATGTTTCTATTATGCTTCAAGAACAACCGCCCGATAATTCCCAGGTAAACTTTAGATTCCTTATGCAGCCACCATATGAGTACGCTCGCGACGCCATTGCCAAAATATGAATGAATTACGCTGAATACTTCTTTTTTAACCTTTCTCTGCTGCATACACGCCACAAATGTCTGTATCATGACCACCATCAGGACGTGGCTGACCTCGTTCTTCGCTGGTCTTCGTCTCGGTACGATGACCTTACAGAAAGGCTGCTCTCGAGATACTCCGGTCAGTACGATATTCTGCTACAAGCGACCAACATTACGTATGAAATAACCACGCTCTAGCATACGACCGCTTCCACGTCCTCAGATAGTGCCCACTTTGTCCCTATGAAGCCGTACCTTTAGTCAACTATTGAAGGAGCTACAGCTCGGCGCCGTCTCCATCAGAAGTAAACATCACGGTTCGACGAGCATTACGATGATGTTATTTTGTGTAATAGAGTAACAGAGAACTACATAGTGGGGGACAGATGGTCTGTCACATAACTGTGAGACTTTACTTTATAAATAGCGTTTGAAGATATCTTCACCTATCTGTCCACCCGTAACCATCAGTGAGTGACGCCGTCATTTTTAAGCATGTCTTAAAAGTCGTTAAATTTTACTTAGCTTTTGCTGCAAGCACGCTAAAGTTATCACGAAATCTGTTGGACAAGTCATGCCTATAGCGTTCTGATTTATGGAACACTGAGGTACCCTAGCATGCCGCGAATCATTTGCGGAAACGTCCCACGTTTCTCCATGGTCTATGTGAATGAGGAATGAACAGCGAATTTACCAACAGTGTGTTGTGGACGTTTGCTTTACTTTCTTACTTACATAACAGCAGACGATGACAGCTTAAATTCAGCGTGTTCCCTCAGATTGTGGGGTTTCAGATGCAGTACAATTCGAAATGGCGCAAGCAATCGAATTTTCCTAGCCCGAAAATGCAGTTGGTCCATGTTATTCCTGAAAGTTAGCAGTTCTCGGCGCTTTTGAAAAGACAGCAAATCCTGCATGACGCACAAGGTCGCGCGCTGACACAATGTTGACAATAATGTGACCTTTGCGCAGGTTCAATACTTCGCATTATTGATCAATGTGAAATCCATGCAATTAGGAAGCATTGACGTCAGGCTCGCGTGAACGATCTCAACCACTTATATGAATACGCCTTCCTATACTATCACAATGTGTAATGTCAACCAATCGACATCTGCAGAAACCTGAGTGTCCTCAAGAGTCATCCGTTTCGTAAAAAAAAAGTAAGTTTCACCAGGCCGGCAAAGCACTGACCGCGATAAAAACTCTTGTACAACTAACTATATGACGTAAGATTAGTCGTTTTGTCAGCTCCATCAGCTGCTGTAACCATTTGCTGACTAACTAAACTATTAAGCGCGTGCTGTCAATCGCACACAGGAAATCACGAACACACCTCACTCATTGACCGCGGACACTCGCAGCCAGAACGTTGGCATAATCCACAGAGGCACTCACATGTTTATTTGTGCTGCCCCTCGCTTGAACATGATCTAGGCGCGCCACAACAGAGCGCATACGAAGCTGTCAGCTATCTCCGGTAGGCTAGCCTTCGAACCCAGTGGAGATTGCTTGCAAAATGGGACGCGCGTGGACGCCGCAGCTGGATTGGAAGAGGAATTGCACAATAACCTTTTCCTTTGCCTCCTAGTGCGATGGTTTCGATGGGGCTTAGCCAGGGCGCTGAAAATGAATAACCGGATGAAGAGGGTGGTGCCGGCGCCTGCGATCGGTCTGCTTTTCCTTACTTAGCTTGCGGTGGTTGGTCGAAAATTGCGGCGGCGAGCAACGGAAGCTTAAGAATGCGCCTAAAACGGATCCTCAGCAAAGTTGGCTCAGCGAGGTCGTAAACGTGCCGAAAGTGCTCGAAAACGTTACATGGCAAGCTAGAAAGTCCTATTATACGCAAATAAACCCATGCTCTCTGGCAGATGCGAGTAGCCAGTGCCTGAACGATCGGCGGCAGCCATCTTTTATTCCTTTCGCAAAGGGGCAACCTGCGACTACTCAGAAAAAAAATCTGTTTTGTTCGGCATATTAATGCTTCATTAACGCGTACACGTCACATTGACACAGTGTGTTTTCGCGGTATTGTGACGTCCCGTGACAGGCAGGCGAAGTGGGTGCAGCCCGAGAACTTTTGACCAATAGCCTAGGCCTAATGGAGAAAAGGCATCGAATGAGAAATAACAATTATTCTTTTGTTCAGTCCAATCATGCATAATTATTGTGTGCGCGTCATATCAGATGGGGAGCTATCACGATTTTCTTGACGTCGCGTGACACAAAGGGGAAGTGGGAGTGGTCCAATATAGTTTTTGACCAATCGAGGAGGGCTTATTGCAGAATTTGAATGGAAAAGTTTGGAATATATTTACGTTATAGTGACCATGGTTACAGAGCCTACGCACCGAAGAGCCTATTTTATTCTCTTGCATGAAGATTTTGACTACTAAACCTACCTATGAAAGATCTTTTTGTACCTGCTTTGCTAACTTAAAGGTCGCAGAAATATCACCAATTGTTCTGTCACGCCGCTAGAAAAGGTCACCTATAAATAAAGTGAAACATTTGGTAGTAAAAAGACAAGAAAGCCGCCAAATCTCGCGAAGAAATTATTTAATTGGCAACACTGGTAACAATATTACAGGGTGAACACGCAAAGAAAAAAGCAGCTTTGGAAACCATATGAGTGCGCAAGGCGTATAATCATCATCATCATTATTATCATCAGCCTGGCTACGCCCACTGCAGGGCAAACACCTCTCCCATACTTCTCCAGCTTCCCCGGTCATGTGCTAATTATGGACATGTTGTCCCTGCAAACTTCTTAATCTCGCCCGCCCACCTAACTTGCTGCCATCCGCTGCTACGCTTTCCTTCTCTTGGAATCCAGTCCGTAACCTTTAATGACCATCGGTTATCTTCCGTCCTCATTGCATGTCCTGCTTATGCCCATTTCTTTTTCTTCATTTCCACTAAGATGGCATTAACTCGCGTTTGTTCCCTCACCCAATCTGCTCTTTTCTTATCCCCCTCAACGTTGCACCCATCACTCTTCTTTCCATAGCTCGTTGCGTTGTCCTCAATTTAAGTGGAACCCTTTTCGTAAGCTTCCAGGCTTCTGCCCCGTAGATGAGTACTGGTAAAACAAAGCTGTTATACACTCTTCTCTTGAGGGATAATAGCAACCTGCTGTTCGCTATCTCAGAAAGTCTGCTGTTGTAACTTCGGCGGAGTGGCCGGACAGAGGAGCTACGGCATGAGGCTAAATAGCCGGGGCCCGCAGCACCGCAGAAATGGAGCCGGACTACTCAGGTCGGGAACCAGGCAAAGAAGGAATGTATTTTAGCGAGGGGAACCGCAGCACGCAACTTACAGCGTTTGGCGCTTATTGCCGCCCTTACGTAAACGACCCCAAACCGAAACCGGCAGCCAACACAGGTTACCACATCACCCCCCCCCCTTTTAGAGGAAATTGCGCTACTCGCTCTCCTCGCAACAAAAGCAAGGCATGAGTTACAGAACACATTTTAGCACTGTAACACTTGTGTTTGGTGATGACATATTTATACAATGGAAAATTCAGGTACGTGTACCTATTACAGACTTTTTAGAGCGCAGCTCTTTGGCGTCCGTTCCTGGGTTTCGCGTCGTCGTCGGCGTTGTCGTCGGCCTCGTAACCAGCTCCGCCCCCCTTTCATCCCCCCAGCGCTAGCAGCGACCGACTGATACCGCTGGATGCCGCTGACGCCGCTAGAGAGTCAAGATAACGTGACTGCATAGAACACCGTCGCCGCCATGCAGAAAGAGGAGGAAAGGGTCCCCCCCCCTGTTCTTGTGGGGCGGATAGGGTGCTCTTCAGTTGCCGACGCGCCGGTTATTTCACGTAGGCCCCGGCACGTCGACGAATACGGGACCACCTTCCCACGGCTAGACCTGGTTCTTAGCGCTGCGGAAGCGAGGGTATCATATTGTTTGTGTCGGCATCGGCGGCGTTGTCCCTGAAACCAACTCCGCAGCTGGGGTTGACTCACTATCGGCGTCAGCGGCATCAGTCAGTCGCTGCTATCTCTTCCCTCCTCCCTTTATCGTGTTGTCCGCTTGCTGCGCGCGCTTCTGCCCCCATCGTTTGCCGCTGGGTGTACACGCCGCCCCCCTCCCCCCTCTTCCTGCGAGTCTCCGGTTGTCAAAGCGCCGGCTCGAACTTAATTCCTTTCTTCGCTCCTCCTCCAATGCAACCCCTGTGCGGTGGCAATCAGAGAGCCAGATCGGTGGCGGCGGATCTGTATATGTGCACCGCCCGAGCCGAAATTGCCGCTGCCATTCGCCCTGTGCGGTGGCAATCAGAGAGCCAGATCGGTGGCGGCGGATCTGTATATGTGCACCGCCCGAGCCGAAATTGCCGCTGCCGTTCGCCACTACGAAATTATCTGCCAGTTCTTTCTGAGCCATGAGCGAGACGACCGATGGAAGTCCTCCGTCTGCTGCTGCTGCTGCTGCTGCTGCTAAACGAGCTGCCAGAGCAGAGGCCCAGCGCCGTCGCCGTCAGAATCCAGAGGTGCGTGCCGCCGAAGCAGAAGCTTACCTAGTGGAGTCTTTGTTAAAGGAATACGTGTGAAAAATAAAAAAAAAATTCTGTGATAGCGCATACATGTGTTGCTCGATTTCTTTGCCTCAATCTATCGAAAAGGTGAAACAGCTTATTTGCTGCGCTCAAATTTCGCATTAGGAAGTAACGTAATCGTCGGTAATTTTTTTTAAGAGGACATTATTTGGCTTCCCCATTTTAAGAAAAACAGAGAACATGAATACATGAACATGATTTCGCTACAGTTCCCAAGGGTTTCATACCCGTTTTAGGAAGAGGACGAGATGCACACATGCACCCACAGATCAAACATGAAAAAGTGTTCACAGAATACAAAAAGTAGACAGTGCGAACATCTGTCTGCCCCCGGGGACAGCACTGATGGGTGGCTGATTCGCCCTGAGCCTGACTCGAGAGATAGCTCTGTGGCTGTCGTGAATTGAAGATTGTGCTTTTCACTCCCAAGAAGGTGGGATAGTCCCCCCCCTCTTCCAGGAGGATGCTAAAGGCCTGACTAGAGTTCAAGAGTATTTTTTTTGCATGAAAGACAAATTAGTATGGCGGCTAATATCGTAGCAAAATGTGCATACTACATGCTTATGTTGCAAGAAATGTAAGGTACAAGAAATGTGTGGTATCCCTTCTACGGAGATGCTAAGAGATCAAGGAAAGTGTTCCTACCACTAGGACCCACTAATAAATCTGCAGTATAGCAGTAAGTACAGTGTGCGCATTGCACCCTTTATGCTGCCAGAAATCGCCCTATTTGAAGGATAGTACTTATACACTATTTACCTAAGAAACATGTAAGGAAAGACTTTTGGCGTTAGGAACCGAATTTTTATTGGAGGGTTGACACCTCTGTAGACAGTAAACCAAGGCAGAAAACTTTTTGGAAACATAATCCTGAAACTGTACCGGAGGTTGCATAAGACGTGTCTATGACAGTGAAAGAGTTACTCGTACAAGGACTGGAAGGTGTGTCAGTGTTCTGAGTGCTTTCAGGAGCAGTGTCTTGGGGAGAAGTGTCGTACGGACGGTCAGGAGACTTTTCTGCACGGGGTAAATCTGGTGGCAGTGGTGAAGCCGGCGGTTGCAAAGAGGTGGCTGCCGCAGGAAAATGGGTACCAGTAGCAACTGGAAGAAAAGGTGGAAAACTATCGTCAAAGGGTGTATCGTCACTGAAATGACTTCTTCCATTTGTTGTTTCACCCTTACGTATCGAGTACTTCACCAGTTAGGAAGCATTCAAACGCTTGTCATTTTCAAGCTGGAAAGTAGTTCAAGCTACCTTGCGATAAATCTTCTACGGACCGGAGTATTTGGAACAGATTTCTGTGAAGGACGTACCCTAACAAGATCGCTGGCTGAAACTGAAGACATTTGGTTGCGCGTCGACGGTCCACATACTTTTTGCTATATTGCTGTTTTTGACGTACTCTACTCTGCACTTCCTGGCGCAACTTTGGAGAAGCAAATTCAGGATGAATTGGAGACATGTTTGCGACGTCCAGACCAGTTCGTGGCTGTCCACAATGGAGCAGCATAGCTGGAGACACACCTGTACTCATTTGTGGAGTAAACCTGTAAATTGCTAAGTATTCTAAGACCTCAAGTCTGAGGTCTCGCTGTTCGAAAATAGCAATCTGTATGAACCCTTTAAGAACACGGTTATATCTTTCTACCTGGCAACTGGCCGGTGGGTAGTAAAGAGAAGACAAGAAATGCTTATTGCCTGTTTGCTTCAGGACGTTTTCGAACTGTGCAGAAACAAACTGTGATCCATGGTCGGACGCTATAATATCATGAAATCCTTCTATACTGAATACGGAGATGCGACTACGCATGATGGCCTCGGATGTGACGCAAGGCATAAAAGCAACTTCGGGATCCTTGGAATGATAGTCAATCATGTCAATGTCAATGCGTCCCCTTCGCCTACGAAGTACCGTCGTTCTGCGGGAGATAACGTACGAGAAGCAAAAGCTACTGTAATGGGCAGATTTCCGCATTTTTGCTGCAGGACGGCCCCTATGCCAAGGTTAGAAGCATCAACTGTCACAAAAATAGGAAGATGCGGTTGAAACATGCTTACCACCGGGCGTGATGCAAGTACGTCTTTAATCGCTTGAAAGCTGTATTCAGTATCCCGATCCCAGACAAAGGCTTGTCCTTGACTTAGGAGTTTCCATAGCGGTTCCACTACGTCGGAATTCTGAGGGACAAATGTAGCATAATATCCAGTGAAGCCCAGGAATAAATATAGAGCCTTTTTTGTTTTAGGCTGTGGTGCCTCCACGATTCCCTGAATTTTGGTATCCATCGGCGAAATGCCGTTTGCAGAAATTTATGTCCTAAGAAAGTTAATTCTGGGACACTGAATACACACTTGTGATTAGGCTCCATGCCTGCATTACTTATTCAAGACAGGACGGTCTGCAAATATCTGTCGTGGTCACGTTGAGTGTGACCCCATACAATAACATAATCAAGGTAGCACAAGGTGCCTGGACAGTCTTTTAAAACAGATGACATGATCTGCTGAAAAGCGGATGGTGCAGATGCCAAATCAAAACACACATGCTTGAAGCGAAAAAGACCGTCATGAGTAATAAAAGTAGTAAGCTCACGGCTTTTCTCGCACAATAAAACCCTATGATAAGCGGACTGCAACTCCAACTTACTAAAGAGAGTAGCACCAGCGATGCAACAGTTCGTCAGCCCTTGGTAGCGGAAATGCATCGATGATAATAGCTTTGTTGGGGTCTCGATGATCGACGCAAAGTCGAATGGAATTGTCGTTCTTCCGAACGACGACGAGCGGAGAAATCCACTCGGACGCAGTGACGCGTTCGGTGACAACAGCTGATTCCAGGCGTTGTAACTCGGTGGAGACTTGCTCCCGGAGAACCAGAGGTAGAGGACGCCGTTTAGCTGAGACTGGTTGCACTGATGTTCGGAGACGAACGTCGTGGACGAAGCCCTTTACATGTCCCAATTGTCCTCAGAACAGATGGGTGAACTCTACTGGAGCGTTGTGTGGAAGAGAAAGAAGCTGGATGCTTCGGTCAGCTGGAAGTCCTGATACTTGTTGACATGTGAGCGAAGACCCTTAATGTCAATGCCCAAAGCTTGAATGGCGTCTAAGCCCAGAAGAGAAGTGCCTTGGGTCCGGACCTGAAATGTCACTACTGCAGCCTTGTTGAGGTACTGGACGAGCACGGAGAAACATCCTGAATGCAGAATTTCTTGCTGCGAATAATTCTTGAGTGGAAGCCTCTAAGGAGATAATAGAAAAACCTTGAAATATTCTTCGTATAGGGAGCTGTTGATCAGAGACACTGTAGCTCCTGTGTCCACGAGCAACTTGAGTGCAGTATTCGCAATGAGGGCTTCGGCGGGAATTGTTGCCGGACGGAAATTCGGTGCTTGAATTGTAAGCGCAAACAGGACTGTAGTGACTCACTCTGTTTCAGCGGTAACGGAAACAAGCTGCGTTCGAGCAGGAGACTGTCGCTGCGTTCGGTTCCTCGAATGGCAAACCGAAGCGTAATGTCCCACTTTTCCGCACGCACAGCAGGTAACCTGCTTTGCCGGACAGGTTGGATCGAATGCGATGTGGGGAGATGAACCACAATTGACTGCGATGTCTCGACTGGCTTCGCGGAGTTCAGGCCGGGTGTCACGTTGGCCGGCCTCCTGAGGTTGCGACTGTTCTCCATGCCGTTGAGTGCCATCTTGAATGCACCGGGTCGATGGAGAAGGCTGGCTAAAACTGCCATCTTGTGGGCCCGGGCGAAGAAGGTGATGACTAGCGACGCCATCTTGGCATTGCCTCGAGACGCGCTGAACAGACGAGCTGTTGAAGAGTTGAAGTTCCTTGTCAACTTGCTCCACGCTTCGTCCGATTTCCTGGGGTTTCTTGAGCGTGAGGGACGATCCTTCGAAGAGTAGTCTTTCTCGTATTCTTGTTGATGCGACGCCTGGCACGATTTGGTCACGAAGAGACTCGTCGTGCCAAGCGCCGAACGCACAAGCAGGCGCCAGCCTTTGTAGCGCGGTGACGAAGTCCTGAAAGATTTCCCAGGGTAGTTGCTTCCTGTCCAGGAAGACAATGCGGTGCACCAGGGGATTGATGCTTTCTTCGTAGTGCTGGTCGAAGATGCGAAGAATGTCTTCGAACTTAGTAGAGGTCAGGTCCCTTTGCGACGCGAGGTCGTATTAGAGACGCTGCCCCTGGAAGCGCAAGTTATTGAGTAAAATGGCTTTATTCCTGTCGTCTTGTAGTGCCTCGCATCCGAGGCAAAAACGTGCAAAAAGAACGTTTCCACGTGAGCCACGCTACCGAAGAAGTACCGGGTAATGCAAGGAAAGGCGGCATGGGGGGTGCGAACACCATGCTGGGCTCCGAGAACAAAGGCGGCAGAGTCGAGTTGCACGGAGCAGAAGTAGACGTAGCGTCTTGCACGCCCGAAGCAGGATAAGAGGAGGAGTAGAACGGCCTGGGCGCGTAGCAAAAGATTGAACGGTTTACCTTGTCGCCAGTTTGTTGTAGCTTCGACGGGGCGGTTGGACGGAGTACCTACGGCATGGGTCCTAAATGGCCAGGGACCGCAGCGCCGCAGAAAGAGAGCCGGACTACTCAAGCCGGGGACCAGGCAAAGAATGAATTTATTTCTGCGAGGGGAACCGCAGCAGGCAACTTACAGCATTTGGCGCTTAGTGGCGTTCAGACGTAAAGGGCCCAAAACTGAAACCGGAAGCCAACACACGATACCACACCTGCCAAACGCACCCCAGCCCAATCTTATTTTTCTGATTATTTTAGTCTCAAGATCCAGATCTGCGGTCACTACCTGCCCTAAGTAGATCTATTCCCTTACCACTTCCAGTGCCTCGCTACCTATTGTAAACAGATGTTCTCTTCGGAGACTGTTAAACATTAGTTTTCTGCAGATTAAGTGTAGAGCCACACTTCTGCTTTGCCTCTCCAGGTCAGTGAGCATGCATGGTAATTGGTCCCCTGAGTTACTAAGGAAGGCAATATCATCAGCGAATCGCAAGTTACTAAAGTATTCTCCATTCACTCTTATCCCCAATTCTCCACAATCAAGGTCTCGGATTACCTCCTGAAAACCCGCTGTGAATAGCATTGGAAAGAGTGTATCTCCCTGACTGACGTCCTTCTTTATTGGGATTTTGTTGCTTTCTTTATGGAGGACAACGGTGGCTGAAGAGCCGCCATACAAATATTTCTGTAGTTTTACATACGGCTCGTCTACACCCTGATTCCGTAATGCCTGCAAGACTGCTGAGGTTCCGAATGACTAAAACGCTTTCTCGTAATCAATGAAAGCTATTTACAAGGGTTGGTTATATTCCGCACATTACTCTATCACATGATTAATACTGTGAATATCGTCTAATGTTGAGCAGCCTTTACGAAATCCAGCCTGGTCCTTTGTTTGACAGAAGTATAAGGTGTTGGTGATTTTATTCGCGATTCCCTTAGTAAATACTTTGTAGACAACGGACAGTAAACTGATCGGTCTATAATTTTTGGAATTTTTTGGCATCCCCTTTGTTATGGAGTAAGATTATGTTGGCGTTCTTCCAAGATTCCGGTACCCTCGAGGTCATGAGGCATTGCGTATACAGGGTGGCCAGTTTTTCTAATACAATCTGCCCACCACCCTTCAACAAATCTACAATTGCCTGATCCTCGCCAGCTGCCTTCCCCGTTTGCATAGCTCCCAAGCCTTCCTTTACTTTTTCGTTACGGCGTTACGTGTGGGATGTCAAATTCCTCTAGATTATTCGCTCTTCCATTTTCATCGTGGGTGCCACTGGTACTGTGCAAATCTCTATAGAACTCCTTAGCCACTTGAACTATCTCATCCATATTAGTAATGATTTTGCCGGCTTTGTATCCTAATGCATTCATCTGATTCTTGCCTATGCCTAGTTTCTTCACTGATTTTAGGCTTCCGCCGTTCCTGAGAGCATGTTCAATTCTATCCATATTATACTTCCTTATGTGAGCTGTCTTGCATTTTAACTTGGAAAATTCTGCCATTTGTACTCTAGCTGTAGGGTTAGAAGCTCTCATACATTGGCCTTTCTTAATTAGATCTTTCGTCTCCTGTGATAGCGCACTGGTATCCTGTCTAACAATGTTACCACCGACTTTTATTGCACACTAGATAATGATGCTCATAAGATTCATAAGATTGTCGTTTAGTGTGTCAACCCTAAGGTCCTCTTCCTGAGTTAAAGCCGAATACCTAATCTGTAGCTTCATCCGGAATTCCTCTATTTTCCCTCTTACCGCTAACTCATTGATCGACTTGTTATGTACCAATTTCCTCCGTTCCCTCCTCAAGTGTAGGCTAATTCGTGTTGTTACCATTTTATGGTAACTGCAGTGCACCTTTCCGAGCACGTCCACATTTTGTATGATGCCAGGGTTAGCGCAGATTATTAAGTCTATTTCATTTCTAGTCTCGCCATTCGGGCTCGTCCACGTCCACATTCAGTTATCCCTCTTGCGCAAGAAGGTAATCATTATCCGCAGATTATTCTGTTCAGCAAACACTACTAATAACTCTCCCCTGCTATTCCAAGAGCCTATGCCATATTCCCCTACTGACTAGTCTCCAGCCTGCTTCTTGCCTACCTTGGCATCGAAGCCGCCCTTCAGTATAATGTATTTTGTTTTGACTTTACCCATCGTCGATTCCCCGTCTTCATGGAAGCTTTCGACTTCCTGGTCATCATGACTAGATGTAGGGGCATAGCCCTGCACGACATTCAATTTGTAGCTCTTATTGAGGCGTCTCACCCTTCCCCTATTGAAATTTATCGCTTCTATGCCTTATAACATGACGTTCAAGCTCAACTTGCACAGGTCGACAGGAGTCTGCGAAAAAATTATAGTTGTCTGACTCTAGGCAGACAGCTGACAGCGCAAGAGCCAACAAAATTAACGTTTGAAGAGCGGCAGCTCCTCAAGAAACTGTCCGCATACAATCGCGCTGAAGATGGGCGATAACTATTGGAGAACCTACATGTTGTTCCCGTTGTGTTTGACTGAACATGAATCCTTCAAAATTAAGATAAAATGTCTGTTACGGCCTCCTTACACCAGGGCTATTCTGAAGAAATCATGCTGCGCCATAGATATGCAAATCAGTAATCATTCCACGTGTTTGCCAGTTTGTGTGCCAAGTCGTTAAGCTGCAGCGTATTACTGATGAAGAAATTCGCCACCATAACTGATTGCAGCGTAACCTTCAAAGGAACTGCGAAGACTGGGAGGAAGAAAGGTGACATTTTACAGTACACGTGCACACAAATGAAGCAATCTTCTTTTGGCATAGATTTTCGCAATGCGTTGACAGAGAATTCATCTAGCTGCGTCCCGGTCTCAAATTGCGCCATAATAACCCTAGCGTGCTTCGAAGCACTCGTTTCCTATCACAGTCAGCAAAGTTTCAAGGAAACTCATACCATTCGTCCCATCAGTTCGTAGAAAATTTAAAGCAATGATTAAAAAATGAAAAAGAAAAAAGAATAATAGCTCACAACACGGGCAGAAGAAAATTTGCATAACATCGTTTCGTTTGCAGTCCTTTGCGAATAGAAAAACGAAAAACGAGAATTATGTTTAAATTACTCTTCGAACCCAAGGTTGAAAGAAAAGGTTATACTGAATGTGCCTAGAAAGCCCTCCACAATTTCACAGACATATTCACAAGAAAGGAAAAAACAAGGCAGGCACATGCGCGTCCCAACTCGCAAGTCGAACGTTCCAGATGAAAGTACCATCTTTCATGGGGCGCTCCCGTCACTCTCAAATCCTCGCAACACCTCTCCGTTTACCACGGCACAACGCCGCACCTAGCAAGGAAGCTCAAACGTTTTCTTATGTATGCTCATATTGAAGGCGAAATGAGGTATCGAGTTTCTGAGCTGTCCTTTTTTTTTCTTCTGAACAACTCCGTAAAATATATTAGGGCTTTTTAGACTTACTGAATTCTCTGTCGTTGTTTTTGCTCTTTTTACATGAGGTGCTTGTTTTTTGAGCCGTGTATTTTAAAAGCAAGGATGTGTGCCTCGAGTTTAGCACTCGTCGTCATCTGGCTTACTTTGGCTGTCACATGTAATCTCTTAGCCACTGTCTTGCGCGCTTGTGACTTCGCAAAATACTTTTCCGGAAACAAATATTCGAAAGAGCGGTAATTGCTGTCACCTGCTTGTTTAGCACCGCTAGGAAAAAATGAGGTTGTGCGATCTTCCTAAATGAGGTGGGTTCTTTTAATATATGTTTCATTTTCCTCTGCTCAAAAGCAGAGCAATTCCTATTTGTGCCACGCCATTCTACGCTGTTCCAGCTATAAAGTAATTGATTTTAGAATATAATATATGGAACAAACCACTTCCAAACGAAATTTTGACTGTAACACATAGGCGCCATCACGATTGCAAGCACATTTTATGAAAATTATGTAATAGTTGTTCGATATTGTTGTTTGTGCTTCGGTTTCGTACAGTTCTGGCTTCATTTCATTTTTTACTGATGCTGACTCTATTAGCAGCCCATTCACCTTACTATATGGGATTCCATTTGCATGTGCCTCTTTGCTTCGTTGCTGTATGTACCTTGAAACGGTAACCTGGGCCTTTGCTAAGCTGTCTATACAGCTTATAGCCCAGGTAGCGACATGGTGTACAGAGCAAAAGACGATGACTGAAGGAAGAACACAACACAGGCGCTGTTCTTCCTTCAGTCCTCGTCTTTTGCGATGTGCACAAATGTCGCTATTGAATCACCAACTCGTCCAAGCTTCCACCTTATCAAGCCCAGGTAGCTAAGGAGTGCTATCCGGTGAATAAAGTGAATGAACGTATTTAAAAGGTGCTGTTAGTAGAATTGATGCTTGTGTACCAGATTTATGAAACTAGGTTCAACGCTATTACATTTATGCTATGAAATTAAAAGAAAAACGAAATAGCATGATAGATAAACTGGGGAGGAATACTCAAAGGAAAGCCTAAATTGCCACTGTCGAAAGCGGTAGCTTGTGCCCGGCTATAAGGCATGACGTCGACTGTGACGGCGATAAAGATGGTCACGCTGATAACTATTGCGATTTGATTTCGATGGCTCGGGCACACGTGGACTCGTGAGTGGAGAAGTCGCGCCTTTCTGGTTCTTTTTTTGCGACAGAAGTGATACATATCTAAGTTGTCGGAACATATCTTTTGTACAATAGAGTAATTCACCGCCAGACGTGATTGCGCTATACCTGACCGCTTCATGGCAGACGCCTGTAATTTTACGTTCCTGACACCGGAGTCCCTTTTTCTGCTGCACTTCCTCCAGCTACTCACACGCTTCTACCTTGCTCCCTCGCCACATGCATTCACAACGCAATCATACCCAACGCAAGACAAACGTAACTGCCTGGCAGCTCCATATAAATAGGCATCCTGACCGCATGCTCCTCTTCACGGACGCTGGCGTTTTGGAGCGTGGCACCGCCATAGTTGTTCTCACTTACGCGCACGCAAGGCTCCGTGATATACTCACTCAATCCCACGATACGTTTCTGTTACATGTTACAACACGCTACAGACATCCCCATGCCAACCCCAGACATGTCATGGTGTACACTGGTCTTCCTTGAAAGTTATCGCATTGCCCGCAGGGTCTGCGCTCCTACGTATCCATACCTTGCCACCACGGCGTGCTCCTCTGAAAGGGAAACACGTGCGCAAATTTCTCCCACACGACCACACCTATTTCTGCGCACGCGCCCATGAGCCCGGGCCTCAAAAATTATCTTGCGGTGAGCAGCGTAATTCCGCAGATGTTCTCCTTCAATGCCCCCCACGCTCCCGGCCGCCTCCTGTTCCTTACCCTTGATTTCGTGGGCTCCCTCGGCTGTATGGCTGACTCGTCGCAGTAGTACCCGCTGATAGTGTTAGTTTACTGCTGAAGAATTTCACCAGTGTGTCTGCGAACAGAAGGTCTCTTCAATTGGTCACTCTGCTAAATGAAGTGTTCATTGCTCTGGCGCGCGCGTTTCGAGACCATCGAAACGCTCATTCGGGTTCACAAGCGGAGAAACGCGTCGAAAAGCCTCGATACACCTGTGGTGAATATCCGTCCGTGTCAGTTTTTGCAACAACCACCCGCCTCGCAGAATAAGTTACGTGCAAGAGGAATCAGAAGTCTCTGTATACATTCTTTTTTCTCAGTCTTAAGGAAGCGAGCGTATCCTGCAGCTGCAAGTAGAGATAACGCGGTGATGTAACATAGGTATTTAGACCAAGTATACTGGCTCCCTGTGAAACGTTCTGAGCATTTTCGGGGATTTTACATCTGAACATCTTCTTTATCGCTACTATTTCCAAAACAGAATATTTTGCTCCGAATATGGGCGTGCGTGTCCTTTTGCAATAAAACCAGTCTGCGTTTTGTCTCCGACCTCTAAAGACGTGCGCTTCCCTTCCAAACTTCGAAAATGCACCTTTCCGTACTCGTAAACGCAACTTTCGCGGGCGAACCCTGACCATGGTGAAGCAATTTATATTTCTGTTTGATAAGCAGCAAATAGGCACCTTGTTTAGTAGTGCATCGCGACAAGACGGCGTGCATTCGTCGTGAGAAATCGCCGCGTGACTGGCTAAGTGTTCAACGCGCTCGCCCCCACTAAACGCGCTGAAGGAGCACTATGTGGAAGCGTCAGGCGTCGCATGAGCTTTGTAGTACTCTCTGCAAGAAAAACTTTCATTCGTTCCTCTGTTGATAGGTTCGTTTGCTCGCTTGCTCGCACGACCGCGATCGCTCGGTCATTAGCGCTCGCTCTCACTCGTTGGTTCATTCGGGCTATTCACTTACGTTGGCTATGATCGTCGATGGTTTTTCCAGAATTGTTTCCTCTCCGTTCTTTCTTCTCTGCGAAGCTCATTTCCAAAGGCGTTTATACGCGACATGGATTCGCGACAACTCCCGATTCGTTCTTGTTGTTGCTCGTTTTTAATGTTCTGCTAGCAATGGACAAGTGTGGTGTAAGCACCAGACGTGTGACATCCCCTCTCTCAGCCCCAATCTCTTCCTGAAGAAGAGTAGCTCGGGGGCTTTTTATTCAATTTGCGTTGCTGCCGCGTCATACGTGGGTGTAGTACTCCGGGGATGTGTTGACATCGTGTGCACAAGGTCCGGCGCCTGCCTGCTTGCATGATCCAAAGACTGTGAGGCATCCTTGAAAATCCCTCTCCACAATCTTTCGATGGTGATGCATAAAAAAAACAGATTATGGGCCTACATAAATTATGGCGGTGTCATGAGGTGCAAGTGCTGTGTTACAAAGGAAAGGAGAAGGCGACAATGACGACAGTTAGGGCACGAGTAGGATCGTGCAATGGCATCCGAGAAAGTCAAAAAAGGAAGAGAATCTCCGAAGAGCCTCGTGGCGCGAGCATGTAACGTGAGAGCGGTGCCATTGTGAGGGAGGAAGTCGAGATGAGAAGGCAACAGCGGCGGAAGAAGCAGCTTGTCCGACGATGGGTTTCGGTTCCTGCCTATGCCTGGTACTCACGAGCCTACGGCTCAACAACTGGCGCTGGTGTACGTCTGCGGGGCGTCCAGCGGAGTGAAGACCACAGACTCTATGACCCTTGACTTCTCTTCTGGCCTACGTTCGTGTGCCGTCATGGCACGTCGCCTCGCCATCCGGCTCCAGCTGCATACCTCAGCAACAGCCCTCTCTCCGCCTGCATCATTCCGCCCACGACCTCCTCCGACACTCAACACCGAGTTATGTGGTGCTATGTGAAATTCAATGGTCTAATTCTGTAGCTTGCAGACAAGTTAGAGACTTGATACATTGAAGTTGTCCATAAGTAACGTTTGTTACAAGTTATATGTCGTTGAACTGGTATCAACACGTTTGTGTGGGCGCGACAGCGAGCGTACTCCTCGTATTTTCTTTCCTAAATTGGTCTGTATTGACTACGTTTCAGAATCAGCTAGGGTGAAAAGATCTACACCTTGACAAGCCGTAAATTTTCTTGCACAATTGTTCTAAACATTCGCATCGTGCAGGCGTTGTTGTGCGTAATTTGTTGTAGTAGCGTCAGTGGTGATACCGTTGCCGAACGCTGACGTAAGATCGCGCAGGAAGCAACAACTCATAGCTTCCACTTACGGTCAGTCCGCTCTGCCCTCCGCACGCGTACGAATATTTCCGCATACGTGCGGAATTCTGCACATGTCTCAAAATGTCGGAATACTCGTCCGTATGAGCTGATTGCAGGTGCCCGACACAGCGGTTCTTGAGGGATGAACCGCGACAACGTAAGACTATTTTGAATTGAAATTACTTGAAGTCCAGAGGCCAAATTCACATGTTAGTTTATAAGAATGGGGACGGGAGCACGCGACGTTTTTCAAAGAGCCAAATCGAAAGCCTTCATTTTTTCCGGGATGGTGCTTTGCCCGTTTTTTATTCCTAAAGAAGCCTTAGAGCAACCTTATTTTAGATGTAGAAGTTTAATAAACGAATAATTGCATCCTATGCAAACCAAAATTATTTTATAACATTTCGAGGCAGAAGTGACTGAAGCGCCCGTCAAGTCAATGCAAATATTTAATTGTTTTTATGCAAACGCCTCCCCCCCCCCCCTTGCGTCAATTCCTCATCCAATTCATTTCTCTATGCACAGGTAATGTGGCAGCTACGTGAAAACAGCTGATCGTTTCCGTGGCCCGAAATTAGTGTACCTTTTCCCGTAAAGCTGCCTATTCAGTTGAGGCCAAGGCTTCCGAGTTGTAACCTCGCCCCAGATAAATTTTGGAAACTTGGACATCATGGAAACCATCAAAGCCGAGTGGAAGTTGAGTAAACCACATCATTCTCTATTGTACGTCATGCCTGCAGAGTAGCATCTGAAAATTTGCGACGATCGCGTGATGTCTACCTTTACCTTTGTTTTACTCGTATAGGGACCGCAAGCATTCGATGAAGATTGGAAGGCAGTACATCTCGACATACCGCTGGAAAGCAAACCTTTTTCTCTGAACGCTCATAAGTATACCCGAATGTTGCAGAAGCATGCAGTGGCAAATTCTGCCTGCGCGTTGCACAAATATTTGCGATTGATTTACCTTCCACGGAAAAAGGCTACGTGGTTTGTTCAATCTGCTAAATTTCGGGAAAACGGTGATTATGCTGTGATACGGAAAACATCATCAACAGAAAAACGTATGCTTACTATGCAGATGCCGATATCGTCCGCGAATTTTTTCCGTCCGTGAATAAGCACGCGGCCGTAACTGAGTCTACAGTCACTCAGCTGAATGTTCCCTCATAGCCATCTGTTGCACGCCAGAAAGCGCAAGACGTATCCATACTGTTCCCTAATGCACGAAGTGTACTCAGTAAACGTGTAGCTTTATCGTCAGCCATTGATTGTTGTTCCGATGATATTGTTGTCATTACTGAAAGGTGGCAGTCCGGAAAAATAACAAGCAGTGAAATATTGGATTGCGAAAACCCTTATAACCTGTACCGATTTGACCGCGGCACTCGATCAGGAGGGGGAGTCTTGATAGCTATCAAAGATACTCTTGTGTCACAAAACATTCCGCTTGTTTCATCATTAGAACTTGTGTGTGTACGAGTGATGCTTGCTAACCACGTGTTTATTTTCTGCGCTTGTTATAGACCACCTGCTGCTTCTTTTTCTTTGTGTAACGAACTCCACGATGTAATTAATCATCTTATTATTAGATACCCTACGTCACCTTTGTTTATAGTTGCTTATAGTTTATAGTTTATAGTATAGTCAATTTTCCTAATGCTGTGTGGTCGAATGACTCCGTTACTGTTAAACAAAGTTCACCGCACTTTTACGAATTTTTGAACCTCTGCCACGATTTTATTTTAATGCAACTTGTACACTACGCCACGCGTTCTACACAAACTTCTGCCAACAAATTGGACGTTATTCTTACTTCTGCACCCAACTTGGTTTCTCCCCTAACGTTCCTGCAAGGAATAAGCGACAATTTAATGATCCACTTCACTCTTAAGCCACACGTTAGCACTAAAAAGAGCTCAAAATTATACTAGAATATAACAGAGCCGACGTTTCTTCAATAACTGCCGAGCTTGAGTCTTTCATTGGAAACTTCCTCGAGCACTTCTTACAACGAACTGTAGACGAAAACTGGTTTCTGTATAAAAATAAACGTCTGTCTTTAATTGATCGTTACGTGCCTAAAAAAGGGTGCCTTCTTATCCCCGCTCACCTTGGTGTAATAATTCGCTAACGCGCCTGCGCAACAAGAAAAAGCGGGTGTTTCGCCGCGCAAAACCTACAAATCATCCTGATCACTGGTCCCGTTACAGCGGCATTGCCGATGAATTTTGTTCGAAATCAGCCAATGCCAAACAAACTTTTTTTGAGCAATACTCTTCCAGCGTTTCTGGTTTCTAATGCTCGAAAGTTTTGGTCAGTTGACGCTAGTACTAAAAAGAATGTGATGCAGTTAATTCAGTCTGATGTACCTTTTTTGCGTCACGAGCGCTGTGATATCTTGAACGACACTTTCTCCTCATTTTTTCAGCAGTCGCTTGAAACTGATGTGCCATTCTTATCACGAAAATTTCCAGCCTATGGATCCCATATTTTTTTGAATGGGTAGGCGTAGGCAAACTTATCAGAAATCTGAAAATTTCTTCGTCTTGTGTCCCTGACTCCATTAACTCAAGAATGCTAAAATGCGCTGAATTGTTTTCATCTATTATGTTGACGAAGATTTTTGACCAGTCTTTACAGCTTTCTGCCCTGCCTAAGGATTGGAAGGTGGGAAAGGTGGTTCCAGTTCATAAATCAGGTGACGTCCATTCCGCTAATAATTACCGTCCAATTTCCTTAACATGCAGCCCAAGTAAAATCTTGGAGCGTATAATTTATTCACATCTTATCAATTTTCTCGAAACCAACTCTTTCTTTAACAATGCGCAGCAGTGCTTTAGAAAATTCTTTTCCTGGGAAATGCAGCTCCTTTCTTTTACGAACGATTTGTTCATCAATTCGGATCAGAACATTGACAGCGACTGCGTATTTCTGGACTTCTGCGGGCTTTCGATTCTGTTTCTCACGATTTACTGATATTTAAGCTTTCCCTTCTTAATACTTACCCCAGGGTATTTGCATGGCTAAAGCATTTCCTCCTTAGGAGGACCCAGTATGTAACTGCTAACGAATTTTCGTCCAGACCTTGTGCCGTACCATCCGGTGTACCACAGGGCTCGGTGCTTGGCCCATTGCTTTTTCTAATCTACATGAATGACCTTCGTGACTGTATATGTAATCCAAGCATGGCTGTTCGCGGACGATTGTGTCTTCTGTCGAAATATAACTAGCATTAGTGATTCTGGTAAACTGTTGCAACAAATGGCTAATGCAGCTTAAAACATCTAAATGCAAAAGTATGCGCGTCTCCTCTAGCTCTTCCACTGGTGAAGTATTTCCACATTCTATTAACGGTACTACCCTGTCGGTTGTTACCTCCTATAAATATCTCGACCTGCATGTTGCTAGCAACCTTTCATGAAATATGCATGCTGCATATGGTCACTAGCAATGATAACCGAACGTTAGGCTATTTGAGACAAAAGTTTGCATCAGCACCCACCTCACTAAAGCTTACTTTATACAAAACACTTGTCCATCCAAAATTAGAATATGCTTGTGCCATATGGGAGCCTGCTCATGCCAATCTAGCCATTTCCCTTGAAAGCATTCAGAACCAACCGCGCCGCCAATTTCATTCTCTCAAATTATTCTCGTCATTCTGGCGTCACGTCCATGAAAACAACACTAGATCTACGAGACTTTTGGTTACGTCGCAAGTACTTTAGTCTCTGTCGTTTTCGTAGAATATATTACTTGAACCCTTCTCTTAAAAAAATATTTTCACCGCACCAATTTACATCTCATCTCGCATCGACCATCAACACAAAATTGAAGTGCCATCTTGTCAAACTAACTTGAGCCATTCATCCTTTTTGTCAAGAACAGCCATTGAATGGAACCGACTGCCCGCCTCCACAGTCTCAATTTGTGACTCCACTAACTTCAAAATCGCCATTCAAAGTTTGACAGTTTGATTATATAGTTTGATTTTTTTAATTATTGCCCTGTACTGCAATTATTGTATATTTTTACCAGGGTGTGTCCTTGCTCCCACTTTATTCCTTATATTTATTAATGATTTACCCTCTAACATCCGCATTAAAATGAAGCTTTTTGCCGACGACTGCATTCTTTATAATGAAATTAACTCTATGAATGACCACGTTGATTTAAACAGCGCCCTTCACGAGGCAGTGAAGTGGTGTAAAAAGTGGCAGATGGAGCTGAACATTAAAAAAACTGCCTTTTTATCTATAACCCGCAAAAAACATAGGTCAGATTTCGAATACACAATCAATAATATACCGCTCACCCGAGTTCATGAGCTTAAATATCTTGGCTTGATCATTTCAGATGACCTAAGATGGGAATCTCATATTAACAGTATCATACCATCTGCTTTAAAACGGCTGTTCTTCCTCAGAAGAAGACTTCGAGCTGCGCCACCGGAAATTAAACTGCTATCATACAACGCATTTATTCGCCCAGTTCTCGAATATGGTAACACAATTTGGTTTCCTTATACACAACAGCTTATTAACAAACTAGAAGGAGTGCAGCGAAAGGCAATTAGATTCATCTTTAACAAATACAAGAATAGCGATTCACCTACCCAACTGCTAAAACAAGCCGGTATTCCTACTCTGCGAAACCGCGCCAAGCTAGCAAGACTAAAATTATTGTTCCAATTGATACACAATGCATTACGAATAAATACTTCGTTGTATATATCCCTAGCTGACACCAGACCTTCCCGCCATAAGCATTCATTAACACTTAAAGAATATGCATTTCGCACTGACTGTTTTAGATATTCGTTCTTTCCTCTTGCAATAAGAGAATGGAATAGCCTGGACCCCTTCATAACGACTAACACATCGTTGCCGAAAATTATAACCCTTGTAGAAGAGCTGTTGTGCAATAATTAGATTACGTTAGCCGGAAATAACACCACTCAAGTCATTGTATAAAATGAAATCTGTATGAGCATTGTATTTGCCTATGTAATTTCACCCCCTTTTGCCAAATGAAATGTACCCTTGTTTTATTTCCTACCATATGTGTAAATCTGCTTTGTGTCGATTGCAAATATTGTTGAAATCATGTAAACCTGTTTTTATCGCTATTTGTGAGTGTATAATATATGCCCAACCTGTAAAAATCCCGCTGGGATTGACAGTATCTGAAATAAATAAATAGATAAATTATTGCCCTGTACTGCAATTATTGTATATTTTTACCACTTCTTTCTGTTGTGCCTACTAGGCCTTGAAAGTATGTAAAATAAATAAATAAATAAATAAATAAATAAATAAATAAATAAATAATATAACAAAGCATCAAATAACTGTCGCCATGACTAAATGGCGTGTGAAACGATACGTGAAATGATACTATTTGCTGGGCTAGTCCATACTGCGAAATTTCGTAGAAAGAGTAACTAATTTTTGATAATATAACAAATCATTAAATAAGTGTCGACATGCTTTAACCGCTTGTAAAACAATACATGAGAAGGTATGATTTGCTGGGTTAGTCCATTCTGTGAATTTTCGTGATAACCGTGTTTATGTTGTGATAATATACGAAAGCATTATCAAGTGTCCCCATGCTTTAATGGCATGAGAAACAATAGATGAAACGGTAAGATTTGCTGGGTTGGTAAATTCTGTGAAATTTTGGGAAAAGGGTGATTGAATTGTGATAACATAACAAAGCATTAAATAAGTGTCCCCGTGCTTTAACGGCATGTGAAACGATACGCGAAAGGTTGCGATTTGCTGGGTCAGTCCTTTCTGTGAAATTTATTGAGAACAGTGTTTATGTTGTGATAATATAAGAAAGCATTAAATAAGTGTCGCTATGTTTTAGCCGCAAGCACTTGGTGGTAAGATATATATGTGAGTGTGCAACCACTTACAGGGGAGATCATTCTACGTGCGCACAGAAAGTGGCCCGACATGCGAGTTTTACGGTAGCCGAGGAATGCCTCAAGGTCGACTGCTTAGCCCGACACTTCTCAATCTAACCCACATCGGTTGATTGACAACTTCGAATGCACCGTACGACTTTCCATCTATGTGGACGACATCTGTTTTTACGCATCAGGTGTAACACGAATTCAACTTCGCGCTCGGCTTCAGAAGGCAGCCACAATGACATCTTGCTACCTTCGTCAACAAGGTCTTGAAATTTCATAGGGAAAGTGCGCAATGGTGGCCTCACGGAGGAAGGCAATTTCTGCTTATGGCATATCAATTAACAGACAACTTATAGCATACAGCAGAAGGGACCGGCTCTTGGGAGTCGTAATTGACAGACAGAATTGACAGAATTGGACTCCGCACGTGAATTACATGGAAAAGCGGTTGTCTGATATCTGTCACATGTTCAGGTTCCTTGCAGGAAACATTTGGAGAGTATCTATACACGCTATGTTACAGCTGCACATGGCGTTCTTTGTTGGATTCCTGCAGTACAGCCTGCCTACAATATCCAACACCTGCAAGACTAACCTGCGTGCGATTTAGAGCATTCAAGCCAAAGCTCTTAAGATATGTCTTGGTTTTCCGCGCAATGCGTCAACGGCTGAAACCGTTGCAATTGCGCCGGATTACCCAATCACGACGCACATTACTGGTGAGACAATGCGTATGCATCTCAGACATTGTGCAAGGAACCCTTCCTCCCACCTGGCGAGCCTCACTGCTGAAAGGTCCTGCTCGACATTTAGTGCTACTGTCAGTGCACATCGTGCGTCGTTTACTGCAGGGACCGGGTATGCACCTGCCGCCAAGCCAGTGTTTCCTCCGTGGTGGTCCACAAGTACATATATTGATTCCAGGATTACAGAAGAGGTCAGATGTACCGGCCCCTGCTCTAAATCAACTGAGCTTACTTCTCTCGCATAAAAAGTACAGCAACTACGTGCACATCTATACCAATGGATCGACTACGTCGTCCAGTTCTGGTGGGGCGGTGGTTATACCAAGGCAAGGAATAACACCGAGGTACAAGAAATCGCATGTCACGACCTCAGCGACGGCAGAACTAACGGCTCTGCGTCGTGCACCGGAACTAATTCATTGTGAAAGACCTAGAAAACGGGCTGAGTTCGCTGACTCAAAGTCGGCATTACAATGCACGCGGGCAGTTCTCCGACGCGGATGTCATGAAGAGCTGACATACGACATCGTGAAACTTAACCATCGCGCCCAAACATCGTACGGTCCCACATCAGTCCGTTTTCTCACCCCTCATCTACGGAATGTAATGAGTTCATTAGACTTTGTTCTGGCTTCGGTTTCTCACAAATGGTCATGTCACCAACGCGAATAACTCGGCAATCAAACCTCACTACTTGATCTGGTGCTCACATCTTAACCCGACAGCGTCTTATCGATAACTCACTTATCTGGTCTCAGTGATCACGACATTTTGCACTTCACGCTTACATTCCCCCAGCAGTATCAATGTAAACAACTAAAGACAATCAGAAACTTCAAAAGAGCCAATTTTTCTGCCATGAACTCAAGCATCTGTTCATTTCTTGACTACTTTTTACCGCATTTTTTTTAACGATCAGTTGAAAGAAATTGGTGTATGTTCAATAATGAAATTTTTGAATTAATCGGTCAGCATGTTCCACTCCAGCGCATTTATTCTCATAATCAAGCCCCCTGGATAAAAGGTTCCTTAATATGCTCTCAAACAGGAAGAGACGCCTTTTTCGCAACGCTAAACGGACGAGAAAGCCTGCACATTCTCTTGCATATAAAAACGCTGCCTCTAACTACTCAATTACTGCTGAAAATACTAAGAACACATTTTTTACCAATATCCTGCCATTAATACTAAAAACCAATCCAAAGCGCTTTTGGAGCGTAGTAAAATGCAAACGTGAAAATAAGATTGCATTAACAAAGTCTGGTAGTCAGGTTTCCAGCTATCGTTGCGCAGACGTCTTGAACAGCGTGTTTGTGCAATCATTTTGGTCTCCCGAGCCTAACAACGAAGGCCCGTCCTAAAGGGCTGCAACTTTCCTCCTGTGGATCCTATTATATTTGATGCAACAGGAATTTAATAATAATCAAAAATTTGAAATTACTTCTTCCTGCGGTGTCGACGAAATGACCACCAAATCCATAATTAGCACAGTTGAATATTCGTCTAAAATTTTGCAACATATATTCTCGCAATCATAAAACTCTGGCATGCTTCCACTACATTGGAAAACAGGAAAAATCATTCCCATATATAAATCAGGTGACACTCATAATCGCTTTAATTATAGACCAATTTCTCTTACCTCAGTACCTTGTAAAATTATGGAACATGTAAGTTACACGCATCTCATTACCTTTCTTGGCGACAATAATTTCTTTATTCCTCACCAGAATTGGTTCAGAAAAAACTTCTCTTGCGAAACACAGCTTCTAACATTTACAAACGATTGACACTCTAGCCTTGAAGCAGGCTTCACGACTGAGTGCATATTTTTGGATTTCGCTAGGGCATTTGACAAGGTGTGTCATGCTTTGCTCTTACACAAACTAAGCATTTTAAACATGGACTCTACACTACTTAATTGGATATGTAGCTTTCTTACACCGCGCGTTCAGTTTGTTTTTGTGAATGAATCTAATTCCTCTTTAGCCCCTGTCTGCTCAGGCGTTCCTCAAAGATCTGTCCTGGGCCCTCTTTTGTTTCTTATATACATTAATGACTTACCTACTAATATTTCATCGAAGATATGTTTATTTGCAGACGATTTTGTGATATAGCGCAAAATTTCAAATGACTGTTATGTCTGTGATGTTTGCAAACTAACTTAAATAAAATAACTGATTGGTGCAGCACGTGGAAAATTCAACCTAAGATTAAGAAGTGCAAAACTATGAGGGTTTCTCGTGCTAACTCTAGTTCTCCTAATTATTCTCTCACTAATATATCACCCGAATGTGTGACATCGTATCATTATTTAGGAATGACCATAACTAACAATTTGTCTTGGAAATCGCATATTGATATTATAGTGTCCAAAGCTAACCGCACTTTAGGGTACCTGCGCATAACACATATTTTAACACACGACCTATTTGTTTTTCACTTCTTTAAAACGAGAACGCTTTTTTTGTATAATTAGCTTAGTATGTTCAAATGTTTGATATTATCGCCATCTTACGTTAACACATAGGTTTTTCAGGGACACCACTGTGCCTTCAGTAGTGAAGGAAATGTTATGAAAGCTGTGAATTCTGACAATAGAAAGCTTCTATAATCTCGGAGAATCTGCACACAAGGTAGTCAGGACAAATAAAGCTGAGAAGGTAGCACTACTCTATAGCCGGCCTCCTATTTTACTGCGGTGAGGTTGAGCAAGCTTTAGGTTATTCCCTGAATATTTTGGGTCATACGCCTCTCCAGTGATGAATGCGTTTCTGCAACGTCTTCCTTTGATATGTCGGCAGTTCAACCGTAATCATTGGTGGTATAGCTGTGTGATCTATTGGTGTAGCCACAGTGACGTATTCATACATACGTTCCGCACACATTTTGATTTGTCTGCAGCGCAAAGGGGTCTGGTCTTGGAGTTGTCAGTTTAGTAGTTGGTATCTCACACTTAAACGGGCATCGGAGAAAGATCCTTCGCTTCCTCACTCGACCGAACTGTCCAGGTGCAAATGAGCCTTAGAACACCAGACGCCGTCGCTGTGCATGACGACTACACCTGAATGTAGCCCTCAGAATGATTGTGATAGTGTTCACTTCAGTAAAGTACAAGATATTGTAAATACATTCATTATCTTTGTACTCTGAACACAACCTATAGATGGTTCACGTGAGATCAGCACGAGCACTTGACAAGTCTAGAAGGTGATAGTGTTTGTGCTGTTCTTTATACTCTACTTGTGTCGTGTTGCCATGACCTACCTTTCAATACTATGACTCTTTAACAACTTGTTCTACTTTCATTGATTCAAAGTGATGGCAAATGCAAAGTAAAATGTTTCCGCCTAAAGAAAAATCACTGGTCTAAATTTGTATTCTTACCTGCAGTACCAACAATCATTCAATTGCTTGAATATCGACATTTATTATTAGTTTGAAAGTCATATCATACCATTTAAATAGGACCAGTTAAACGCTGTACAAAACTGCGTCCACAAGGGCTAGTTAGCACAACGTGTCTTGGTAGGATAAGGAGCTGTCCTAGTGACAACGGCGTCAACGTGCACATGCAAATGTAAGGTCCCTGTAGATATTGTGTTTACATGTTCATTCATGTGTAACCTGAACAGACTTGTACAAGTTCCAGAAAGAAGTTACCGATTATAATTACAATTACTTCATTGAAAAATATAATTAATTACGGTAATTGAGCAATTACTAAAAAGTAATCGGTTGCTTTAGCGTTACTTACTCCCCTATCGTATTAGCATACCGAAAAATACAGTGAACGGAACGAGGTGGCAGAGCCCTTCGAATGGTTCTCACCAGCCCTTCACACCTTGTTTACGTTCGCTAAGAATTGATTTAAAAATCTTGCTTATATATTCTTTCTCGGTTATTTATTTTTTCACGACATCGGCAGTGACACTAAGAACTCCGCTTAAAGTGCGGGCCTATGTTTTAACTTACGAAGACATTGCTCACAAGATTTGGGAAGGCACTCTGACCCATAGGTGATTCCCTGGCTTCCACGTCCGAAGAGGTCATCGCTCTATAGCAGTGCCCTTTAATTTTGTCGGCTGCCACATTGAGGCCGATTCCTTAAATGTGCCACAGGCAATTTTTTAAAATTATGTTAATGCAAAATAAAGCGCAGATAGGGACATGCGTTTAGCAGCCGATTGATTGGTTGATTGATTGATTGATTGATTGATTGATTGATTGATTGATTGATTGATTGATTGATTGATTGATTGAAAACTTTATTATTCCACCGAGCTGGGGGGCCCGCCTCTTAACCTACACGTAGGTAGGGGGGGGGGGGAGGACGAAGCAGTCGCCGCTCGTTGAGGACGGTGAGTCCTCATGGCCTCAACGGCCAGGCGGATTGCTCGATGCTGGTCGCCTTCAGCCTCGCTCTGGAGCAAGGCCTCCCAGGCTTCTTTACTGTCCATGTTTTCCTTGGCCCCTGGGGAGCCAGCACACTCCCATATTATATGGTCTAGCGTACCTTTTTGCTTACAAATTTTGCAGAGGGCGTCATTATAGTCCCTCGTCTGTGTTAAGTAGATGCAATGTGGTGATGTATAATTGTTTCCCTGGAGGCGTCGCCAAATGCAAGCGTCCTCGAGAGAGAGATACCGATGCGGAGGCGGAAAGATTCTTCTTTCGGCTTTGTAATGATCGACAATTTCCCTGTACGTGATGATGCTATCTTCTATCCCTGGAACTGGCTGCTCTAGAGTTTCCCGGTGGTAGAATGCTCGGGCGAGCTCGTGAGCGGCTTAGTTGCCTGGGGCTTCTTCATGGGCCGGTACCCAAATAAAATAATAAATAAATAAGTTAATAAATAAATAAAAGCACCCGAGAACTTCTCTCTATACCACAGACGTCACAGTCAGCACTAAGCGAAGAAGAATTGAGTGACAGCTTTTACCTTCATTGAAAGCCCCTGAAAGCATTTCCTGAAGAGAGAGAGACAGGCAGACAAACATACATAAGAAGAGCTTTATGATAAAAGAAAAGCTGAGAGGTCAGACTTCCAATAAAAGTTTGCAAGTCTACCAGTATGCAGAAGAGTACGCATTTAGGCTGGTGTGAACCAGCCTAAATGCGTACTCGCTGACAGCGCTGATGCGTACAGCGCTAACAGATAGTCAACAGCGCTGACTATCTGTCAGCGCTGTTGATTATCTAGTTAGCGCTGTTGTCTGTGTCCCTCTCGTAGTCCTGTTGTTTAGCCCTGTTTCCTGGTCGTAATCTGCCAGGCTGTCTTGTTCACGTGAGTGAAGCGTTGCTGCGGATTGCTGATTGAGGGAAACAGGTTACCTATATACATGTCGTCATTCATTCTGACAATGTAGTTCCCACTAAATTTAGCTACTCATAGCTCCGTCGCGAATATTGCACGTTTTGTGAAAAATATAGCCTGTTCCAAGTATATCATAACTGAAATGAGTAATGGAATTACAGTGAGCGTTACCGAGTAAGCAAACTAATCATTAAATTACAAATTTACCAAGAACATAACTGAGAGCGAGTAATTCATTAAGTGTTATTAGTTAGACACAAGTCAGAACCTGAACAACACAATTTATACAATCAGCACATCAACATTCCATAATCAATATCAGGGTAGTGTAGTTAATGTACTTACGTCACACGCAACAAGTCATTTGTGTGGAGTTCAGCTAATTTTGTTTCGATAAACTGAAGAAATAGCCTACCATTTGCAGAAACAACGAGGTAAATACATAGTGAATATTCGGCGAGCGGCCGGCAGACTAGTCGCAAGAATAGTCGCAACAACGTAATAAACAGATCAAACAAGAGCGTTGAAATCTATGGGACGCAAAGTTTCGCAACACGGAAAATGAAAAGCTACGAATTTTTTCATTCATTCCGGCTTCTTTGGCGTAAACTGGCACATGCATGTGCTCTGTGTACCCCTGCTTATCGATGTGGGAAATCTTATGCGGGCTTGTATTTGTTAATTTCCTGCAATGTATCTTATATTTTCCTGCCGCTCCTTAGCCAATCACGCGTTGTGGGTGTGTACCATATTACGAAAATCATCATACAATCAACACGTGGACGCGCGTCTTGGCCGATTCCGTGCTGTGCGTATGTATCATAGCATGAAACTTATAATCATCATCAGCACATAGCGTTCATCTCATTGTGCCTGTTGGCTTTGACACGATTTCAACCTCCCGCTTCATGGCCAAACCGCCATTTTGGGTATGCAGCATAGTATGGAAATTATCAGCCCGATCAAGAATTGCGAATATCTGATTAGGTGATTTTGGCTCTCGAGAAGTGCACGTGCCATTGTGGCTAAATGAAAAGTGTGTACGCTGCGCAGGAACCTCCCTGACTGGATGCACTTGTGGGACGCATGTGTGTGTTTGCTTGAGTTTTGAGCGTACAACCATACTCGCTCTGTAACATATATTTACACGTGTACTTGTTTGTCTTTATGAAGCGACACGTTTCCCCGCCTAACAAATGTTATCGTACAGCGCAGGATGCGCCTGCATGTATCGGAAGTTTCTGGAATGTTATCGATGCTTTCATCCGCTGTCTTTGACCGGAACTTCTATAATCTGATCGTATGTGTGCGCGACGCGAAAAATGTAGAACTTTGTAGAAGGCACGCGGGTCCCAGCGATTACTCTGGAACGTTCGACGACTGATGTATAAAAGGGGACGCGCTTTACCCGCTGATCAGATTTTCGACGATCGCCGACCTTGTTCGCCGCTATCGTTGCGCTATAAGTGTAGCCTATATTTGTGGGCACAGGTTCGCCCAATAAAAGTTAGTTTTGTCTTTCACAGTATTTATGTTGTGTTCTTCAACGTCACCACCACATGACATCTGGTGGAGGTGCTTGTACGTTCGTGTACCGAACGCCCCCGCAAAGCCGCGATCCAAGCCCGAAGCCCGAGGACAACACCAACATCGCCCAAGACCAGCGTGCTAGCCGCCGACTGCAAGGACTGCCCCCAGAGGACGGACTTCTACCTGAGACTACAAAGAAGATCGTGGCAAAGACAATCCCAATGGCTGCCTCAGCGTCCCCCGTTACCCTGCAACAACCGCGGGACCCACCGACCTTTCATGGCGCAGTTACTGAAGACTCGGAATCGTGGCTGGAGACCTACGAACGAATCGCGACTTTCAACAACTGGAACTAAGACGACAAGCTGCGGCATGTATACTTCGCATTAGAAGGCGCTGCCAGAACGTGGTTTGAGAACAGGAAGTCTACCATGACAACATAGGACCTGTTCCGTATCGGCTTCCTGCCCACCTTTAGGAGCGTCGTGCGCAAGGAAAGGGCTGAAGCAATGCTGGACGCCCGAGTGCAGCTACCTAACGAGAACGTTGCCATATTTACAGAAAATATGAGCCACCTGTTCGCCCATGCGGACCCCGATATGTCCGAGGAGAAGAAAGTCCGACTACTGATGCGTGGTGTAAAGGAGGAACTTTTCGCTGGAATGGTACGAAGCCCACCGAAGACTGCCGGCGAGTTTCTTCGCGAGGCCACAAGCATCGAGAAGACACTGGAAATGCGGAACCGGCACTTGAACCGCCGCACGAACTCGACATGCTACGCCGGAGTTCAATCGGTGGCCAGCGAAGATTTGCGCGAGGCTATCCAGAGCGCTCGTGCGGGAGGAGCTACAGAAGCTGTTCCCGTCATCACAGCCTCAAGTGGCTTTGATTGCCGACGCCGTACGTGAGGAGCTCCAACAACTCGTAGTAGCCCCTGAATCGCCGCAGCCTCAGCCGCAAGCGATTACATACGCCGCTGTAGCCCACCGTCACGTTCCCCCTCCGCGCCCACGGCAGGGCCCAGTGACGACACAGTTCCGTCGTCCACCACCACTCCCGCCGCCAACACGCCAACCCGTCACCCCACGCGGCATTCCAAGGAAGACTGACGTATGGTGCGCCCCCGACCACCGTCCGCTTTGCTATCAATGCGGAGAAGCTGGCCACATCTACGGCCGATGCCCATACCGGGAGATGGGACTCCGCGGGTTCGCCGTTACCACAGCTTGGCGAAAGACCTCGCGATATCGCCGACTACCTCGCCGCCACTCAGTGGAGCGCTTGACGACCGTACCGTTCGCCGTCACCAGGCCGCTACCTGTCACCGCGGCGCCGACCATGCACTGGCCCAGCCCGGGGCCGGTCTGCGAGCCGATATCCGGAAAACTAAAAGCCGCAAGCGATGGAGCTGCGGTTGCTGTTCGTAGAACTGACGAAGATCCTCCGCCGCCGACGAAGACGACGAAAAAAACTACCTAGACGACCTAACTGCACGCCGCCGTCCCGACGAAGTCTGGAAGCCAAGACTACACTGACGAAAACGACTTCACGACGCGACGTTCAAGCTTCAGTTCAACACGACGCAGCCGTGATCCGACATCAAGACCTAACTGCAACGCCAGACAAAGAACCACCGACCTCGACGTGCTTCTTGACGGCGACGCAGTTACCGCCTTAGTGGACACAGGGGCCGATTACTCCGTAATGAGTGGACACATCGCCGCCCAGTTGAAGAAAGTTCAAACTGCATGGGAAGGCCTTCAAATTCGACCGCTGGAGGACACCTCATCACGCCGCCTGGAATCTGCACGGCAACAATAACCATTCATGATCCTGCCACCTTCGTTATCCTCCAACAGTGTTCACGAGACGTCATTCTCAGTATGGACTTCCTGAACCAACTCGGCGCAATCATCGACCTGAAGTCGAAGTCAATAACGCTGTCGGAAGATAAAGCGTTACCGCCGGAGAGCCCTCATAGTCACCACGCCTTGAGTGTGCTCGAATATCAAGTGAGCATCCGGCCTCGCTCCAGCATTGTTATTTCGGTCGGCACCGAAACACCCGCTGACGTACAAGGCGTCATCGAAGGCGACAAATGTCTACTGCTGGACCGTGAAATTTGCGTCGCAAGGGGGATCGCTCGACTGCATGGAGGGAAAACTGAAGTGTTGCTGACAAACTTCAGCCAGGAGTTCAAGCGCATGAACAAGGGTACGACGATCGCGTACATCGAGGAAATTCCGGAAACCAGTAATGCGTTTGTCCTCTCGGATTCCGCCGCATCTACCCCGACGACCATTGTTCCCGAACCAGACTACGACATTAATCCAAGTCTCCCCGTGATTAAGCTACAGCAGCTCAGATGTCTGCCACGACGATACAAAGGCTGCTTTTCGACATCATCAAGGATTAGACAAACACCAGTCGCCTAGCACTGCATAATCACCGTGGAGTGCTCTCGACCACTCCGCCAGAGCCCTTACCGAGTTTCACCGCAACAACGTGAAGCTATAAGAGGACAAGTAGACGACATGCTGCGCGACGACATCATCCAGCCCTCTAAAAATCCCGTGGGCATCCCCTGTTGTCTTGGTGAAGAACAAGGACGGAACCTTAGGTTTCTGCGTCGATTATCGTCGACTGAACAAAATCACAAAGAAGGATGTATACACCCTAGCACAGATAGACGACGCATTACATCGGCTCTGCAACGCAAACTACTTCTCGTCGATGGATCTCAAGTCTGGCTACTGGGAAATAGAAGTCGACGACAGAGATCGCGAAAAGACTGCCTTCATCACGCCAGACGGCCTCTACGTGATCAAGGTCATGCTATTCGGAGTGTGGTCGGCGCTTGCAACGTTTCAGCACGTCATGGACATGATGTTAGCAGGCTTGAAGTGGCAGACCTGTCTTGTTTACTTGGATGACGTCATCGTCTTCGGCGGAAAGTTCGACGATCACCTTAGGCGGCTTACGACAGTACTAGAGGTCATCAAGTCATCAGGGTTCACTCTGAAGCCAGAAAAGTGCCGCTTCGCTTACGGTGAGCTTCTGTTCCTAGGCCACGTCATCAGCAAGTCTGGAGTCCGCCCCGACCCGCAGAAGACAGCTGCCATCGCAAAGTTTCCGCAGCCCATCGACAAGAAGGCACTGCGTAGATTTCTTGGCATGTGTGCCTACTACAGGCGATTTATCTATAACTTTTCACGCACCCCGCAGGGGCGTCTGCGTCAGCAGGCGCTTGGTGTGTTGCGACACCACGTGCCCGAGCACACGAGGGTCGGACACTCCCGCGTGTAGCCGTGCGCGGCTTACCCGTGTCCGGGGAAAGGGGGTGCAATGGAGGTGTTCGGACCTTTAAGGCTGGAGGCGACAGACCTCTTTGGCCTCTGCTTCACGTAGACGGCACCCCCGGACTGACCCACCTGTGGGAAATTGGTAGTTGCCTTTTCCTGTCTCTCTCTCCCTGCAACCTTCGTTTTTCCTTTACTTTCCACTTTTCCTGTCTTCTTATGGCTTCTCCTTTACTTCCAATTTTTCCAGGCAGCAAGGGTTAACCTAGTGTGAATAGCCAACCTAGGTTATTTCATATTTGGTTATAGTGGTAGTGGTTATAGTGGTAGTGGTTATAGTGGTAACAATTTCACCATTCCTTGTATTGAAGCCTCTTACCGAAGTTTTTGGCCCAGGCTATAAGGCGTCGAGGATGGCTAGCGGTGACCTCCTCTTGGAGCTCCACGATCAGAAACAATTTGAGAAACTGCCTAAACTAGTATCATTTGGGGAGACCCAAGTAGTAGTAACCCCGCACCGTACGATGAATACCACCCGCGGCGTTGTCTCGGACGATGATTTGCTAGAGCTCACTGAGGCTGAACTCTTGGAGGGCTTCAGTGAACAGAATGTTATAAATGTCAAAAGAATCAAGATGAGGTGATATGGTAAAGAAATTGCGACCAAACCCCTCATACTCACCTTCAATTCAAGTGTCCTGCCCAAGTCAATCGAGGCCGGGTACATCAATCTCCGTGTAAGACCGTATCTGTCAAATCCCCTGAGATGTTTCAAATGCCAAAGTTTTGGCCACAGCTCGCAGAGCGAGCTGCCGAGGCCGCCAATCATGTGCGAAATGCAGTGCCCATGAACCCACGTCTGAAGCTTGCGCGAACTCTTTGCATTGTGTAAACTGTGATGGAGAGCACGCCGCGTACTCGCGGTCGCGCCCATAAAAAAGAAAAAGAAATTGTCACGATAAAAGTGAAAGAAATATATCGTTCAAGGAGGCACGTAGGAGGTGGCATACCTGCCTAAGAACACATTTGCCGAAGTAGCGCGTCAGGCGGCAGCGCCACAACGGTCTCCGGCGGCTGACCGTCCCACAGCCAGTGAGGCGGCAGTGACGCCATCCGCACCCCCCCCCCCCCCCCCCGCCGGCTGCAGCTAGCGCTGCTACGCCAACCCAGCAGACGCAGCCATCTACCTCCGGGCAGGTGACCTCAAAGGCCTCGTCCAAGGTACCGAGGCCTTCACTCCAAACAAAGCGCTCGGAAGAGCGCGTGCCCAGCGCCTCACAAGAGGCGATGGACACAACCACCAGCAAGACGGCGCCACCAGCGCCTAAGGAGCGCCGAGGCACTCTCGATCGCTCCAAAAGAGACAAAACTCCAGTCACGGCGCCACAAAAAGGCCCGTGAGCTAACCTCAGTCTCTTAAACACACAGCACCCAACACATATAGCCTAATGGATACACAAAGACTACAATGGAATGTTACAGGACTCCTTCATAACCTAGACGACATTTGCGAACTTCTACACAAACATATTCCCAAGTTGCTATGTGTTCAAGAGAGACACATTTGAAACCTTCGAACACCAATTTTCTCCGTCACTACACAATCTATCGTAAAGAACGCAACGAGGCGAACGCCTCGGCTGGCGGTGTAGCAATAGTTGTTGACAAGTCTGTAGCTTGTCATCATGTCGCCCTTCAGACGCTCCTCGAGGCAGCGTCAGCTCGGGCAATTCTTTTGAATAAACTAATCACTGTATATTGCATATACATACCCCCAAATTACGATCTCCGAAAAAGCGATTTTTGTAACCTGATTGATCAGCTCCCGGACCGCTACCTAATCGTAGGCGATTTTAACGCCCACAACACCATGTGGGGAGACGCGCGATGTGACGCGAGAGCCCGTTTTATTGAAAATTTTCTTTTAAATTCCGGTACCTGCCTCTTAAACAAAAAGGAAGCAACATATTTTATCAGTTATCATAATTCATATTCCTCAATAGACCTGTCAATTGTCCCTGCCTCAATTTTCTCTGATTTACAATGGCATGTAACCAAAAATCCTTATGGAAGTGACCACTTCCCTATAACGTTAAATTTAATACATCAACATGAATGCCCTCCACACGCCCCCCGGTGGAAAGTAGCCTCCACCGAATTGAATCATTTTAACGCATCCACTTACTTATCACGGGATTTTATCAGTAATTTTAAGATAGAGGAAGCGGTAGCATATTTTACTTGTTTTATACTCGACGCGGCTCAAAAGTTCATTCCACAAACACAAGCTCTCTCTTGTAAAAGACGGGTTCCCTGGTGGAATGAACAGTGCAGACTCGCACGAAAGAAACAAAACAAAGCGTGGGGTTTGCTGCGTCGCTCCCCGACTGCAGGAAACCACATTGAACTTAAACTGGCCAAATCACAAGGAAGGCGTACGCGGAGACAGGCAAGGAGAGCTAGCTGGGAGAGGTTTCTTTCGGCCATCACATCCTACACTCAAGCATATAAAGTTTGGAATGGCGTACAAAAGCTAAAGGGGCAGCAAATCCACCCATTGCCCTTGGTTGACCCCCAAGGGACTACCTTGGAAGACAAGGCCAACGCTATGGGCGAACATTTAGAGCATGTATCAAGTTCCACACACTACACAAGATCATTCCTGAAGTATAAACAAATGGCTGAACTTCAGGCACTGGATGGCAAATGCCGTCTGGATGAACCATACAACCGTCCTTTTAATATTGCCGAGCTTAAAGCTGCCTTTAGCACGTGTAGAAGCTCTGCACCGGGAACTGATAGGATGGTACATGACATGATTAAAAACTTACACAGCGACACACAGATGACACTTCTGGCACTATTCGACTCTATCTGGGCTGCCGGATACCTCCCATCCTCATGGAAGGAAGCTATTGCTATTCCCGTCTTGAAGCTGGGTAAAGACCCTTCATTGGTGGCGAGTTATCGCCCGATAGCTCTTACAAGTTGTCTTTGTAAGCTATTGGAAAAAATGATTAATCGTCGACTCATACATTTCCTTGAACTTAACAACATGCTTGATGCCTATCAATGTGGCTTCAAAGAAGGGAGGTCTAGGGCTGATCATCTGGTGCGCATTGAAGGAAATATCCGTGATGCATTTGTACATAAACAGTTCTTCCTAGCGATATTTCTTGATATGGAAAAGGCATATGACACAACGTGGCGATATGGGATCCTCCGAGACTTATCGCGAATGGGCGTCCGTGGAAATGTGTTAAACATACTAGAAAGCGATCTGTCCAAACGTACATTCTACGTGAAAATAGGCAATATATTGTCGCGACCTTTTATACAAGAAACTGGTGTACCCCAAGGAGGTGTGCTTAGCTGCAGGCTCTTTATTTTGAAAATCAACACCCTTCGTGCTGCATTACCGCCAGCGATCTTCTATTACGTTTACGTCGACGACGTACAAATATGTTTCAAATTCTGCAACCATGCTGTGTGTGAGAGGCAAGTAAAACAGGGCTTGAATCAAGTGTCCAAATGGGCAGACGAAAACGAATTTGAAGCGAACCCGAACAAAAGTTCTTGTGTGCTTTTTACATGAAACAAAAGGCTCATTGCAGATCCCAGTATCGAAATGTATGTTCAACGAATACCTGTGAACAAAGAACACAAGTTCTTAGGCATCATACTTGACTCTAAACTAACATGTATTCCACACATAAAGTATCTCAAGGCCAAATGCTTAAAAACAATGAACTTACTGAAAGTTTTATCCCACACAAGATGGGGCAGCGACAGGAAATGTTTAATGAATTTTCACAAGAGCCTCATTCGATCACGGTTGGACTACGGTGCCGTGATCTATCATTCTGGCGCCCCGAGCGCGCTGAAGATGTTAGATCCGGTCCACCATCTAGGAATCCGACTGGCCGCTGGCGCTTTCAGAACAAGTCCCATTGAAAGCTTGTACGTAGAATCAAATGAGTGGTCACTTCATCAGCAGAGAACATACATCAGCCAAACATATTTTCTCAAAGTTCACTCTAATCCTCAACATCCATGTTTTAACACCGTTAACGATATGACATATGCTACACTCTTTCGCAATCGTTCCTCTGTAAGACAGCCCTTTTCACTTCGTGTGACGGAGCTTAGTGTTGAAATGGACGTTCCACTCCTCAAACATCGTTTAATGCCTCCAGCTAAGCTGCGACCGCCTTGGGAGTGGCAGCTGATACAATGAGATATATCTTTCCTACAAGTAACAAAGCATGCCCCAGATATGGAAATCCGAATGCATTTCCTGGTACTCCAGTATAAGCACTCCTGCACGGAGTTCTACACAGACGCATCGAAGTCACGCGAGGGGGTGTCCTATGCATCCGTCGGTCCATCCTTCTTGGAATCCGATGTACTGCATCCGGAAAGAAGCATATTTACGGCTGAGGCCTACGCACTATTGTCGGCTGTGCAGCATATCAGGAAAGCAAAACTCAAATAATCTGTTATATATAAGGACTCCCTAAGTGCTGTGAAGGCCTTAATGTCATTTTGTAAGAACACAAATCCACTAATCAATGAACTATATTCCGTCCTACGTAAAGCGTATATATGTAACCAGCATGTCATCATATGCTGGGTGCCGGGTCATAGGGGCATCGAAGGTAACGTTCTGGCGGACGAGATGGCCACATCAGTTGCATCGTATTCTGTTAATCCTACCGCCGCAGTCCCTGTCACAGATGTGAGGCTCTTCTTGCGCTTGAAACTGCGGAACTACTGCCAACGTTTGTGGGAGATGGAAACAAATAATAAGCTGCACGTATTAAAGCCACAATTAGGGTGCTGGCCTTCTGCAACAAAATCACGCCCAACAGATGTCCTATTCTGTCGTCTAAGACTAGGACACACGTTTGGCACCCATAATTTTATACTCTCTGGAAATGAGCCTCCAAGCTGTGGGAGATGCCGGGAGAGGCTGACCGTCCTCCAAGTCCTCCTGGAGTGTCGGAAAGCCGAATCTGAGCGAAAGAAACATTTTTCCTTAGCATACCGACAGCACATTCCCCTTCATCCTGTAATGTTACTCGGCCCAGAACCGCTTTTTGACACCAACGCAGTCCTAGGTTTCCTGAAAGATGTCCTACAGGTTATTAGTCCCATACGTTCGTAGCGCCTCCTCTCTCCAGATGACAGCGCTGTGATAGCTGTTTCGTATAGGACATGCCTCCCGGCCCTTGTGTTTCAAGGGCTCTGGCGAGGCAGTAGTGCTCTTAGACATCTTTAGCATCTCACATATTTTGTATATTGCATCATCTTTCCTAATGCATTTTAGTGTTCATAGTACCATGTCGTTACTGATTGCCGTAAATTTATTACGCGTAGATTTTATACCATTAGCCGCAACGTCTTTTAGGCCCCTTTACAGCCACGTCACATCTTCACAGAACTCATCATCCCACCGCGAAATCACTAACCCTGTCTAGGCGCTCTTTGGCCATATCTGGCCCTTGCGCCACTAAACCACACACATTCAAATTTTCACGCATCGCTGAGCCGCTGACACAGCTAACTAAACGTGACGTCGAGTTCAAGTGGGAAACGCCGCAGGTCGACGCATTTCAAGAACTCAAACGACGCGTGCAGTCGCCACCCGTACTTGCGCATTTCGACGAGCACGCCGATACCAAAATCCACAGTGACGCCAGTAGCCTAGGCCTCGGTGCCGTCCTAGTCCAGAGAAAAGATGGACATGAACACGTGATAGCTTACGCTAGCCGGTCGTGGTCAAAAGCGGAAGGCATTTTTTCTACAACCAAAAAGGAATGCCTCGCCATCGTTTGGGCGACAGCGAAATTTCGCCCTTACCTATAAGGCAGGCCATTCAAAGTCGTCAGCGACCACCACGCCTTGTGTTGGCTAGCGAATTTAATGGATCATTCAGGACGGCTGGCGCGGTGGAGCCTAAGACTGCAGGATTATGATATCACTGTTGTCAGTGTTGTCGGACGATCCCACCGCTGTCAACCAGATGTAGGATTCGTCGGACGATCTCGCCGCTGCCACCATTTGAAGGAGTTGAATGTCGTAGAGAAGAACTCGGTGAACAGGATTTATTTACATTATTTACTTCTTAGACAAGACATACATCGACAGTCTAGCTTGACTGCCATATGGAGCCCGCAAGACTAAGATACAGCAGACAGCTAGCTTACGAGCACACAGCTCACAAGTGCATTTCTAGCATGACAACGAGCACTCAGCTCACGACGACGAGCACACTCTAGCAGCCGGCAAACGCTGCTTATAAGCACTTGATCCCCCCTTGATTCCCATTGGACGGAAACGTTCATCCAGTCATCGTTCGACGTCACCGTAGATGACCCGCCCTTTTGGAGGAGGGCTCACAAACACGTGTTGCACAGGTTTAAGTGCCGCACACGCACACAGGTGTAAAGGTCCGGCGCCGACGTCAGAGGGGCTTCGTAGAACTCTGCTTCGTTCCGGATGGCGCGGCCGAGTACCACATTCCGGAGCTGACCCCGCGCCACGTGGCTGCCGGTTATTCGCCGTTCTCTGAAGTGCGCCCCGTGCGGTTGGATAGGAACACGTGCAGCGGACTGAAATAGCTGGCACGTTGCCACACCGTACGGCCATTCCTAACACTGTACACTGTAAGAAATTATTTTTGAAAAAAAAACGGAAATTTTCTGGCAGCTGGCCTGCCAGAGAATTTCTGTTATGCTATGTTTTCTGTTGTTCCTTCTTTCTGTCAATTCACAGATCTTTACTGTTTCCAGCTGACAGAGAATTTCTGTGAAATTGACACAAAGTTTCTGTTACGCTATGTTTCTATTTAACATTTTTCGGTCATTTCAGTTTTTCTGCTTGCAGCTAACAGAGAATTTCTGCGAGATTGACAGAAAGTTTCTGTTACGTTACGTTTTCTGTTTTAACATTTTTCGGTCATTTCACAGTTTTTCTGTTTGCAGCTAACAGGATTCCTGTGAAATTGACAGAAACTTTCTGTCATGCTATGTTTTCTGTTTTATTATTTTTTGGTCATTTCGCGAGTTTTTCTGTTTCCGACTAACATAAAAATTCTGTAAAGCTCCATTTTCTGTCATTTCACACACTTTCTTCAGCACCACCTTTTAATATACATAATACAGAATATTATGTGTACATACATAACAGAACACTACAACTGCTGCAATGTTTCAATGCAATCAGATATTTCACTGCTTCTATGAGACTGCTAGAACTGGCACGTTTAAGTATTTAACAATAGTGATAAATGCAGGTGCAATATCAAACAATTTCATCATGACTAGTAATGTACTATGTCTTGCAGCATCACGTAATCAAGGTAAATGGTAGATAGGTGACAGAAGAAAAAAGGCAATAAAATTGCCCTTCCTGCACTCACTCTAAAATGGCGATACAATACAATGAATGCAACACCAGAAAGTAATACCTGTACAACGAAGACAACCAATCATTAAAGCGTGATGGCAAGTATATGCATAAGGAGTGTCTAGGGCAAATGTGCCTTGCTCGACACTAGTACAGAATGAAGCAGCTAGTGAGATACAAGCAATAGAACATAACGCATCCACAGGATTTTTGCAGTGTAACCAAAATATTGGACATACTAAAAAGGGTGAATCAATCTTGTCAAATAAAATAATTATACCAAGGAAAATAGTAGTACAATACAATGAATATACAACTGATCTCTAAACTGTAACGGCAAGTATATGCATTACAAGAATTGTGCAAATTCGCAAATGATGCCTTCCTTGACACTAGTACTGCATGAAGCAGTGAGATACGTGCAACAAGTCATAAGGCATGAAATAGGCTGTTTGCATTATCACAGTGTAACCAAAGGCAACCAACTGGGTCCTTCCAACTGGTACGTCCAATCTTGAAACTACCGTAAATATAAAAATCAAATTAGTAATACAACGAATACAACTGGTCGAGAAAGAGTAATGGCAAGTATATGCGTAAGGAAAATTGTGCATATAGGCAAAATGTGCCTTGCTTCACACTAACTGCTAAAACAGCGTGAAACAAGATGGGACAAATAAGAGCAGACGACAGGAGTGCCAACTTTCAACTGTTTATTCCTTGATGTTGCGACGTATAAACACACACATAAACTGCCAGCATGAAACTGAAAGCAAGAATCAAGGTGACTGACCCAACACCGGTACAACGCGGCTCTTTTCTTGATAGTGCCACCGATGAAACGACCGCACACCTTCTAGCTGCACGTGCAATATTCATTGCCTCAATAGTCTCGTTAACCCACTACTTTTTGTGGCTAAGATCGGCTCCGTCACCTAGATTGCGTCCCGCATTGATGGCAGTGCAGGCTGAAGTGGCCCTGGTTCCTCTCAATAATGCTGTAACCAATGTAGCTTACACTGCCGTCAATGCAGGACGCAGTCTAGGCGATGGGGCTGTTCTAGGCCATGCGTGCTTTTGTTTGAACAGCCAAATTAGCAACCGTCACAAATCCAAAATCAAGAAAGGGACTGACAGATGGAATAGCACACTGTGGTATAAAGGTCATAAACAGGGATAAGGCCAGCCTCTCTGAGGCACCTTATCCCTGTTTATAACCTTTATACAACCGTCGCAAAGACAAGCGAGTGAGGGAGCTTATCGAGACACTGAATACTGCATGTGTGTGAATATGGTATCACTGGAACTATAATAAAAAAAGAGGCAATGTTTCGGATCGTTGGCAATCAGCAAAGGGTTGAGTTGTATCTATTGTGCTTTTCAGTTTCGTGCTGATGCTTCATGCATATATTTATAGATGAAAACAGCAAGAAACAAACACTTGAAAGCGAGTGCTCGAGCTGGCTGCTCTTTCTTGTCCCATCTTGTTGCACTCTGTTTTAGCACATACAAACCACCAACTCTCCCAACAAGCATCAATTCTGCCTGCTACTGGTACTGCATTAAGCAGTGAGGTACAAACAACAAGGCATAAGGCATGCCACAATTTGTTACATTGTCACAGTGCAACCGAAAACATTGAGTCACCCCACTTAGTATGTCCAACCGCAACTACAATATAAAAAATAGAATATTAGAATAGAGACAGCAGTACTACAACGTATACAACCAGTCACTAAACTGCAACGCCAAGTATATGTAAAAGGAAAGTGACTTGGGAAACTGTGACTTCCTTGAGACTAGTACTGCATTAAGCAGTGAGGTAGAAACAAGGCATAAGGCATGCCACAAGTTGTTACATTATCACAGTGCAACCAAACCCATTGAGTCACCCTACTTAGTATGTCCAATCTTGCAACTACAATATAAACATTAAAATATTACTAGAATAGAGACAGCAGTACTACAATGTATACAACCAGTCACGAAACTGTAACGCCAACTATGTGTATAAGGAAAGTGACTTGGGCAAACTGCGCCTTGCTTAAGACTAGTACTGCATTAAGCAGTGAGGTAGAAACAAGGCATAAGGCATGCCACAAGTTGTTACATCATCACAGTGCAACCAAAACCATTGAGTCACCCCACTTAGTATGTCCAACCTTGCAACTAAAATATAAAAATTAAAATAATATTAGAATAGACACACCAGTACTACAATGTATACAACCAGTCACTGAACTGAAGCGCCAAGTATACGTAAAATGAAAGTGACTTGGGCAAACTGTGCCTTGCTTGAGACTAGTACTGCATTAATCAGTGAGGTAGAAACAAGGCATAAGGCATGCCACAAGTTCTTACATTATCAGGGTGCATTGATATAGAATCTTTTTAAGTTACAGAACAGTTAAAAGTCATAGTCTTGCAACGATGTGACGAGGGAAGCCACTCTTGGGGAGAGGCAATGCTGCTTTCTCTTGTTGCGCTCTACCTTGGTTCCCCTGCCAGGATTCACACCTGCAATGTTTCTAAAGCAAGGATAGAATGCTCTTACACTTGGTACAGTGAAAATATCTGTATTTTCTTCAAAGAAATAAGAAGATTGCTGCCCGCCAACTACTCGAAAATTTGATTCCTTTAAAGCCCACATTTCAGTGATAGCCAGTGCATGTTCAGTGCAAAACAAGCAACTTCCAAGAAAAAATGATCCTTTCCTAACTGATCACATGTATCAGGTTTTAACAAGCCTAGTTTTTTGTTACTTGGATTAAAACTTCACTGAACACCGTCACTGGGTGTTAAAAGCATAGTGAAAACAACTCCAGCCACATTGTTGCTCTTAGAAGAAATACATTTTGTGGCACATTCCCAATTCACTGACGTTTGTGTGAGAGCAAAAGAAGCATTAATTGCTGAGAAAATGAAATTTAAACATTTGTCGGCCCCTTAATTCACACTTGTGACACCTACACTGAAAATGACTTCATCAGAAGCATATTGAAGTGACTTGAGGGACAGCTTAAGGCCTCTGTGAAACGCACCCACGAAGCTGACAGGAAAATGCACTGCAGTGCACTTTGGTGAAATGTTAGTTGAAACTGTTCTCAGACCTGTCATTATGCAAACCAAATACCTTTGCTATGGCACTCATTAGCAACATCCCGTTAGGGCATTAAAGAAATAGTTACTGTCATTAACATTCAAGCAAGCAATTTTTATTCAAGGCTTCAAATCAGGAGTTCCATAGAAACTAGTCTTGTCAGGAAGGTACATGGTGGCAAATGAAGCAGCTCCTACTAAAAAAACAACTGAAATGACGTTTCAGCTCTCAGAAAGCAGCCCACAATGGGGAAAAACAGTGGTATTCCTTTAAGAACAATTCGCATAGAACCCAGACATCTTGCATAGACTGGTGGCAGATTTCAACATCTGTGATTCAGCATCTGCACTGTTTACATACTCAACGACTCGACATGCAGTCATGATGCTGTTTTTTTTCTGTTTTTTTCTTGTCTTTTTTGTGTATGTAAGTGCCCGTGTCTGTGGCCAGCTAGGACTATGACCTGCAGAAACAAAAAGTTGCACAGACGATCTAACAATATGACACAAGCAACATGTGTAAGCCGCGGTGATCTTGCCCAAATGGTTTTATGATGAAAGCTTTTCCAACTGACCTTGCTTTTCTAACGCCACATCGAAATGCATAACCTTGCGTCGGACATCCCATATTTTCTTTCGCTGCAATTTACCTGAACTGGCCACAATAATGAATTTGGCGGGGATTGACAAGCTCCTCTAGGCTTGCTGCAATGCTCTTTGCGATGAATGGCTGACCAAAATGCTTGCCACTGTAGTTTCTGCGAGATCATGATGGCACGCCTATACCCATGTAACATGATGTAATTACACCCATCAATCACGCAATGAATGCCTTTGCATGACGGTATGCTTCACCCTTTCGCTGGTGTATCTTTGCTGCAGCATCCGCTTCTTACTTGCGTTGCACTGAATCCTTCACGCTTCTAGTGTGCAATGGTAAGCTCTTGCATCTACTACTCATTGGAGATGGCGACAAACATGTTCCACTGGGCAAGCGCACTTTGCTGCATCACTGGTGTTGGTCCTTCGATCTGTCTAGCCTCATGCTGTCGTTTCCTGCATTGTCTTGGCTGTCAACACACCGAACACACCTCTTGGTTCTCGCTGGCGTATAACGTCCTTCCTTGCTACAATCCTGGAGCTCGGCCGCTGAATCGGGAGCTAACAACCGGGAACGTGCTAAACAGGCACTGAAAGTGCGCAGTTCTCGGGAACGGTGACAATTTCCCAAACAAGCAAGGTAGAGCACGTGCGGTAGAGAGACCTTGGCCTGGCCACACCTCTCAATTGAAGTTATCACTGACACAAGCACCGCCAAACTTCAATTGCTGACGGACGCAGAGCGGCGTTTCCGTTTTGCCCTCCTGGAGCACGAGGCTGCACCCTATAGCCACATTCCCCTGGGTGGTACAGAAGCAGTGCCTTCACAATAAAATGTCTGCTAAGAACATTCAAAGCCACATGCTCATTCCTGCCATGATTCCGTCTATATTTTTTTAACGTTCCCAGACTCATCAGTATGCAGTGAGGACACAAGATTTTGCATCGTAATGCCTGGGAAACGTTTTGCTCAACGCGTCTTTCACCTACACTAATTCACTTACAAGCTTTCACACTTACACAGTGTATCACTGATGCCCAGAATGTATAGGATTGTAGCCTACTTCTGCGTGATCGTCATGATCATCAGCCTGACTATGTGCTCTCGCATAATTCTCGAATTAACCCCGTCCTATGCTAGCTGTGGTCACGTTATCCCGTAAACTTCTAATCACATCTGCCCATCTAACTTTCTGCTGCCCCCTGATATTCTTGCATTCTCTTGAAATCAAGTGTTACCCTTAATGACCATCGGTTCAGCAGCGTAGCATTTTGGGCTTGTTGATGGATCAATCGGCTGTACGCAGACGATTGCGTCCTTTACAGAGAAATTAATAATGATTCCGACCGAGTAGTATTACAGACAGATCTAAATGAAATTTCTTCATGGTGTGACAGGTGGCTTATGTCCCTCAACATCTCAAAATGTAAGCATATTTGTTTCACCCGCAAGCGGCAACCAATCCGTACACAGTATTACTTGAACGGCTCCCCTTTATAAGAAACAAGGGAAGCTAAATACTTAGATGTCACATTTTCGCCGATCTGACATGTAATCGTCACATTCAAAGCATCACTTTAAACGCTGGGTTGTAGTTAATTTTATGAAACTGAACCTTATGCACGCGCCACTAGATGTCAAGACAAGACTTTACCTAAGCAACTTTCGCCCGATTCTCGAATACGCGTCTGATGTGTGGGACCCGCATACACAAATTCTTGTTAATAGCTTAGAAGCGATACAGAAACGTGCGGCCCCTCTCATAACCGGCATTTACTCATTTCCAAGCAGCATCACAGAAATAAAACGGCACATATGTTTGGAAGATCTTTCACTACGCCGTGTTGTTCCCGCTTCTCTTTCCTTCGAGATACCGTCTTCAACCGCACACCACTAAACAGACTTATATACAACCACCAAGCTACATATCCGGGCGCCGCGTCCACTTACTTAGGATAAAAGAAATACGCGCGCGCACAACAACATACCAAAAAATTGGAGGACGCTTAAGCTTCGCCTTCAAGAGTGGAACGCGACAGCGTTCCCGTCGACCCGCCAAGGGGTGTAAGACAATGGGCTACGGCGCAGCGAGTACGCGCCCCGCATCGGACGCGGTGAGCGTCGAGCAACGCAGCGTTCGGCGCGACAACGAAATGTGCGTCTGAGCAAGCGACGCACGCCTGAGCCTTAGAAACAGCTCGTTTCTAAGGCAACACCGCGTTCACTACAGGCGCTTTTGTACCGCTTTGAAGCATCGAACTCGTGGCTCAGTGGTAACGTCTCATGTCTGGAAATAAAGAAAAAAAAAAAAAAGTGGTAACGTCTCCGTCTCACACTCCGGAGACCCTGGTTCGATTCCCACCCAGCCCATCTTGGAAGTTGCTTTTTATTTATGAAGTGCCTGCCGTGATTTATCGCTCACGGCCAACGCCGCGGACGCCGACGCCGACACCGACACCGACGCCGACGACACCGGCTTTTCTGCGACACGAGCTCCTTAACGCTATCGCGTTAAAATTTGAGGACGCTTAAGCTTCGCCTTCAAGAGTGGAACGCGGCAGCGTTCCCGTCGACCCGCCAAGGGGTGTAAGACAATGGGCTACGGCGCAGCGACTACGCGCCCCGCATCGGACGCGGTGAGCGTCGAGCAACGCAGCGTTCGGCGCGACAACGAAATGTGCGCCTGAGCAAGCGACGCACGCCTGAGCCTTAGAAACAGCTCGTTTCTAAGGCAACACCGCGTTCACTAGAGGCGCTTTTGTACCGCTTTGAAGCATCGAACTCGTGGCTCAGTGGTAACGTCTCCGTCTCACACTCCGGAGACCCTAGTTCGATTCCCACCCAGCCCATCTTGGAAGTTGCTTTTTAACGCAATAGCGTTAAGGAGCTCGTGTCGCAGAAAAGTCGGCGTCCGCGGCGTTGGCCGTGAGCGATAAATCACGGCAGGCACTTCATAAATAAAAAGCAACTTCTAAGATGGGCTGGGTGGGAATCGAACCAGGGTCTCCGGAGTGTGAGACGGAGACGTTACCACTGAGCCACGAGTTCGATGCTTCAAAGCGGTACAAAAGCGCCTCTAGTGAACGAGGTGTTGCCTTAGAAACGAGCTGTTTCTAAGGCTCAGGCGTGCGTCGCTTGCTCAGGCGCACATTTCGTTGTCGCGCCGAACGCTGCGTTGCTCGACGCTCACCGCGTCCGATGCGGGGCGCGTAGTCGCTGCGCCGTAGCCCATTGTCTTACACCCCTTGGCGGGTCGACGGGAACGCTGTCGCGTTCCACTCTTGAAGGCGTAGCTTAAGCGTCCTCCAATTTTTATTTATGAAGTGCCTGCCGTGATTTATCGCTCACGGCCAACGCCGCGGACGCCGACGCCACCGGCTTTTCTGCGACACGAGCTCCTTAACGCTATCGCGTTAAAACTCCTTTTTTTCCCCACGCAATACACGAATGGAACCTGCGGCCTCCTGAACTAACTGAAGTTGCTTCTGATGTCACATTCCCCACTGCTCTCCAAGCATATGTTTGTAAATAAAAATGCACTCGCCCTTTGAAACTATCTTTGATGTTTATATTTTGCAATGTTAGCCAGCGTGCTGTGTTAATGAGTATCTTGTTACATGGGCGAAACTTGTTCTTAATGCTATCTCATGCACTCCCTCAGAATGTAACACATGAATGATTAGTATTGTACCGATGGTCTGAAGTGTTTAACCTACTTAAGACTGTGCAATCTTGTATTATATATTGATTATCTGTCCTCCCTACTGTAATGCCCAATGGGTGAAGTAGGTATGTAAATAAATAAATAAATAAAGTTTGAATAGTAATAAATAGGGCGCCGAGGACAGGACGGTACAATTCAGACACACAGAAACAGTATGAGTGCAATTTTTTTTCTAACAAATTTCTAACGATTATACAACCGGTATCAGCATTTCAGAAACACTAGCCCCTTATCGCAGAAGAAAATAGAAGGTGTTCTCACACATCTGCATCCTGCTCTGTTTATCTATTCAGCTTCAATGATTTCTCGTGTTACCCTATCTTTGCTCCTTCTTAATGACAACACGTTTATCAAGGAACGGCTTGCACGTTTTTCACTTGCAGGAGAGGATGTGATCAGCAAGTGTTCCCCCTCACCTATACTTGATATTGCGAGCACCTTCCATAAGCCGCTCGTTCAAGTACCTACCGGTTTGTCCAATATAGTGCTTCCCGCATGACAAGGGAATTCGGTACATACCTTCACCACAAGTGACCTAAGATTTCTGATTCCTGGCCATGCATCCTCGCACTTTGTTGCTGTCAGCCTTTCCTATCTTGCACACCGTAGCAAGTTTCTTCGGGGCTCAGGACACGACATTTTCATTCGCCAGTTGTCCAATTCCTTTCGGATTGTGGGAAATCTGATGCATGAAGGCAATACAACAAAATGCTTCCATTCACCTAGCACCGGGTTCAGATGACATTGCATTTGTGATTTTAGTTTCCAGAGAAGCTTCTTGGCAACAGACACTTGAACGTGCGTGGGGTAACCAGCATTAGTCGGCCTATTAGACTGCTGTTAAAACTATCACTCATCATGTGTGTTCATAATTTTCGGAGAGAGTTTTGGAAATACGTGCTGACAATAGCTCTTTTTAAAGTTTTGAGTGCGCAGAATGATATGGCAGCACAGGTTTAATACTTAGTGGCTGGCAGGCCCAGCAAATGCAATTAGTGTGAAAGGTGAAGTTCAGGTCTAAAAATCTGATAGAATCATTAATGGGCATTTCACTTGTTAGAACAAGCCAATTAAAACACACTTTCATGATGGGTAAAATGCTTAGACCCTTCGACTCAAGTGAGCCGGAGTCATTGTTAACGATTAAAAAAGACGCTTGTACTGTTCATGTGTCTGAATTTTACTGTCCCGTCCTCTGCACGCTATTCATTGCTATTCAGACCATCGGTTAGCTTGTCTTCTCATTGCTTGGCTTGCCCATGCCCATTCATCTTGATTTTGAATAAGATGTCCTTAATCCGCATTTGTTTCCCGACTTATTCTGCTTTCTGCTTGTCCCTCAACATTACACCTATCATTTTCCTTTCCATTAATTCGCTGTGACATTTTAAATTTCACTTGAACCCTTTTCGCAAGCTTCCACTTTCCCACCCCGTAAGTACCAGTAAGACGCAGCTGTTGTACACTTTTCTTTTGAAGGTACACTTCTGGGTACCGGGTGTTGAATGCAGTGCTCAGCATGCGAGCTGGTGTTCCGCTGAATCAGCGAGTGTCCACGATAGCAGCAAGCATACAAAAAAGGGGGCAGCCTCACAATACGAGGTGTGACACAAAAGAAACGAAACTAAGTGTGTAGCTTGAAAAAAAGAGTGGAGTTGGCAACTGTTTTGCTGACGTAATCCCATACACCTCCTCTATTCATGCGTCCAGTTTCGACGAAACTGATCACGCCATTTGGGAGTGCTGCGTCATTGAGTGAACATGTGCAACTGCATTCTGCCGGAAAAATATCTGATGTAAAAACCGAACAGCGAATCAACATCAAGTTTGTTGTGAAACTTAAGAAATCAGCCACGGAAACATTTCAAATAATAACCGAGGGTTATTGAGATGTAACTTTGTCTCATGCACGTGTGTTTGAATGGCATAAGCAGTTTTCAGGGGGAAGGGACAGTGTGGAAGATGATGAACGTGCTGAGCACCCAAGGTCAGTGATTACAGACCAAAACATTGGCAAAGTTCGTGATGTGATCAGTGGTGACCGAAGATTAAGTGTTCGTGCAGTAGCGGAGTTGGTTCACTTGGATAGGGAAGCTGTTCGACGCATTTTAACGGACGAGTAACACATTAGGAAGATTTGTGCGAAGGTTGTTCCAAAATTTCTGTCCGTTGACCAAAAACAGTGCAGTAAAGACGTGTGTGTGGACATGTTAGAACGCATTGCAAACGAGCCAAATATGTTGGAATTTGTTGTAACATGTGATGAGACATGTATTTTTACTTATGACTCAGAAAGTAAGCGCCAGTCAATGCAGTGGAAGTCTCCAGGATCACCAAGACCCAAAAAAGCACGCACGTCAAAATCAAAATTCAAGGCAATGTTGTCTTCTTCGGCATTAATGGAGTTGTAATGATTGAGTGGGTTCCCAGTGATCAGACTGTTAATCATCACTACTACATTGAAGTACTAAAAAGACTTCGTGAAAAAATTAAGGAAGAAAGGTCACAGCTGTGGAATGATGGATGGCTGCTGCACCAGGACAATGCGCCCTCTCACACGGCCCTACCTTTCAAGCAGTTTCTGACAAGCAAAAGCATTACTGTAATAGGACATCCTCCTTATTCACCTGATTTGGCTCCATGCGACCTTGTTTTACTTCCTAAAGTTAAATCTCCGTTAAAGGGAACCCATTTTACCTCAGTTGAAGAGGTTCAGGCAAAAACGGAGAATCTCCTGAAGGGCCTTCCAAAAACCTTGTTCCAGAACTGTTGCCAGCAATGGCAGCACCGAATGCAGAAGTGTCTGAATGCTGAAGGGGACTACGTTGAAGGTGATAATGTCACAGAGAATTGATTCAGTAAGTGCAATAAGTTATAGGACCAGTCTCGTTTTTTGTGTGTCGCACCTCGTACATCAATACATTTGTCAAAGAACAATAATAAATCAAAGAAGCGTTACTTTCCCACAAGAAATCAGAGTAAGAATCGGGCAGAACACATTTGGCAGGCAGTCTCAGATTATGAACCGCAGCTTGCCAATATCCCTTAAGGGCCCCTCATCAAGTCTGACAAGCGCAGAGCATACAATGCGCAGTAATGATCGTGTTTGCAAAGAATTGCATCGCTATGGACCACGGAAAGGTCCGACATTTCAATCCCAACGCCGTTTCTCCTTTCCCTCATGGCGGCCACATTCTAAGCTCGATGTTGATGTACTAGTAACCCTGCGTCTACGTACTCATGTCCGCAGTGTGTCATCGCTCGTGGCGACACGTGACTTCGAAAATTATTCAAGCCAACATCTGTTATTTGTGTAATCTGTTGCTTGAATTGACGAATTGAAGTTCAGAGAAATAATGAAATACACAAACTGAATGCCTGCAAGTTTTTTTGTTCTACTTTGCACCGAAGCAAAAAAGAGATGCACTTCTGCTTCGTCTGCTTGTTCCCACAGTCGTGCAGTTACATGCGCAGGTACCAAAGCTATGCCAGTTTCCATGTGTTCCAGTGCGTGATTGCGCTCTGCAATCCTTGTTCTGCCTCAGTATTCATGGAGCACTGAATTATACTGCTAGCCATCTGTCCTGGTGCACACCGCGCAAAATCTAGCGCTGTTTGAAACCGGACAATCACCACAGCTACTGCACAACGCCATCGGCGGGAGTGCGCAGCAATGATAAAAAAAGCGAGAAGGAAAAAAATCAAGGTGGGGCCTGTGACGCATGAGTCACGCGATCCTCGAGGTCCGCTATGGGAGAACGCAGGGAAAGAATTTCGCTTGCGGAGGCTAGACGGGGCAAGTGGAGAGAGTGTCTTGCTGGGCAGCGGAGCACACCTTTTGAAATCATGGGTTCGTGGACTGAAATATTTCTATTTCTGCTATTAATGAGCTGATTTGAAAATTTTTATGGCAGAGCGCTCCTTGAGGACACGCAACAACTTCCAGATTATAACCAAAATTTGCTATGGGTCCTGGTGAGGGGCCCTTTAAGAGGAAAGTATGTAACAGCAGTATGTTGTCTAGTAATCTCTGGTGCAGAAACTGAACCAGAAGGATTGAAATAATATTGAGGACAGCATGGCGGACAATTAAACGAAAATTATTGGTGTAACGTTAGGAGACCAGAAGAGAGCTACTGGGTCAGGGAACAAATAAGCCAATGATATGCCAGCTGAAAGTGAGGAGAAATGAGCATGAGCAGGGCATATGATTCGAAGCAGGATCACCAATGGTCTGTTAGGACAATGCAATGGATTCCAAGAGAAAGGAGAAGTAAGAGGGAGTACCAGAGGACTAGGTGGGCAGTTGAAATGAGGAAGTCTGCAGAGGTGAGCTGGGCGCAGCTGGCACAGGACAGAAATAATTGGAGAAATACGGGATAGGTCTCTGTCCTGCAGTGGACATACTGTATTTACACGATTGTAAGTCGACCACTTCCTTAAATGTGAAAATCTGAAGTGAGGGGTCGACTTACAATCGAAACCGAAACTGGCACCGCCAAAAAAGTGCGAACAATGAGAGCTTCAACGTAGTTACAATTTTATGTTAGCTCTATGGCCCTACCCGTAGCTTTTTCCTATCCCGCATGTTTGTTCGCTTCTCGGAAGAGTTTTTCAGCATTTTTGAGAGTACTTAGTGTGTACACAACACTCATGAGAGGGTGTCAATAGTTGATGAAAGCGCCACTGCTCCATTCGCGGCGGCACCCTCAGAGCGGTGGCGCTTGCGGGGAGCATCGGTAGTTCATGGAAGAGCAAACACCGCTCGCAGGTTTCTCTTTGCCTGTTGCGCTTACCTTTCTTGACGAAAGGAATTGGTTTGATGCGTTCCACTTGACTGCCGGCAACGTGCTACTTCTATGATTCCTCAGTCGTCATGAGTGCTCCAGGCCCACTAATCATTCGGCACTCGTTCACACCAGCGTTCAAGAGGGCTGCCATTCTTTACGCCGAAGAAACAAATCGCTGCGCAGCGGGCCGCAAGTTCCACGTTTCTGAACGGGTGGTGCGAGAGTGGCAACTGCAGCGAAGCGAAATTTTCACCTGTGGTGGCAAGTGAGGAATTTCCGACGTGCCGAAGTCTGGAGGCTTCCCGGAGCTGTAGGCTAAGCTTGCGGCGTACGGCGCTGAAATGCGTGATCCGTCCCTGCCAGTGAAGTGCGACATGGTCATGAGACAAACCCGGATCTTCGCCTTTTAAGGACCTGCTCCGCCGTGAGTACGAGTGGCTGGCGGCAGAAGACCGCGAAATTACGCCAACCGGACCTGTCAAAAGAGGCTCCCTGGCCGCTGCGTGTGGTTGGGTGCATTCGGCGTGGGCTGCTGTTCCACAAGATGTTGTGGTGTAGTCGTTTGCCAAATGTAAAATTTCGCGCGACGGGGACGCGCTGTGGGACTGTAGCAACGATGACGATGGCAGCACTAGTGAAGATGAATAGTCCAGTGACCATGTCATCTATTAACAAATTTTCTTTATCGAATGCTCCCTCGGGCATGCTCTTTTTTTTTTCCTGTCGCACGATATGGGGGGGGGGTCGACTTGCATTCGAGTCGACTTATAATCGTGTAAATACGGTAGTTGGACTGATGATGATGAGGAGGTGTTGAAAGAAATCCATTGTTTAAGATAGAAAAGCCATCATTCAAGTATGTCCGTGTGCCATGCAGTCTGAGGTGCATGAACAGCTGCTCTGTATCTTGAATAAATCCCCATTGGATCCTTTGCTACATATCCGAACAACCTGGAACTAGTAATCCAGTTTACTTTTTAAAATGATTATAGCAGCCTCGCCTTTTCTTGATGTGCTTGTTTTACAAGATTCTTCACAAATAAACATTTTCAGAAAACCTGCTTCAGGTTTTGAGCACTGTACGATCAGTTTCCCAAGCGTTCAATAGTTGCCTAACTCTTCCACTCTATGTGAGGAATCTGTAGTAAACAAGAAGACTAGGCTGATGACTTGGAACATACCGTGTATTCTTGTGTAATGGCCTCAGCCGGGTAAAAGCCGCACCCAGCACTTTATAAAAATAATGCTCGAAAAATATATTTAAGAATTGCCCGTGTATAAGCCACACTCTTGATTTTCGAGAAGGGTGGCAGTAATAGTTGTAGTGTAGTGTGAGAATTCCTAAGTATTTTTTTTTAATTGGTGAGAAAACAAGGCAGCCGTGCCGACTTCTTGGTGCTGGCAGTAGGAAAAGTACAGCCTCCGAGATGCTGCCATCACTGATCTGTGGGGAATCACCATTTATTCCAGCTGACATGCGACGCGCCATGGGAAGGGCCAAGAATAGCCAGAGCCACTAGGAGCAATTACTGTAGTTCAATAAAGGCAAGTACCCCAGAAAATATTTGCAGGAAAACAAAAGATGGGTTTCTCAGTGTAGTGGCAGTACGCCCGACTTTCACCCCAGTCTAGGAAAAAAACCTGTAGCTATTACACAAGTATATACAGTATTTTAGGTAATTTTGTTACGTGTGGCTATCCTGGGCAGTTTACTGGTTCAGCGGAATGCCGACTCGTCCACCCAGTACTAGGTCTGACTCCAAGTGAATGAATGTGGGCTGCGATCTCGTATGCTCCAGGCATCAGCTAAATGTCAGTGTGTATATTATGCTAATATCACACACCTACTCTGCGTGTGCCAACCCTCAAGCAAGAGCGCAGATGAAAGGCAAAGGTAGCTCAAAAGGGAGGCAAATGCTCAGATGCTGCATGCGAAAGCCCATGTGCTGAATGCACATTTATGAATATCGGTGAGTCAGAGAACAAAATATTATAGAAACAACAAGAATAATATGAACAATCAGGATGTGGCTTTGAATGCACTTGCAAAAATTCCATAGGCTCAGGCCATAATATCAACTTAAGAATGACACTTTTGCTTGCAAAGGAAAAGAACACAAATCATGGCTTTATCTTTGATTGATAATACTTGTGACTGCACACATGCCGAGTTGCAACAATGGAAATTTGTCACCAGTCTATGCAAGGTGTATGGGCTCCATCACGCACTGTACATAAAGTGCTGCCACTACAGTTTACCTTTTTTGAGCATGCCATTTTGTTTTCCCAATTGTGCGAGATCCCTCAGTCATGTTCACTAAAGTAAGCAAACTGACAAGGAAGTAATGAAACTGACATGAAGACATGCATAAGCATCACAAAAGAGCGTCATGTTCTGCCTGGCACGATGTTTCAGTGGAAGTTCTACCACTCCAGTCAATATATGCAGACATGATGACCCTCTCCTTTTTTTCAACCCAAGGATAATGAGCCAAAGCGATTTTCAGTTTACAGTCGCCGACTGATTTTCCAGACTCCAAAAATTCGGACATGCTCCATTGGGTCTGCTTCGCGGCACCGCCATTCTCCTCATAGCCCATAACATATAACAACTGCCGAAAGTTCGGACACCTTGCAACCTCTCGTCTGATTTTTCGGACACTCCTTGAGCCAACTCGATCGAAAGCACCATGCACCGACTCTGACCGGTGCATGGTTCGACTTGCTGAACGCCATTTTTGTTTTGAGCGGAGCCACCTTGCTGCCCCACGAAGTGGCGCTACTGCATATCCCCGCTCATCACCATGGTTTCTGCGTGGTTCAATAGAGCGGCTCTACAGCAGTTCCGGTTTCAGCTTAGTAAGCCATGTCAAGACCTGACAGCAGCTGATTTGTTTCTTCGCACACAACGCTGCGAGTAGGTCACATTCTTCGCTTGTGCCACTGGTGTCAGCATGGTGGTGTTTGCTTTGTGTGCTGTGTAGAGGTTCCGGCGATCCAACGCGGCATACGGAAACATCGCGTCAAGTGTCTAATGGCGCCGTCAGTGCGCGCGCAGACTGCGCTGGGGAATGCCGCTAAGCGGGTGCCGGGAGGCCTAAGATTTGTCGCCTTCCGATGTGCTCCCTACTGACGTCGAAAATGTCCTGCCAAGACCTGCGCAGTGGTTGCATTGCGATTCCGGACACCATCTCATTTTACAGTTTCACAAGCGCTGACACTGCTGTACTGACATGCGCAGAAATTGACGATGGCGAGATTATCCGTCAGGTTCCTGCTGCACCGCCGGACGATGACTTTGAGTCGGAAGATGACGCACCATGTGCTACGCTGCCGTCGCACGCAGAGCGTGTACCAGCAGTGACTGCTTTCAGTCGCCTATAGTGACCGTACGACCCTCTCCGAGATTCAGGCTTATCCGATTGCGCGTAAACGGAACAGCGTGCAACAGCGCATTCACGATTTCTTCAAGCATACTGCCGAGCCTGAATAAGTGCATGGAAATAAAGTATTTCATTTTTTTTCTTAATCTGCTTTGTCGGACACCTGTTTATTGGGACATTTCCGCAGTCCCCGTGAGGTCCGAATAAACGGTCGGCGACTGTGCTTGCATTTTTTGCGGTGGTTATAGCCCTATGTGCATTTATTATTTCTAAATTGCCCGATTGTACTAAAAAGGTCAAGCCATACACTAAGTGACTTTTTACTCCGCAAAGATGGCACACAATTTCATTGAAAAAGCCAGTGAGATGTTAATATAAAGTAAGGTTTACCAAAAAGAAAAATGCTTGCTGAAGCAAACACCAAAGATAGTCCATTAACTTTTCAGAAAGTAAAAGCTGAAAAGTTCAAACCTTAGATACAGCATACACGCCAGATAATGCCAGAACCACATCAGCTGCTAGACTTCAAGTACAAACAAAGCACTACTCCAATACACCCTCAGTAACTGTAGCGGAAATGCAATCAAACCAACAAAGATTTCATGCGCACGAGCCCTCATACTTACCAATAGCAAAATAATGCAGGCAATTTCTGCAAAGCACCATCCATGACGCATCAAATCCACAAGAAAACACATTGCAATTTATCCCTAAGAAATGGATGGTTATCTGACCACCAACCGATTACTGGCATTGAATGCGCGCACGCACGCACGCACGCACGCACGCACGCACGCACACACACACACACGCACACACACACGCACACACACACACACACACACACACACACACACACACACACACACACACACACCCACTCTCTCTCTCTCCAGCAAACTTACTCCTCTAGGTTTTGTGCTGCCCTGGCCAAATATCTATGACCTCTGCAAGCAGTGTCCACAACCTCATGAAATTAGCCATACATTCCTACACAATCTCAGAAGCAACAGTACCAAGCTCTCCAAACCTTCGATATGTTAGTAACTGGGCACCATGCAATGCGGCTAGTGCAGATTAGATGAATTAATAAGTAGTTGAACACAATGGCATAGACGGGGGGAGGGGGTAGGTTGTGTAGTCTACCCCCTCTCTTTCATAACGGAACAGAAACCTTCAGGAAGTGGGCTGCAAAAGAGCAACATGGATGGAAGAGAAAGCTTGAATGTGAAAGCAAGGCAAGGGCTAGTGGCAGTTCAAACAGGGGGAGGCGTTGCCATGGGAGCGATCCCCTCTCTCCTGCACCAAACATTGCGGCCGCACTCATGGCACACCTCTACCTCATTCCGGATGTTAACCATAAATGCTGAGGGGGGATCAGCGCTAAAAATTCAACGCACAGATAATGATGGGACCAGCGCGTGCATAAAACTTGAGGGCATTGTTGCTCCCAACCGGACCTTTGTGTGGTTCGAGAGCTTCTCATTTCTGGTACCTGACTGAATTGTCGCCTGCACAGCGTCGAAGAAAAGCATTCCGAAAATAGTGCGACTTCCTTATCTAGGATACGCATAATAAGCATACTCCCTTTTTTTATTTTCTTTCCTCCCTTGTCTTGTACTTTTGTTATAGGTCAAAAAGCAGGAGAAGAAAGAAGACCCACAAAAAGCTGATTTGTGTACACCAAAATTTATCAAGGACGGAGGTGCTTCGCCAGGGAAGAGAAGCTATGAAAACCACAACAGGTGGGAGGGCAGGTTGGTGAATGGCTTCGAAGTCCACGCAAAAACATAAATATAGCAATGTTAGCAGCCACCGTGCCGTTCAACCCAGTGAATGTTGACAAAGCCTTTAAACGCCAATGGGTCGAGCGGCATGGACAAGTGGCATGGCCTTCAAGGACTTGACAACTCTTGACTTCTTGTGGGAACACGTTAAAGACTGAGTGTACTGCAAACCTACAACTACACCAGAAGCGCTAAAGGCTTGTGATGTAGTTGTGATGTAGCGCTAAAGTGAATGTTGTGACCTTTAAGGGTATCCCTTGAGAAAGGTCGGTCCACTCACCGAAACTGTTGGGCAAATATATGAAAGATAACCGCAAAGTTGTGCTTCTCATCTTTCTAAATATGTTTGGCCCATTGAAAATACACACACACACACACACACACACACACACACACACACACACACACACACACACACACACACACACACACACACACACACACACACACACACACACACACACACACACACAGATTCCCAGCTAACTTGGACCAAGATTTTGAGAAAGCCCATGCGTTCTTCAGAACAGAAATCGGGTGGATGTTGTTAGCGTTCGTCTAAACTTACAGCACCATTTTCACTCGGCTATATTAGAGTAATTACCCGAGATAAATTAATTAACTTTTTAAATATAGCTTGAAATGTTCAGGCGTCAATACGAAAGTTGTGGAGCTCCACAAATATTGCCCAACCCAGGCAGTTCCAACGAGATACACGGAGTTTAAAAAATACCTCGTGACAGCGCACTCTGTGCGCTCGAATGCGCCACAATTACAGTGCTCTCAACGTTTCTTTGTAAAAACATCGCTCGCTTCACACCTTTCGTGCTGCCCATGATAGTGCTTCGCCTTGTCCTTGGTTCTTAGATAAAACCCAGTGGCTTCAGGCGGCAGTTGAAATACAGCGCGGCTCCCATTTCTGCGGCAATAATCGCACCCTCACGCAAGCAGAATAAATGCGAAGAAAAAATGACAAGCTCATGAGTTCGAATTTGGGAGCAAGGCCCAAACAAGCAAACATGTATTATAACAAGCTTGATAACGTCGTGTGAATTACGCTGGTTGTCAGAAAAGGACGAATTGTAAACTGACATGGAAGGTTGCTTTTTAGCTTCCTGTCCATTCCTTGTCGGCAGAGAATTTGTAATTTTATATTAAGTACCTTTTCCATGTCGTACAAAAGTTTCTAACAGATGGCTCTTTTCATGGATAACGGTTGTAGGTTTATTCGCTGTGATGTCTGTCTAAAGAATGTGTTCAAACAAGTCGCCCTCTGCCCTAATGCAGTATTGGCACCTTCTCAGCACGTCCGAGGTAGCTTTTTTGATGACGCAATGCGGTATCTCGCTGCAGGCCTCAGCAATCTCTACATTTAGCGCTTGTGGTTTAGTTGTAGGTTCGCAGTACACTCAGTCTTTAACGTGTTCCCACAAGAAGTCAAGAGTTGTCAAGTCTTTGAAGGCCATGCCACTTGTCCATGATGCTCGACCCACTGGCGTTTAAAGGCTTTGTCAAGCCACGCTCGAGCAACGCTGTTGCTGTGAGCTGGTGCACCATCGTGCTGATACTATGTTCACTTTAAAAATGCAAGAGGAAGATTTTAGCGAAAATCTTCGACTGGGCCCTACAAGATGTAGTTCACATACCACTGAGCAGGCAGCATGTGGTCAAAACATATGGGGCCAATTATCCTTCCCTCAAAGATACCGCACCACACACTGAATGACCATTGGTACTGGTGTCTGGTTTGCGCCACCCAATACGGGTTTGTATCGCTCCATTAATGCGCATCTTGGATGTTGACTTGAGAATTTCTGGAGAAGGCTGCTTCATCTGTCCAGAGCACTTTGTCAACAAAATCCGGTATTTCGACACTGTTCATACGGATCAAATTTGAGAAATCAAGCTGTCATTGCGAGTCTCTTTCTTGCAGCTTTTGAAGCAGTTGGAGGTGATATGGATACATTTCAGCCTTCCTAAGAACTCTTGGCATTGAAGACTGAAATACCAACCTCACTACTCACATCACGCACGCTGGAATGAGGGTTTGCAGTCATGAAAGCCAAAATGTCTCCTTCAGACTCTTCACTGATGGTCCACTTTCTGTGCTGCATCTTCTTGTAGCTACCTGTTTCAGCGTCAAGTAACTCCACATAATTGTGTTCGCGCTAGGTCTTCCCCCACATTGCCAATTTCGGTATATCTTGACAGCTTTCCTCTCGTCGCCGCATGAGGCCCCCAGGCTAAGACCATGTTCGCCTTCTGCTCGCTTGAGTACGGCATGCTTTAGGCACTGCAAACAAATTCTTCGAAAGGGGTGCGTGGCACGACAGTAATAGACAGCCGAGCTCACATGCATCTAGCCGCTGACACAGCTTGGAAGAAAAGCGGCGTTGTAACAAATGATGCTCTCTCACACAGGTTACAGATGTATGATGCATGTTTTGTGTGTACTTTTTCTATTCTGCATCAACTTGAACACTGAAAAAAAATTGCTCTTCTCGTCATATCGGAATAAACAGCTGATGACGGCGCATTCTCCAGTGACAGGCGCGGGCGGCTGCTGACGCAGCACTTTTTTGGAGCGCCTACGCCAGCCGCTGCCCGTAATGTCAGAGCCGAGCAAAGGTTGAAGCCGTTTCTCGTAAGTGAAGGGAAGGCGCGGCACTGGTGATGTTCTTACAAATCACTCATTAGATCGCTGTAATCGCGGCGCATTCGGGCGCACTATCATGTGGTATTTTTTAAACTCCGCGGACTTTCGTTTTTGCCGAATAAACACGGCCACGTTAAGTGTATCTCGTTGGAAGTATCTGGGTTGGGCAATATTTGTGAAGCTCCACAGCTTTCCTATTGATACCTGAACGTTTCAAGCTATATTTAATATGTTAATGAATTTATCTCGGCTAATTACTAAAGAAGATGAGCCAGAAATGGTACTGTAAGTTTAGATAAACGCTAGCATCCACGCAATTTCTGTTCTGAAGAACCCATAGGTTTTTTCAAAATCTTGGCTGAAGTTAGCTGGGACTCCCTGTGTGCGTGTGTGTCTGTATGTGTATATATATATATATATATATATATATATATATATATATATAGAGAGAGAGAGAGAGAGAGAGAGAGAGAGAGAGAAAGGTGAAGCATCGGGAGAAGTGGTACTTGCCAGCGGTGATCCTCACCCCAATGTAAATTTCTGGCTACACCACTGGGCAACGCTAACTCCAGAAAATATCTTTTTTGCTCGCTTTTCTTTTTACATGTGTACATGAAGTTCCTTAGCGCACTATTTTAATATGCAGTAACGAAACAATAGCAGCATCAAAAGTTCATTCCCTAGCAGACTAGTTGTTTGGGTTCAGCAAACACCTTCCCTTTTCAAGATTGCTTTTGTATTTATAAGCCGTACCATAAAACGGTCCTATAAACAATGAATATGCCTACAACTTCGATCATCACTCCACATGTGAGAAGTGCAATGACCAAAAGAAGATTATGACAGCTTAGTTAACAAGAAAACTCAATACTTACCGCTGTGTGAACTCCAAGCAGAGGCTTGTGTCTTTGGGGTATGCAACGTTGAACGCGAAGTGCCGCTTCGCGTTCGCGAAAAAAAAAACATCAGCTTGAATGCCTGGCAGGGGTTTGTTGCATGCATCACTGGCAGGTTGTCAACACATACGACGAAGCTGTTTACAGTAAAAAAACTGCCTCCTGCACAAAACAAGTTTTAAATCAGGAATGCTTGCCCGAATGTGGTACCACAGAAAATTATACCCTTTGCAATGATGAAGGGAAAACATGGCATGTCCCCAAGGTCATCATCACTAGAGGATTCCTGGTGTAACAGAAATTTGAAGGCATATAGGAATTAATGTCTGCCAAAGTAGCACAATGTGCAAGCTGAAACCTTACACTGGTTACAAATAAGCATGTGGCAAAGCATAAGTTTGAATAAGGCGTTTCACTGCTTGCTAAGGCTCATGATAATGTTCTTCCCCAACACTCTGTAGTGAATTAAATGCTTCAGGTTATATGTGAATAGGTGTTGGCTACATATCAAGGCCCTAAAAACCAGCACGGACATTTAACCATGTTGGCTTAATTATTTACAATGCAGGGACTAATATATAGCTATATATAGAGCATTGCATGCATAATGCGAAGACGTGGGTTGGTATCCGACCTGTGGTGAGTTGCTTTTTCATCCACTTTCATTTACATTAATTTATCATTTCTTTAACTCAATTAGTAAGTACAAGTAATTTCCCCTATGATGTCCTCGGTGTCTTTGTTGGCTTCTTATTATAAGATATATACATAGATAATCAGCAAAGGTTTCTATCGGCCAGTTTACTAAAGGAATTATAATGTTACGACAAAGATGACTATTGTTCGTTTTTAAGGTTCATTTTGCCAACAATTTTGGGAATGGTATTCCCTTCGTCAGGGCTGGTTTACAACCATTCTGTTCGACCAATATAAGGACACAGAAAAAGTGAGGAAGTGTGATCCCCACCTTCACACACTTGAGAGTGAAAGCAAGGGACCGTATGCAATATTGCACGACTCTCAAAGCAGCCATGGCAGCATAAGACTGCGACAAACACAGAAACAGGGGACGTGAAAATCGTATAAGTACAGTGCTCACGGAATGAAACGCGACACGAAGCATTTAGTAGAACCCTGCATATGTGCAAAGTACGCGAGAGGCACCATGTCATGTCGCAAGGAATTCGATCACCGAAGGTGTCGAGGACTCCGACGTAGGGTGTACGCGCCAGAATTACGTTGTCGCGACACGAACTGCAGCCAGTGGAAATGAAAGTATGCGCATTACTTAGCCTTAAAAAGATGCGTTTTATTCCTTGAGCACTGTACAGAAAATGAGAACAGAGCGAATTTGAAGAGCAATATAAGGGAAAGAGGTATTAGGCGCAGCTCTTGGCTCAACGAAGTGAAGTCTCCTCAGTAAGATGCCACCAGTTATGAGTGGGCTGCCCACATCAGGAAACATGTTACGTTATTATAGTCAAATACAACTCATTAGCAGAAGAGGCCTTCTGTCCACTGATGTCAAGAGACCCTCATGGCATTGCAGTTCATCTGGTTAACCAGCAGATGACTTTTCACTTGCCAGCCCCTTAGAATGTCATGCTAACAGGCGAAAGGGGATTAACCATGTCAAGACAATCTCATTATTGACTGGCTTCTTCGAGAGGCATTTGCTACTTCATTTTTACATTGCATGCAGCTTTACAAAATGTTGCATTATCTAATTGTATTTGACAATGTTAGCTTTATATTGTTACGTAGGAAGACGCAGACGAAAAGCTATATACAAGCATATTTACAAGGAAACACGCCGCACTTGGCCAAGAGGCAACAGCCCGCGGTAGCCTCTAATCGTCGTCGTCACACTGCTCGCCTCTTCCTAATCGCAAATACTGTTGTGTAGCACTATAATAACAGTAATGTAGAGAAAAAAATACGATATGGTATGATATGTGGGATTATATGTAGAAAACTGACACATGAGGTATGAGAGATGTTATAGCGGACAGGTACGGATTTGATCTATCTCCAATATTGAGGTAATAGTTCTGCGGAAATCCGCAAGGTGGAGAGAAGTAATTAATAAATGGAAAATCAGATGTCCACCCATTCGAAGTAATTGCTCCAAAGGAAACCCACACGGGTTCCTCAAAAGAAAAGCCTCACATTTGAAGAAAAATTTGTCCTGGTCTGGGACTCGAACCCGGGACTACCGCCTTTCCGTACCAGCTGTTCTGCCAATTGAGCTAACCAGGCGGCAAGCAGATGGCAGGGCGCAGTCGAATATTTCAACAACTCGAAGCAAAGGCAAGAGTTGGAGGTCATAGTTCTGCGGAAACCCACAATTGTGATTTCCCTTAAATTACTTCTCTCCATCTTGCGGATTTCCGCAGAACTATTACCTCAAACTCTTGCCTTTGCTTAGAGTTGTTGACAAATTTGACTTCAGCCTGCCTTCTGCTAGCTGCCTGGTTAGCTCAGTTGGTATAGCGGCTGCCCCGGAAAGGCGGTGGTCCTGGGTTCGAGTCCCGGACCAGGACGAATTTTTATTCAACTGCGAGGCTTTTCTTTCGAGTAACACGTATGGGTTTCCTTTGTAGCAATTGCTACGAAAGGGTGGATGTCTGATTTTCTCGTTATTAATTATTTCTAAGATTGCAATGCTTACCTCGACTTCCTTGCAGAATAGCTCCCGATCTTCATCGAAGATGGTGGCAAGTAGGAGGAGGGGAGTGGCTTCATACTCTACAGCCATTGATTTCAATTCTGGCCTTTTCAAATTCCTCTAAGCATGTCCTCACGTTCGGCTTCTTTATTAAGCTGGCAACATAACTAAAAACCTGTCTCCCAACAGTGTTAACTTGATCGTCAAATATTTGCGAGGCACTGAACCCCAGCAGTATATTAACATGTGAACACATGTGTGCTTCTTCAAAGAGGAAAGGCCAGATTTCCTTCACGTTCACCACGCTTCTGCTGTCATTAATCACCTGCCTCTCTGACTAATCTATTTCGGCCATTAGCTTGTCACTTGAGAACTGTTTGGGGAAGTTAGCCTTAATTGGGCTTGCAACTCTTTTCTTTTGTTCTCTTGAGTTTCAGCTGTTTCCGTAGACGGAAGGTCAGGCTGCCATGCTACAGCCATAAGAATCTTTTTGGAGTTTGGTTTCCTTGTGGCCAACTCTACACCTTCTGAAAAACACCGCTTCAAACACTAGAAAACTGTGCCTTCTTTTGTTGTTAATACAATTCTACAGCTTCCATAGAAGCGTTTTTAGTCCTGTAGCTATGATGGTGCCATTGAGCGTCTCCCCAAAAGTTCTTGGATATTTGCTGACAATTTCACTCGCAATGACTTGCAGCACTTTGTGCCCAGGCTTCTGGTAGCAGGCAAGCACCGTGTCACTTAGTGTCCTAATCATTTCATTCAGATCACTTTTCAGTGGGCGCCTGCCATCTTGACATGCTTTTATGAGTTCGGGTGGAAATGCGTCCCATGGAATATCAAAAGCCTGGCCCAACAAGCTCACAGAAGCTTCGCTTCCTTGCGGAATGGACACTTGCACGGCTGGTGAAGAAGCTGTCTGGAACTTTTCGAGCAGGATGCGTCTGCTGACAACACTCAGGAACATTAGGTCAGCCTCCACTACATACTTGAGGTGCTCAAGTGACTGAACACCACAGTCCAGCAGTTTCTGTACAATATGTTCGATCACTTCATTGTCCAAGTGCGGCAGCCAACTGGAAATATGTTGTTGCATGACCATTTTGTCTGTCAAAAGCATGAAATCAAACAAAATCTAATATAGCATGCTTCAACACAACAATAGGGTGCTTGTTGCGGGCAAGTTTATACTGCGCCAGTGGAGTCCAATCAAGGAGGCTTTCAAGCTTCATGCATTTGAAAGGACCATCACTACTGATAATGCTGTAGAAGAGCATAGCAGGCTCATATCTTGTGTGGACAGTTACTAATAAGAAAAATGATCACCATTACTGGTAAGAATAAGCCTAATCTCACCAAAAACAGGAGCGCCATCCGTCCGCCTCATAACAACAAGCATGTCCTGTTTGTAAAGCATATTACACATAGTAGCTTGACTGGCCGAGAATATATTACCTTCTCCAATGATCACATCGCGTACTTCCTTTTGTATTTCTGGTGTGCAAAGCTCACTAGAGAATCAGGAACTATTGACTAAACCATGAATACCTGCTCCTGTGTTCTTATATGCCTGAGAAAGCTGATGGCGCTCAGAAAGTGTGTGCGTCAAGTTCCTGAAATTCTGGCAATTTCTTGCACACTTACGGAAATTGCTGTACTTACTTTCACACCTCATTGTCGACATCTTTATCAGTGGGTCAAACTGTGTAATCAGAAACGGCTAATGAATCAGGTAATGATGCTTAGGCTTCATGGCAGCATAAGGGAAGAGGTGTGCTCTGCCCGTCATGTAGTCCGCTATAATGTCTTGCAGCCTCATAACCACGGGGAGTGTGATACTATGAGCAGTAACAAGCTGGACAATTTCAGAAAGCAAAAGAACTTGTTGCCAGGTATCATTTTCAGTAGACTGAATTGAACCAAGTAGGAACAATGGAAGAAAGCGCAACATGTTCCTGTTTTCAACCGCATGGCCTCCTAGTGCTTTTTAAAGTGAACTTCACTTGGCGGTCCACCAAATCATCATGTTTAAAATGAAAACAAGTTATGCGCTGATTAAGGTCCTCAAGCGAAATCCACTTGAGAACCGTTACAAAATGCTTAATATACAAAGAAATGGTAACTGATACAACACCCTCAAATAAATCACGTGCCAAACAAGGAGGGAGACCTGGAGCACACACGTGGAAGTACTTCAGTCGATTGAATAAGGAATTGAACTTCACTCTTTTTTCTATACTTGAACCTTGACTTGCAGGGCTAATAAAGCACTATGGTAATTGGCCGGTGTTCTGATTTCTGAAATAGCTGACAGTGCATTTGGAGACAAAAGGTCAGCAGTTTCAGCCATGCAAGACCTAGAGATGTGACTTGCAGAGCTAGAATTTTCCACAAAGCCTCCGATTCCGTGGCTTCCAAGGTTGTCTCCAAGGATGGCAGTCACAGTGCCAAACAAACGCATTCCTCTTGAAGTTACGAAATGGCCAGCTTCCAACTTCTTGAGATCATCGAGCAAGGACATAAACACTTTGGCCTGCCCAAAATATGCAAGATCATTTTCATTGCAGAGCAAGTACACCTTGAGAGAATGAGCTGCATATCCTTTCCATGGATAGAGATTACCAAGGATTAAATAAACCGCAAGAAGTTTGTGTCTCTTCTTTGCAGAAACAATTGGATTCACGACCTCAAATGCATCTTGAAAGAGTATTAGCTTCAGTGCTTCAGGATGCTCCTTGTAAAGTGGAATGGACTGGAACATGTTTCCATCAGTGAAATCTTTCAGGACACCAAGGGTCTCTGGCAGTATCCTATCGCACTGTGATATCACATCTTCATTTTCAAGCATGGATTCAAGTGTACTTAGAAGTGGCATGTAATGAAAGGTAGCATTCTTGTTCTTTTTGTTTTTCCCCAACAATATTTATACAGGTGATACATACAGAAACTCTTTCTTGAAGAAAGAGGAACGGCTGTGTTCTGTCCTGAACACACCATCTGGTGCCCGATGCAGTACCAAAACATAATCACTTTCAAATGTTTCATCTATCAGCTTATCTATGTCATCACTATTAACAGCTTTTTACCTGAGCTTTTCTTTGAGACAAGAAGCCATTGCTGAAGCATTTGCATTCTGTATGCCATATATAGCCTCAGAAATAATTTGAACCGTAGATGATGGCACATGGCGCTCAGATAAGAGTCGCATGTACAGATGGGCAAAAGCAGTGCTAACGTGTTTTTTACAGCTTTCTTGCATGCTGCCTTGACGCGGTGCCAGTGTATTAAGTAGCTCTTCCTCCTCAGATGAAATGCTTCCAGTTTGTTCAGCATCATGTGCAGGGGTCTTAACAGTTGCAGAAACAGGCCTAGGCTCTTGAACTTCCACATCTCATACTGAGCAAAGGTACTTCCCGTGGTAACGTGAAAGATGGGAAGAAAAAGATGCCTTCTTATTGTATGCTTTCTTACATAATGGGCATGTCACTTTTGCACCTTGAACAATGTGAAGTTTCAGGTGGGCAATTATAGCTTTATAATCTTTACAAACTTGCATGCAACTGTCCACAGTGCAGACTAAGTTACAACGCTGCACACTGAAGGAAATACAGCTTTCTTGTTCAGCACGTCTAACCCGTCTGTGTTCACGACAGAAGTGGCTGCATAGCGAGCCAACCTTGCGAAATTTCTTGTAGCAGTCTTGAAAGGGGCATTTGACATAAAAATTGTTCACATTTTTGTGCAAAGCCCCATGCCTGAGAAATGCGGAAAGTGTAGAGCTAAGCCACATATACTGCAGGGGTACATCTGAAGAGACCACAACAGCAACGAACAGCATTACTCAAACGAAACATTACTATGGAATGACCACACTGTACGATGTGCAATTTAAGAGTAATCATTCAAACTGTACACCCTGCATTAATCCCGCATTCCTTTCACATTTTGGTACATGTTTTTTTAAATACTAGGTAGCAAAAATGCTAAAACAGCAGTATCAATCAAGTAGGTTTAACACAGGTAGCTCTTAAAATCCAGCATTGTAGTGATACAACCATATCAAATTCCAGTGAGTAATGACCAGCTAGAATTTCCAAGACAAGTGAAGCAGATTTTTGACAGGAATTGAATTTTTAGAAGTTTTGATCAGCCTTTTTAGACTTAATTTTCATTTATTTAGATGTGGCTCCCAAATTACATCTTAGGAATGGCCACCTTTTTACTTAAGAAAAGCCTTCCTCATAATCTCTAAGCACTGGATCCAAAGCATGTGTGGTCGAAATTCATCAGTATGGCTACATGCTCAGTGGCTATGGTGTTGGGCTGCTGAGCACGAGGTCGCGGGATCGAATTCCGGCAACGGCGGCCGCATTTCGATGGGGGCGAAATGCGAAAACACCCGTGTGCTTAGATTTAGGTGCACGTTAAAGAACCCCAGGTGGTCGAAATTTCCGGAGTCCTCCACTACGGCGTGCCTCATAATCAGAAAGTGGTTTTGGCACGTAAAACCCCAAATATTATTATTATCAGTATGGCTACAGTGTATTTCTCAGCACACAGAGGCCACAGCTCATCCTACTGAGTGCTCTGTTTAAAGGGTGCCCAAGAATGCTTTTCCAAGCTAAATTGCAGTCTTGTACGTTTAAGTTCAAAATAATTTTGCACTGACATTTTTGACGGCAAGATTTTCTTTTAATATATTAGCGACGTTCCAGACTGATTTACCATTAACTAGTTGAGAAGTTCACGTCACCTATGCTGATGCTGAATGAACGGAGGCAAATTTTGAAAGAGACAGTGCTGCTAATGGAACTTGCCAAAACTTCATTAGCATATGCACGGCCCAACTCCCTATATATTCGCAGTAAATAGGAATATGACACAGTTTTATACCCATGCTACAGGGATATGTTCCAATGGCATACGAATTGAATGGCACGCGGCCTCGACAGACTCCCGCATTGCTTCATGAGAACTTCAAAAGACATTTAGAAGCTTCAGCATTCACTTATTGTACTGCAATGGTGCTGCTGCTGCCATCAAATTTCACTTTTGTTTGTTTGCTCGTCTTCAGCATGTACAAATGCAGATGTTGGCGCTGAGTATGCTGTCAGCAGCCGTCGCTGGCATATCGCTCAGTACTAGCTAGACGAGCGACGACACCATATAACCAAAGATTCATGTTATCCTAGTCTGACAGGTTTGTCAGGACAACGAAGCGACAAATCCAGTCATAGCATGATTGCCTGACCTATCCTGAGCAGATCGGTAGCTCAGCAAAACCTATGCCAATGAGGCAACGGCGCGAATAGCTCAGCTTTTCTGATACCTGGTCAGTGTTAGAAGTCCGCTGACCGAGCAGCTACATTTCATACGTGCACACTTGAAAAGTCATCAGCGATAAACATTTGCTAATTCTTTCATATTAATGAACGACAGTCTTCTTTTGCAAGTTCTGAGTCTGAAGTGCTCGCGACTCCTACACAATGTCAGCGACTTGGCTATCAAGTGTTTCTCAAGCGGGCGATCGCATAGGCGCTTCCTAAAGAGCTATCGCACTGCGTAAACAAAGAAAGGTACAACCAGTGCAAAAGATAGAAGATCATTTAATGTAAGCAGAGCGCAGGTTGCGTTTTATGTTACGCCAATGAGCAGTGGCTGTCTGCACACCGCTGTGTAAACAACATCGCACTAGAGTGCTGTCATCAGCACATTCTTGCGGAAAGTCCCTGCTCATGCTGTAAATGCGGCATAATTTACTGTTATCTTGAAAGTAACCATGTAGCGAGTGCACGAGCTTTTTGCCAAAGAAGCAGCAGAAAAACGCAAGCAGTAGATATAAAAATTAACATCCCCAGAGCCAAAGCACACATCTGGCGCGGCTGAGCGGGCCGGGGTGAAATAATGGCTAAGGCAGCTTCAAATTCAAATGTCGACTTAATGTCATTAAAAGATGTCCTGTGGGAGTGCCAATTGGCAGTCGAGTTGAATGGCATTCAGTTAGACGGCCTTTGGAACGACCGCGTAGCAAGGGCATGATTAGTTTCTTTTCTCATGCGAATGCAATAAACGGGCAATGCCTTCAACTCTCCGTAGTGTGTTGACCCATGCACCGTAACCATTCTTTGGCGAGTACTCCAGCGCCATTCCGCGAGAAGGGCAATACCTTGTATTTGCAGAAAAATGTGTAATTTGCAATGACATTTAATCCTTATAACAATGTAAATGTAGGTGATAGGTAGGTTTATAAGAGACAAGAAACAATTTAACAAAAAGTAAGTATAAAGAGAACACCCATATATATACATAGGGCTCCTAAAGTATACATGGGAAAGCTTATAGTAGGGGTGGGCCAACTTGAAGTTTGGACGTGAGCCTACTGAAAATAGGGGAGGTGGAGGAGTTTGGGGTGGGCCAACTAGAAATCTAGGGCTGGGCCGAGGCAAATTTGGGGGTGGGCCAACTAAATTAGTCAACTCTAGTACCTGCATTCTTTTTCGACCGAAAATTAAAACGCGCGATGTTGAATCTCGCGAAATTATCTATATACGATATTACTTGTGCCTGCATAAATAAAAACAAAAAGGTAACAAAAATAACATACTCTTGTGAGCTCAACTTGGACGAGGAACGAGTATGAAAACTCCGCGCTTTTTGAGTCACTGCACAGCCAGCCAATCGCGTACTTCCCAAGCCTAAAAACTTCCCGCACTTTATTCACTCTGATTTTGTGGTGCGGAAACTTGCTGACAAAGCAAAATTTCTACACCTTTCATTTTCCTGCAGATTATAGTGCTCATCCGCGTTCCTCACTTACACTATCTCTTTTCTGCGCATTGTGTATTCTTTATCAGACACAGTGAAGCAGAAGTGGCGAATCGGTGGTGAAGCGGCTCTCGAGCGCAAGCCATTTTGAAAGAATAGCATTCGCTCTTAACGCAAGCGCAGGTGTGCCTTTGATTCTTTGCAAGCGCATAACGACGCTCCAAACTAGTTTTGGAGACTCCTAGTCTTAAGTTCTATGTAGTGGAAGAGATCTGTCCACTCAAGAAATTGCAACGCCCCTCAGCGATTCATTTTCGATGACCTTTCGATAGCAGTACAGGCCCGCAAGAAGAATTCCAAAAGACAACATAAAGTGCACCATTCATGCCGGTGAGAATGTGCACCACTCACCTTTTGTGTGAATAGCCTTTACGTTGAAAATCACAGACGCAGCTCGCCGATACTGCCGCCGGTCACGTCCACGATACATTCATCCCGCCAATGCAAGAATGCAGGACCGCAGGAAAAGTAAGGACTGCGGAATGTACACTGTTTCTCATTTTGCCGGTTAATATTACGGATTATAACTTTTTGGCCCTTAAAATATGGGAAGTAACTGACAAAAAGCCGCACGTGTTTTTCAAATCACATTATTTTTGTAACAAATATGCCTACGTGACCAACCATTCGGTGATTTGTGGGGTACCGGCTCCAAGAACAGAAAATTTCTGTTCCTTTCGGGAACGTGTTTCTGTTAAGGGCATAAAATAGATATTTTCTGTATGAGAACAGAAAATTTCCGTAAAAATACCTGTTATTTTACATACATTTCTTACAGTGTAACCTATAAGTCCGGACGAAAACAGTCTGATGCCGATTGCCTATCACGCGCTCCCATTGACTCGCCACCGCAAGGTGACCAAGATGACGACGCCTTCCTTGGCATTTTAAGCGCGGAAGACTTCGCTGAACAGCAGAGAGCAGACGCGGACTTGAAAAACCTCGTCGACTATTTGGAAGGGCACACCGACGTTGTCCCTATGGCATTTAAGCGAGGATTGTCTTCGCTCTCGCTTCAAAACAACCTGCTCGTAAAGAAGAACTTCTCACCAGTGCGCGCCAACTACCTTCTTGCTGTCCCGTCTTGTATTGCATGCCCTACATGACGATCCGACCGCTGGACATCTAGGATATTCCCGGACACTATCGAGGATATAGGAAAGATATTATTGGCCGCGCCTGACCGCCAACGTCGCCCGTTATGTTAGAACATGCCGAGACTGTCAGCGACGCAAAACATCACCGACAAGGCCAGCCGGATTGCTAGTCAATCGAGCCTCCTTGCCGACCATTCCAGCAGATCGGAATGGACTTGTTGGGACCCTTACCGACGTCAACAACCGGAAATAAGTGGATCGTCGTGGCGACAGACTACCTCACCCGATTTGCTGAAACTACAGCACTGCCGAAAGGTAGCGCAGCCGAAGTGGCGAAATTCTTCGTCGAAAACATCCTGCTGCGACATCATCATCATCATCAGCCTGGTTACGCCCACTGCAGGGCGAAGGCCTCTCCCATACTTCTCCAACAACCCCGACGACATGGCCACTAATTGTGGTCATGTCGTCCCTGCAAACTTGTTAATCACATCCGCCCACCTTTCTGCCACCAACTGCTACGCTTCCCTTCCCTTGGACTCCAGTCCGCAACTCTTAATGACCATCGGTTATCTTCCCTCCTCATTACATGTCCTGCCCATGCCCCCATTTCTTTTTCTTGATTTAAACTAAGATGTCATTAACTCGCGTTTGTTCCCTCACCCAATCTGCTCTTTTCTTATCCCTTAACGTAACACCCATCATTCCATAGCTCGTTGCTTGGTCCTCAGTTTAAGTAGAACCCTTTTCGTAAGCCTCCAGGTTTCTGCCCCGTAGGTGAGTACTGGTAAGACACAGCTATTATACACTACTCGGACATGGCTCCCCTGAAGTCCTCATTGCCGACAAAGGAACGTCCTTTACAGCGGAGCTCACCCAAGCCATTCTGCAATACAGTCACACAAGGCACTAGAGGTCAACGGCCTACCACCCACAGACGAATGGTCTTACGGAGCGGCTGAATAAGACCTTCGCAGACATGCTAGCAATGTACGTCGACGTCGAACACAAGACCTGGGATGCCGTCCTGCCGTACGTAACATTCGCTTACAACTTGGCGGTGCAAGAAACAACCCAGATCGCGCCGTTCATGCTGGTTTACGGCAGGAACCCGACGACAACGCTCGACGCCATGCTGCCGCAGGTAACTGACGAGGAGAATCTTGACGTCGCTACCTATCTCCAGCGCGCCGAAGAAGCCCGAAAGCTCGCCCACCTGCGGATCAAGAACCAGCAGAGGACCGACAGCCGGCACTACAACCTCCGACGACGCTTCGTCGAGTACCAGCCCGGCGACCGTGTTTGGGTATGCACCCCGATACGCCGACGAGGACTGAGTGAGAAACTATTGCGACGCTATTTCGGACCCGACAAGGTCATCCGACGTATTGGCGTACTGGACTATGAGGTCGTGCCAGACGGCATTTCGCATTCACAGCGGCGCCGCGCACGATCTGAAGTAGCCCACGTGGTGCGTCTTAAACCCTTTGCGGACGCTGACAAACTTTCCTCATTTTGTTGTTTTCTTTGCTACGAGTGCTTTTCTTTATTACTTTGGTTTGTCTGCAGCATCCGATCGATGCTTTTTGAGAGGGGTCATTGACATGTGTACTTGTATGTCTTTATCGCGCGACACGTTTCACTGCCTAACAAATATTGTACAGCGCAGTGCGCGCCTGCATGTATCGGAAGTTTCTGGAATGTTATCGATGCTTTCGTCCGCTGTCTTTGACGGAAACTTGTATAATCTGATCGAATGTGTGCGCGACGCGAATAATGTAGAACTTTGTAGAAGGCACGCGGGTCCCAGCGATTACTCTGGAACGTTCGACGACTGATGTATAAAAAGGGACGCGCTTGACCCGCTGATCAAATTTTCGACGATCGCCGACCGCGTTCGCGGCTATCGTTGTGCTATAAGTGCAGCCTGTTTTTGTGGGCACAAGTTCGCCCAATAAAAGTTAGTTTTGTCTTTCACAGTATGTCCAGGGGGGGGACACTCCGTATGGCTCCCATTGGCCGTTTTCGAGCAGACGCTCTTTCGACGCTAGCGCCAAGGTCCCCTTCACTTACGGCTTTAACCAATGGGCGACGCAGAAGCAAAATGGCGGCCCACATGATTGTTTACGTTGTCATGGCAACAGCAACAGCAGCCGCGCGGCACCTCCTTTCCCAAACGTTTCTCTTTCCTTTTTATTTTTATTATGCCGACCCGCTCCACTCACTTCCCCCATGCCGCGCGCACCGCTCACTTTTGTTTTTTTTACCCGTAAGCGGCGCGCTTTTTTTTTTTTATATAGCGCGCTTGTTACGGCGTGCCACGCGCCAGCACGCAACCAATGCGCGCGCTAGGCCGCGCATGGCATTCTTGCGAGCTGGCGCGTGGTTCGCCGTGGTCTATGCCTTGGCACGCACGCAGTCTTGCCCATACTTATACTATACCAGCATGTGCCGGGACATAAAAAAATATTCCACTTCCAACACAACAGATGTTTGGTCTCGCTTTATTGACTTCGTTTCCGAAAACAGACTTTTCTTACAACGTGGTGTGATACACGCTGAAAAAATGAGCAAAACTGAAAGGTGCATGACATATACAAGAGTACTAATGGCAAAAGTTCACCGATGGTGAAATAACAAAAGAAAGCGCTAGAAAACGCGAAGGCCGTTTCATGTACACAGATAAAAAAACAAGATTTTTATATCACGTCCTCAAGACCTCAATGTAGACGAGCTCCTGATATGTGTACGAAGATATTGCACAAAATTGGACGACGTGTATGACATAGTCATGACAACTATAAGAAGGGAAAACTCACTGGTAATGGCAAAAACAATGACACGCAACATAGCTGAAAGATAGAATAAAATGCTAACATTGTTTGATTGAGAGCCATACCAAAAGAAAACTTCCTTATAAATCTGCACCAAAGTATATGAAATGCGTGACATGTTCATAACCGCTGAACAAATTGAAAAACATGGCAGAAAGAAATAACATTGTACTAAAAACTGAAACTCACATTATTTTGCACTTGGCCACAAATTAAGTAACGGTGGCAAGGGGAACAGAAGGTAGTCGGCTTTTGCAGCAGCCCATAGAAAACATTCACAGAAAGGCTTATTCCTCATTTAAAGACCATGGTAAAATAAGCCAACAACACGACTTTTCTTTCGACCCGAATGCAAAGCTTAGCAATAGAATTACGTCACTTAAGGCACTAAGTCGTACTTACTGGGCTCTCCTTTGTATAATAAACACGAACTGCAAAAATCTGCATGTAGGACACTAGCAATGCTCATGCTTTCCAGAAGAAAAAAAAGCGTATCATGCCTGCACATGAAGGTTGTTCGCGCGGTTTTCCCATCGGGGCTTACTTAGATAGTACACAAACACTAACAGTAATTTTTCAGCTGTTAGTAGGTTTGTAGAACGTGATACACAGAAAAAGCACTGAGGGCGGTATGGAAAGCTCGGCAAGTTACTGAAGTTGCAGAATGAGACTTGGCACAGAAAAACACAAGTCACAGACCAGGTGACAATGAGGAGGAACATCTATTTGTCAGCTTTCTCTACCGGGAAGAGGCAAGTGTAGCACAATCAAGGCGCAACGACGTCCGGAGCCTCATGCAACACACAAATGGACAGGGCTGTGTTCGTGTACATGCGCCTTCTGATGTCCTTGGGTCTGATTGCTCACCTGTTGTCTTTAGACACCCGGAACAACCTTGCAGGACTTGTTTTTGAGGTATTTGTGCACCCCTGCACGATGCACAAGCGGTTCGAGTCGTGAAACGGGTGAAACATCTCGGAGCACAAGCACACAGTTACCGAGGACCAGAGAACTGACGAAACTAGCCACGTCGGTCAACGCACAGCAGCGCACGCATCTCGATGACAGTAGATAACAAAAATGAAAGCGTTACGTAGCGGACTAAGCAGCAGCCGGGCCGGCGGGGACGGCACGGCTGCTGCTTGACCGCTACGGCCAAGCAGCAGCCGGGGCTTGGCCACCTGGATCGGCGCGCATGCGCGCGACGATCTACGAGGCCATGCAAGTGAAACGGATTTTTGCGTTCGCCCATTACAGAGATGGCGCCAATTTCCTGTGCCACCGAAACCGGGGAGTGTCCCCCCCCCCTGGTATTGCTACTGTGTTCTTCAGCGTCACCACCACGTGACAATATTGAACATTGTTTTTCGTGTAGCAAAGAAAAAAAGGCGAATGTGGCAAATGGTAAGAGAATTGGGTTCCTGTACAGGGAGTATTTATCTCGCTGCAAAACCAGCTTCATTTTTTTGAGTGAATGCGAAACAACATGGCGAAACCCGGCCATCGGCCAACTGACCCAGGCAATACCGTAGACTTGTAGGATAAGAAATTGGTGCTTTATTAGATTACAGGCATACCAGCGGGCACAAGTCACATTAGGGCATATTATGTCAATATTGATAGCCGGCAAAATAAACGGGAAGATCTAACTTAAAGCACTGCCCACACAGATCATGATTTTACTAGTAGCAAACTTTGTTGGCGTATAACTTCAGGCCGATAGAAGAAACGGAGACCACGAGCTAAAGCTAACAACTTAAGTGGATCTACAAAGTACCAGCAAATTTTACCTGGGTGACTCTGCCGCAATTACCACCGTTACTACGGCTAGCCAATGAAGACGTATTGCTTTCAAGTGATTCTGCAAACAGAATATCCATTTTACTAGGTTTAGAGACCTTCTTATAAGACACCTACTACTTTCTTTTTACGTGCTGATGATTTTCTATAAAGAAAGGCAAATTTCTAATGAAAGAAACGAACGCTTCTAGTTACCACATATATATTGCCACCTGCTGTTTTCTATGCTAGCTTTACAACGATGAAGTGGACGTGGTCACGCGCTAGCTATCTGTTGTTTGTAGGCTAAGTGGCGAACAAAGAAGAAGAGTACTTGAACGATGCGCCAACTGGCGACGGGGGCAGCTTGCACGAACATTGAATAGCGAAAATAATCACGGAGAACGAGTTCTCAAATGTTCCATCGACGACGCTTAGTCTGCAGAAGAACGCGTTCTCAAATTCGTTCTTATTTTCGTTATTCAGTGTCCTTACAAGCATCCCCGGGTCTTCATGTTGACTAGCCCTGTAAGTAAAGGTATCGCTTTTGCTCTGCAGGGTGACAAAACTCGTGCAAATGAGGAGTAACGCTATGCACCAAACCCCTAAGAACACCAGGAGCTGCAGCCCTGTACCGGTGGTTTCACCTGTTCATCGAGCAAGCAGAAAAATGCGTGGATTAGCTGTTGAGCTGGGGCTGCTTCCTGAGAGAATGGCAGCCCCGATTGTTCCAACTGGTATGGAAGGGACAACGCCGATTCATTGCACGCTGTAGAATCTGCGAAGGCTGAATTTTTTTCACCCCTATATACTTCAGGATTTCGAGTATTGGCGTGTCCACTGTAAACACGTTGCTACGATAAATCCATGGGTCGATGTAGTCAAACTGAGGCGCACCTATTTGAGTCTGGATGATGGCACACGTACTTGGTACGGGAACAGGGTTGATTTCCTGAGACTGCGGAAAGGGTTCCGAACGCGGCTTTTGAGACGTATGTGACTTCCGATCGCCGAGGAAAGGCTGAACGTGCTCTTCAGCCTCGCATACAGATGTCGAACGAGAGTGTCACAATGTATGTCGAGGACATGACACGCCTTCTTCGTCGAGCCAATCCCAGCATGTCACAAGAAAAGAAGGTGTGACACGTGTTGTGTGGTTTAAAGAAGTAGATATTTCGCGCTTTCGCGCGCTGTCCGCCTAGCAGTGCCAGAGTTTCTGGCCCAGGCCGGGACCACTGAAAATACCCTTCGGCAATAGTCCAGCTCGTAAGGACGCTATGTGAACACTGCCTCAACTATGGGCTTCTTGGGAGCTTTCGGGGCCCATATTGATTTCATACGAGAACTAATCCGTCCCGTTACGAGAATTAATCCGACTACAGAAGCTGTTGGGCCCTACGCCTCCTACGATCAGCACTTTATCATGCGTTGTTTGTGAATAGGTCCAGCAAGTGCTGTGAGAACCTCTTCTCATACGGAAGCGCAACCATCAACACCTGAGTGCCATCGCATGTCCTACTCTGACGTTTTGAGACGCCCTCTTCCTCCTCCTGCTCCGCTTCACACCGCGTCTCCCGTCATGCTGCAGTGAGTCCAAGCGGCGCCGTATCACAATGACCACCGACCAGCCCCGACGAAAGCACGCTTGTGGCACCCGAGGGATCGACTTTCCTTGTGCTACCTCTGTGGCGAGGCTAGGCTCGTCTAGAGATAGTGTGCGTAGCGACCGCTTGGACTGCGTGGTTTTTCTGTAAACTGCGCGCAACCCTCGCTCGGCCAGTGATCCCCAGAAATAGAAGAATATTTTGCCCAGCAGCCCGCATCCTCGTCATCACGGCACTAGTCGCTCTTTCCATCAGAGCGGCGATTTGTAGTAACCCGCCGTACATATTCGAGCGTGGTGTACGACCGCCATGGTTGCTTAGTGGCTATGGTGTTGGGCTGCTAAGAGCGAGGTAGCGGGATCGAATCCTGGCCACGGCGGCGGCATTTCGATGTGGGCCAAATGCGAAAACGCTTGTGTACAGAGATTTAGGTGCGCGTTAAAAAACCCCAGGTGATCCCAATTATTTAGGAGCCCCCCACAATGACGTGCCTCATAATCAAACGGTGATTTTGTCCCGTAAAACCCCATAATATGTAAAGCATGGTACTGGGACGTTCGCCCAGCCAGTACCGGAGAAACTGCTTGCAGCATCCTTCGGGGGCGAAGCCACAGTATTGGACGTGCTTAATGCCCCCTGTCAACGTGCACTGGAAATGACGATACATCGACGGCAGCAGCACCTGACCCCAGAGCACGACTTTCCCTTGACATCCCTGTGCCGATCGACGGTCGCAAAGTCAATGCTTTAGTGGTCACTGGAGCGGATTACTGTATAATAAGCGTAAAGGTCACCAGCCTTTAGAAGAAAGTGAGGACGACTTGGAGTCGAGGGCCAGTTCGTACAGCTCCCGGGCATGTCTTCACAGCACTGTCCAATGCCAATGCGCATGGCCAGAATACAGATTCGGCGCTCTACATTTGTTGCCAGCTTAAGCTTTCTTCGTGAACACCCGCGAGACCTAATAAAAGGCATGAGCATTCTCAGGGAGAACGGTGCTATCAGAGACCTTCGAAAGTGCCTCGTCGCTTTCTTGACGAAGAATGCCACAGAGACGAACAACAACAGCCTTCCCGGAATCGCTTTTCACGTCCTTGACGGCACTATGATGTTACCGCCCTATACAAGTGTTGTAGTTCAAGTGGTGCGTGACGGTGAAGCACTCACGGAAAGCAATCACTCTCTTCTACTGTCCCAGGGTGTCTGCGAGCGAAGAAGCACCATTGACCTCCAGGAGGATCACTGCGAGGTTCTGGTTACGAATTTCAATTTCGACCAATGGCACCTTTATCCAAGTACTGTGGCTGCCTACGCCGACCGAATAACCGAAGTCTCGGAGTGTTTCGCTTCTGAAGCAATCGGCACTGCAGAAGAGTCTCTCCGCGGTGTTGACATGAGCACAGCCCTTTTGGAGGAGAAAAAAAACTACTGGATCAGCTGCTGCCGGTGTTCTACACTTGCTTCGCACATTCGTCTAATATACGTCAAACGCCGATTACAAAACGCCGGATATCACCTACGACGACGCGCACTCCATACGGAAACAACGTTATCGTGTTTCTGCAAAGGAATGACGTACGATTCAGAGGCAAGTGAAACAAACGCTCCCGGACAGCGTAATCCAACCTTCGAGCAGTCCCTGGTCGTCGCCGGTCGTTCTCGTTAAAAAGAAAGATGCCACACGATGCTTTTGGTTAGATTACAGGAAGCTAAATAACGTCACGAAGAAAGATGTATACCCAGTTCTTCTTGCCGACGATTGTCTAGGCAGGTTGCAGCACGCGAGGTATATTTCCTCCATCGACCTATAGCTTGGCTATTGGCAGATTGAAGTAGATGAACGGCATCGCATGAAAACTGCTTTTGTCACTCTGGACGGCAATTATGAATTTAGAGTTCTCTCTTTCGGTATCTGTTCTGCTCCCGCCCCATTCAATTGAACGACGGATATCGTTCTCGGAAACCTCAAGTACAGGCGCTGTCTCGTCCATCTCGATTGTGTGGTGTTACTTCTGAGATATTTCACGAACCCCTTCGTCGCCTTTGTAAAGTACTCGAAGTCATTCGATCGGCTAACTTCACACACAAGTCTGTGAAATATCATTTCGGCTGCGAATAACTAAAGTTATTTGGTTACTTCATGTGCACTGCAGCAGTTTGGCCCGATCACGAGGACACTGTCACTGTAGCGGCTTTTCCAGCACCACTTGGCAGCTGAGGTCGCGGCAGCGGAGCATTCTGCTGAACGTTTTCCTTCGCCTACGCAGGTTTCTGTAGATCCGGCGCAGTACTACCGTGAACCAGCGTCAGCAGTGCATCGACCATCCTATTTGAAGCACGTGCGCCTTACATCACGAAGATTTAACAGGACTGGCTGTGTCAGTGAAGCGCCACGTGCCGCCCGTGACGAACGCCACCTGTCCATCCCCCCAGGAACCATCGGCACCCGGAAACAATATAAACTAAGTTCACCACAGAATTCATCACTTGGCAGCTGAGGTCGCGGCAGCGCAGCATTCTGCTGAACGTTTTCCGTCGCCTACGCAGGTTTCTGCAGATCCGGCCCAGTACTACCGTGAACCAGCGTCAGCAGTGCATCGACCATCCTATTTGAAGCACGTGCGCCTTACATCACGAAGATTTAACAGGACTGGCTGTGTCAGTGAAGCGCCACGTGCCGCCCGTGACGAACGCCACCTGTCCATCCCCCCAGGAACCATCGGCACCCGGAAACAATATAAACTAAGATCACCACAGAATTCATCACTTGGCAGCTGAGGTCGCGGCAGCGGAGCATTCTGCTGAACGTTTTCCGTCGCCTACGCAGGTTTCTGCAGATCCGGCGCAGTACTACCGTGAACCAGCGTCAGCAGTGCATCGACCATCCTATTTGAAGCACGTGCGCCTTACATCACGAAGATTTAACAGGACTGGCTGTGTCAGTGAAGCGCCACGTGCCGCCCGTGACGAACGCCACCTGTCCATCCCCCCAGGAACCATCGGCACCCGGAAACAATATAAACTAAGTTCACCACAGAATTCATCACTTGGCAGCTGAGGTCGCGGCAGCGCAGCATTCTGCTGAACGTTTTCCGTCGCCTACGCAGGTTTCTGCAGATCCGGCCCAGTACTACCGTGAACCAGCGTCAGCAGTGCATCGACCATCCTATTTGAAGCACGTGCGCCTTACATCACGAAGATTTAACAGGACTGGCTGTGTCAGTGAAGCGCCACGTGCCGCCCGTGACGAACGCCACCTGTCCATCCCCCCAGGAACCATCGGCACCCGGAAACAATATAAACTAAGATCACCACAGAATTCATCACTTGGCAGCTGAGGTCGCGGCAGCGGAGCATTCTGCTGAACGTTTTCCGTCGCCTACGCAGGTTTCTGCAGATCCGGCCCAGTACTACCGTGAACCAGCGTCAGCAGTGCATCGACCATCCTATTTGAAGCACGTGCGCCTTACATCACGAAGATTTAACAGGACTGGCTGTGTCAGTGAAGCGCCACGTGCCGCCCGTGACGAACGCCACCTGTCCATCCCCCCAGGAACCATCGGCACCCGGAAACAATATAAACTAAGTTCACCACAGAATTCATCACTTGGCAGCTGAGGTCGCGGCAGCGCAGCATTCTGCTGAACGTTTTCCGTCGCCTACGCAGGTTTCTGCAGATCCGGCGCAGTACTACCGTGAACCAGCGTCAGCAGTGCATCGACCATCCTATTTGAAGCACGTGCGCCTTACATCACGAAGATTTAACAGGACTGGCTGTGTCAGTGAAGCGCCACGTGCCGCCCGTGACGAACGCCACCTGTCCATCCCCCCAGGAACCATCGGCACCCGGAAACAATATAAACTAAGATCACCACAGAATTCATCACTTGGCAGCTGAGGTCGCGGCAGCGGAGCATTCTGCTGAACGTTTTCCGTCGCCTACGCAGGTTTCTGCAGATCCGGCGCAGTACTACCGTGAACCAGCGTCAGCAGTGCATCGACCATCCTATTTGAAGCACGTGCGCCTTACATCACGAAGATTTAACAGGACTGGCTGTGTCAGTGAAGCGCCACGTGCCGCCCGTGACGAACGCCACCTGTCCATCCCCCCAGGAACCATCGGCACCCGGAAACAATATAAACTAAGTTCACCACAGAATTCATCACTTGGCAGCTGAGGTCGCGGCAGCGCAGCATTCTGCTGAACGTTTTCCGTCGCCTACGCAGGTTTCTGCAGATCCGGCCCAGTACTACCGTGAACCAGCGTCAGCAGTGCATCGACCATCCTATTTGAAGCACGTGCGCCTTACATCACGAAGATTTAACAGGACTGGCTGTGTCAGTGAAGCGCCACGTGCCGCCCGTGACGAACGCCACCTGTCCATCCCCCCAGGAACCATCGGCACCCGGAAACAATATAAACTAAGATCACCACAGAATTCATCACTTGGCAGCTGAGGTCGCGGCAGCGGAGCATTCTGCTGAACGTTTTCCGTCGCCTACGCAGGTTTCTGCAGATCCGGCCCAGTACTACCGTGAACCAGCGTCAGCAGTGCATCGACCATCCTATTTGAAGCACGTGCGCCTTACATCACGAAGATTTAACAGGACTGGCTGTGTCAGTGAAGCGCCACGTGCCGCCCGTGACGAACGCCACCTGTCCATCCCCCCAGGAACCATCGGCACCCGGAAACAATATAAACTAAGTTCACCACAGAATTCATCACTTGGCAGCTGAGGTCGCGGCAGCGCAGCATTCTGCTGAACGTTTTCCGTCGCCTACGCAGGTTTCTGCAGATCCGGCCCAGTACTACCGTGAACCAGCGTCAGCAGTGCATCGACCATCCTATTTGAAGCACGTGCGCCTTACATCACGAAGATTTAACAGGACTGGCTGTGTCAGTGAAGCGCCACGTGCCGCCCGTGACGAACGCCACCTGTCCATCCCCCCAGGAACCATCGGCACCCGGAAACAATATAAACTAAGATCACCACAGAATTCATCACTTGGCAGCTGAGGTCGCGGCAGCGGAGCATTCTGCTGAACGTTTTCCGTCGCCTACGCAGGTTTCTGCAGATCCGGCGCAGTACTACCGTGAACCAGCGTCAGCAGTGCATCGACCATCCTATTTGAAGCACGTGCGCCTTACATCACGAAGATTTAACAGGACTGGCTGTGTCAGTGAAGCGCCACGTGCCGCCCGTGACGAACGCCACCTGTCCATCCCCCCAGGAACCATCGGCACCCGGAAACAATATAAACTAAGATCACCACAGAATTCATCACTTGGCAGCTGAGGTCGCGGCAGCGGAGCATTCTGCTGAACGTTTTCCGTCGCCTACGCAGGTTTCTGCAGATCCGGCGCAGTACTACCGTGAACCAGCGTCAGCAGTGCATCGACCATCCTATTTGAAGCACGTGCGCCTTACATCACGAAGATTTAACAGGACTGGCTGTGTCAGTGAAGCGCCACGTGCCGCCCGTGACGAACGCCACCTGTCCATCCCCCCAGGAACCATCGGCACCCGGAAACAATATAAACTAAGATCACCACAGAATTCATCACTTGGCAGCTGAGGTCGCGGCAGCGGAGCATTCTGCTGAACGTTTTCCGTCGCCTACGCAGGTTTCTGCAGATCCGGCGCAGTACTACCGTGAACCAGCGTCAGCAGTGCATCGACCATCCTATTTGAAGCACGTGCGCCTTACATCACGAAGATTTAACAGGACTGGCTGTGTCAGTGAAGCGCCACGTGCCGCCCGTGACGAACGCCACCTGTCCATCCCCCCAGGAACCATCGGCACCCGGAAACAATATAAACTAAGATCACCACAGAATTCATCACTTGGCAGCTGAGGTCGCGGCAGCGGAGCATTCTGCTGAACGTTTTCCGTCGCCTACGCAGGTTTCTGCAGATCCGGCGCAGTACTACCGTGAACCAGCGTCAGCAGTGCATCGACCATCCTATTTGAAGCACGTGCGCCTTACATCACGAAGATTTAACAGGACTGGCTGTGTCAGTGAAGCGCCACGTGCCGCCCGTGACGAACGCCACCTGTCCATCCCCCCAGGAACCATCGGCACCCGGAAACAATATAAACTAAGATCACCACAGAATTCATCACTTGGCAGCTGAGGTCGCGGCAGCGGAGCATTCTGCTGAACGTTTTCCGTCGCCTACGCAGGTTCGCTGCGTTTGCATCACTGCATAGGAATTCGTTCTCACATTTTGTTGCTGTGCCTACTGCTGCCAAATCATAATGCCAACGTGTGCTGAGTTATCTGGAGAGATGGATTCGTTGCGAAAAGATGTTGAGGAATTGCGTAACAGCATTGCCCTATTTAATGAAACGTTTGAAACGATGAAGACTAAGCAGGAAGGCCTGGTCAAAGAAAATAAGAAGCTCTCACGAACAAACGAGCAGCTAACAAAACAGGTTGCTGAGTTGCAACAATGCTCCCGCATGAACAGTGTGGAAATAAAAGGTGTACTAGCAACAAAGGGCGAAAGCTGTGAAGCAACTCTGCAACATATCGCAGAAAAAAATTGGTTGTCCTGTGAGTCCTGCAGAAATTGATGTTGTGCACAGGATCCCTGCTAAAGGTGGTCCAAACATTATTGGGCGTTTTTGTACTCGTCAAAAAAAGACCTAGTTCCCTACAAAGGCTAGGAAGGCGCGTCTGTCAACCAGGTCCATTGGCATAACGAATCAGGATAAGCCCATATTACTGAACGATCACCTGACTCCGGAGAACAAGCGGCTGTTTGCTCAAGCATTGGCTCTTAAAAGGGAAAAGCAGTGGCAGTTCCTTTGGGTCGACAAGTGCCGTATTCAAGCAAGAAAGTCTACAGGCAGTAGGGTGTACCGCATCTCTGGAGTCGTTGATCTAGCCATTTCTACATGAAAAGCACTATTCATGTGCCTTTGACTAGGAACCACCATGGCGTCACACGCTGTTCATGAGCTGAAGCAACTACTTAGTTCTTCGTCCACTTCTCAGATTTCTATCCTTCATTTTAACATCCGAAGTTTACCCAAAAATTTTGATCATATGGTTAACTTTCTTACTTTAACCAATCACCCCTTTTCGCTAATATGTCTATCGGAAGCATGGCTATCTGCAGCTGACGATACCTTATTTTCCATATCGGGCTATCATTCTGAATATTTTCATCGTCTGGCTGATCGCCACGGTGGATCGGGAATATTTATTTCCAACACATTATCTCATAAATGGCGTGCAGATATCTCATTTTCCATGGCCAAATGCGAATCAGTTTGGCTTGAATTTGACAATCACTTTCTACCAACCGACAAAAGAACTATCATTGGTTCAGTTTACCGTTCCCCATCGTCATCTTACGATGATTTTTGTGGTGAACTTGATAGCTTATTGAACTCGTTCATTACCAAAAATTATAATGTAATCACTGTCGGCGACATTAACATTAACATTACAAATATTACCGGTAGTTCTCGTGTCCAGTACTCCAAGTGCTTCATTGGACATGGTTGGGAATCCTTACTCGATTCTCCAACACGATGTGCTTCTTCCGGTCAAAATACGCTTATCGACAATGTACTCAGTAATATCATGACTAATCAAAAAGCTGGTGTGGTCAATTTTAATCTGACTGACCATTATCCAATTTTCCCTTACTAAATACTCAAACTATTTATAAAAATAAAATGGTTCTTAAGAGTTCTTTCGATTCAGCAAAATTTGTGGATTTGGTATCCGGCTCTGACTGGGGCCTATTATGCGAGGAATCTTGTGTTAACAAAGCATTCAGCACTTTAAAGGAGAAACTAACAGATATTATAAATACTTGTACATCTGTATCCTCCATATCACGTTGGTACTCCACCCCCAGGCACCCGTAGATCACTAGAGGACTACTGCGCTCTATAAATAAAAAAGATAACCTCTTCAAAAAATTAAAACTCCAGCCATTTAACCTCGCCCTTAAGGCCCGATTCAAATTATATTCACAAACTCTCAACGTCTTACTTAAACAGGCTAAAAGAACCTACTATGAAAATAAAGTGCTCGAAAATGGGAATGACTGGAGAAAGAATTGGAATGTAATTAAATAATTTTTAAATCTTAATCAACAGGACACACCTGTGACAGAATTTACGGACGGCACCGGCACTCTATCTAATCCTATAGATGTCGCAAATTCATTTAATGAACCATTCTTCAAGAGCTCTGCAGCCAGTGTCCCTAACTTGCCCAAGTTGCCCCGCTTGCCTCACTCCTTTTTCTTAAAACCCACTTCGCCAAATGAAGTTCATCGCACTATAATAGGGCTCAAGACCACAGGCTGTGGCCTACATTCAATTCATCCATCTAAAAGCGAACTTGTTGCTCGTGAGTTATCTTTTGTCCTCTCTGGTATTATTAACACTGCATTTCGTACCGGCGTTTTACCAACGAGTCTCATGCAAGGAAATGTAACTCCAGTATTTAAAAAAAATCGAAATATCTTTTCTAATTATCGCCCTATAACGATACTCCCATTCTTTAGTAAAGTAATTGAGAAGATCCTTGTTAATCGCCTAACGAAGTACCTATCAAAATTTAACCTTTTGACTTCTAAGCAGTTTGGTTTTCGTGCTAACTTATCAACCGAATTAGCACTGATAAAACTAACTGACAGCCTAAAGCAGTTTATCGACAATGGGCTATGGGTGGGAGTGGTATTTGTTGATTTAACTAAAGCTTTTGACACTAATAACCACTCAATTCGTACGCTAAACTTGAATCATTCGGAACTTGTGGACATGCTTTAGCTCTTTTGCAAAGCTACCTTACTAACGGAATCCAGGTTGTTAGATATGGAAGCGTTTTATCCACTCCAATAACAACGAACCAGGGCGTTCCACAAGGATCAATTTTGGGTCCTCTATTATTCCTCATTTACATTAATGACTTACCATCATCACTTAACTGTTCTGAGTGCATCCTCTATGCTGACGATACAACGATATTCACTAGTGATAAAGACATTAACAGTATACTTAGAAAGTTAAACGCCGATGTGACGAATCTTGTGTCTTGGTGTAAAAATAACTTGCTAAACGTAAACCCTGTTAAAACAACGTTTATGCTATTTCACTCGTTCCAAAAACGCCTACAAGAACCCCAGAACTATACATTTATAACTACGTCATTATCCCATCTAATTTTATTACTTTCCTTGGTGTTACATTAGACCCCCAACTTAAGTATACCATTCACGTAAACTCTGTCACTAAGAAGACTGCTTTCGGCATCCGCGTGCTCATTCGAACAAGACACTGTTTTCAGCAATATATACTAAAATCACTTTGCTACGCTTTCATTAACAGTCATCTTACTTAATGCATTTCATCATGGGGCAACACATATCCTGCACATCTGACAACCCTCATTCACCTTCAGAACCGGGCGGTCCGAATAATTACCCACCGTTCATACATCGCATCAGCAGCGCCCATTTTTTGCACTCTTGAAATTCTACCCTTAACTTGCACATTTCAACTGAAACTAGGTCTTATATTACATAGAAGTAGAAACAGTGACATTTCCACTGAGTTACTTCCCCCAACACAACCTTTCAATACAAATAACACGCGGTTTTCTGAAAATAATAATCTCTTGCTTCCTAAAGTCAACACTAACTACGGTAAAATGACAGCCTTCTTTTCCGCAATTTCAATTTGGAATTCACTGCGATCAAATATAAAATCATGCTCTTCATTACACTGTTTTCGGCGGCTTCTAAAACAGTTCTTACTAACATACCTTACCTGATTACTCGACAAGTGTACACACGTTTATATGTGTGTCTATATATACGTGTGTATGCATGTATGCGTGTGTGTATACATTTATTACTGTGTAGCCACGTTTTATTGTTTTTCTCGATTTATGTTCATAGATTACCAGCCGTTTGTGAATAATTTTGTTGCACTGTTGGATTACGCACTTTTGTTCACAATTATTATACTTCTATTCAGTTACTGTAATGATAGTACCTTCATGTGTATTTCAAGATGGAATTATTCTTGCTAATTTTTGTGTAATCTTCAACTACTCGATGTTTCATTAATTACTTCTAATATGTTGATTGTATTTTCACGCTGTTCTTACGCTCGTTGCTAATCCTAACTTACATATTTTGTACATGTTGTAACAGGAGGTCCCCCTGACAGTTTTGACTTTGGGACCTCCTTTTGTATTACATTTTTCTTTGTAATTGTATTGTCTAATAATGAAACAAACAAACAAACAAACAAACAACTGTCAAGAAAAGCGTGCGACGACTTCTGGGCCGGTGCGTGTACTATCGGAGCTTTATTAGAAATTTCTTCGAGATTGCACAGCCACTATTTTGCCCAACACACGATGATGCACCATATATTTGGAGCGGTGAACAGGACTGCTTTCCCCGAGCTACGACATCGCTTGTCTTAAACACTCCCACACCCCGTACTCGCTCCTTTCGACGAGGAGTCCGACATGGAGGTGCACACATACACCAGAAATATCAATCCCGGTGCTGTGCTGGTGTAAAGGAAAGACGGAATTCCTACGCAAGCCGAAATTTGTGGTGTACCGAGTCTAAGTATTGTGCCTATAAGGGAGTGCTTAGCGGTGATCTGGGCTACAACAAACGTTCCATTGTTTCTCTACGGTCGGCCGTATCACGCTTTGTGCTGGTTGGCCATCCTCCGAGATCCCTGCACGTAACTGAACTGTAACTTGAACTATGAAGTCGTTCAAGACGAAGGCGCGCGGGCGAATCAGTGTGGTTTACCGCATACAGAGATTGTACATGTCGTCCGCAAAAGGCCTTATTTCAGGCAGTAATGTTAATAGCGAGCTGTAATGCTGACCGAGTTGTCTTCCTGCTATCTTTGTTTAAGTCAGAGAACTGTGAACTGTGTTGCTTTCTTTTTTGTGCCCACCGAACGTATTTATTGTGTGAACGTCCGTCCTGTGTTCCTCTATGTGTGTCATGTTTCTTTCTCTGAGCATCGAGTCGATGCTCCGTTGGGAGGGAAAATAACGCCAACTGATGTTTATAGGCTAGCTTATAAAGAATGAATGAGTGCACGTAGCTCACGCGCGGACATTCTGGCGTTTTTAAGTTTACTGGCACACGAAGGAAAAAAAAAAGACCACAATCTGTAAGTCTTCGCATTCACCGCGGCATATCGCAGCAGATGAAACAGCTCACATAGTGTAGCACGGGATGCATGACAGCAATAACGATGTAACAGACGACTACCGTTCATTTTCATCACAAAAATAAACGCACGCCCTTGGCTGAGCTGAACCCCATGCACAGATCATATGGATATTGCGTACGCGTCGAGTGGAAATTAAACACCTTTTTATTTTGGCACGGAATCGACTTCTATCATGCATAGAATGCGCATGTATGTTGTCGCCTTTTCAAATGTGATGCAGCTGCGAAGGCAGAAAATGCAAATCGGCGACGTCATTGCTCGCCCTGACGCTTGCATAAAAACAACACTCTTCCTACACTTCGTCCGTTTCCGTTGCCGATCGCAAGCAAAGATATGGTTGGGAGGGGAATACCGGCTTGCTACATTAAGTGACCATCTTCACGGTAGCCGGATAACTCTTGTAATGATCACAAAAAGAAAAGAAACTCTTTTCCATTGCACTGCAGCGTAGGTTTCCTTTGCTTCGCTTCTCGCAAGCGGCAAGTTTCCCCTCAATACATCCCACGCTGTCTTGTTCTAGCCAAATATAGACGTGCCGACGTACGCATTCCGCACTACGGAAATGTTCGCTAACGTTTTTCAAGACGTCGGCATCTGAATGTCTTCCAGAACGCCGTGCGGATGGAGCGTAAGTCGGCCCTTGCAGCACTGCAACAGATACTTGTGTTCAATGCCTGCTGCGCGTGTTTCGAAAAATCAACAACTTGCTTTCAGTTGCCGACAAGAAAACGTTAAAACAGCACGTCACACCTCGACACCGACTTACATCGTCATTAATGACATTACACCGTAGGCCTCTCACTTTGAAGAACATATTAAGGCCGAGGATAACACGAGCAATGCATAATCGAGCTTTATTAGGATTGAAAATAATTCTGCTGCACAGCGGCATTATTGGAGCTGATGAACGTATAAAATAAAGATTTTCGCCACAATTTTTTATTATTATAGTGAAGGTGTGCATGTGGTATTATTGCGGCATGCAACGTAGCTTGAGTGTGTGTTTTCTATGTGAAACAGTTGTTCGCATTAGGACTTTAAGTGTGCCTTCGTAGTAAGGTCTTGTAATTAAGATTAGTATGTGACAACGAAACTTTGTTGTAACAGTTGTTTATTATTGCAAAGTTTACCTTGTAAGTGCATTATGTATGTATCACCCATTACAGAGCCAAAGAGTAGTCGGCGCGCTATTCGTGCGCTAGCATCTCCATATATCACGTGAATAAAGAAAAGAGGAATCAGCTTAGGTGTCTCATGGCGGAAACCCTTTGCTGGTGACGCTGCCGTAAACGTTTCCAAACTTCCAGGCTGCGGCAAGATCTCGAAGAGAGATTATATAAATATTAGCACGGAATAAATTGCGCTTGAAGTCACTACGAAACTGATTATCTTTCATAAAATTAATCCCGCATTTGCTCAACCGAGTAAGGTTGTTTCACACGCAACTGCGAGTTCTCAGCGATCCTGGCCGCAGCGGTCATACAGTCCACTTGGGCGCGGCAGCTGCGTCGTATAGCTACTTAATGTGCAGTTGAAAATTTTCGCACCTGCGATGATTTTCACCAATTTAAGAGTGATAGCAGAGTGTTACGTGTGTGCTCCCGTGTCAGCGGCAGCGCGTGTTTGCTGCTGGTGAAACGGCTATCACTGCATGAGCAGGATCTCGTAGCTGAAACATTACCAGAGGAGCAACACCACGTATTGGAGATTATAGCAGTCCAGAATTGCAGCGTGCGTGTCACAAGCATTCGAGAAAAAAAAACTTTCAACGCAGTAAATCAAAGGCGTCTACCCATCTATTGATGACGTGTAATCATCTTCATGACTCGTGTGAGTGCGCTTTTCCTGCCGACTGTGCTTTAATGATATACGAGCCCCTCAGTATATAGCTCACTTTAGAAACATGCCTGCGATAACTTTTCCCTTTTAATTTTACAGCATTTATACGGGAACTCCAGGTATACTTCCGCCACAGCCATCGGAGTCGCCGTGAGGTTCTGCATAATGTCCCAGTGTGATCAGAATTCTGTGAATGCGAGTGAAGGCGTGCCAAGGTGAGGCCAGGAAAAAAAGTCGCAGCTTCGCCCGAAAGGTGAAACATCGATTTCGACAGCAAATTAGTGGGCAACTATATCCGAAGTAAGCATAGCAATCTTGTCGGTCGTATAAACATGTAAACAAAGGCACGATATCTAGATTAACAAGCATTGTGTCACGTGTACGCAAGCAAACAAGAACACATCTCACTCGATGACCGCGGGAACTCGCTGTCAAAACGCTTTCGTGAGGAAGAGCGACAGCAGCAGCGAGGGAATTGACGCTCGCGCTGCGTCTCGCATCAACGCGAACTAAGCTGCGAAAACACAGCGTGCGGAGGACTCGGTTCCTTTCGCAGATGGCTTTCAACGCACAGTGGAGCGGACAGGCGCAGGCGGGCGCGCACGCCGGCCCGGGTTGCCCGGAAGAGAACGTGTCCCCTCTCCCTCCCCTCCTAACGGAGCTTTGCGTGTGACGGAACACGGCGCGCTTCCTCCTTGCTTTCCTCACATGAGTGCACGAGATTAAGCCGCGATCGCCGGTTCATTCTCGCACGCCTTCAATCGCAAACAGCATACAACTCATGGCAACGATTTCATTGCCCTTGGACTTTATACGGAACATCATGGCGACGCCGACATACGCGGCGACGGCAGAAATACGCCTGGAGTGTCCATATAATTGATAATGCAATAAAATTGTGGCTTGGTACGCGCCGCCTTCTCCAGTTCGCCTAGAGGGAGATGAGCGCGCAGTAATGTGATAAAGCGCGCGATGTTTGGCGGCGGGACAGGAACGACAGCGCTCCTCTTTGAGCGTGGATGTGCATGCTGTGGCAGAGCACGGCCGTGCGAGCCCTACCTTGCACGTAATCTGCTGAAGGCGCGAACTCTAGAGTCACGCTACGTGAATAGCGGGGGGGTGTGGCCAAAGTTGGCAGGTGGGTGCATGGAAGGCTGTGAAAATCAGAAATGTTTTTATTTCCAGCATACTTGGTTTGGGGTCCTCCCTAAGGAAAAACTGTGATATAGCAGTTTAATTTGCTTAAAGGCCCTCACATGGCAGCAGTCTCCCAACGGCACACGTACAATATAAGAAACAATCACCTATTAGGATATACAATTACAGTGTAGCAAAAGAAATGTGCGACATTTAAAGAAACATTAATCTTTTCAGACAATTATATAATCTGTATATAAAAAATCAATAACTCTTAACCAGCGACAATGCTAAGATGCCTAACAGGCACAGCAGGCGGAAAACGAGGTGACCAGCCCAATCGCTCATGGAACGAGTGTTTCCGCCCCGCCGGAGCTTTCCGCTTTCCAACAGCCCATCAGGGCTCGAAGATAAAAGCCGGCTCCAAATGACGTCCACTAAGACCGATGGATCTTGCGCTGCACTGTTCATCAATACAATTAAACGTTACCCGATGTACGACAAGGGCCACAACCGATACGATGCCATTGAGTACAAGAATCGGATATGGAAGAAAGTAGCGCTATATATGAGCGTGAATGGCAAGTACACAGGGCACCTAGTCCCTATACACGGTTTTCTATCGCACCGTTGCATGAATGGGCTTTTTCCCGGTGGGAAACAGATAATTCAGCGCTTGCGTAGCCGCCACCGCAACCTTCGACTTTTTCCCTAAACCGGCACTCGCAGGCCTCAATCCTTCCGTGACGCATTACAGCGACGACCTGCGTCCATGCGTGTAACCGTGCGCCTCGCGGGTATCTGTCGGGCGCTCTGAACAGCTCCGCGGGCGGCCCGCCCCGCCGCGGTGAAGACCCGCTTGCTTTGTGCCGCTCGCCACTTTCCTGCTTGTGCGATCTGGGCAAGCCGACACAAGTGGCGCCTTCAAGCGTTCTGTGTTTCCGCGCCCCTGCGTTTGCGAAATACACGAAGCGCTAGCTTCCCGCTACTGGCACTTTTGATCACGCCAGGGTTGGGACAGCGATTGCTTGTTGTCGTCGGGTGAGTTGTAATCATGTTTACCCGTGGGCGCGTCCTGTCATGCTGGGGAATCTAAAAGGGGAACGTATATTCTCTGCAATTTATGCGCCATAAGCCTTCCAGGATTACTTGGTGTACGTGGTCAATAATTTTCCATAGCTACGCAACTGCGCCATTTTCCTTACTTCGTTTGTGCGGTGCAAAATTAACTTTAGCACGTCCTTGTGGTGGCGTACGTGCCATGTGATAAGTCAATCGGTAAATCCTTCTGTGGAAATATTCTAAACAAGCATAACCTCTTTTCTCTCTAGAGGTGAATATATGAAGGCGACAATCCATAAGAACGTCAACGCTTGCAAATTACCATAAATTCTAAAAAAGCGCGTCAAGAAAGCTGCAAATAAACCAAAGGATAGAGCGATCGCTAGCAACAAAATATTTTTAAGGACATTGTTTTCACTCAGCGCGCTCCGGCCCGCTGTTCTTCTGCTGCGGCATAGGCTGCACGCAGCTGTCGACCTACGACATGCACCAGCAGGCCAAAACGAGCAAGCACTCGCGCCTGGCGCTTTCATTCCTTCGCATTGCCGCATGCCCATTTCGGCATTTGCTTATTTCAGCAGCTATGTCTCGTGAGGTGACTGGCCATGGTGCGTGTGAAACCTTGGCTAGCGTAAGACAGCCAGCGCACTTCGGCTTCTTGCGCCTCGCTGTCGCAGCGCGCCGACTGCCCGCTGCTGTGTGACTTGTGCAGAACGTCGCCTCGTCGGTGGTGGCTCTTGGCTGTCTGCAGCCTCCCAGTTTCGATTGCGCGCGCTCCGATAGCCGGAAGTCGTAGTGTCACAGTACCCGCGTACTCGCATTTTTTTCAGGTGGAAAAGATGATATGACTTCGCTGGAAAACGCTCTCTGATTATTACAAGCATCCCCGTGAAATAAAAGCTTTCAAGTTGATTATTCGATTTTGGAGATTAGCGACTACTCGACTCCGTATCCCCCGTCACCCCGTGGTCGCCACTACGGACGAGATGTCTCCGTAGAAATCGTATGTTTATTTCGAAGCGTCTATTTTTAAATAATAATTAGAATCTTCGAAGCTTAACACGATATGGATAAAATTGAAAAGTAGATGCACTTCCTTAAATCTACGGTTTATTATGTCAACGCTTCATTGAGCGATCTATATTTCTGTAGCCGAAACGTCGACTTAATAAACAGCTCTTTTTAAGAAGTTCAACAAGTGTTGAATTTTAACGCTGCGGCAACGGAAGGAACTAGTTCTGCATTGACGTGATAAATATGACACAAATACTGCAGACAATGAAATCAAATAAAACATAGGTGTGAATACCTGTGGGTAAAATTTAAATGTCGAAAATAACGAAGCAAAGATGAAATGATAGAGGACGAAAAGATACCTTGTCGCCGGTGGGGACTGAATCCACAGCCTTCTCATTAGCATGCGATGTACTTCCAGTTGTGCTACGGCGATGGCGATGAATCTGTCCATTAACTCGGTAATTTATGTGCACTGGATATAGCCCTGGCAGTGTTAGCCAGCGCCACTCAGAGTCAAGGCGGGTTGATGTGGAACAATCGTTTTGCCTGATGGCGTCAGGTAAAACGTGAACGTTGGACAGCAGGCACGTGCCTAATAAAGCTTCCTTTTGGTACCTAATGAAAACAGGCCTCACTATGAATGAAGGAAAATAAAAACCGAAGTGGTCAAAACGAGTCCCTCTGTTTTTCTTTTCCTTCATTCATAGCGAGGTCTGATTTCATTAGGTAACAAAATGGGTTTTATTAGGAACGTGCCTGCTGTCCTACACTCATGTGTTAAGTGATGCCATCAGGCAAATATATATAAATATATATCTATATCGCGCAGCCACAACACCTAACTGAATGATAGCGCTTCGTGTTTGACTCGTCGTACGTCATCTTCTGTTGGCGCTCTTTTATTGAGTATGAATTACTAGCATGACAGCATATTCTGTAAAGATACTGCTAGCTTCACCTGTTTAACGATTTATATTTCGGCGAAATGCTTTCCGGATGGATTCACATATTTGCTTTCTGTTTGCACGTAGCTCTTTTCTTTCGGAGTAGGACCACTGACTCTTCACTTACTGGTGCACAGCGTACGAAACGGAGAGGTAAGAAAAACGGAGTTCAAATGTTATCCGAAAGATGCAGCCTAACGTTTGTCAGTGGTGGATTGACCCAAAAGGATCTCGTTGCAGTTCATTCCCTCTCGCAATCTTCGGCTCACATTACGCATACACATTTGCTGCCTGTCTCCTGACCCAGATGAAAGTTATTTCAGGCTTCTACTATCTCAAGCTTCTACTATTGGGCAAAGCAAGTGCTTTCGTAATGATGAACGCCGAAGATTATAAAACCTTGGGAAAGCAAGCTATATTGAGGAACATTGCGAATACTAATGTAAAACAGAATAGTGCAGCTAAAGAAAAAGACGGCGAATAATGTCATGACATGAGACTCAAGAAACCTGAAATAAAAAGCTTTAAAAATGTGACAGATTGATACTTCGGCCAAACTTTTCTGTCAATACCCACAACCAGAGCCATCCGTTCAGAAGAATAGTTGAAGACAAAGCAAGCTGACAACAGTCCCTCGCTAAATATATCCAAGTCTGCGTTTCAGTCCAGCCGATTGACGGTCCGTTTCGGATAATTAAGCCACAGCGAGTCATCGACTCCTTCAAAAAGTATCCGCCAATTCAATGTTTTTCCATCAGCGTCAGAGACCTGTATTACAACATTCCCAAGGAGGCTGAAGAGTGCGTGGACTTATACGGTTGTTCAAAGTTTCACTAAGTTTGCAAATGTTCTGTTGCCAATTTCTTTCTCCCGCTGGGAGCGTAGCTAAACACTCTGCCTTTAATGAATATTATGGAGATATTTTCATTAACAAAGAAGGGATTGCCATAGGGTCGTGCTTAGCCCCGGTGTATTGTGATTTATATCTTGCGGCTGGAGGCAGGAGATTGACAGAAATTCTCAAGGGTACAAGTGTATTCCGTTGCTTTAGATATGTTGATGATTATCTTGAATAGCTGCTGTAGGAGGATATCAAACTTAATGACATCAGTGTAAAGCGCTTGTTGAACCTGTTCAAGGAGGCACACAGCGCCGCCACTTTCGCGTATGAAGTACTAACAGCTTCGAAAATACCATTCGTGGACATAAACCTAAGTCTAGGACATGACCCCGCATGTTGGTCATATAAACCGAGACGAGAAAAACAAATCAAGCGCAACCACTGTAGCCAGTCTATGGCTATAGAAACAGGAATACCAAAATCGGTCTTTCAATAGGCAATATAGAAATCCTGGTATCACGCAGTTGCAAAATGCCTCAACACTCAAATTGACAGATTAAACAAAAGTGGATACCCTGATAACGTCATTATTTGAATCAGTGAGCTAATGATTCTTCAAATCACAGTGCCGAAAATGTTTGTGGAAAGAATACAGTTAGCCATAAAGTGATCTGTCTTTGCGCCTTAAATTAAGGATCTATCACACGGTATAGAAAATGTGGCAGTAAAAGCGGACAAACAAGTGCTGTTTTTTGCGTCAATCAAGCTAGCAGGCTTTTGCAGGCAACTGAACTCAAATAAGGAGTGCGCGCAGGAAGCATGTCGCATAAAACATGCGGAGAAGTACCCTCTAAAAAGAAAGTTTGTAGTACTCAAACTTTGGCTTACTAACTGCTTGCCACATAGGTTACAACCCTCTTAGTAACTGTAGTTATTAACAAGAAGGTTAGTAGCCGCTGCTAAACCACAATGTTTGTAACAGATAGCACCTTTTTACTAACTGCAGTTAGTAACAGGTAACGTCATCTTTTTAACTGAAGATAGCTAGATAACACCTTCTAACTGCAGTTAGCAACAGATACCACCTTCTTATGAACTCATTGGGGCATGCTGTTTGGTCCACTTTCAATGCAAGAAATGGCCTTTAGGACCAGCAGAGGAAATGCAGGATCAATTTGTTTATTTATTTATTTATTGAAAGTACTTTCGGGGCCCAAAGGCACTGCAGAAAGGAGTGGGAGAAAATGGCAAGGTGTGCAGCAAAAAAAAAATGTATTACAAGGCCTCTTCTCAGTAGCACAAAAGAGATAAATCAAGTTTCTATATCGTTTATCCGAGACGAAAGAAACGGTCCAGAGAAGACACGAGTAAGAAAACCTCGTTGGTAAAACGTCGTATACCTGCTAATGTCAGGCCTAATTACTTTTTTCAGACGATCTAGAACTGCTCTTCAAAACGTATTCGAAAAGCTGGTCTTGAAATAGGATTGGGAAAGGCAGAAATTATCCCTTTGCAAGGGCTCTTCATATATGATTTCTAAACGCTTTTAAGACCTTATGTAAAAGCTGGTCTAGAAGTAGTCTTGAAAGGCTTACGATAATCTGAAGCTCATTTTCACGGTTTCCAAATGAGTAGAAGCGTCGCTTTCCGGTGCTACTGAGCTCCTGGCGCAGTACCAAGCACTGTTGCCTTTAGAGGCCGACGCATTCTCGACCAAGTCCCCTGAAAAGGCACATGTCCACGAAAATGAATTCACAATGCCCCCTTTGGTATGCAGCAACGATGTTTACAACCAAAATTGGAGTCACAAGCCCCTAAGAAATGGGCGCGTCTTAGGGGCTTGTGACAATCGGCCAGGCCAGGGCTTTCGTGCGATGAGCGCATGAAATGGGCATATCACAAATCAACACTTCATTGCAAAAATAGTACTTATGCAAGGTTTGAGCAAGATATATGAGAAATTCAAAGTAAATCAAAATAAAATCACATCAAGAATGAATAAAACTACAAGAAAGCATTCTTAATGAACTAGAAATTGATCATCGATCACTAGAAAATGCAAAACGAAATTCGTAATTATGCGTACAAAGAAGAACAGCAAGAACGCGAAATGTGCTAAAGTTTCTTATTTTGCATAGTAAAGAGCACATGCTATCAGATGAACAGACTAGAGTTACTTAGGAATTCATATCACAGCAACTGCAGGAAGCAAATGAAAATGCGACATTTACTCGCATGGTATGCGCCTACAAGCTATGTTACTAACAATATAGAAGCTTCAAAAGAACACAAAAGGAATAACGACACATACAATCAAAAATCAATCCTTTTATAAAAACCAAATAAGGGGAACATGTTAAGCTGGAAAATATTGCCTGTACGATACATTAAATATAGTAATGGTGAGAGAATTAAAGGAACCACAAAACTAAAAAATACAATGTAGTGAATGATCCTAAAGAATACTCAAACAAGGAAACTTGTGTAACATGTGAGCGCCACTGTAATGCAGAGTACGATAAGAGTGAGTAACGCTATACATAGCTAAAACAATGTTAGTACTCTAGCACACGAGAAATGAATGTGCAAGCCTATTTATTAGAAAATTGCATAAATCTGAAAATTTGCCGGCCGCAGCGGCCGCATTTAGATGGAGGCTAAATGCGAAACCACCCACGTACTTAGATTTAGGTGCACGTTAACGAAGTCCAGGTGGTACAAATTTCCGGAGTCCCCCACTACGGCATGCCTGATAATCAGAGAGTGGTTTTGGCACGTAAAACCCCATAATTGAATTTTTGAACCTGGAAATTAACTGGAATGCACAGAAAGCTTCGCTTCAGTAACCAAGGGAGCAATGGCCATAATACGAATCCGTTTATATAAACAGCATTGAAGAAAAGGCAGATATTTACCACTCTCGCAAAAACAGGCATAAGGTCGCAATGAATCATTTGCAAACGCATGAATACATTAGTACACCTTGCACGCATCTCCAGTCTCCTAAAGTAAATAAAGGAAATTGGCTCGCCATCCCGGCCCTTCGGAAGTGGATGTCCAGCGAAGCTGTTTAATACCAACCCTACAACTGCTGTGGGGGTATGCAGTGCTTTACTACTTTAGAGTGATGGTAATTTTGACAGCACGCCGCCGCTCGTAGCGGGGCTGCAACAATACTAAAATCCGGTGCTAGGTTGGTTATTTCATAAACGCAAGGCTAGAAACGTCACTTCCCACGTCGCAAGCTGCCATCGCTGCGGCAGCTAGCACAGCAGTAATCCCTATCGGGAAACGTATGCGGGGAGAGATACGTGCTTGGCATTGTTACCAGGCGCACATTATCAATTATGCCGCTGGGATATTTGTTTTGCGCTTGTTCTTTTTAGAAAAGTACGCTGTTTTATATGTTGCATCCGTGCTTCCTAAGAATGTATGCACTGTGCGCTTCACTTTGCTGAAGCCTCTGTCTTACGGGGGTACGAGTCATCGATACTGGCCCTGCACTGCCGCCGCGATCGCCCCACATTTTCGGAAACGGACTCGGACACAAAAAATACCGACCAACGAGGGCTAACAGCTTCGCTGTGAAAAGCACTTTCAATGCCACAAAACTTTTCACACATGTAGCCCCGAGCCAATGCTTTAACAGTTCAGCCTCACTTTCACATCCAAAAACATTTGGCACTGAGTCTAGGCAGAGTTCCATTGATGAACAGCTAGGGAGAACACCACTTTCTAGTCTACAGTTCCACTGGCAATGGCACTGCCTACATGCTGGTACTTGAGATGTCTTCAATGTAGACACGCTTGCTTCCCTGGACAGGTATGCCCAGATATTTGCACTGGTGCTCCATTTTTTTTAATTGGACGCGACATTTTGCACCACGCTGATAGTTGAAATGTTTTGATTGCAGATGCAGTGGCTTCACTAGGGCGACTTCCCCACATACCATCTCTGACACATGTATGCGCTCACTCTTAACTTGGTAGCATTGAACTTGAAGTGTTCCCGCGCCAGATAAGTGGGCAGGTCTCACACTCAAATTTTTGCAGCTTGTAATGATACATATAGCAGCACAATTATGCTGCAATGTGAGATATGCAAAATTTTATAACTTATGAAAGTGGCATGAGCACAAACTATGGAACTACAACACTGTATTTTAATCGTAAAAATGAACATATCCTATGCTAACTATAAAAATGTATTGCGGAAATTGTTTTGAACAGTCTGTTCAATGAAACGAGCACATATATCTACATTCCACATTAGGTATACTAAGCATTTCAACTATGTAATGACAATGTAAATTGTGTTCACTCGCCCTTCATGTGCTACCAGTCCGATTGCTTGCATTTCTGAAACAATTTGGAGGACGTCCTTAAAAGCAGATGAGGGAAGAAGCCCCGATATTTATTCACGTATTCTCCCACTCTTTTACCAGGTGCCACTGTGTTGATGCCAGTGGTCCGAATGAGAACGACCAGTTGGCACATTGCAATGAAACAAGAATTAATGCCACTATGTACTTACGATATTATCACGTTTTATGTCATCTGTCATCTGCTTACTATCACTCAAGACACCACCCTAAGTTACCAAGCGTTAGTCCGATATTGCTGCATTTATTGGCACAATGTCCCCACCTTGTAATTACGTTTTCAACTAAGAAGTGCAGGGGGGACCAATATATGCAAATAATTGTGCACAAATCCATTCCAGTGTCTCAGCTCATCGCGTACCCACCACGCTCGCCCGAGTCCTTCCATGGCGATACGTTTCAAGATATGGAAGACTGGTGCGAGCACTTCAAGCGAGTCGCAGATTTCAATGGCAGGGACAAGACAAGAACGCTTCGCAACGTGTACTTTGCGTTAGAAGAGTCAGCGAGGACATCGTACGTGAATCATGAAGCGGAGCTACCTTCATGGAAGGAATTTCTGAGACAGTTGCTTGCCACGTATGATAGCATCGGCCGGCGAGTAACGGCAGAGCACGCTTTGCAAGCCAGAAACAAGCGCACTAACGAGATGGCTCGCAACTTGCATGTGGAGAGCACTCTGCGGCATTACATGGCAATATTACATGAACTCTAAGCAGCAAATGCTATGTACTTTTGCCCATCAACTTACTTAAAGTACTGACATCCCAAATGCCTAAGAGGTTCTTCGGTTCGGTGTACCAGGCACGTACCCAGAGGGGGGGGGGAGGGGGAGGGGGGCATGGGCCTCTCCGCCAACGCCACCATCCCTCACACACATTCCTAAAGCGCCGTCAAATCAGTGTTGAGACTTGACAGCTATTTGGCGGTCAACATTTTGCTGCCGTTTTCACTCCTTTTGGATGGCCGTAGTTACTGGCCTCTCCTGGGGTGTAAAGACCAATTTTCTCATCGATTCGATGCCCGTGCGATTAGCTCGAGATGCTTTAAGTTGTCTCTATCTATTCAACGGTCACGCGCATCGCTGTTGCTTCGTTAGTTCAACCTTATTTGCTTAGACTCATCCAGGCACCCGAAAATGAATTCGGTTTGCGGTCAGCTGCGCCGCATGCTCGTGGAACGAGTTGCGGCTGGAGAAAACGCCATTTGCGTTTAACTTTTCCTTTCGTTTTATTATTTCTTCGAGTGACGGCTCCCCGCGACGCCAACAGATCCGCGGAACCTTATAACCGCGATATGGGTTAGATAAGGTGGAAAATAAAATAATGCGAAAAAGTGTAGATCATAAAACCGTGAAATAAACCCTTAATCCATACGCAATATGACTGTCACCTGTTACCTCGTCTGGTTTTTCACTAATTGTACAGCACTTTTCGTGCGAAATTGGCAACTGAAAACAAAAGTCACATGGAGTTGAGAAATTAAGCGATCTGCTAAAGGAGAGAGGCAAGGCAACAGCTAAACAGGAAGGAAAAGCGAAAATAACAAATTGGACTGTTGTTTACGAAAATATTTATGCATCAACATCTTTTTATGTAAAAATGAAGTAGAGAAAACGTATCCGGAAGGGAATAACATTTATGTGTGTTTTGAATGACGCTTCCACAGTTATCAGTCGAGCCGCTTCCCGTAGCCACTTCTCTGCTGTGCCCAAGTGAGTGCTTTTCTAACCTTCCGCGCTGGGTGCACTACATCTCGAACAACAGCGTCCTGCGTTCTACGCGACTGCACGGGACTGGCAGCCACGCATCGTTACGCAACTTTACAAATTACAATGCGAGTCAGTTTGGGCACTTAACTTGGTAGAGCAGTAAACGAGGGATCCAAAGAACTGTGATCGTTCCGCAAATATTTATTTCTCTATATGTCTTGCAGAGCTAATTCGAAAAAAAAACGCTACTATAGTCGGATACAACTTAAGCCTGCAGTGTAGCCCCGACTAGGCCCTCGTAACCGCCAGCTACTCCGCAAGACTGCAAATAATTCGTACTTCAAACTTTTTCTGTTGCCAAATAAAGCAGTAACCACAAGAATAAAGTTATTTTGTACGTTTTCACTCGTCTATTATAGTGGAACGGTGAAATTCTAATCATTTATTGAACTGAAATAAAACGCTTGCTTAGGAGCAACTATTTACTTCCAAGTTTCACTTCAGTCGGCAGTGAAGTTTCATGAGTAAATCGGTTTCAGCAATGAAATCAAGTGTACCGCAGACTTTTGAATGGTGAAATTGTCAGACTCCATACACGTGGATACACGGGGACACACGACTCACGAGTGCAGCATCCACTAGTGACTTATACATAGTGCATGCGGTATCCGACCGCGAACTACAGAAACGGTAACAAGGACAAAACTAGAACCAGCGAAATATATTGCTAGCCTTCTAAGGTGCCGAAGAAAATCGAATTCGGCCGTCTCATATTGGGCACAAAGTTTCTCTTAAGACCATGAAATACCATTCACGTGGGATAAAAGGAGCCAAAACACAATCGAAGCTGAATCGCAAGCCATACCAGCACGGTGTGGTGCACGCAATACTCAAAGGCGCGCTGTAGGCCGGGACATTGAAATACGAAGGGCACTTCACCTCATGTCTTGCGTTGCCATACTCGTGAAGAACATCAACAAAGAGCCTGTTTGTCAGTTCTCTTGTCTGCAACAATTTTTCTAAACGGTAGACAAATACCTCAGCGACTGCTGTCTGGAGGATATTGGCAATGTGCGCAGACACAGCATTCTCACCTGTCTTCGCATACTGCAAAACGCGCTAGTTTCACGCATGACCGCTAATGCCGATGCCAGGCACCGAAAAGCAACATTTCGTCTGTAACTTTCATCTTAATACTGCTCTCAACGCCTTAATTACAACGTCACTGAAAAGGCTCCTCACATAGCCATAGCGACATGACACAGAGCTTGAAGAGCAAATTTGTGCCCTCAACTCGGCGCTCTCGAATGAAAAACTCAGCTGCTCTCCAATTTAAAATCCTACAAATAAGTCGCTGCACACGCAGTGCCAAGTAAGACAACAAACCACAAGACTTACTTGACAACGGACAGCGCGACTGAAAACAGCGAGAAACACACGACTAGCCAAACGAGCACAATTTCGCAACTATGCAGAGCCCGGTTTCACACGGCTTCCACGGCAGCCTTGGCCACCTGCTCTACAAATTAAAATAATACATACAAATAACCTCACACGCAGTGCCAAGACAACAAAGCACTTGGTTAACAAAGGACAGCGCAACCGAAAACAGTAAGAACACACGGCTGCCCAAACGAGCACAATTGCAGAACTACGCACAGCCCGGTTAAACACGGCAGCCACGGCAGCTTTGGCCAGACGCTTGGTCACGTGACCGACCCGACGACGGTATCGCATCGCCACCTTGCGTAAGGTTGGATTGTGTTGACGGGCTGTTGAAGCGCCGCGGTGTGTGCGCGTCGGCGTGTCGTGCGCGTTGCGCGTTTCTGTGTGTCGACTGTGAATCATGTCGCGCAGAGCCGGAAGCTGCCCTCTCTTCCGTTGTTATTTCGCGTGCTGGCTTGCTTGCTCGATATGCCACTCCGTCTCAAGCCAGAGCAGTGAGCTGGCCGTTCCCGTTGTGAAATTCGCAAGCAGTTCATTATGGACGCAGTCAGTGCGGCATCATTGTGGTAAAACTATTGACACATCTGACCATGCGTGATCCCACCAAGCTATGCCCCAAGCGTGCCGAGCCCGTACCGTTGAGTCCCATGAATATTAAAGCGAATAGCTTACCGTCTCCGGCTGCTCTTATGGTTGTTAAGTGGTCAGTGGTCGGTCGTAAATACTGTTGATGTGCAAGGAAGACGTTCGTTCGTTCGTTCGTTCTTTTGCTCTCTCGCCAACTATATTTCGTCCGCTTTCTCTCGATCTTTCGTTCCCTCAATCGTTCGGGTTATTCGCTTGTACTGACATTCATCGACGGACGTTTCTGCACATTGTTTTTGTATACTTTGTGCTCACAGTAGAATTCGCCGCAACACTTTTGTAATGGATGTACCGATGCATTCCTTCGGTGCCAACGAAAGTGATGTTCGCTCACTAAATCGATCCCTTTGTTCACGCGTAATATATAAAACACCTTATATATACACCGCATGAGAATACTTACAAAATGAAAGAGGGGAAAATTTAACATGCCATCGGTAAAATAGATCTCATTGTGCAAGAAACTGTGAAAAAAGAACGCGTAAAAAGTAAACGAATCAATTACGTCGCGCACGGCGCTCAATGTGCAGCAGCTCTTTGAATTTTGCTGAGTATCCTTCAGTGCCTACGTGCCATGGCAAGCTGTCCCATTCCACGGTAGTGCGTGGTATCAATGAATTTGCAAAACAATGACAGTGACATATTGGCCGTTTCCCATTTGCACGAGTGGTCATGATAAAAAAAATTAGTGCAGGTCATTGAAAGAAATCATCAGCAAGAATTGAATGATGATAACGTTTATGAAAAACACAAAGCTAATAAAGCAGACGATGCGCTGTCAGAATCACCACTAACACCTGCATGGTCTACTGACTGGCAGCGCTCCTCCGAAGTCGATGTAGAGCAGTAGTCCGCGTCACACTGAGCTGCTTCAATATTACTGCACTAGAGCACCATTTGTTCGTGCCTGTTGCGGTGGCAACTTCGTTTGCAATTGTTCGTCTTTTCTGACGTGAAGTCAACACCACAAAATGCTTTTCCCAGCGGGACTCATGCTAATGCAGGGCAAATACAGCAGAATTTGGGAACATAACTGGCTTGATAAATGGAGAATTCTCTAGCCAAGAACGGCACCGTCTAAAACCCAGCACGCTAACTGAACATATACGGTAAGATTTAAGAAAACGTTTTTGAAACGTATTCACCCCTCGTTTTTAAGCTATCCTGCTTGCGATGTTTTTTAATGCGTCGAGTTTGGTCAAAAATCTGCTTGAGACGTTCAATCCATTAATACGACGTTTTGAAGACTGTGTGCTACCTGGGTTGTAAAGCGGTCTCGAACTTGTGGTCATCAGTTATGCTGGAGATTGACGAGGGAAAGTGGTTCCATGCGACACTTGTTCTAGGAACAAAATACTCATTACACAGTTTTGTGCGACAAGAAGGTAGACCCACCTTGAAGCGATGGTCGGTCCTTGAAGATATATAATAAGGTGGATAAAACGGAACCTTCTTCAGATCATTGTTTTAATAATAGGTTTTATGAAAAAGGTAAAAGCGAGATGACTTTCGACGCAACGAAAGTTCAGGCAACTTTAGGGTTTGCTTCATAGATGTGAGAATGAAATGATGTGAATATTTGGATAAGATGAAACGTGCTCCGCGATTCTCAATGGCTGCAAGAGTCTGTGTGTGTGACTGTCTGAGTAGGATCCCATATCGCTCATGCGTTCTTTAATTTAGAACGTACAAAGATCTAGTTTTGAACGTGCCAAGGGACGATTGGGGATTAAAAAAGTTTCGACGCATATAACCAAGCATGTGATTGGCGTTGTTCGTTATATATTCGACATGCGTATTCCACAAAAGATTAGAAGAGATGTGAACACCAAGGTATTTATAGCTCTCAACAGATGGTGACGGAATATTATTAGGCAGTAAGCACGCGGACAATGATTAGTGCTGTGGCGAGAAACATCCATACTTTTACATTTAGTTGTATTAAGTGTCGTTTAAGTGTTCTCTTCCGCTGTCTCAGTCTTTATTTGCGGCCAATATGACATGCAGTATTAAGTGTCATGAGCCATTGACTACACCATTCAAATACCCTATCTAGATCAAGTTGCAGGTTGTAATAAGCGGCATGATTAGTTATATTCTGGTAAACCACGCAGTCATCTGCAAACAGTCAGACAGTTGAGGAAGAAAGGCAGGTAGGAAGATTATTAATATAAATCGAGAAGAGCAGAGGGCCCAAAATGAACGCTTGCGGGGCACCAGATGTTACGGCAGAATTAGGTGAAGAGAATTATTTAGCCGTCGCGTACTGACTACGGTTAGAGAGAAAGTCCTTAATCCATGCAAGTACATTGGGGTCTATGTTCAGTTGATTTAGCTTGCAGATAAGCAGGTCGTGTGAGACGGAGTCAAATGCTTCAGCAAAATCTAAATATATGCAAATAGTATCAAATGTCATGATCCGCGTTAATAAATAAGTCGTTAGTAAAACATAGAAATGGCATTTCGCACGAAACTGCTTTACGGAATCCGTGCTGATAAATGCTGCAGAAGGAATTGGACTCAAGGAATTCAGCGAGGTGCGAGTATACTATATGCTCTAGGATTTTTACTGGAATGGACGTTCATGATATGGGGCAGTAAGTTTTGGGGGAATATACATCAGATCCATGCACAGGGACCATGTTCCCTATCTTCAAGCAGAAGGCTGTGTAGACATCTCTACTGACTGTTGAAAAAACTTTGACAATATCAGTGAAGAGTAGAGTTACGTACAGTTCATCATTTTTGATGAGATACAATCTGGACCGGCCGACGAAGGCACTTTTAAGTGGATAATCAGCCTTTCGACAACAAATGCATCAATAGTGATATAATCCATTGGTATAAAGTTGGTTTTTGGTATATGCGGAAATACTGCGGGGGTGCTCTTGTGAAAATGAGGAACAAACGCATTGTTCAGAAGATTGCAGCATTCGCTTTGAACTACTGGAAGATTAGATTGGATTAAGTGAATGTGTGTCTTTTTATACCGTTAATATTTCTCCAATATTTACGGGGATTAGGACGAAGTATCAAAGGAAGAGTTTTATCAAAGAATTTCTTCTTGGCTTTAGAAAGCGCAGTACAGAAATATCTGTTACATTATTATAGCAAGAGCAGTGGTCTATTCTGGCTGTGAATTCTGCGTGTCAAAATATCTTCTTTTGGTTGCGTATACGTTTAACTTGTTATTAAACCATTGAGAGCGAGCACTTCATGTGACTTTCCTTTTATGTACAAAACGATCAATAAGAGCCAATAGTTTGTTTTTATAAAGTAACCAGTTCTCCTAAACCGATCGCCGCTCAAAACAGCTGAAAAACCGATAAGCGAAGACCTGAAATTACCTATTCATTCCAGTGACGCATGCTTTACCATAATCTTGGATGTCCCTATTTCTTTTCTTGTTGGAAACCTTTGCCCGTAGAGTGAAGTGAATTATAGAGTGATCGCTAATTCCCGGTGAATGATTTAGACCGGAAGCAAGGTCTGGTGTAGTGGTAAGTGTTAAGTCTAGAATATTAGCGAAAGTGGGAGTTATGCGAGTGGGAAGGTGAACGAGCTAAGTTGAAGTCTTGACAAAAGTTAAAAATTTTTGCTTTCACCTGACTTGTGTCTCAAGGAAACCGAGTCTCGTTCTTACCTGATGTCAAAAAAACTGAAGTCGCCCAGTAAGAAGAGGGGCGATTTTGGGTATCTGACGAACAGTTGATTGACAACATCGTGCAGTTTATTACAGAAGGACAACGATGCAATTGGTGGCCGATAACAGACACAAAAAATTCTTTCGCTAGAATCAATGAGCACGCGCACACATACAAGCTCAAGCAAGGATACAATTGTAATTACATGGAAAGCAAGACTATCGGCAACCGCCAGCAGAACACCACCACCCGACCGGTAATCACGATCACATTGGTAAAAATTGTAGCACTTTTCACAATCCAAAATTTCTTCATTTTTAACTTTTGCAGAAACCAAGTCTCCGTCAGACCAACAATATCAGCAGAGCAGGAATCAATAGTGGAAGACAATTCCACGGTTTATTCAGAATACTCCGTATATTGGAAAGAAAAATAGAGGAGTCTTTTGAGCAGGATCTCGGCGGACATAGCTATGATGCACTGGAAGTGCCAGTACATGCAGTTACAGTGCCAACGCTATCACGCGCATGTTCTGATCGTGCTGAAGCGATTTCGCGTATCCTGTCACTTACTGAGCAGTAAACCTACGTTTTTTTTTTATCCATGATCAGTTTATTCATGCGAAGAGACTACGGCTTCCCGGCTACCTTTACAAATTCTGTTTGTTTCCTCCTTCAGTTTCGCGTAGCTCTGCAATAATCTACACCTGTCCCCTTGAGCTTATATTTCTGCGCCCAGACCGCATCCCTGACTTTAGACGACGAGAACATGATGCTAATTAGTCGAGTTCTTTTATCGCTGTAGGATCCTAACCTGTGCGCTCGAGAAACTACCCAGTCGGAAATTTGTATTTTAATGTGAGGAGACAAACCATCTTTAACAAGGCCTTCTGACTGAGCCTATGACTCAGTCGAGGAGTCTTGTATTTCCAAGAACAATAGGTTATCGCGTGTCGACCTGTCTTCAAGATCGTCCAGTCGAGAATTGAGTGCCTGGCCTTCCAATCTGACAGCTTCGGTGATTAGACGTGGTGCATCATTAAGAGCTGCAGAACCGTCGAATGATTCAACGAAGGATTCAACCGCGGATAATCTTACTCTTAGGCTAGCGACGATCTGTACTAAGGCCCCCTGCTTTCACGTTAGGTCATCGAGAGCCTCTACGGGTTCAACGTGACGGTGTTCAATGTTTTCAGAAAGTTTAGTGATAGCATCAAGTATTTCTTTCTTAGCAGGACCAGGGTTTAGTTCAACGTCACCGCAACAGCTTTGTAACAAACACCCATTCGCACAAGCACTGAAAGAGCACACTTGGGCACGGTAGGAGCAGCAGGCAGGCGTTACTGCTCCTAATTAAACTGTTTTAATATTCCAGAAACAAGTTAGACTTGCACGCGGTGATACCTTAGCAAAAAAATGGTTTTTAACTTTTGAAAATTCTGTAGGAAACATTGCTCATTCGATCAAATTTTACAAATCCTTAGTGGGTTTTTTCATTAATCTTTGGGCACGACGTATCGTTTCCGGGAAGTATAAAGTTTAATTCATGTAGGATCTCCATTATCTTTTGTTTAATATTTAGGATCATTTTTTGGATGACCACTGATTATGCCTATGATTATGCGCGATTTCGGCAAAAAGAAGCAGGAGCCGGACGATATACTTAGGATTCTGTAGGATTGTCAGCCAGAGCGCACAGTTAGTGCCAACGAAATAAAATTTAATGTTCATTGTAAGGCTCGAGTCTTTAGCCGCATCATGCCCAAATGAGGGATGCGGCTCCAGTAACCGCTTCCGTTCGCCTTAACTACGTAGCTATATAATTGAGCAGTTACAGCCGGTGCTACTCAAACCAGATTTGTACCTTCTATTTCTGGTCAACACTTTTGAGGCAGCCGTGCTTCACAGTTACTTGCGACAATTCACAAACCGTACTCAGCAATAACCCGTACAGAGACGCGAACGTGTACTCCCGCGCTATCCCTGTTGTGGCTGCAAAACACATTTTTTACATGTTTCTTTCCCTAAAATTTTGTTAGTACCGCTTTTTCCTATTATTAAGGTTGAAATAAGGCTCTCGGAGAGGGAGGAATCGGGGATAAGAGTTAATGGAGAATACCTTAGTAATTTGAGATTCGCTGATGATATAGCCTTGCTTAGTAACTCAGAGGACCAACTGCAATGCATGCTCACTGACCTGGAGAGGCAAAGTCGAAGGGTGGGTCTAAAAATTAATATGCAGAAAACTAAAGCAATGTTTAACAGTCTGGGAAGAGAACAGCAGTTTACGATAGGTAGCGAGGCACTGGAAGTGGTAAGGGAATACATCTACTTAGGACAGGTAGTGACTGCGGATCCAGATCATGAGACTGAAATAATCAGAAGAATAAGAATGGGCTGGGGTGCGTTAGGCAGGCATTCTCAGATCATGAACAGCAGGTTGCCATTATCCCTCAAGAGAAAAGTATATAACAGCTGTGTCTTACCAGTACTCACGTCTGGGGCAGAAACCTGAGGCTAACCAAAAGGGTTCTACTTAAACTGAGGACGATGCAACGAGCTATGGAAAGAAGAATGATAGGTGTAACGTTAAGGGATCAGAAAAGAGCAGATTGGGTGAAGGAACAAACGCGAGTTAATGATATCTTAGTTGAAATCAGGAAAAAGAAATGGGGCATGTGCAGGAAATGTAATGAGGAGGGAAGATAACCGATGGTCATTAAGGGTTACGGACTGGATTCCAAGAGAAGGGAAGCGTAGCAGGGGGCGACAGAAAGTTAGGTGGGCGGATGAGATTAAGAAGTTTGCAAGGACAACATGGCCACAATTAGTACATGACTGGGGTAGTTGTTGAAGTATGGGAGAGGCCTTTTCCCTGCAGTGGGCGTAACCAGGCTGATGATGATGATGAAGGCTCTCGGATGTAATTTCAGTGCGACAAGAAATAAATACGAGCTAAAAAAAGCGCCAAACTAGAAAGCTGTCACACCGCTCGCATTAACGCGTGGCGTCCTCTGCTATCCGACAAAGGGGCGCCACCATCGAGGGGTGAGAGCTCGCGACTAGAAATGAGCGCGAAGATCGTGCTATTTTTCATCAAGGAGGGCTTTTACGTGGTGGTAGGCGGTGCCGCTTAGATTTGTGGCTGCCCATCGTTCCTTTTTGTTTGCTTGAAATGGTATAAAAAATATTATTTACCATGCACGTACTATAAAAGATATTCGTTGGACATTTAGGCGCATGTGTATAAAGTGGTGGCAATTGAGGCTACCCAGAGTACAACAAAAAGTATAGCCTTTGAGGTTGGCAACACACCCCTCACAGCGGAGTGGCGAAATTTTGAGGCCACACAAAAGCTGATCTACACTCGAAAATTAATGGTGTTGGGACGCATGAAGCCGTTCAACCTTGAACGCTGTTGTATGAGTTTCTGAACTGATTCATTAAAAAATACAAGCCATTGTGTCAAGGCGCAACCATTCTTTTATTGAAGCAAAGGTTTCCTTGCTTCTTCCTTCGACTTTCGACTCTTCCTTCGACTCTTCCTTCAACACAGCTGCTGTTTGGCACACCACCTCGGGAGTGGTTCAGAACGTGTGCGTAGATGACAGGAGCGCGGTAGAGAGGAGAGGCAACACCAGAAACTCGCTTGGAACTTTGCACCACGTCGAATGTGTACAATACAGTCGCCACGTTAGCATCTTGACGGGTGTACTTATCCGTGACCCCCTGCAAAGGTATTTCAGAAATTTCAGCGCTTACATTTCTACTAACGTACAAGTCCAAAGGGAAGCTAAATAGAATGGCAGAGAGGAGGGAGTGAGGAGGCATGGAATGGGCAGAACTGAAGCAGTCGCGAAACGAGTGTATAACAGCCTTACCACTCTTCACTTGCAGTTCTCATGCAAATACAGGGTGGGGGGGAAAGGTGACGTATTAAGGCAAGGAAACGGCAGTGCTTGCGGGTAATCAGGATCACAATAAATACGCAACTACAGCAAAAATTATGGCAGGATCCCTCTCAACATCACTGTCATGATTTTATGTAATACAATTGTGTTCAGTTATTTACCTTTAATACTTTTTCTTCCAACATGTAGCAGTCTTCATCAAAAAGATCTCAAAAATAATTATGTTACATCACCAACTTAAAACTGTAAAGAAGCGTCATTTCATCTACAACAAAACTAAGCATTTAAAACAAATTCATGTCGATTAAACAAACTAAGACATTAATACTAATCATCTTTCATTTCAGAATGGGAAGGAGAGGTTACAGATGCATCTAAGATGCCGTTTCATGTTTGAAGGTATGCATGTCGCTAGATATTAGACCGTTGTATTCTTGATATATCGACTTTTTTCAGGAATGTACGTAGCCTGTCAATACAATGTGGTGTACATGATTCCTACTACATGCGGCAAGGTATACGTAGGCCGAACAGGGCCCTGTTTGAACGGCAGGCTTATTGAACGCCGGTACACGTGCCATCAGGTAGCCGCATCGAGGAGTGTGGCCATGCTTAATAGAAAGTGCAAATGCACGCCGAATTTGGATAAGAAGACAGTCGTTGCTAAAGAAAAAAAATGACCAGGGGAATGCGATGGGTATTAGCAATAGAAGAAGAAAGGGACAACTGCGTGAGCATGCCTTCAGTCATGCTTATTAATACTGCATTTATACACATGGAGAGCAGACTAATAGAAAGAAGCGAGCAGTAACATGAGAATACGATCTTAGAGGATCTTTTACCACCATATTTCACGTAGTCGCCATGCGTCGTTGCGTTCCTTTAAAAGTGTGATTTAATCTGACAATACACCATTTGGCTGTTTGAGCTCCCCTGTCTCCCTTCGTGTCCTATTTACAACCAGTGTTCCTTTCGTCCCTGTTAGTATCTTCCATTACATAGCGCAGAGAAAATAAATGAACAGACGCTGACAATGCGCGATGCTCCGTTCTTTAGACATGTGACTTCAGAGCTAAGAAGAAAGAAAAGTCCACCAAGACAGTTTTCAAGAACTAGCATATTTTTTCACACTGGAAGGAAACAGCGCCAAGCATTGGACGTGCTGGAAACAAAACTAGCACATTAAGCGCCCTCTTGCCTCCGAGTTCGTTGGTGCGAAAAAACTCACTTTGAAAAAATCATTGTTACAAACCAGCCTCCGGCTCGTCCCACCTTTAGCTTAGTTCGCTGTACATATGTTGGCCATACATATAGCCTAGATTGAAGCTTTAGTGTACTAAGTTGTTTACCTTCGGAATATTGATATTTACGAACATAAGAAACCTGCTTTAGTCAAACGTCTAAAATATGTCACGATGTATGTGCCCAGGGAAAAACATCCCAGCGAAATCGTGAATGACCAAGGTGAAGTTTCTATTCCACACCTATTTTCTTATGTGTCGTGATCATCGGTTAGTTCACGTTATATACTAAGACAGAAAGGACGTCCTACGGGGGGTAAAGGCTTGAAACATTACAAGTATTCTTCTAATAAAAGTTTGTGAGTGTGCCAATAATTTAACAAACACATCATTAGTTGCGCGTAGACGAATAGGACCGAAGAGTATCGCATTTCCTCTCAAACCTATCGCACCACGGGTAAATTAATTAGTTCAAGATGAAGAATGCACATTTCGATGGCCATGCAAACAGAAGCGTATGTTACCAGGTATTGTTGGAAACATTTCTCTGTGAGCGGAGAAGCCGCTGTGGCCGCTTCTCCGCTGCGAGGTTTACGAAGCAGGCCGCACTCGACTTCTCTCATTTCGTGAGTAGATTACGTGCGTGAAAACGGTCTTCTTCGTCATTAAAAAATGACAATAACATGTGTGGGTAGACTACGGTAGACTTCACTACCCTAATGCCACATTCGTGGCATTAGGGTAGTGAAGTCTACTTTGAGGAGATAAAAACCATAACGGCCCATCTTGGGTACCCTTGGACATGACAATAGTTGCATGCACGCTGAGAAATTATAATATCCCATTACAATAGGCTGTTTCCGCAGAAGAAACGGCGTGTAATTTGCCCACGCAGGCGAATAAAGCTGATGCTGACAGTATGTAGCTGACTCCCTGCAGGTACTCTTGGCGCATTTCAAGACGCGACAGCAAGAGCAGCCCTGTAGGAAGTGAAAGCGCTAACTATCCAATATGATAATTAAGTGGCGTCAGATTGCTGCACAGGGAAATGCGCTTTCATTTCAACGATGGTATATATGCGATAAGTTCCTACCATATGCTTCCATTGTATTCATCTAAGTGAGGCTACTATTCATTAAGATGCAGCCAGCAGTGTTGCGCACAGACTTATTGCTTCCCCGTGTTTCTATTCCTCAACCATTGCCGCCTTCAAAGGCGTCTCTATTTCATTAGTTCGTCTAATACGCGGACGCTTGCTTGCTTAACGTATCCATGACCTGTCTGTTACACCTTTATTTTGATGAACCGCATGTTGCTCTGTCCATGGCTCTCTTAGAATATTTTTGCTGTCCTCCACATTTTAGGCGCATATGTGAGAGTTCTGTCCCAATAAAATATAGAGCACGTAGCTGTGACTTCAAAGCGTCGCTAAAACAAGCTCTACTACAACCGCGTTCAGTGCGAATAAACGATCATTCTTCTTGGCACCACCGGCCTGTTCGGACGCCTTTGGTGCGTGTGATACGAATGTCTTTTCCGATGCCTCCGTCAGGGCGGTGCCCAAATCGTGTGCCGGATCGGACGCATGTTTAGGCCGTGATAGATCATTTAGAGCATGCAAAATGTCGTAGCCATGGAGTGTTCTTACTTTTTTCGGTATTACTGGCAGGCTATCCTCAACGTGCTGAAAGCATCCTAAAATGCAAAGTTTGTTCGTGCCTTTCAGTCCAATTGCCACGGAAGTAATTTGCCTCCAGATAACCGTCAGTAGTAGTGCCGCTCGTGTAGAGACTTGCATTCACATGATGCTTGCAGGAGGCGTTGGTGGCGTTGAGTGCTGGTGACGCCGGGATCGCGCTCTTCATTTACTGCTTTTCCTTATTCTCATACCGCTGAGACAGTTACACCTTCTCCGCTGATAAAGAATCACTTGCATGTTAAGTGTGCGCCAACTCGGACAGCTTAATTTCAATTTACCGGAGGCTAGAAACAACTTAACCTTCGTCTGTTGTTCGATTACTGTAGATGAACGACAAGGTATACAAGAGATACATGGCGTGTATGTTGTGTCACCATTTTGTTCGGCTGTTTTTTCATTTCCGCCTTCTCTTTACATCAACCAAGACAGCTGCTTCGTATGTGTACACACCTGCAACCTGCGGATGCAAGAAAAGAGAGGTCGAATAGTGCAACTTGAGCCTGGGAAGTATCTCGTGAAGATATATAACACACATTTCAACATTTTATCAAATACTCATCCTGCCGGTAAATTCGGTCAAAGAAGCTGCTGATGCTTGATAGAAGACATGGAAGAGAAAAAAAAGCGCAACTTGACAAGGGCGAAGAAAAAGCACACACCAGCTCTGAGCGCGTCAGCGACAGTGCCTGCGTGTGTATATTATTTCATCCTACACGTAATGGTGACTTGTTTTGTGACCTGCACTATCAAGCCGAAATGTCGTGACTCATGATAGAAGACCGCGGTCGTTAGAGAAACTATTCGCATGTAGCCATCAGAAGCTTCACAGAAAATAACTGTGCATGTACTGGTGGGGTTTCTTGGATAAATGGAAAGCCTGCAAGTATATACACTTTTTTATACTATCCTAGAGTTGTTGATGTTTTTTTTTCTATTTTCATTGACACTTATCCACACTTGCTACACTTGTGTCACCCGTGGGCTCCATAATTGTGGCTATACACATCTCATAGCTCCTTCCAGAAATGTGTTCTTGCATATTCATTGTTCATCGTGTGTATCGCGGTCGCCTCTGCGTATTTCGTCATTTTGTTCCGATTCTTCATTTTCTGACGTTTTCCAACCGACAGATTCGGCCTTCTGTTCTGAAATGTTAACTTGGGATTAGCATGAGACTACTTTTAGACCCTTTGTGAAATTTAGTCCAACCGTATGTGCAATCTGAGTGTTTCTGAGTGTTTGAGTGTTTCTATATTTAGCACTCGTTGCAGCAGACGAGTAGCCGGCGCTCTTAAAGGCGCCAATATCTCCAAATTTATTTATTTATTTTCATACTCTCACACTCTTATTTTCATATGTAAAATAAAAAACACAAACAATTCAAGTCCAATCCTCAATGCGATGATGCGGCACAAATAACTGAGATAGCAAGAGCCACAGCATGCGGAAACAAAGCGAATGAAATCGCTGCCAATGTTAGCACATATGAATGCAAAACATCTATTAACCATTGCTTGTTGTGACAACGAGCAGAAAGATATTCGCATTTCAGTTGCTGTTTGAAGTCAACTGCAGGAAGCACGTATAGGTCTACGCCGTGCAGCCTCATTTTTCCCCAAAGAAGCACCGCGAAATGCAAGAAAAAAATAAAATAAAATAAAAAATAAGCACGAAGGTCAAAGCTACTTTCGCGGAGCTATAAAATCACGCAGAAATAGACACTCAGGATCATTACGCTTTCTGCTGGAGCTGTGTAGAGGTCGTACCATCAGAGATTGCCTTCGCGTAATTAGTAATTAGGAAACGGCAGTAGATTAGGCGACCGAACAAATCTTATATTTTCTCTGTGAAACGAGTTTTTCTTCTTGTGTGAGTATTTGTGTATCCTCGTCTAACCCGGACCTACGTATAAGAATAAGCCAGCCATTGAGCCACGCCATTGCAAAAAGAACAAACTTATAACGCACCTCCTAGCGGGTGTTTACGTCAATACGCACGAGAACTTTCTTATCAGTGGAACACTTCTGAAGGAAAAGCCATAGCCGAGAACGACGAACAAAATAAAAATGCAATGCTGCACACTTTCTTGCTCTGCAGCTAATTGTGATATATTGGCCTAAAAGGCAGTGCGGATAAATTAGCCTGCGACACGGCTCTATCTTCGTCGTCATCTGCCTAGCGCAGTATTTTCTATAGATCTGCCGCGTTAGTTACAAAAGGTGGTCTATTAATGTCAGTCTAAATGTTTGTTAATCACTGCAGCCAGCGCAAAGAAAACTGCTGAGGCACGACTTCTGGCTGATTGAACGAATCACCCGCCGTTGGGCTTAAATTTTCGACAGGATTTCGCATCATGGAGAAAGGGTCACATAGTTCTGATAAATCTTCGTAGCATTATTTGCATACAGAAGGAGAATCCGTTTTCGGACCAGGAAATGCAAGTGTTAATAAGCTACGCAAGTCAAACACCCTCTCAATTGCGTTGGAAGCTTTAAATCGAAACATCAGGACAAAAATATGCGCTTCACATTTACTACCGCTCTGCGTTTTTGCGAACGCGTGTCACAGGAGCGCAAGAGTTCAAGAACGCTCCATCAGACTACCTGATCCACACGTTGATATATCTCAGTAAAACACCCAGACTCTCGCATTAGTGACGACATACTTATGGCAACGGTTATCGTAGAGCTACAATGATACGTTAACTCCACTGATTCAGCTTCTGCAACGAAGATGCGCCAGCTCACCATCGTTGAGTATTAGCGGTCTATTTCCTACGTCAACCCGCCAATGCGAAAGCACATCTCCTCGGGTGAGGCACACCTCGTCAATATTCAGTGAGGTCCAACCACAATATTTCCTCCAGTGTGCATGGGGCCATTTAGTGCAGATGTGACAGACAGCGCATGTCTCTGTTCCCATAATATCATGTCGGCATCTTCCTGAATTTAAAGCATAAACCACCGCGAGTTCATAGATATAACGTATGAGCTTACTGCAAACGAGCATGGCTTTTAGTAAAATCACCTATACAATCCACAAAAAAACAGTGGTTCACGCCCACCGCAACTTAGTTTTTGATGATATTTTAATCTTTTAGGATAGTCAAATTTTTGCACTTGAACATACGTCATATTGGCTGACGGCGTAGCAGTTGATCCCTGATAGCTAATTCGTAGTTGAAAAATCCCATGCTTTCCCTTGGTAGGTTCTCTCAGTCTTAAATAACCCTACTGTATGTGAAGTCCGCATCTGTAAAATCTAATATTAACCTCTACATATTGGTTAACACAATGTTTACGGTGTATACTTAACCCGTGATGAAGCCCAGACTTCCGAGTTGCAGAAGCATTGCGAGCTTTCAATTCTCCTCTATCAGAAGCCATAGCAAGCGTCGCCATTATCGTTGACATTGCGTTGCATGCATTTATATTGTCCAATTGTCTTTTGGAATTGTGTTCATTAGTTTAGTCTTGCTTAAGAGCGTCATCTGTCATGACATATACGACCTCGTTCTGTGTCAGTCGGATGCACCGTGAAGAATATTTTCGTGGTCATGCCTTTTCGATCACAAAAAATATTTTAAGAATGAGAACATTGAGGGTGACAGCATAGATTGCAACGAACTCTCGTGAGGTTGCGTTCTGTGTGCTCCTTCATGTGTTCGCTGAGCAGTCTGCTTTTTCAATCTCGCTCATTGTCATGAGTGTTATTTGCAAATTTCCTTAACTGTTCCTATTTTTTCCTCACATCGGCGATCCACGAAAGGTCGACCTTCAGATCTTCAGTTAGCGTGTCAACAGCGATCACCGGAGAAAGATAAAGAAGCACACGTGTGAATAGGAGTGACTACACTTGGTGCCTCGTTTCCCTTGTTCAGTTATAGATGGTGCGAACCAATTAGGTATTACAAAACAACTGTTGATACCTTGTAGCGCGAAGCAATTACTCGTATAACAAGAACCACAATTTAAAAATTGCACCTATGCCTATATTAAAAAGCAGTGACGCGATAGGTGGAACAACATTATGAGCCGTAAATATTGCACTGTTTTTTTCGATGCCACTTCGAGCAAAAATTGGAGGCACACGCTTGTCTAATCTGCCTTTGCGAAGTCGTCGTATTCCTTCGTGGAGGCTGGCGTCGCGGTGTGCGGTGGTAAACAAGGGAAGAGCCCCCTTCCCCCCCTCCCCCCAATGCTAGTTCCTTCTCTTGTCTCTGCTGCCTTTAGTAGCTTACCGTCGCCTTTAGGTTCTCTCTACTCGGCTTATAGATCAATCGCAAAACATGGCAACAGCGAATTGTTGTTATCTGGGTGCCCCATTATACTCTGTTTAGACACTGGCACACGCGAAATAGTATGCGCACTGTGTTCTACGCAGCTTTGTGCGTTATCCGATCCTGCAAACACCCGCAGATGCGCGCCGAACAATCTCTTCTCGAGAGGAAGCAAACATATTTTACTGTGAAACCGGAGCTCCCAGTGGTCAAGGGAAAAACAGCGTCCTTTCTTCGACCTTTATGTTGATGGCGCTTTTCGCATTTGAATGAGCATCATCATCACCACCACCACCATCATCATCATCATCATCATTCTATTTTTTGTCGCCTGCTGGACGAACGCCTCTCCCTGCGATCTCCTAATACCCACGTCCTGCACCAACCGATTCCAACTAGCGCCCGCGAATTTCCTAATTTCATCGCCTCACCTAGTCTTCTACCGTCCTCGACTGCGTTTCCCTTCTCTTCGTACCCATTTTGTAACCATAATGGTCCAACGGTTATCTAATCTGCACATCACATGACATGCCCAGCTCCATATTTTTCTCTTAATATCAATTGGAATATCCGCTATACCCGTTTGCTCTCTGATCTAAACTACATTCTTTCTGCCTGTTAACGTTATGCCTAGCATTCTTCGTTCCATGCTCTTCGCGCGGTCCTTAACTTGGTCTCAAGCTTGTTTGTCAATCTCTAAGTCTCTGCCCCATATGTAAGCACCGGTAAAATGCACTGTTGTACACCTTCCTTTTCAATGATAATGGTAAGCATCCATTCGTGAGCTGACAATGTCTGCCTATGCGATGCAACCCATTTTATGCGTCTATGACTTTCCTTCTCATGATCAAGGTTTCCTTTGATTAGTTGACCCAAGTAACGTACTCCTTCAAAGACTCTAGAGGCTGACTGGCGATCCTGAACTCTAGTTCCCTCGCCCGGCTATTCATCGTTATCCTTGTCTCCTGCATATTAATCTTCAACGCCACTCTTAAACTCTCTCTGTTAAGGTCTTCAATCATTTGTTGTAACTCGTCTGCAGTGTTGCTGAATAGAACAATGTCATCGGCAAACCGAAGGTTGCTGAGATATTCGCCGCCGATCCTTACTCCTAAGCCTTCCCAGTTTAATAGTTTGAATACTTTTTTCCAAGCACGCAGTGAATAGCATTGGAGAGATTGTGTCTGCCTGTCTGACCCCTTTCATTATAGGTATCTTCCTACTTCTGTAGGATTAAAGTAGCTGTGGAATCTCTGTAGATATTATCCAAAGTATTTACGTAAGGGGTCTGTACTCCTTGATTAGGTAATGTCTCTATGACTGCTGGTATCTCTACTGAATCAAATGCCTTTTGCGTAATCTATGAAAGCCATATCGAAAGGCTTATTGTATTTAGCGGATTTCTCGATTACCTGATAAATGGTATAGATGTGATCCATTGTAGAGTATCCCTTCCTGATATCAGCCTATTCCCTTGGTTATCTGAAGAGCAGTTCTGCCTTTAGTCTATTGGAGATTGTTTTGGTGAATATTTTATCTAATAATGGGAGTAAACTAATGGGCCTATAGTTTTTCGATTCTTTAAAGTCTCCATTATTGTGGATTAATATAATGTTTGCATTCTTCAAGTTTTCTTGGACACTTGCAGTCGATTGACACTTAGCCGCCTGTCTTCCAAGCATTCTGTCTCCTTCATCCTTGATTATATCGACTGCTATTTCATCTTCTCATGCCGCACTTCCTCGTTTCATGTCTTGCAAGGCCCTTCTGACCTCATCGCTAGTTATAGGAGGAGTTTCTGTACCCTGTTCATTACGTTTTCTAATGGAGGTATCCTGACTCCACTGGGCATTGTACAGGTCAGCATAGAATTCTTCCGCTGCATTTAATATACCTTCGATGGTGGTTACTATACCTTAATTGGTGGCTCCGTTTAATTTTTTTAAAGCATGACATGCCTTTAGCTCCCATTGTCGGCGATCTTCAGTTGACCATGAGCCAAAAGTCAGAGCCATTATCCGGGCAGTACGAGGACATCCGGGCGATCAGTCAAGACTGCATTACATAGGCTAGCTACGTCCGAAACTAGTTAGAAACAAACATTGCTTCCGAGTTCTTCCTAATGTTTGATCGCAATAACGTTCAAGCTGTGACTTATAGTATGCCGCAGTTTTATTTCTGATTTCCAATATCGGGACGTTCAAAAGGCAGATACAGGGCACTATACACTTCCTGATCATCTTTTGGCGCTGGGTGCTCTTTTCAACGCCAGCGGTCTGCGAGTTCCGCGGCGTGTCCGGCGCGCCGGCGGCGTCGAGCAGCGTCCAAGCCGGCAGCCGATACGGTTTAACGGATACGGTACTTGTAGTGAGGTTGAGTCTTTGAGAGGACACTATTGCGTTCATATGGACCTGTGCACAGCATCGCATGGTCAGGTGGGACGTGGTCGGTTCTGGCGTCGCGAACATGAACTACACCCATTTTAGGATTGTGGCTAGTATCATCTCCAACGAAACTGCTTTGGCCCGTATGCCTATTTCATGCTTACATCGACTATTCGATTACGGGAGAGCCAGCAATTTTAAGCCTGAAATGCTTTTAGCTCCTGTTGTGGGCATACTTCAAATTACCTTGAGACAAAATACAGAGCCGTTATCCGGGCAATCAAACGAGGACATCCGGGCAACTTGCGAGAGCAAACTGCCAGCGTGCCCATACTGCCGCTCCCTCTGTGAAGACACTGACGGCACGAGCCCAGTGCCAGCAGGTGCGGTGATTTCGGTCTCATATCATCTGCCTGAATATATCGCGAAATGAAAACACGTATAAAGCTGCGCTCAAATTTTGCATTAGGTAGTATCCTAATCGTCGGACATAATTTTTCATTTCTTTATAAACTCGCAAAACACTGATTTCTGCGATGAACGTCGGCGGGCACCGGCACAAATTAATGTGACTCACCGACTATTCCATTCACAGTTATCACTTCTAAAAGCCCAATAGAGCTACATACTCGTATGCTTAAAAGATGTATGGCCCTTCGTTAGACCTGTATGTGTACGCAGGTCAGTTAGCATGGAGGTTAGTCTGACGCGACCACCGCGCTGTGAGTGGAGCTTCCTCTTGTGTGCAGTAGGTAGCTTCCTGCCTTGCCTTGTTTCGGCCCTCTTGGAAAATTCTAGGCAATTCGCATCCCACACGCATTTAGATTACACAAACTTCGGTGACAACCAGACAGCAGGCACAACCATTGAAAACATTCGAGAAACTTCCAATGGGAGGGCCTCCCGCGTTAACCAATAACCTTTGTTAAACGGTGAAATGCAGTCACCCAAAAAAGATAAGCAAGTACACTGTCCATATGAAAAATTTTCCTGCTCTTGTTCAACATAAAAAAAAGGGGGGGGGGGACCTTTTGATGCATTTCATATAACGCTGTTAAACGGGTCCGAACGAAGGTAATGACAATTTTTTTTAACCTGTTTGGTTTATTTTCGCCGCTGCACGCGCTTCCTCGTTTTTTAAGAGTGACTAGGAATTTACTCCTAGAATTGATAAGTGGCATTAAATTGTAGGTCATCTTCATTATCATAATCTAGTCGACGAGAACGTGACACGCGACACACCTACGCAGGCGACACCGAGGGTTGGTGAGCACAGAGAGATTCCCTTTAATGTAAAAGTTTGTCAATCCCATAAATCCTGGAAAGACAAACTTTCAGCTGGTTTTAGTATTCCAGTAATCCGTCTAGCATATCGAAGAATTCATTTGGATGACCAGACTAGCGCCGATGGTGACGACGACGACGAATGTTCGCGTGGGTGCCCGAATAATTGCTATGGCAACGAAACTTTGGTGCATCACATAATGGTTTGCAGAACCGCCAACAGTGGTGAATACCAGCCACCTGCTAAATGATTCGCATCACGATGATTCCTCCAATGTGTGCGAAGTTCATATTTCTTTTCGGGGTTTTTTCTACGGCGATAGATATAATATGTAAAAAAGGCTTGATTTTTCCGTATACCTTTTCATATTGTCACGTGGTGGTGATGTTGAAGAACACAGTAGCAATACTGTGAAAGGCAAAACTAACTTTTATTGGCCGAACCTGTGCCCACAAAAACAGGCTACACTTATAGCACAACGATAGCGGCGAACACGGTCGGCGAAATTCTGATCAGCGGGCCAAGCGCGTCGGCTTTTATACAGCAGTCGACGAATGCTGCAGACTAATCGTTGGGAGCCGCATGCCATCCACACAGTTCTACACCATTCGAGTCACGCGACGAAATTAGATAACACAAGGTTCGGCGACAACAGATAGCGGATAGAAGCATCGATAACTTTCCAGAAACTTCGGATAAATGCAGGCGCATCCCGCGCTGTGCGATAACATTGGTTAGGCGGCGAAACGTGGTCGCCCCATGAAATACACGTGTCAATGCCCCCATCTTAAAAAGTATCGACCCGATGCTGCAAACAAGCAAAAGTAATAAAGAAGCACTCGTAGCAAAGAAAAGAACAACATAAGGAAAGTTCGTCAGCGTCCGAAAAAGGGTTTAAGACGCACCACGTGGGCTACTTCAGATCCTGCGCGGCGCCGCTGTTAATGCGAAATTCCGTCTGGCACGACCTCATAGTCCAGTGCGCCAATACGTCCAATGACCTTGTAGGGTCCGAAATAGCGTCGAAGTAGTTTCTCGCTGAGTCCTCGTCCGCGTATCGGGGTCGAAACCCAAACACGGTCGCCGGGCTGGTACTTTACGAAGCTTCGTCGGAGATTGTAGTGTCGGCTGTCGGTACGCTGCTGGTTCTTGATCCGTAGGCGGGCGAGCTGTCGAGCTTCTTCGGCGCGCTGGAGATAGGTAGCGACGTCAAGACGTGCGGCTGCATAGCGTTGAGCGTCGTCGTCGGGTTCTTGCGGTAAACCAGCTTAAACGGCGTGATCTGTGTTGTTTCTTGCACCGCCGTATTCTAAGCGAATGTTACGTACGGCAGGACAGCATCCCAGGTCTTCTGTTCGACGTCGACGTGCATTGCTAGCATGTCGGCGAGGGTCTTGATCAGGCGCTCCGTAAGACCACTCGTCTGCGGATGGTAGGCCGTTGTCCTCGAGTGACTTGTCTGGCTGTATAGCAGAATGGCTTGCGTGAGCTTTGCTGTAAAAGCCGTTCCTCTGTCGGCGATGAGGATTTCTGGAGCACCATGTCGCACCAGGATGTTCTGGACGAAAAATTTCGCCACTTCGGCTGCGCTGCCTTTCGGTAGAGCTTTAGTTTCAGCGAAGCGGGTGAGATAGTCCGTCGCCACGACGATCCACTTATTTCCGGAAGGTGATGTCGAAAACGGTCCCAACAAGTCCATCCCGATCTGCTGAAAAGGTCGGTAAGGAGGCTTGATCGGCTGTTGTAGTCCCGCTGGCCTTGTCGGTGGTGTCTTGCGTCGCTGACAGTCTCGGCATGTCCTGACGTAACGGGTGACATCGGCGGTTAGGTGCGACCAGTAATACCTTTCTTGCATCCTCGATAGCGTCCCTGAGAAACCGAGGTGCCCTGCGGTGGGATCGTCATGTAGGGCGTGCAGTACTTGTAGGCGTGTAGGACGCAGTGCCGACGGAACAACAAGAAGATAGTTGGCGCGGACTAGTGAGAAGTTCTTCTTCACGAGTAGGCTGTTTTGAAGGGTGAACGAAGACAATCCGCGCTTAAATGCCCTAGGCGCAGCGTCGGTGTGCCCTTCCAAATACTCGACTAGGGCTTTTAGCTACGGGTCCCCTCGTTGTTGTTCGGCGAAGTCTTCCCCGCTTATTATTCCAAGGAAGGCGTCGTCGTCCTCGTCGTCCTGCGGCGGGGGACCGATGGGGGCGCGTGATATGCAGTCGGCGTCAGAGTGTTTTCGTCCGGACTTGTATGTTACAGTGATGTCGCATTCTTGTAGTCTTAGGCTCCACCGTGCCAGCCATCCTGAAGGGTCCTTTAAGTTAACTAGCCAACACAACGCCTGATGGTCGCTGACCACTTTGAATGGCCTGCCATACAGGTAAGGTAAATTTCGCTGTAGCCCAAACGAAGGCGAGGCATTCCTTTTCCGTTGCAGAATAATTGCCTTCCGCTTCTGACAACAACCGGCTAGCGTAAGCTATCACGTGTTCATGTCCATCTCTTCTCTGGACTAGGACGGCACCGAGGCCTAGGCTACTGGCATCAGTGTGGATTTCGGTATCGGCGTGCTCGTCAAAGTGCGCAAGTACGGGCGGCGACTGCATGCGTCATTTGAGTTCTTGACATGCGTCGGCCTGCGGAGTTTCCCACTTGAACTCGACGTCACACTTTGTTAGCTGTGTCAGCGGCTCAGCGATGCGTGAAAAGTCCTTGACAAATCGCCTGTAGTAGGCACACATGCCAAGAAATCTACGCACTGCCTTCTTGTCGATTGTTTGAGGGAACTGTGCGATGGCAGCTGTCTTCTGCGGGTCTGGACGGACACCAGATTTGCTGATGACGTGGCCTAGGAACAGAAGCTCATCGTAAGCGAAGCGGCACTCTTCTGGCTTCAGAGTGAGCCCTGATGACTTGATGGCCTCTAGTACTGTTGCAAGCCGCCTAAGGTGATCGTCGAAATTTCCGGCGAAGACAACGACGTCATCCAAGTAAACGAGACAGGTCTGCCACTTCAATCCGGCTAAAACCGTGTCCATCACGCGCTGGAACGTTGCAGGCGCCGAGCACAGTCCGAATGGCATAACCATGAACTCGTAGAGGCCATCTGGGGTGATGAAGGCCGTCTTTTCGCGATCTCTTTCGTCGACTTCTATTTGCCAATAGCCAGACTTGAGGTCCATCGACGAGAAGTATTTAGCGTTGCAGAGCCGATCCAATGCGTCGTCTATCCTTGGGAAGGGGTATACGTCCTTCTTCGTGATCTTGTTCAGACGAAGATAATCGACGCAGGAACGTAGGGTTCCGTCCTTTTTCTTCACCAGGACAACACGGGATGCCCACGGGCTCTTCGACGGCTGCTTGATGTCGTCGCGCAGCATTTCGTCCACCTGTTCTCTTATAGCTTTACGTTCTCGCGACGAAACTCGGTAAGGGCTCTGGCGGAGTGGTCGAGTGCACTCCTTGGTCATTATGCGATGCTTAGCGACAGGGGTTTGTCGAATCCTTGATTACTTCGAAAAGCAGCCTTTGTATCGTTGGAGCAGACTTCTGAGCTGCTGCTGCTTAATCACGGGGAGACTTGGATTAATGTCGTCGTCTGGTTTGGGAACCATGGTGGTCGGGGTAGATGAGACGCAATCCGAGAGCACAAACGCATTACTGGTTGCCAGAATTTCATCGATGTACCCGATCGTCGTGCCCTTGTTGATGTGCTTGAACTCCTGGCTGAAGTTTGTCAGCAACACTTCAGTTTTCCCTCCATGCAGTCGAGCGATCCCTCTTGCGACGCAAATTTCACGGTCTAGCAGTAGACGTTGGTCACCCTCGATGATGCCTTTTACGTCTGCAGGTGTTTTGGTGCCGACGGAAATGACAATGCTGCAGCGAGGCGGGATGCTGACTTGACTTTCGAGCACGCTTAAGGCATGGTGACTACGAGAGCTCTCCGGCGGAATCGCTTGATCTTCCGACAGCGTTATCGATTTTGACTTCAGGTCTATGATTGCGCCGTGTTGGTTCAGGAAGTCCATGCCGAGAATGACGTCTCGTGAACACTGTTGGAGGATAACGAAGGTGGCAGGGTAAGTCCGGTCATGAACGGTTCTTCTTGCCGTGCAGATTCCAGTCGGCGTAATGAGGTATCCTCCAGCGGTCCGAATTTGGGGGCCCTCCCATGCAGTCTTAACCTGCTTCAACGAGGCGGCGATATGTCCACTAATTACGGAGTAATAGGCCCCTCTGTCGACTAAGGCAGTGACTGCGTGGCCGTCGAGGAGTACGTCGAGGTCTGTGGTTCTTTGTCTGGCGTTGCAGTTGGGTCTCGGCGTCGGATCACGGCTGCGTCGTGTTGAACTGAAGCTGGAATGTCGCGTCGTCAGGTCGTCTTTCGTCGTCCTATTCTTTGCTTCCAGACTTCGTCGGCACGGCGGCGTGTCGTTATGACGCCGAGGTTGTTTCTTCGGTGTCTTCGTCGGCGGCGGAGGATGTTCGTCAGTTCGACGAACAGCAACCGCACCTCCATCGGTTGCTGCTTTTAGTGATCCGGATATGGGCGCCTAGAGCGGCCCCGGGCTGGGCCGGTGTATGGTCGGTGCTGCGGCGACAGGTAGCGGCCTGGTGACGGCGAACGGGACGGTCGTCGAGGGCTCCACTGAGTGGCGGCGAGGTAGTCGGTGATATCGTGAGGTCGTTCGCCAATCTGAGGTCGCGGCGCGTTAACGGCGAACCCTCGAAGTCCGATCTCCCGGTATGGGCATCGGCGGGAGATGTGGCCGGCTTCGCCGCAGTGGTAGGAGAGCTGGTGGTGGACGGGGGCGCGCCAAATGTCCGTCTTCCTCGCGCAGGTGTGCTGGGTGACGTGTGGTCGTGCTGGCGGCAGCGGCCCTGGCGCGGTCGCGGAGGGGGACCTTGACGGCATGCGACGGCGGCGTAAATCATCGCTTCTGGCTGGGGCTGCGGTAATTGTGGTTGCACCTCAGGAACTCCAAGCGATCGGTGCACCTCGTCTTTCCCGATGTCGGCGATCGAGGCAACTTGAGGCTGCGACGATGGCAAGAGCTTGCGCAGTTCTTCGCGCACAATGGCCCTGATGGTCTCGTACAGATCGTCCATGGCCAGTGATTGAATTCCGGCGTGGCTTGTTGGCTTGATGCGTCGGTCGAATTGCCGGTTCCGCAATTCCAGTGTCTTATCGATGCTCGTCGCCTCACGAAGAAACTCGTCGACAGTCTTCGGTGGGCTTCGTACCATACCGGCAAAAAGTTCCTCCTTTACACCACGCATCAGTAGCCGAACTTTCTTTGTCTCGTACATTTCCGGGTCGGCGTGGCGGAATAGGCGGCTCATTTCTTGTGTAGAAATCGCGGTAGTCTCATTAGGCAGCTGCACTCGGGTTTTGAGTAGTGCTTGGGCTCGTTCTCGGCGTACGACGCTTGTGAATGTCTGCAGGAAGCCGCTTTGGAAAAGGTCCCAGGTGGTTAAGGTGGCTTCTCTGTTCTCGAACCACGTCCTCGCAGCGTCTTCCAATGCGAAGACATGTCATATTTGTCATTTGTATTTGACATGTCAGATTTTGTCATCGCTGTTCCAGCTGTTAAATGCAGCGACCCTCTCATACGTCTCGAGCCAGGTTTCCGGGTCCTCGAATGTTGAACAGCGGAACGTCGGGGGCTCCCTGGGCTGCTGCAGCACCACGGGGGACGCTGGGGCTGCCATTGGGGTAGACTTGGTGGCAATCTTCCTGCTCGTCTCAGGTAGAAGTCCGTGCTCTGGGGGCAGTCCTTGCAGTCGGCGACTAGCACGCTGGTCTTGGCCGATGTTGGTTTTGTCCTCGAGCTTCGGGCTAGGATCGCGGCTTTGCGGGGGCGTTCGGTACATGACGCACAAGCACCTCCACCAGATGTCACGTGGTGGTGATGTTGAAGAACACAGTAGCAATACTGTGAAAGACAAAACTAACTTTTATTGGGCGAACCTGTGCCCACAAAAACAGGCTACACTTATAGCACGATAGCGGGGAACACGGTCGGCGATCGTCGAAATTCTGATCAGCAGGTCAAGCGCGTCGGCTTTTATACAGCAGTCGACGAATGTTCCAGACTAATCGTTGGGAGCCGTATGCCATCCACAAACTTCTACACCATTCGAGTCACGCGACGAAATTACATAACACAAGGTTCGGCGACAACAGACAGCTGATAGAAGCATCGATAACTTTCCAGAAACTTCGGATAAATGCAGGCGCATCCCGCGCTGTGCGATAACATTGGTTAGGCGGCGAAACGTGGTCGCCCCATAAAGATAAGTACACGTGTCAATATCCTCAACGCGACGAAGGTCGCTCATCCATGAGCGTCTCGGCATTGTCTTTGTCGATATGCTGATGCCGTCGTCGCCACAGTGTCGCAGTTGCTGTGCTGGCCGCTGTGATTCTTAGAAGCCGCCACCGTGCTCATTGTCTCAATAAAGCCATCAAGCCTCTGTCATCTCGTCGCCTGCATTATGCTTCATCGACCTCTGCATAGTCGTTATTGGTACGTAGTCGTCAATTCGCCACCCGCATTTCGGGCGGGCTATCGCCGCTACATGCCGTCCGTCAGTTTCGTGTTGATTGCTAATATATATTAAGTATTTTGTCGGCTTTGGCAGACGTAAATTCGATCAGTAAATGAGGTGTTATAATAATAATAATAATAATAATAATAATAATAATAATAATAATAATAATAATAATAATAATAATAATAATAATAATAATATGAAATTCCGATTTTCTCAATCGCACAAGGAGATACTATAAAGTGTGCAAAAATAGTTCGTACCAATCTGCCGCCATTGTTCTTGCACCGCCGTTGGTAAATCTTGAGGGGTTAGCTCTTTACCGAGGTTTTATCATTTTTTGTGTCGGCAGCGGCCTTACCTCCCACGTTCACTGACTCCATTTTTCCCAACGCGGGCTTTGTGAGCGGCCTCTTGGGGAACTTGATGACGAACGGCGGCTCGGTGACCGATACCTCAAAGGCTCTGTTTATTGATGTTGGTGTTGAGTAGCACATGGGAAGCTATCACCAGTGGACAGCTGCTCTTCGATTTCAAATGGATGCTCAGCAATTAGGTTATGGTGCGTTATCCGGAAAACTAGGAAGTATGTCTGGCGATTGGTAGTGACCTATCCGGAATACGTCACCAGCCTCCTCACTGTGGCAACAATTACGTATTACATCCGAAGTGGGCCATACATCAGTCCTCCTTGATCTCTCGTGTGACGGCAGCGTGCTTCAAGCGATCTGGTTGGTTATACAGGCAGTGGCTGCAATGTCAGCACGCCCGGTAGACTGTTGTATTAGGGATGGGTTATAATTTTGTGTATTAGATTAATCATTGATCAGACATCATCTTTGTCTGTAATCGATTAATTGCTTTAGATGCAGGGTTTTTCATCAATTGATTGTGTAATACAGATTTTGAATGAGCACACTTAAAAAGGTTGACACGCAGCTATCTATTTTCGTTGGGCCCTATTCTAATGTTTCAGAGCTGGAACTGATTGGGAGACAGAAGTGGATATACGTTTGATCACGGATAGACTTGCTAAGGACTTTAACTTGTTTAGGGGGCACGACATCGCATCGGGCATGGCACGCTCAAGCCCGTTCAGGTTACAGGACAGTCTGTTGCACTGAAAATCTGTTCCTGGATTCTTCATCCAAGCCAGCACTCTGGTTTGAAGTTGTTCGAATCAATGTCTGCATCGCAGCGCTGGAAGCCGGTTCTGGACGAAGCACGTTTTACCAACTGGCAAGGCGGACGTGCGGCGACTACCATTTACACAGCTAGCGGACGGCATAAAAGCGAGCCATTTTCAGTGCACATTGGGCACGATATTGCATCGGGTGTGGCAAGCTCAAGCTCGTTCATGTTACCGGTACGTTACCTGAATAATGGGGCATGTGTTAAGGAGCAGTAGCTACTGTTCATCTGCGGTGTCGTGACATGCAGAGCTTCACGATTTGCTTAAGCGGTTCTTGCAGGTGTATTCCAACATTCGAGGTGCTTTATCCGCAGTTCATAATTTCCGGAGACGTTGAACTTGTTCAATGCCCAAAATTGTAGTTTATGCATTTTCCCAGACTCTAGAGGCCATTCTAAAGTCTAAAATGGTCAGCTTGCTTCCATTGCAGAATTCAATACACCAAACAAAACCGGGGGGCAGCAGAATACAAAGTCAAGCTGCTCAGTGCAAAAAGATTACAAAATTTCTTCTCCTCGCACAGATGAAGCCGCGACAAATGTTGAGGCTATAAGCAAGGTTTCCATCAAGTTAGCACCAATATCTTCAAGGTGTTCTCATCATGAAAATAGACTTCGCCGCTCGAATCTGTTTTTTTTTTAATAGGCGATGATCCGAAAGAAGATCGGGCTGCATACCAGCAGAAAATTATCAAGGTTTGCTAAAAAGCAGTGCGCTACCATGACAGGTCAAGAACTCGGGCGCGTCCACCGTTTGGGAAAATACTCGAAAGAAATTTGCAGGCCAATTATCGGAAAGCTAACTTTTTAATGGGAAGTTTGTATTGGCTCACAAGTTACTTTGGCGTTGTCTTGGTCACTGAAGAAAACCGTTGCTCACAGAGCAGGGGCGCTATAACGTAAAGCTGTTCAAAACTTTTCTATTCCAATTATGCAATCAGCCCTCCGTGATCGGTAACATACTTTTTTGGACCAGCTCCACTTGGCATGCCTGTCAAACGATGTCACGAAAACCGCGATAGCTCCCCAACTGATATGACATGTACACACTGATTATGCGTAATTGAATCGCGCAAAAGAAAAAAAAAGTCATTTCTGATTCGACGCATTTTCGCCATTAGCCCTCTCCTATTGGTCAAAAGTTTTCGGGCTGCATGCACTGCACCTGCTTGTCACGCGATCTCACAAAACCGCAAAAATTCACCGCGTCAAAGTGACATGTGCATGTTAAAGACGCATTAATATGTCGAATTAAACCGAATTTATTTTCTGAATAGCCGCAGGCTGCCCCGTTCCGAAAGGAATAAAAGATGGCTGCCACCCATTGCCCAGGCACTGGCTAATCGCACCTGCCGGAGAGCATTTGCTTATTGCGTGTAATAAAACTGTTTGCGAGGCCGTGTAGCATTTTCGAGCACTTTCGGCATTTTTACGACCCCGCTCTGCCTACTCTTTTTTTTGAAGTTCAGTTTCAGGGGCATTCTTAACCTTCCCTTGCATGCCGCTGCTACTTTCGACCAGCCGCAAGCTAAGTAAGGGAATGCGGACCAATAGCAGACACCTGCACCACCCTCTTCATCCGGTTAGCTATTTTCAGCACGCTGGCTCGGCCTCATCGAAACCCCCTGCAATTGAGCTCGCTCTTCGTCTCCCCACAATATAGGCAATGTTATTCATTTTTAAAGCAAAGTGACCTCGTATAAAGTAGTAGAGCGTTTCACTGGACTGCTCAGGCGACGCGGCCGGTCACCAACTCAAGCTTGCCTCGGCAGTCAAGCAAATTTCTCATTAGGATATCAGAATAAAAACGTATTGGAATAGAGGCGCAACGGTGGCGTAGAGGTAGAACACCCGCCTCGCATGAAAGAGGTGCGTGGTTCGAGTCCCGGTGCCGCGCAATTTTCCACCAGACTAAAAAAAAGGAAAAAATTCGCGTGTTGATAAAGTCGCATAAACAGGCCTGGAGTGTGGCCTGATTCCGGTGACCAGAAGCGGTAACGATCTCCCTGACCAGAGCAGGATTGGCCACCCTAGCGCAGTACTTGGCCACAACCTCCTATATGAACACAACAATTAAACCCCGGCCCTCAGTCCCCAGCAGCTGCAAAGGAACTGACCCCCGCGGCAGTCGGACCTGCGACGCAGCAGAGGGGGCTAAGAATCCCTGGCTCTGGACAGGCCGCCGTTGGAATATGAACCTGGCAACGTTTAACGCTAGAACGTTATCTAGTGAGGCGAGACTAGCAATGCTATTGGAGGAAATAGAGGGCAGTAAAGGGACATAATAGGGCATAGTGAAGGTAGGAGACCAAAAGAAGCATATACAGTGCTAAAAAGCGGGCACGTCCTGTGCTACCGGGGCTTAGCGGAGAGATGAAAATAGAAGTCGGATTCCTGATTAATAAGAATATAGCTGGTAACATACAGGACCTCTATAGAATTAACGAGAGGGTGGCAGGTCTTGTTGTGAAACTTATTAAGAGGTACAAAATGAAGCTTGTACAAGCCTACGCCCCTACATCCAGTCATGACGACCAGGAAGTCGAAAGCTTCTATGAAGACCTGGAATCGGCGTAGAGTAGAGTGAAAACAAAATAAACTGTACTGATGTGCGACTTCAATGCCAAGGTAGCCAAGAAGCAGGCTGGAGACAAGGCAGTGGGGGAATATGGCATAGGCACTAGGAATAGCAGGGGAGAGTTATTAGTAGAGTTTGCGGAACTGAATAATATGCGGATAATAATTACCTTCATCCGCAAGAGGGATAGCCGAACGTGTACGTGGAGGAGCCCGAACGGCGAGACTAGAAATGGACTTCATACTCTGCGCTAACCCTGGCGTCATACAAGATGTGGACGTGCTCAGCAGGGTGCGCTGCAGTGACCATAGGATGGTATGAACTCGAATTAGCCTAGACCTGAGGAGGGAACGGAAGAAACTGGTACATAAGAAGCTGATCAATGAGTTTGCGGTAAGAGAGAAAATAGACGAATTCCAGATCAAGCTACAGAACAGGTATTCGGCTTTAACTCAGGTAGTAGCTTAGTGTTGAAGCAATGAACGATAACATGTGGGCATCATTAAGGAGTGTGCAATGGAAGTCGGTGGTAACTCCGTTAGACAAGATACCAGTAAGCTATCGCAGGAGACGAAAGATCTGATCAAGAAACGCCAATATATGAAAGCATCTAACCCTACAGCTAGAATAGAACTGGCAGAAATTTCGAAGTTAATCAACACGCGTAAGACAGTTGGCATAAGGAAGTATAATATGGAAATAATTGAACATGCTCTCAGGAACACAGGAAGCCAAAAAGCAGTGAAGAAGAAACTAGAAACTGGATGTATGCATTAAGAGACAAAGCCGGCAATATCATAACTAATATGGATGAGATAGTTCAAGTGGCTGAGAAGTTCTATAGAGATTTTTACAGTACCAGTGGCACCCACGACGATAATGGAAGAGAGAATAGCCCAGAGCAATTCGAAATCCCACAGGTAACGTCGAAAGAAGTAAGGAAAGCCTTGGGAGATATGCAAAGGGGGAAGGCAGCTGGGGAGGATCAGGTAACTGCAGATTTGTTGAAAGATGATGGAGAGATTGTTCTAGAGAAACTGGCCACCCTGTATACGCAATGCCTCATGACCTCGAGCGTACCGGAATCTTGGAAGAACGCTAACATAATCCTAATGCATAAGAAAGGGGACGCCAAAGACTTGAAAAATCATAGACCGATCAGCTTACTGTCAACTGCCTACAAACCATTTACTAAGATAATCGCAAATAGAATCAGGAACACCTTAGAATTCTGTCAAGCAAGGGACCAGGCAGGATTCCATAAAGGCTACTCAACAGCAGACCATATTCACTCAATCAATCAGGTGATATAGAAATGTGCGGAATATAACCAACCCTTAGATATAGCTTTCATTGATTACGAGAAAGCGTTTGTTTCTGTCGAAGCCTCAGCAGTCATGGAGGCATTACGGAATCAGGGTGTAGACGAGCCATATGTAAAAATACTGAAAGTTATCTATAGCGGCTCCACAGCCACCGTAGTCCTCCATAAAAAAAGCAACAAAATTGCAATAAAGAAAGCCGTCATGCAGGGAGATACGATCTCTCCAATGCTATTCACAGCGTGTTCACAGGAGGTATTCAGAGACCTCGATTGGGAAGAATTGGGGATAAAAGTTAATGGAGAATACCTTAGTAACTTGCCATTCGCTGACGATATTGCCTTGCTTAGTACCTCAGGGGACCAATCGCAATGCATGCTCACTGATTTGGAGAGGCAAAGCAGAAGAGTGGGTCTAAAAACTAATCTGCAGAAAACTAAAGTAATGTTTAACAGTCTCGGAAGAGAACAGCAATTTACAATAGGTAGCAAGGCACTGGAAGTGCTAAGGGAATACATCTACTTAGGGCATGTAGTGACGGCGGATCCGGATCATGAGACGGAAATAATCAGAAGAATAAGAATGGGCTGGGGTGCGTTTGGCAGGCATTCTCAGATCATGGACAGCAGGTTGCCATTATCCCTCAAGAGAAAAGATTATAATAGCTGTGTCTTACCAGTACGCTCGTACGGGGCAGAAACCTGGAGGCTTAGGAAAAGGGTGTTACCTAAACTGAGGACGACGCAATGAGCTATGGAAAGAAGAACGATGGATGTTACGTTAAGGGATAAGAAAAGAGCAGATTGAGTCAGGAAACAAACGCGACTTAATGACATCTTAGTTTAAATCAAGAAAAAGAAATGGGCATGGGCAGGACATGTAATGAGGAGGGAAGATAACCGATGGCCATTAAGGGTTACGGACTTGATTCCAGGAGAAGGGAAGCGTAGCAGGGGGTGGCAGAAAGTTAGGTGGGCGGATGAGATTAAGAAGTTTGCAGGGACGACATGGCCACAATTAGTACATGGTCGGGGTTGTTGCAGAAGTGTGCGAGAGGCCCTTGCCCTGCAGTGGGCGTAACCATGCTGCTGCTGATGATGATGGAATAGTTTTCCGTTATCGAGCCGCTGAGCAGCTGCAGCAAAGTCGGTTTTGATGAGTTGATAGCTGTGCCGGCACCGGAGCGTGGGTCATTAGCAAGGATTCCAAATGCATAGGCGCGCCCTCACGCCACGCGCGCAACTGCCAGAGAGATTTAGCTTTCGCTGGGGAGGGAAATTGCAGGAAATGGCATGCGGGTACTGCGCCGGCTTCGTTCGCGCTCTGTTCAGACTGGGAAAACGTATGGGACGGCCACTCGTTGTGCGTTCTCCCGAGGAACAGGCAACTTTTGATGAGTGGCAGCGAGAACTGACACGTTAAAAAGCTCGCCGTCGGCGTGCCGACCCAGCCATTAGAGCCGCCCGAGCTCAACCATCCCGGCAGCAACAAAAATAAGATCCCGAGCTGAGCAACATTATCTGCCAATTACATAACTGTGAAGAAGTTCAGGTGGACACAGGAGAAGCTTCGCTTACCCCCCTTTTTCCGATAGGAGAAGGATCGGTTGTTTTTTCAAAGACAAAGTGCGTATCGAGGCTTCACACTCTACACTTAAGGGATCGACGTTTTCAATTCGCGAACATATTTCACCCGAAAGCGAGACGGAAATTGGTTAGTTTTGCTAAGAATGAAAAAAAATTCGGGCAGAACCATTTATATTGAACGGATTAGTCAGCGAAGATGTCCCGAGCAAATATGGCTAAACTTAGCGCCCCGAAACATTTTCTTGAACTTGAAATTCCCCTCAGTGAACCTCAAAATAGGTGGCCACTCACACTTCCGCTGCTTGGACGCAGACTCGAACTGCCTGGCTTGACTCTTACGAGCGGTCTCCAGTGAGCTATCCTCATCGGTAGCTTGCGCTCGACGCCGACGATTACACTCTCACATCTGCTCTCCCTGAGGTTCGACGGCAACGAAGTCATAGACCGCATTCTCCGCTGTCGCATGGGCTCATTGTAGTTGGTTGTAGCCGCGTCTCTGCTTTCGACGCCTCTCCTCGTACGAGGCTTGTTCTTCGGTCGTGGGCACAATGCGTGTTATTACCACTCTTACCACTTTCGTTGGAGTTGTAACTGTTGCAGTGGTCTACCACGGTGACGCACAACCCGGTTCTTACACACCGCGGCGGCTACCGCAACTCACATCGCCGTGTTTGCCCGCCACAACCGCGCGAAGGATTCTGATTTTTCCTTTCTAATTGCATTACGTAAGAACATTAATGAGACAATTTGTCTATGTCATGCAGATATAACGTATATATTCGTAGATTTCAGTCTTCCTTTAAATGAATGGGTTAATCTATCCTCACCGTGTCATATGTCCACAGGCTTAATTACGTTAACATTAGATTTAACCTACTTTTGATTGTTAATCAACTGACCCGCCATTCCAATCTTTTGGATCTCATTTTATCAATAGCTCTAGAAACTGTCAAACACATAACTTAGATGGATTCAGTGACCACCAGCTACTCATACTGACCATCAATATTCCGTGTGCGTCCACCGGCTTCAGAAGCAAACATAATAGAGACTACACTAATAGTAATTATAGCATCATTAACTCGGAATTAGAAAACTTTTTATTCACGCATTGGAGCCATCCTTTTACAGCAGATCTGTCAATGAAAGTTGGGTACTGTTCAGAAGAGATAAGTTGTCTGCATTGATTGAAAAGCACGTCCTTCTCATTACAATAACTAACGATAATTCCAATCCATGGTTTAATAAAATTCTTCATCGAACGATAAACAACAAAAAGCGCCTATGTGAAAACGCGAATCGTGCACCAACATTGGCTTGAGATAAATACGAAACGGTCAAGAAGAGTATTGCACCGCTTTATTGGTAGCCAAGGATAACTATTTCTTGAAAGGTCTACCAGGGATTCTTACAAGTAATCTAAGTAAATTATAGAAAATAGTTAACCCTAGTAATACGCCCCTTAATATTTCGTTGCAGGATAAAAACAGCACACCTATTGCTAACAGTCTGTGTCCGACAGCATTCAACTCACTTTTTACACCCGTCTTTAGAAGACAGGTTTACCATGCCTTTGGTCCCTGATTTTGATTTCCACTACATAGCTCCCGTCACTATCACTTTAAAACGCATAATCGTTCTTGCAAATGACCTTAATGTATCGTCGTTCACTGGAATAGATGGTATAAATTCTAAAATACTAAAAACACAATACTTGTATCGAGCAATATTCTGCTCCACCTATTTAACCGATCCCTCACAAATGGTATGCTTCCTACAAAATGAAAGATAGTAAAAATAGTACCCGTTTTTTTTAAAAAAGGTAACAAGAGTTCTAGCAAAAATTATTGTCCTACATCCCTAACGCGCATTGGCCGCAAAATGCAAGAATACATTATCGTATCCCACATATACTCTCATAATGAATGTAAGAACCCTTTTTAACTGAAACAGCACGTTTTCACGTCTTACTTACACTGTGAAACGAACAGTAAAAGCAAACTGACGGCATCTTGTTGGACTTTTCAAAAGCATTCGGTCGTGTAGCTCATAGTCGCCTGACGTCAAGCTCTCGGCAATTCAATTTGACTCGTTAACCCTATCATGGATGCGTAATTTTTTTTACTAACCCTGAACAGTTCACTGTTGTTGGTAACTTTTCCTCTCGAGTTTCTGAAGTTACCTCCACTGTACCCTTAAGCCGCGTACTCGAACACTACCCTTTTCAGTTTACATTAACTACTTACCGAATAACATATCCTCTTCTATATGATTGTTTGCTGACGACTGCATTTTATGCCATTCGATGGACCACGTGTTACTCCAAAATAATTTTGCACATAAAATAAAATATAAATAAATAAAAATAAAATATCTGACCACATACATTAATGACCTATGGAAAAATGGGGTATATCCAGAAGAATGGAGGACGGCCAGTACTATCTTATTACCAAAGCCGGGCAAGCAACTCAACTTGGATAATCTGAGGCCAATTTCGTTAACATCATATCTAGGGAAGACAATGGAGCATGTCATATTGAACAGGTTAACCAAATATGTGGAGGACAATGACATCCTACCGTACAATCTGATTGGTTTCAGATCAGGCTTGTCCACACAAGATGCCATGTTGTTAATCAAACATCAACTGCTATTAGCTAAACCAAAAAAACACTCGAGCTCTCTTGGGGTTGGATGTCGAAAAAGCTTTTGACAGAATTAAGCATAGAGCAATACTTGAAGTGATTTCCGAACTGGGATTGGGGAGAAAACTCTACGAAGTGGTCAAAACCTTTCTTGGCAATCGTTCAGCTCACCTTAGATTCGGGGATATTAAATCAAAGAAGATGGATCTCGGTGACAGAGGGACGCCACAAGGGTCGGTCTTGTCACCTATGCTTTTCAACCTGGCCATGTCAAAAGTGGCAAAGGGACTAAAAGGGATAGAGGGCATTCACTTTACCATTTATGCAGACGATGTGACTATATGGACCGCTGAAGGAAGTATGGGACATGCGGAAAGCAGACTTCAGAAGAGCATTTATGAGGTAGAGTCTATTTTAGAAGGCATGGGACTCAAATGCTCTGCTAATAAGTCTGAACTCCTTGTACTCAAGAACAGAAGAAGGGGTAGAAAACCGAGGGGATACGTTCCCGAGGAAGAACCCAGGTTAGTACTGACCACGAAGGCTGGCGAATCTATTAAGCAAGTAGAATCCATTAGAGTCTTAGGGTTATTCCTGGAGGCAAAGGGGGCAAATGGAAGAACAATACGACACATCACAAGCAAGACTGTGGAGGTAATAAGACTGCTAAGGAGAATCACTAACAGACACAGAGGGCTGGGAGAGGAGAGCGCCATGAGACTGGTCCACGCTTTCGCCTTGTGTCACTTCTCATATGTAGCTGGGATGCTCACTTGGACACAGACAGAGATAAACAAGTTGAACAGATTAATCAAAAGGCTAGTCAAAACAACAGTGGGGTTACCGATTAACACTCCGGATAACAAATTAATGAAACTCGGGCTCCACATCACAATAGCCGAGATAATTGAAGCTCAGCAAATTGCCCACAGAGAGAGGCTCTCTGGAACAAGGCCAGGTAGAGCAATACTAGAAGAGGTAGGATGGTGCCCAACCGAATCCAAAATTTCAGGTGAAGGCACAGTATAACTAAAAGATAGCATAAGAAAGGTAATCAAGACGACTCCTTTCCCCAGAAATATGCACCCGGTGCACAACCTGGAAAGACGAAAGGCAAGGGCCAAAGCTCTCCTGCAAGAGATAGAACACGACAGAGAACATGCGGCATTTGTAGATGCTGCGTGGGTCAGAGGAAAGAAAGCCTTTACGGCAGTAGTAGTAGATGCAGATGGTCTCACTCGGGATGCTATTACAATCATGACTAAAGACACGACAGTCGCGGAACAAGTAGCGATAGCATTGGCTTTCAGGAATAATAAGTGGACGAAGATTTACAGTGACTCTAAGATGGCTATTAGACACTTTACCAATGACTTTGTAACCAAAAGGGCTGCCCAGCTGATCGGTGAGTTGGACAGCCAAGAGATCGAAATCCGCTGGTTTCCTGCGCACATGGGGTCTGTCGATCCATCTCGGAAGAATTTAAACGAGATGGCTAACGCAGCTCCACGAGGACTTACTATCCGTGCACTACGCGACCAGAACCTTAATAATATACAGGAGGAGAACAGGGACCAATTACTAACATATAATGAAATCACGAGGCATTATTACATCAACAGAAGGGAATTCCATGTGCCACACGCTAAGCTCAATAGAGCTCAAGCGGTGACTCTGAGATTGTTGCAAACAGGAACTTATCCAAGTCCAAACTTTATTAACAAGATATAACCTGAAAGAGAGATACCAATCAATTGCGAGAAGTGTAATGGCATCATTACTCTGGATCACATGCTTTGGCAGTGTCCTGTGACTTTCACAGACTGTGACAAGGAGAGAGACTGGTGGCGGCGAGTCCTACACAGTGGAGGTCTCTTCGATCAAGTACAGGCCGTCCAGAAGGCCCATGATACGGTGGTAAAGTTAAACCTTACTGTCCCGACGTGGGAGCCGCCTGCGTCAACCTAAGGGTTGATCTTCAGGACATTAAATAAAGTTCATCATACCATACCATCGCAGTCATTGGTGTCCTACGTGGCTCATGTCCATAATTGTGTCGAAGGGCAAGGTAGCTTTCTTTTCACGAAAAACTGTTAACACTCACTTTTCTTATCATTTTGATTCTAACATAGTTGACCACACGACAGACTATAAGAAGTTAGGTGTGCTCCTTACGCACAATCATTTGCGGACTAATCACATCAACCTCATTTGCGATAATTACTCCAGATCATTGGAATTCTTGCGCCGCGACTTCAAGAACTTCGCCTTCTTGACGACGACAGCTAGCTTACATAACTATTGTACCGTCAGAAATTGAGTATCCCTCTTCTATATGGTCTCCTTATCAAGAATACCTCATTGAATTCTTCGAGAACATCCAGAGAAAGTGAGCCGTTTCATCAAAAAAAATTTGTTGCCAGTCAAGTGTAACCCAAACAATACCAGACCTTTCATTGCAACCACCAACCACTACTCACCGCGATATTTCCCTTCTATAATTATTTCATACATACCTTCACACAGTGTATGTTATTATTATACCTGATAAAAGCGTCCTCGACGTCACAAAGACTGAACATTCACTACAACTACACCCAAAGTGATGAGAATACAGATGCTTTTTATTTTTCAGCTTTGCCCCGTGCGGTACATTCATGGAACGCTCTCCCAGACAATCGCTTGCCGATCGCAACACAGGGCATTTTGCGATCTTGTAGTCGATCAATATGCCGTTTCCACCGTTTAACACATCTTGCCTTGTTATATTTTTTTCCCATGTATTTCTCTACCAGCTAATAAAAGAATTTCATTTATCCTAATTTTTTACTGTATTGGCATATGCAGGCACATTTTTTGTATTGTTTTGTTATTGTGTTTACGGTTTTTAATGTTATTGCTCTTGATATTGTATTTGCTAATATCGTATTAATCTTCCATACTGCTCCATGTTTCATGTAGGTGACGACTACTTCGTTGGTTCGGTGGGACCAGTCGTGGTGGGTTCGGGCGGCTTTCTATGACTCGAGAAGGGCTTGACATCATCACCTCGCACCTCCACCAAAATTGCGACAAACAGTTGAGAAAACGCAGTATAATTAGTTTGCCTTGAGCCAACTTGTGCCCGACAAACTGCAAAGTCAGAGTCTGCTCCCACTTCACATCTTCCTCTCAAACGTTCCATGCTTCTTTTTTCACGAGTCGCGCGCTGCTGGCACGTCACTTTGATTGCACGTGCCTTCTAACCACGTGTTGCCCTCTTTGCTGTCTTTCGCACGTAGCCGTAAACAACTGGAAGGGCACAAGGGACGGCTGGCACACGGTATGTCAGTACGCATCTGTGACTCTCATGCTAATTGTTTTATAACATACAAGTCATTACGCGCGTAAGCTAAATATATCAGCTAAACGATGCACGACTTGTCATTAAATCTATCATTGTCATCTCAACGATGACATTCATGTCAGTCATGTCGGGTGCATATTCTAATATGTGACATGATCCCTTTACATCAATTGAATGACTTACGTGCATCACAATAATGGCAGAACGTGCATTTCGTGGTTGTCATGAATGACATAAATGGCATGAGGTGATGGCGTCATGCTCGTTTCCTTAGCTATATATGTATCAGGTTATGTGTGGAGAGACATGCGTTCATAACATAACAAGAATGACATAGCATGACATGGCCATGCATGTCTTGTTATTAGCGTAATTTTATGACGTACATCTACGTAATTAATTTCATGACATGCATGCCACTTATGTGATGGCGTTTACGACATGTCAGATGATGCATGCATATCAGGTCATTCATATACAGGTACGTATGGATTAAGGAAACTACGAAAACAGCATTACGTCATTCATACGATTTATAACATGGCATACATGTGGTGACAAGCTTCGATGAAATGCCAATTTGGGTATTGTCATTCATGTCATGTCATCCATGTCACGTCATGCATACATATAATTACTATCTTAATATACCATCATCCTAATCCACCATGTTTTATGACCACTCCAGGATGAAGGCCTTTCCCAGAGATGTGAAATTACCCCTGTCTTGCGCGAGCTCATTCCAACTGGCACCTCCAAATTTCATAATTTCATCAGCCCACCTAATTTTCTGCCGCCCTCGACAATCCATCCCTTCCTTTGGCATCAATTCTGTAACTCTGGTGGTCCACCGGTTATCTACTCTGCCGATTGCATAGCCTGGCGAGTTACATGTCTAGAGCGCAGATATTAGGCAACGCGCCATGGTTCCTTAGTGGCTATGGCACTGTGCTGCTAAGCACGAGGTCACGCGATTGAGTCCCGGCCACGCCGTCCGCATTTCGATGGTGCGAAATGCGAAAACACCCGCGTACTGACATGTCATCATCATCATCATATTCATCATCATCATCATCATCATCCTGGTTACGCCCACTGCAGGGCAAAGGCCTCTCGCACACTTCTCCAACAACCCCGACCATGTACTAATTGTGGCCATGTCGTCCCTGCAAACTTCTTAATCTCATCCGCCCACCTAACTTTCTGCCACCCCCTGCTACGCTTCCCTTCCCTTGGAATCAAGTCCGTAGCCCTTAATGGCCATCGGTTATCTTCCCTCCTCGTTACATGTCCTGCCCATGCCCATTTCTTTTTCTTGATTTAAACTAAGATGTCATTAAGTCGCGTTTGTTGCCTGACTCAATCTGCTCTTTTCTTATCCCTTAACGTAACACCCATCGTTTTTCTTTCCATAGCTCGTTGCGTCGTCCTCAATTTAAGTAGAACCCTTTTAGTAGGTCTCCAGGTTTCTGCCCCGTAGGTGAGTACTGGTAAGACACAGCTATTATACACTTTTCTCTTTAGGAATAATGGTGACCTGCTCTTCATGATCTGAGAATGCCTGACATTTAGGTGCACGTTAAAGAACCTCAGCTGGTCCAAGTTTCCGGCGTCCCCCGCTACGGCGTGCATCATGATCAGATCATGGTTTTGGCACGTAAAAGCCCATAATTTAATTTTGTTTAGCTATTAGGCCCCCTTTCCTGTGGCGAGCGTCAGCGTCGGCCTCGGCGTAAACGAGCGAACGAGCACAACAGTGAAAGATGAACAATGAAAGAGCAGCGTAAGATGAAAGAAACAAGGGGGTAGGGGGGGGCGAATGGCGGAGACCAATCATTGTGGCTCCTTCAGTTACATCTCGCGGGAAACTGGGGACATGCGGACGTGCCCGACCGCTCGATGCATATTCATACCTGGTCTCAGTCGGACCACTCATTTCGTACTATCGTCCGTTCGCGTCAGCTCTTGTCCGCGCTTGTTTGGTTTGCTTGGTTTAGTCTCGTTCGCGCTTGCTTCGATTGTGATGGTTCGAGATTATTTTTACAATAACGAGCCTAAACCGAGACCTCCTGATGGAATGGTTTTTGGAGACAGTACTCCATATCCGATTCTGTATGGCAGGATGGACCTTGAATGCAAGGACGCGGAGGCGAAAACAAGTACTTCATTCTCCTTGACTTTAAAACATGGTGACGCCGCGAGAGAACAGAGCACACCGACATCAGTTTGATAAGTGGCAACGTCGTCGTCATCTTTGTAAGACACGACGTACGTTAAAAATGAAGGATGAAGAACATACACATATCACCGACCTGTGAGCCGGCAAAGGAAAAAAGCAGGCGACATCTTGCGCCTACAGATAGGAGGCGTGATTTTGATGCTATCCCGCGACGGCTGCAACCGCTCGCCGCCTGTTGATGTGGCCGCTCTGCCGCAGCTACGTTTTACCACCGGTGGTGCGCCGCGCCCGTTTTACCACTAGTGTGAAGAGGGTTTTCTGTGGGAAAGATCCCTCCGAGATAGCACCTGAATAGCGAGCGCCGTCTCTTCACCATTGGTCCACCGATGAAGCATGCGACAAAAGCGTTAAAACAAAACGCTGCATGAGCGTAATACCCGTGTCACACGGGCAACTCGGATCTCCTTCAAACTTCCTTCCCTTAAAGGACCGCAAGGGAGTTTCACCTCAAAGGAGTTAGCTCCGTGTCACACGGCCTATAAGCGAGCTTTTGAAAGCTGCCGCTGGGGGCCCATTAGGCGCTGCTCACCTCGTACGCAGTCATCAAAGAAACACGTTATGTATTGCTAAAAAGTTTGGTTACTTGTCGTTTCTAACAAAATACAATTATTTAAGCATTGCATATTAAAAATGGCCGAGAACGCCCGGTTCGAGAGTCGAATGTAGCTGCTCGACTGAAGTATCTTTGTCAGTGCGCAAATACTATATTATATGCAATAAAAACAGTTATCATTGCTAGTAAAAGTGAAATTAATAAAAATGAGGGGGATTTCTTGACTTGAAATTCAAGCACGCAGGGAACAAGAGTACTCCCTTCAGTCTGCAAGGGAGATATTCCATCTCCTTTCGCTAGGAACTTCCTTAAACTTCCTTTGCTAAAGGACTGCCGTGTGACACGGCACGCATCTCTCTCCAGATAAAAAACATCCTTGGTTGAAGGGAGTTAAAAGGACTTAAGCCGCGTCCGTGTGACAGGGGTACAGTTCTTTGAATCGCGCCCACGAGTCACCCGCGCGCTGTCTGTCGCGTTCTCCCAGTTAGCGCGGCAGTTGCGCAATATTTCGCTTGCTTGCAACGTGGCGCACGAGACGTTGTCTCCTTCAGCCAATATATCGCCAATTGAAAACACGTATGTAGCTGCGCACCAATTTCCCGTTAGGGAGTATCGCAATCGTTGGTGAATTTTTTTTCTCGTTATGTAAACTAGAACACTTGGTATCCCCGTTTGCTCTCTCGTCCGTACCACTCCCTTCGTGGCTGGTGACATTACGCCTGACACTATTCGTTCCCTCGCTCTTTGAGCTGTCCTTATAACTTCTCAATCTTCTTTGTTAAATTTCAGGTCTATGTCCTATGCGTTAGCCCCCGTAGAATGTAAATATTGTACATTTTTGTTTTCGACGGTAATGGTAAGCTCTCATTCAGGATTTGTTAATGCCTGTCGTATGCAGTCCAAGCCATTTTGTTTCTTCCATAAATTTCCTTCTCATGATCAGGGTCCCGTGTGAGTAATCGACGTACATAAACGTACTCCTGTATATAATCTACGGACATACTGGCAATCGTGAATTCTTGTTTCTTTGCCAGGCTATTGAATATTACCTTCGTCTGCTGCATATTAATCTTCAACCTTTCTTGCACTTCCTCTTCATATATACTGACATATATAGAGCTATAAACGGACCACGACGGAGGATGTCATTTATTCAATTTCTGTGGTTACATACGTGCAATGACAAATGTTATGCCATGATATGTCATTCCTGTTATATACATATATAACACGAATGACATATATATATATATATATATATATATATATATAAACGACAAGACAGGGGGTTAACCGAGGGGCCCGATTTTTATTAGTCATATCATCAGAAGCCAACAAACACTGACACCAAGGACAACATAGGGGAAATTACTTGTGCTGAATAAATGAAATAAAGAAACGATAAATTAGTTGAAATTAAAGTGGATGAAAAACAACTTGCCGCGAGGTGGGAGCCGAACCCACAACCTTCGCATTTCGCGTGCGATGCTCTACCAACTCAGCTACCGCGGCTGCGTTTCCCCATCCACTTTCTTGGGTATTTATGTGTACTAGCAGAACTCTGGGAGTGTTAGCCAGCGCCACCACTCATAGACCTTGGCGGCGGCTGCGTCATGAGTGGTGTCACACACACACACACACACACACACACACACACACACACACACACACACACACACACACACACACACACACACACACACATATATATATATATATATATATATATATATATATAGCTGCATGTGTTCTAGAATGTATGTTGGGGAACTGCCGCGTGTGGGTGTGCCATTTCAATGTGTTAAGCGCGTCCGATACAAGTCTGACATGTGTTTGTGCTTCTCCGTGCTGTTTCTGTCTCTTTCTGCAGTGATCCTGTACCCAGTAATATCACAGATTCCAGCCACAACCATAATATGGGTGTAGCGCATGTTCTCAACACCACACCCCAGCACACCACACCGCACCACACCATAAAGTGCGGTGGCCCATATGAACGCTGCCCAGCTAGGAGAAGAAAACCGGCTGAAGGCCACACGACAGGCAGCGAAAGACGCCAGGCACGCAGAGCGCATTGCTCAGCTAGAAGGAGAATAAATTGAATTGTGGGGTTTTACATGCCAAAACTATGATTTTATGATGAGACAAGCCATACTGGGGGATATGGTCACCAGGGGATCTCTAACGTGCCCCCATTGCACGGGACACGGGCGTTTTCGCACTTCGCCTCCATCGAAATACATCCGCTGCGGCAGAAATATGATCCCGAGACCTCGTGCTTAGCAGCGCAACACCATCACCACTAAAGCACCACGTCGGGCACAAGAGTCTGAAGAAGGCTCCACGCAGCGTGGCACCTTCTCTCATCCTCATCATCAGCATGGCTACGCCCACTGCAGGGCAAAGGCCTCTCCCATTCTTCTCCAACGACCCCGGTCATGTGCTAATTGTGTCTATGTTGTCCCTGGAAACATCTTAATCTCATCCGCCGACCAAACTTTCTGCCACCCCCTGCTTCGCTTCCCTTCTCTTGGAGTCCAGTATGTAACCCTTAATGGCCATCGGTTATCTTCCCTCCTGATTACATTTCCCGCCCATGCCAATTTCTTTTTCTTCATTTCAACTAGGGTGTCATTAACTCGCGTTTGTTGACTCACCCAATCTGCTCTTTTCTTTTCCCTTAACATTACACCCATCATTCTTATTTTCATAGCTCGTTGCGTCGTCCTCAGTTTAAGCAGAACCATTTTCGTAAGCCCCCAGGTTTCTGCCTCGCAGGTGAGTACTGGTAATACACCGCTGTTATACACTTTTCTTTTAAGGGAAAATGGCAACCTGCTCTTCATGATCTGAGAATGCCTGCCAAACACACCCCAGCCCATTCTTATTCTTCTGATTATTTCAGTCTAATGATCCGGATCCGCAGTCACTACCTGCCCTAAGTAGATGTATTCGCTTACCACGTTCAGTGCCTTGCTATTTGTCGCAAACTGCTATTCTCTTCCGAGACTGTTAAACATTACTTTAGTTTTCTGTAGAATAATTTTCAGACCCACCCTTCTGCTTTGTCCCTGCAGGTGAGTGTGTAGCATTGCAATTGGTCCCCTGAGTTACTAAGCAAGGCAATATCATCAGCGAATCGCAAGTTACTAAGGTATTCTCCATTAACTCTTATCCCCAATTCTTCCCAATCCAGGTCTCTGAAGACCTCCTGTAAACACGCTGTGAAAAGCATTGGAGAGATCGTATCTCCCTGCCTGATGCCTTTCTTTATTGGGATTTTGTTGCTTTCTTTATGGAGGACTACGGTGGCTGTGGAGCCGCTATAGGTATCTTTCAGTATTTTTACATATGGCTTGTCTACACCCTGATTCCGTAATGCCTCCATGACTGCTGAGGTTTCGACTGAATCAAACGCTTTCTCGTAATCAATGAAAGCTATATATAAGGGTTGGTTATATTCCGCACATTTCTCTATGACCTGATTGAAGTGTGAATATAGTCTATTGTTGAGTAGCCTTTACGGAATCCTGCCTGGTCCTTTGGTTGAAAAAAGTCTAAGGTGCTCCTGATTCTATTTGCGACTACCTTAATAACTAATTTGTAGGCAACTGACAGTAAGCTGATCGGTCTATAATTTTCTTTGGCATACCCTTCTTATGGATTAGGATTATGTTAGCGTTCTTCCAAGATTCCGGTACGCTCAAGGTCATGAGGCATATTGTATACAGGGTGGCCAGTTTTTCTAGAACAATCTGCCGACCGTCCTCCAATAAATCTGCTGTTACCTGATCTTCTCTAGCTGCCTTCCCCGTTTGCATAGCTGCCAAGGCTTTTTTTTTACTTCTTCCGGCGTTACTTGTAGGATTTCAAATTCCTCTAGACTATTCTCTCTTCAATCATCGTCGTGGGAGCCACTAGTACTGTATAAATCTCTATACAACTCCTCAGCCACTTGAACTGTCTGATCCATATTAGTAATGATATTGCCGGCTTTGTCTGTTAAAGCATACATCTGATTCTAGCCTATTCCTAATTTCTTTTTCACTGTTTTTAGGCTTCCTCCGTTCCTGAGAGCAAGTTGAATTCTATGAATATTATACTTTCTTATGTCAGCTGTCTTACGTTTGTTGATTAACTTGGAAAGTTCTGCCAGTTCTGTTCTAGCTGTAGGGTTGTAGGCTTTCTTACATTGGCGTTTCTTAATCAGAACTTTCGTCTCCTGCGATAGCTTACTGGTATCCTGTCTAACGGAGTTACCACCGACTTCTATTGCAGACTCCTTAATGATGCCCTTAAGATTGTCGCGCATTGCTTCAACACTACGGTCTTCTTCTTGAGTTAAAGCCGAATACCTGTTCTGCAGCTTGATCTAGGAATCCTCTATCTTCCCTCTTACCGCTAACTCATTAATTGGCCCCTGTATACCAGTTTCTTCCGTTCCCTCCTCAGTCTGGGCTAGTTCGAGTTCTTATCATCCCATGCTCACTGCAGCGCACCTTGCCGAGCACGTCCAAATCTTGTATGATGCCAGAGTCTTGTATGATGCTACCATCTCTCGAGGTGACGCAAAACCCATGCAGGGGAAGTCGCAGGCCGCCGGAGTTCCGAGCCAGAAGATAACAAGGAAGAGTATATTGCCCTATATCTGCGTTTTAAACGTTCTTATTGGAAATGAGAAATAAAACTTCAGCTTACTAGAAGTTAGAGCTTGAGTGATATTGGGAACAAACATTAGGAAGAACTCGGAAGCAATAACATTTGTAACTTTTTGGGTAGTAACTGGCCCGTATAGTTCGGTCCTCTACAAAGGATTGAGGGCTAGGGACTGCATTGTTTAATATTTTGACTGGTTGCCCGGATGATCTCGTTTTCTTTTTCGCAACTTGCCCGGATGTTCTCGTTTGAGTGTCCGCATAAAGGATCTAGCTTTGCGCTCAAGGTCACTTGCATGTCGCCGACGACGCGAGCTACAAGCATTCCATGCTTTAAATATGGCACAACATGCTTGTGTGGAAACCCGCATCGCCATACGTCTCGGTTGAATGCGAGAGCAATTGCACTCAGGAAGAACTTTCGCCTTCCGCGCGACCGTTTCTGTCTCCGTTACGTTCCGTGTGGATGCTTCGGTATTCTACATATAAATCTATATGTATATATATAACTACGCATTCTTTTTAGAAAGGTTTATTTTCTTGCGCTGCATGCATAAGGTGCAACGCTGTGGAATCTACGCAAGAATTACGGTGACCAACGTTTATCGCTCCGCGAGTTCCGTCTATCGTTTTCTGCATGCGAATGGCGTTTGGTCGCGTGAGTATGCACGTGAGGGTGATCGACGGGCTGCAAATTAAAAAAAAAAGCAATGAAAAGCAGCTTGATCTAAAATAAAGTAGCAGCACCCGTATGCGTATATGGTTTCTTTGTTCCTAGGTGTATTCTTTTAAATACCGGAGCGATTCGGTGACTACCCGAGGAGAAAACCTGTCCGTCACGAAAGACGAATTGCTCTAAAGAAAATAATGTATAAAATCAGTTGTCATAAAGGCACCTCTAGAAATACATGCACAACCGACTTGGTATACTGCAGACATCAGGAGAATTACGATTTCGTGAAAACAAACGCCCCACACCCCCCTTGCGTTTCGGTGGTCGCTGGATCCGCCTTCCATTCGGGCGTTTCTTCGCCGTCCGAAACATCACCGATCTCTGAGGGCTCAAGGGCTTCACGTCGCGCAACACAGAGAGATAAGCAGTCGATTACTCTATAAGAGTGATAAGGAGTGATGCGGGTTAGATGGCTCTCGTCACAGTTGATAATGGTTTGACGCGCATGGATAAGGTGATAAATAGCGAAAAGGGATTATATTGTTCAAGTCAAAGCTGTTAATAGGTGATACTAAGCACTAATAGTGGTTCCAAAGGTTGAAAATAATTCAGTAGGGTTGATAAGAATCAAGAGGAGTTGGTAAGCGTCGTATCTCGTCCGATAAAATCGATAAGGACAAATAAGGGTCGATAAGGATCGGGTCGAGACCGATCAGGTTGATAATACCTGGTAAAGTTTGATAACAATCTAATGGAGTCAGATAAGGTGGACAACAATAGGTAAGGGTTGAGAAGGGTCTGATTTAGTCCGATAAGGTTGATAACGACCGATGAGGGTTGATAACTGTTCACACTGGTCGGATAACGGGACTTTGATAATGATACGAGACGTCATAAATATGAGCAAGTTGTACAATGCTGACGCATACTTAGACAACTCTCAGAGGAGTTTCTGCATGTATTATTTCTTCATTCAGAACTGAGCTTATATAAAAAGCATTTTAACAAAAATTGGTCAAGAAACCCCGAAATATTTCTAAATAGTTCTAAATTCTAAATAGCAAAGGGTACATGTAGCCTCTTCTGCATTGCATCGGCTCTGAAGAAACGCGAGAAGATAGGAGAAACGCAAGTATCGGTAGAAAGTTCATTATTCGAGCGCCAAAGTTCCTCTTACCAGGATTCATTGTCTTCAGAAAATTACAGCTTATATTTGTAAGAATTTCTGAGAAATTCAGTGCACAAACAACAGACATAAAACATTTCATTGACATCGCATTCCTTTTATTTTTGGTCTTCTCATTCAGAGAATCTGAAAGCGACATAGCTTATCTGGGTCTGGCGCCAGTGATCTTTAAGGGCAGCGCAGTAGCACCCTGGTGATGCGGTTACATGGCATACTAAAGGTTTGGAGGTAGCCACAATTTTCGGCGCTTCATCAATTTATGCCCACAGAAATTGCCAGAAAAAATTCACTGAGCGGGCTTTATGACCCATGTCGTCGCCACAACCATTGTAGGGATGTCCCGGTGACAACTCTTGCATAGACCGTGCACGGAGGATTATAAAACCCTCGGAGCAGGATTGAATTCAAAAGCAACGAGGCGAGCCACACTGAACGCACGCTCAACAAACTCGGTGGCGAAAGAAGAGCCGAGTTCTCCCTTTCGCTGCTCGCGTGAGCGATGTGCGCAAGTACATTATACTTTCTCGGCAATACAATTCCCGCGTACTATAAGCAAACCACAGTTCCTCAGTGCGTATGCTTGTGTCTGAGAAGTAAACGTCAAACTACCGTTGTCTATTAATTTATTGGGAGCACACGCCCACTCAGTTCCGTCGGTTTCATGCGTCGTATAAGTGGACGCCCGCAGTGCCATTGTAGGCCCTGATTATACAAGCATTGTGAGACACCTGCTTACTGCTTAGGCACTGTTCCTTGTGCCAAGAAGGAGTCGCCTCGCATGCTCCGTCGAGCCAACATGTCGCATCCGGCTATAGTTATAACATAGTCCTAGGTGTTCCGAGGGAACGCTAGGTCAACGCACGCTATCGGTGCAAATAATCCCTTTGAGACAAGCTGCCTGATTTCTGAGTACTTCACGGCTCACCAAGCGCCTTGTCAAGTGGGCGTGCCAGTTCAGTATTAATACCTGCCTTAATAGGTGTGCTTAACTCAGCTTCTCTTCTTTGTACAACTAAGTTCTCTGCCGTCGCATAGAAGCGCCACGACTTTGAACTTGCGTGGGGAAGCGCTTCGACTCTACAGTAAGGTAGTAGAGGTGCTTGCTTGCACTGAAATTTATTTTACACGGACCGTACACGACCTATAAGGATGTGGTACAGTGCAGAATGGTGGGATGAGAGTGGCTCTGCTTCTTCGCGTTTCTTCCTTGGGCGATGCCTGACGGCTGGACTTCTCACTACGTTCTACTGTTTGTGGAAATTCAAAGAATGCAACTATATCAACATTCCTTCTTATTTTCAGGAAGTCACCACAGTTCAGAACTTCATTGACAATTTTGCGATATCATGAACAAAGCGCACTCGCGTTCATTTTGATGGCTTCGTAACTTGATTTGGAGACAACTCCTTTGACCATGTATTTGTGCATTGATTATAGGAAATGTCATTGATACGCTCACGATTACCATTTCCTTTTCCGTTTCAGTAGGCTTGTCCGTACTGCTTTTTCCTTCGGGTCATCCGCTTCCTTTACTTATGTGCATTGGATTTTGAATGAACTTACATTTTATTATTTGAAGTACAAGTCACGGCAACTCTTCCACCAGAGAAACCTGAACATTGATGTTTCAGGAGCTAATCACCAGAAGACAGTTTGGCCATAATCACAAGTTGAGAATGGCAGTAAGTCTTTTGGAGCTACCTTTTGCAAGTTCCTATACCAAGGCATGCTAACTCCAGGGTTGAAGGAGTTCTTTAAAACTCAAATAATGCCTTGTTTATTTACGAGGCGCATGCAACCACTCGCTACACGTAACGCCATCAGAAAGATAACTAGTAAGAATACGGCGTATGCTTGAAAGTTTTCTTTACCACATGGCGTCTATGGTCGGCGTATAAATCGTGGTATGACCTGTTTCGTTTTTGTACGAAACAGGGCGAAACAGGGTTTGGCGAAAGAGGGTTTAGCGACTACCATATCCAGACAGCACTTTCAAACACTTCCCACATAGCCTGACGTCTAAACAGAGGTAGAGCGAGCAAATTGAATCAGCGTTGTTTTTTTCAGCGCAGTATGACGGGTTATGCTGTTCACCTGTTAACCATGTTCACGATGCTGGAGGGCGCACACACGCAGCACCTAAGGTAAATATTGTCTTTGAAGGTTTACACCGAGCATAACCAGTTACCTAATTATTATATTTTGTGGTGCGGGTACAAAGCAAAGTGCATTACCTCTGGCGCAGCGAGCACGGCGTCCAATTCTGAGTATTGAGCTAAGACTCTAATATTGTCTCCATGCATGCTTGTGTGCCTACCGGGAAAAAAATAAACATCAGCAGCTGCTGGGGCATCGACGACAACAGAGCGTTTGTTTATGCAAGGACTATGGTCAGGGTATTCGTGCGTTGAATGTGCTGGTGCAGCTATTTATAACGTAAATATTAAAGAAAGGCTGGCCAAAATAAGCGCGGTAGCAGCAACCTGCTTCCCTGAGTTAACACGAACCCTGTACTGTCCAGACAGATGTGGAAAAGCCTCACTTTGTTCACTGGCTGTCTACGACTTCAGGAACCAGGTTTCGCTTGTTGATTTCGAGCATTTCTCGCCGGCTGGCAGCATTCATGAATAAAAGCGGAGAATCCAGGGCGATAGTTCACATGGATGCTTTCGCAAGCAGGCAAGCGAAAGGAAGGAACACCTTCGGCTTCAATACGACCGGCTCTATATTTACAGCGAAGCTACATTTAGGCGAGCCCTGCTGCTGCCACTGCCGCCGCCACTACTGCCGCTGCTAGGTGTAGATGTACACCCTAGATGTTAGTGGCACACATCCACTCTGCGGGATTGGCCAAGAACTGGGTAGCTCAGCATAACAATCAGAAAGAAGAATTATACACTAATGAAAACAAAATTGTACATTATCGCTCATGAGTTTAATAGAAAGAAGTACAAAATGAAAACAAAAATGCAGGGAATATAATTGATTTTTTAGAAATAAAATGAAGCCTTTAGTCGTGATTTGGTATTTGAAATCTTTCCGACGCTGCAATAAAACCCTGGATGCCATCACCAACCTTTCTGTCACTGCGCCATAGGCTTGAGGCCTCCAAAAGTATTGAATTCTGAACAAATGTTTAATGTAAGAAGGCGGAATGGCATTTCTAATCTTCGTTCTCGCAATTGAGAATATGCTCGACAATCAATGAGAAAATGATCTGTTGCTACATGTTCCCCGCAAGAGGGACAGTTAGGTTAAGGAGCCAGCCCAGCTCTGTGCAGGTAAAAATTTAGAAATGGAATTCGACAGATTAGTCTGGCGATTGCGACTTCAAGTGCTGGCATTTGGCACATTTTGCTATTCTAATAATACGACAAGTGCTGAAAAGAGGAGGAGTTCTTTAAGGAAGAGGCGTTAAATTCACGCAGCGTCATTTGGTTCCGAAATCCAGCCGTATGATGAAAGCTGATGCCATTAGGATTTCAATGAGTGGGTCATTTAGGGACATTTCGCCAACGAATCTGCAAGTTTGCTTAGAAATAGGCCCTGATGTTCTGGTACTAAAACCAACGTCATCAAAGCTAAATGAGGGACACTAACTATTTGAGAGCTCGCATAACCCGGGAGCCATCATAAGCAGTAAGGGAGGATCACAGAGAAGCTGTTAGGACCCCTCTGGAACGTGCTGCTATACTTAGTTTACGGAGGGTAAAAAGTACAGCTAAAAATTGTGCTAGCAAAATAGGTACGAAGTCTCAGAGGAGAAGAAAGAACGACTCATCAAAAACAGGAGAAAATTAGTTGGGGGGAGCGCGTCTAGAGCTTGCGTAGCCGCTGCCGCTGTCCTGTTCGTCGTAGTTTTACTCTACAGCTCACGCACGGAACAGTACTCGTAAAGCGTGTCGCCTTATATGTAGTCGCATTTGTAACACCGGCTCTATTCCCTATGAAATTATACGTGGTAAAACACTACACATTACCTAAATAACTTCAGTGCAACTAGAATAAACATTCCTACATAGAAATGAAGCTTAGTCCTCTTTCTTTCTCGGGGTTTGGAGCGCGTGCTCCGTCGCAAAGCTTCCGAGTAAGGTAGGCTGCTGGTGTGAGAGATGCGCAATAGTAAACTGGGCTTATGGCGAAGATGGCCGGATGAAAAGTGGGCTGATAACTGACGCAGTGAAATACACTGTCGTGTGGATCACGTGACCCGCGTAATTCAAGCGATCCACGACTTTCTGTTTGGTTTCAGTGTTTCGCCTAATTCTTGACAGGTACGCAATTGCAATATTAAAAAGAGCATTGCAGAAGATGAAAAAACTTAGAACATTTAGCTAGTCGCTTCATATAAGAAATTATCCGCTATATCTGCAAATTGTCATTTTTTTATTTTGTAGGGTTTCAACGAAGTTGTTTGAAGCTCAAGGAGGTGGCACGGATCAGTTTCTAGATCTTTCAGACAAAAGAACTTCAGAAATGTCACCGTCGGGATGCCGGTGCACGGTGATAAGAATGGCGAAGGCGATTAGTACGGTAGCTAGCAGGTCGCTGATGACCCTGCAGTAATCCAGCGTAAATGCAGTGCTATAAAAACGAGATTAGTTATGTAGAGAGGCCGTTATTACAACTACTATGTACTGGGTGTCCCCAGTAATTTGAGCCAAGCTTTTTAAGTATTCTTACGTTCTATGAAAGCTGGCAATCGTTAGATAAATCGCTGAGCCCGAGTCTGTAACCGTCAAACCCACACACGAAAAACTCAAGCGCCGGCGTGTGTACGGAAGGTTCTTCTTCTGCATCTTCACTGGCGTCCGTCAAAGCAGGTGCCAGCGCATGGCGCCCGGACTCGCGCTTGTCTTCGTCCGCTTTCTAATTCTGCGTCGCCTGTTGCAAGGTGTGGCAATATGCGAATGCCACGTTTAGAGCGCAGCTCTTGGGCGCCCATTCCGCGCGAACGTGGTCGTGCCAATCACTGCTCGCGCGTTAGCTGTCGTCGTCTTCGACAGCTCGCTTCGATGCCGCTCATCATGTGAGCGTTCCCCATACAGCTCCTTCCACTGCGAAGGCGCTGATGCCACTGGCTCACTGCCAGCCGGTGCGGTATTTCGGTCTCAAATCCTTTCCCTCGATATATGGCGAAATCAAAACTCGTATCGAGCTGAGCTCTAATTTCACATTAGTTATTATTGTAATCGTCGGTCACATTTTTTTCACTCCGTCTAATTAAATAATTCGTATTAATTTAATAATGAACTTCTTAAATATTGCAATTAAATGGAAAGTCTCAATGAGAAAATTGCAGAGCATCAGGAGGAACTGCCGATACAGTTTTATTTTGCTCAATACTTGGTGCAAAAAAGTATTTTAGCAAGCAGAAGAGAAGCCCGCGAATCCACGCAAAGTGCTTGGAGAGGCCAGTAGCGCGGAATTTTCAGAGTATTCGCGGGCTTCTTTCATCCTTCGAAAATCTCTTTAATGTAGCGCCTATAGATGATACAGAAAGCTATATCGGGAGTTTTTCTGGTGACTCTCCTAATTAATTATTGAGACTTTTCATCTAATTATAATATTTGAGACTTTGATTCATTAATTAGGACAACTTATGTAATTAGACAGTTTTAGTTTATCGCGCACTATACCACTGCGTACGCTATAAAATAGCGGGTCGTCACTGCGCATGCGCAGAACGCTATACGAACCATAGCCTATAGCGTACGCACGCTATTTGTCAGATTTAGCGTTAGCGTCATTGCGTGGTTTGCGGAATTTGCGGGAAACATGGCGGCGGTCCCGGCTGCCCGATTCGAATATAGTTCAGCGCTGCTTTTGCAAAAATGCACTTCGTTCGGTGTAAACCGCTTTCGCTTAGTTTCAGGCCGCTTCGATGACATACTATATGAATAAACTTGTGGTGTTTTCGAGATCGCTTCTCGTTTCGAACGAGTTGAAGCCTAACGAAAGAAACATTCGAAATGTCAGCGCCACCTATTGCTACAGTCGGGAAATAGCCGCAACGACGGCATAGGGCCTCTGAAATTCGAAGATATCGCAGGGCAACTAAATCTGTAAAAAACGTGCGCTGCTTAGCGTATGCGACACCGGACAGCTTTAGTAGAGCGTAAGTGGCCCCACTGAAACTGCAATGCATGGTCACTGACCTGGAGAGGCAAGACAGAAGGGTGGGCCTAAAAATTAATCTGCAGAAAACTAAAGTAATGTTTAACAGTCTCGGAAGAGAACAGCAGTTTACGATAGGTAGCGAAGCACTGGAAGTCGTAAGGGAATACAACTACTTAGGACAGGTAGTGACTGCGGAACCGGATCATGAGTGTGAAATAATCAAAAGAATAAGAATGGGCTGGGGAGCGTTTGGCAGGCATTCTCAGACATTGAACAGCAGGCTGCTATTATCCCTGAAGAGAAAAGTGTATAACTGCTGTGTCTTACCAGTACTCACGTACGGGGCAGAAACCTGGAGCCTTACGAAAAGGGTTCTACTTAAATTGAGGACGACGCAACAAGCTATGGAATGAAGAATGATAGGTATAACGCTAAGGGATAAGAAAAGAGCAGATTGAGTGAGGGAACAAACGCGAGTTAATGACATCTTAGTTGAAATCAAGAAAAATAAATGGGCATGGGCAGGACATGTAATGAGGAGGAAAGATAAACGATGGTCATTAAGGGTTACAGACTGGATTCCAAGGGAAGAGAAGCGTAGCAGGGGGCGGCAGAAAGTTAGGTGGACAGATGAGATTAAGAAGTTTGCAGGGACAACATGGCCACAATAAGTACATGACCGGGGTAGTTGGAGAAGTATGGGAGAGGCCTTTGCCCTGCAGTAGGCGTAACCAGGCTGATAATTATGATGATGATGATGATGATGATGGTGATGATGATGATGATGAAGTGACCCCACGCTAAACGCTCAAATATAGCGGTGTCAAACTGCACACGCGCAGAACGATATAGCAGGTTTGCGCATAGCGTGCTTCCGCTATTTTCGGAATTTAGCGGCAGAAGCTCACACTCGCGAAGCGCGGACGCTAGGAAATAGCGTTGTCAAATAGGGGGGGGGGGGGCATCCTTGGTTCGCGCTTCACCGTGAATCCTCGTGATGGCTACGCACTCACTCTCGTTGATTGCCAGTAACTATTGAAGTGAGCTTACACTTATTCTAACCTCCGCTGAAACGCTAGTTAAAAGCGCATACCGCTTCCAATTTATGAGACCGTTCGGCGATTCTGACGTCCGTAGCCCTGACGACACGCGTCCGCATAGCAACAACAATATCGTTGCTAATGGATTGTCTCGGTTGGGATACATTTGTCACGAGGCACCAGAGGGTGCCCTCACCTTTAAGATAACGTCCCGCAAAGGTGCTTGTGTTTGACGTACATGAGGCGGCAAAACCTATTCTAAACAGTCTACTATATAAAAATGCTGGTTTTACTACCCTTAACTAGGTTGGAGCCAATCAGCTTAGGAGCTTTGAGTACTCGCACCGAGATGGCGCCGTGAAGTTTTACGCTTTGCGTCGCATCGTTCTTCTTCGCTATACTAAATGCTCCCTTGAATAGGGTCCCGCAAATGTTTATCGTGCGGAACACACTAACGCTAACGCAAGCATTCTACGCTATACTAAAGCTCTCTACTATAGCGTATAGCGTACGCTATAAGTTGCCTACGCTAAAATAAATACTGTCTATTAAGCGGAATTCAGACATATTTTGAATATTCCAAAGCGACGGCAAACAACCTTACCTGGTCGTGTGTGCCTACGTGGCATTTGCATAATTATAATGTTTGGCTCAAGTTACGTGGGAGAGCCTATATATTAAGGGGCGAATACCGCTCTAATGTCGACAAAGATATGTGTGAGAGCACCATTGAAGCTACCACCTTTGGAATTGAAGGTATTGTTGGGCAGGTGAACAGTGATATGTTGATAAAATTAGTAGTGTGCCTGTTTTATACATGCAGTGCAAGGTTACCACAATTCTATTAGTAGCTTTTTTGAAATTTCTGGAATGTATTACAGCACGAGGAACTACAACTGTAATACGTATCAGAAAAAACTCGCAAGGAATATTATTTATCATAGGAGTCAGAAGTTTGCGAAATTTCAGAGCTGCATGCTTAATTGAATGCGGCGCGAAATTATAAAATGGTAATCATTTAGGTCGACTCCATCTCGCGATCGCCGTCGACTTTGACGCAAATACGATTCAATTTAGTGACACTCCGTATTAGCACCACCAAAACGCATCATATTTGACTTTTGTGCTACGCCAGGCGCCTTTCTCGCGCTTCGGCGATTTTATTTTATTTATTAATACCTCAATGGTCCAAAATAGGACATTAAATTAGGAATGGGCGCGTAAAAGGCGGGATTGATGATGATGAAATTAGAAAGATGAGTCGGAACACTCAATGGCAGATCTAAAGCGCGCTGTATCGCGGATGAGTGCAGTTAGTCGGGGAAGGCAATTCCATTCTCAGGCAGTTCGGAGGAAGAATAACTGCAGGAATGTAGTGGTGCTGGCTTGTGCTGGGATTACCGAGTTCGGATGGCCTGTTCGGCGAACACGATGAGCCAGCAGGACCAGCTGGCTGTCACGAGGTATGGAATAAAAAAACTTGTGATAGAGGCATAGACGAGAGATGCGACGACGAGAGGCAAGAGGCGATAGGTCTAGTTTAGGTTTTAGTGATGAAACGCTACTGTGATATGAGTAATCTGAAAGAATACATATAGCAGCACGGTTCTGAACACTTTCAAGAGCTTTAGTGAGATTAGTTTGGTAAGGGTCAAAGATAGCACATGCATATTAAAGTTTTGGTCGCACAAGCGTTTTATAGGTAACTGATTTCACGGGTGGTCGTGCCATGGAGAGATTACGGCGAAGATAACCAAGAATTTTGTCAGCTGAAATAATTATGTGGCTTACATGATTTGTCCAAGACAAATCTTTGGATAGGGGAATTCCTAAGTACTTGAAAGAGTCGGTAGTTGATATAGTGTAGTTGTTAATATTGTAGGCAGCGGGGATGTAGTTAGGACGACGATGGAATGAAATATGCACAGTCTTACTAACGTTTACGGACCTCATCCCCGTAGCACACCAGCCTTGAATATGAAAGAAGTCCTCCTGAAGAGTAGACACGTCAGCGACGTATTGATAGGGCGGTACGGGACACAATCATCAGCGAAAAGACGTATTGCAGAGGTTACAGTGAATGGCAGGTCACTAATGTAGATTAAAAATAGGAGTGGCCCATGAACAGTGCCCTGAGGTACACCAGATAGAACGGAGGAAACGGAAGATGTAAAGTTGTTAGCATATGTAAACTGTTTTTGGTTAGCTAAAAAACACTGCATCCAGTTAAGAACAAGTGGTGGATGTTTAGGCTTGATAATTTTAGCAAAAGGCGAGAATGTTCAACCTTATCGAAAGCTTTTTCGAAATATAAAACAGGGCGTCAGTTGGAATGTTACAGTTGAGGTTTAAATGAATATCGTGAATAAATAAAGCTAACTGCGTTTCGCATGAGTGGTCTTTCCTGAAGCCATGTTGATTAGGGTGAAAGAACTTCACTTAAGTTAGGAAGTTAGCAAAATGAGAGTAAATGGCATGTTCCATGATTTTGGGCATACTCTGGTGAGTGAAATGGGGCGGTACTTACCTGGGGAAGACCGATCACCTTTCTTGAAGACTGGAATGACCTTCCCTGTTTTCCAGTCACTTGGAGCAGTGCCTGTGTCAAGTGATTGCTGAAAGATGATACAGAGGGTCGAACTACAGACATACTTCGTATCTTTTAACACTTTGGCATTAATACCGTCGATCCCATAAGATGATGAGCACTTCAGACCATCTATTACCTTAACAATGCCTTCCGGCCTAAAAAATACCTTTCATTGGTGTAAAATAAAAAAAATTGTAAATCTGGTTGTTCATTGGCAGGTTCTTTTGTAAACATTTAACAAAATGCAAGGTTCAAGGCATCAGGAACATTTTAGTCAGAAATGCGTGAGCCAGAATTATCACATAGAGAAATAAAGTTATTAGTTTCAGGTTTTATCGTTTTCCAAAAACGCCACGTGTTAGAGTGCAACCTGTTTGGGACGGTAGTAGAAAAGAAATTGCGTTTTGTGTGTGCTTTTAACGAGTTATATTCTTTAGTAGCTTCGTTATATCTTTCTCAGGCAGAAACCCGCCGTGGTTGCTCAGTGGCTATGGTGTTGGGCTGCTGAGCACGAGGTCGCGGGATCGAATCCCGGCCACGGCGGCCGCATTACGATGGCGGCGAAATGCGAAAACACCCGTGTGCTTAGATTTAGGCGCACGTTAAAGAACCCCAGGTGGTCAAAATTTCCGGAGTCCTCCACTACGGCGTGCCTCATAATCAGAAAGTGGTTTTGGCACGTAAAACCCCAAATATTATTATTATTATTCTCAGGCAGAAGAAGAACCTGACCATTTGGCTACACGAAATAATCAATTATTATTGTTTAAGCGCTCTAAAGTAATGTTGAACTAGAGGGAACAGGCTCTTTCATTTATCGTGATAGTCGGAATGTAGAGACCTATTAAACGCAGCATTTCTGTTTTGAAAAGTGACCAGTTACTCTCGGTCGACCACTGCTGATACGTAAGGCCAAGTTCCTCATGAAAGACAGAAAGTTCACGATTAATGCTTGAATAATCGGCTTGAGGCATATAGTGTTAGTACTTTTTTATATTTTACTTTTGAGTATATTGTGAGGAAACGTGGCATGGATGACGGTGTTATCGCTAAGACCACTGACGTACGTAAGAGGAGGCATCTTATCAGGGTGTGACTTTAAGACGAGATCTGGGATATTTGATGAGTGTTGAGCTATTCGCGTAGGTTTAGTAACAAGCTGCGATAGACCGAACAGCAAGCAAATGTTCATAAATTCGCTAGCCATGTTTGTTTGTGTTAGACGTGACGCAACTTCATTCCAATCTACAGTTGGAAAGTTGAAGTCCCCGAGTAACAATATGGGAGTCTTAGGATAAGCCATTGTTAGTTCAAACAACGCATCGTGGAAAAAAACAAAAGAAAGGAGCTATCAGTGCTGGGTGGGCGATAGCAACAGCCGATGAGCGTGCGCGGTGAAGTGGCGTGGCAGCACGTCCAAATCATTTCTAGAGGCGTTCTTATATTTACAAAAGAGCACTTAAGTTGGCGATGAGTAGCAATAGCCACACCGCCGCCACGGGTTCCATCGCATCTGTCTTTGCGATAAACGTCAAACTCTGGTAGATCAGGAAGGATTTCGCAATCAAGTATTGTGGAATGTAACCATGTTTCGTTACTAACACAATGTTGCTGAACGACAGGGAAAGAAGTCTGCATAACAAATCCCGTTTGAGTATCAGGCTGCGGATGTTAGTGTAGAGCAACGATGGATTGTGCTTAACACGCTGAGTCGGCCTCAGTGGCTTTTGCACTTGCTGTTAGGCTTGGCGTTCGACAACCGACTGCTTAGCGTGAACGTAAACGTAGGTTTTCCGGCCAGAGATAAGTTTGTCGTAACGGTGCTTGAAGGAATATTGTTGCGCTTTTCCAAATTCGATTAGACGTCGTCTGGCCAGGCGAGTTTCCGGGGAGAAGTCTTCACTAATGCCGCATCCGGTGCCCTTCACCTTACCGCTTGAGAAAAGGATGCCTTCTTTATCTTTAAAGTGGGCGTATTTTACTATTATTGGCCACCCTTTTCGCTCCTGAAAAGTTCAAAGTCGGTGGCCACGCTCAATGTCGCTACTTTGAATAGTTACGCCCAGGTTTTTTGGCAGCGCTCAATTATCAATTCCCCAGAAACATGCCACAACTCATTTCGAGCATCGCTGAGCCCGTAAGAAACCAGGTTACATCTTCGGTATCTGTTTTCTATCTCATTAATGCGGTCAGTCAACACGGTTACCTGAGCAGCGCTGCTATTAGTGGCGCTTTCGATGTTAGTTACTTGGCACTTTATATTCAAAAGTGACAATAGGTCGGATTCAATCTCGGTGAACCGTGTGCCGAGTTTGCTGAATGTTTATTTTTTATAATGACGATGATGATGATTTATTGCTGTACCTTTTGAAACAGATTAGTGATAGATAGTCACCCAACCTTCTTGAGGTATTGATCTACGTTATACATGCTTTTCATTCTTACATTTTTGTATATGTCTCCTTAATCTTTCTTCTCATACCCAGAACTTCTGCGTCTACCATGTACCGGTACATATGCCTGTCGCGAATCCGGTGGTATCAATCTCTTCAATGACCCATTTTTTCACCAGTACTCTAGACATCTATTGCTTATATCAGCTGCCTACCGCTTGATGCTTCCGTCCACTTTAAATTCAAGCGCTTCTGGAAAGTGTACGTTACATGCGCGTATCACTGGGAGATTACCTTTGCATTTCTTTAAGGTGTGCTGAGGGGCTTCAGGAATTTTGATGCAGGAGAAAGATGCCTCAACATGTTGCGAATAATTCCTTCGGTACGCTTTTGTACTTGCTCAAAAAGGTCGGGCCTCAAATATCAAGGCACTGCCCTTTGTGTTATGCTACAGATTTTCTTCTTTAATCCCGTTCTTCTCACTCTTGTAAATATCCGTTGCCTTCCTTCTTTCTCATTTTTTTTTGCATCCAGGTAACTGTCTCTCTTTCTCTCACTTTCTTTTGGATCACTCTATTTACACTTTCAAATGGCCTGTACATTGTGGATGCCAACTTTCTTGGCCTTTTCCTCGACTCAGTCTGCCGCTTCTTACGTACGGATGCCTGTGAACTTTAGGCGCCCGTTTACTTTCATGTACGTTCCGGAGTGTTTCTTGACAACTAATTTTGCTCTGCGCTTCTCTGACTTCAATGCAGGTTCAACCCATGTTACTCTGCACTGGCTCAATTGTTGTTTTAGCGTGGACTCTCAAAGCCAATAGGCCTGTTGATCTTTGGTTAACATCCAACTCGGGCAAGATATCCGATTTTAAGCAAAAAATTGGCATTTGGGAATGTTAGCCCTAGGGCCATTACTTCTTTCGAGATGCCACGCACCGCCTAATAATTATTGTGGCCACAAAGGTATCTGTTTCATTATTGCAGCATCCACTTTCCGTTTCATTTGCAGATTATCGTGGCGGGTGCTTGAGTAAGTCTTTATTCGTTTGCGTATACGCCAACGTATTTACATTGCTTTACTATGGCTATGACTTGCTCTTGAATTGACACCACGTAATTACTCGCCTCTTCATGAGAGAGCAAAATTCCTGATTTTCTTGTGCTGAACTCATGACCTAGATTTGTCGCTGCACTGAGACACCTATGCGCAAGTGTCTGTAAATCCCTTGCACTGTCTGCTAGTAGGACTACGTCGTCCATTTCTATTTCGCGGATACGTGAAGTAGTGCATTAGAATACGAAGGTTCTGATTGCGGCCACATCGATGCCTTCAGGTGATATGTATGGGTGCATTGACCAGTTGCCGTCAGGCAAATAGATCACTTACTTGTGACGCCTGCGGCAGAAACAATTTTCCACATCCACTGTCAAGGTTTGCGAGTGGTGACACTGGCTAACACTCCCAGTGTTAGTTCTAGAAGAAAACATAAGTACCCAAGAAAGTGGATGAGGAAACGGCGCCGTGGTAGCTCAATTGGTAAGAGCATCGCGCGCGTAATGCGATGGCGTTGTTTCGTAGCCCACCTGCGGCCAGTTGTTCTTACTTGCACTTTCATTTCATTAATTTATGATTTCTATAACTACAAGTTATTTCTCCTATGTTGTCCTTGGTGCATTTGTTGGCTTCTCATGTACCGGATGTCCCAGATAACTAAGATCAAGGTTTTCTTTAAAAAAACTCAAGAGCTGTACGAGTGTATATACAGTCAGTATATTTTTCTCTTCACGAATTATTAATTAAATAATTGTTTTTAATCAGTGAACCTTTTGATTATTGCTTGAATCGCAAACACGACAATGACAAAGTTGTAGGGCACCTTCAATAACCTGCAAATCAAGCATTTATACCGTGCTGAATTGTGCCTCGTTGATTATCCCAAGAAAAAAACAAAGGCCTGGGAAATACGCGAGATGTAAAATAGATGCGCGCTCGTAAACACCTACTCAAGCGCCACCAAGCAACATTTGAAAGAAATACGGCTGCATTAGTTTATCGCCGCATCTTACAAGACTTTGTCATGTAACATGGCTCGAGAGGTTCCGCGACCTAATTAGCGTGGTGTGATAAGCGTCAGCATCTGCGGACGCAAGAATGTTGTTCTCGATCATGAGGCACTCAGCATTGCTTTAACCTTTGCGTATCATAAAAGAAAGCTACAAAAGAAATTCAACCAATGTTTAAAAAAATCAGTGCGCGAAAGAACACGAAAGAAAGAAAAGTGCTGCTCTCGGAAGAACAGAAAAGGCATACTCAGGAGTTTATTTAAATAAACAATAGACCAAAAGCACGTAAAGCGTCTCAGCCTCACACAAAAAATTACATCCAAAGATGCAACTGAATCAGACCATTTTCCCATTCTAGCCTTTGAACCCCAGAAAAAGAGGCAAAACAAAGCAATTTTTAAAGCGAAGCTTTCCCTCTTCCGTATTCACCAACGCACCTCCACCCGACCTTCCAATCGAAATAGTCCTTGAGGGCGCTTTTTCATTTCACGAATTGCCTTTCACTCGAAACGTGCCTTCAGTGAAGGAATGCCCAAGCGTTTTACTCGAGAAACTCAAGGTAGCCCCACAGCTACCTTGAATCGCTCCGCGATCTGTCGCTTGCCTCGTGGGCTTTTTCCGATCTACGCCAGTTGCCTCTGTAGCTTTTCTTTCATTGAATTTGCTGGTAATTTTCAAGGGCTTCGTTTTAGGGACCGGTGCAATCCTCTGGAACGCTTCATCAACGTAATTGTTCCACTGCGGCGCCTAGACAAATCGGTCGTCCTGTTAAGAAAACGGCAAGCTAGTGCAGTTATTTGTCATCTTACTCCGTGTATGAGGCAGTTGATGTCGTCCACACAGGTATTCTTCGTGCGAACTATCGGCGCAGTGAATCGGCGCTAGTGAATTGACGTGTTTCTCGCGGCTGATCGTACAAAGCCGCATCAGTTCAAACACGGCGCGATACATAACTGTGACGGACTTCGACCCTATGAAAAGACAACAACTACGAAGATTCCTGCCATTATTGCGTGTATTGCCCGTGTGTTAAATTGCTGGATGGGGATCTGGCTGCACGATCGCTGGCAGTCGCCCCGTCCGCGCGGTTTCTGCTCGGGCAAATCGTGTCTGACAAAGCTAATCCAAGGCCGGCGAAGCACAGCGCAGCAAGGCTAGCTTCTCTATAAACAAGCAGGTGCGTTCACGTTATCTTTTTTTCAATTTTCCTTTATTTCATGCACATAGTTTCACAAAAGAAAAGAAAAAAATTGTACTGTAACTTTGCATGGAATGTGTGCAGTTGGTTGAATTGAAAGTCATAAGCGATAAGTACGTGAGTCTTGCTTCAAGATATTCAATTTCATTAGCTTATCAGCCTTATGAATATCCGAGTCCAACGAGGAAGTGGCCAAGCATAAAATGGCATTCGGAATTATACCTGCACGTATACACAGGTGAATGTAATATTTTATTTGAATAAAAAACAGAATAACAATAAAATATAGTATAGTTATTGTACATCACATTATTTTTTATTGTGATAAAGAAAGCTGTAGCAGTGCAGTAACAGCTCCTAATAGAGACATTACTAGCAGGTTGTAGCAGATATATCTCATATATCTTTGTTGCGTACATTCCAGCTCTATAGAGGGTTTATTATGTAAGTGTTAGATCGTCCCATGTCGGTCTGGCTGCGCAAGTGCCAGGCCAGAAGAAAATATGTTTTTGTTTTGCAAAAATAAATGAAAACAGTATGACCTCATTATTGTATAAAAAGATAGCGTTCTAGAAAATAAACGTCTTAAAAGAATGTAACTATTACGAAAACTAAACTAAAGAAAACGAATTCAGTACTGAAGCTTGTTTTCATGGGCCTTAGCATTACAGTATGTTTATGACGAACGCCTTGTGAGTGCAGGAACCAGGCTGCCAACACAAGCACGCAGAGCAACTGCCTTTCCAAGTGGGCTCCGTGTGCTGCGTGGGCTGCACTTTGCTCGCAACAGTGTTTCATTGAACAATACGCACAAACATTTGGAACACCAATCAGCATATCTTACAAGAAAGGCATCTATGTCTGGCGATTTTTTGTCAATGTTTAACAAGAGCGAGAAGACGCCCTCTAAATGTATTTTTTCATGATGAATTGAAGGGGGTCATGGTTATACAATTCGAAACTTGGTCCTCTACCGTTATCGTCCGTGAACACTGAACAGAAAAACTGGTTGAACTAATCTGCAATTATTGATTGGCCTGCTATAGGTACTCCACCGATGCAAAGGTTTCATACGGACTTCTTTTTAGGCCTAAAATGGCGCCAAAATTTCGGTGGGAACGGGAGAAGAAACTTTTTCATTAACACATTATGATAGCATTCTTTGGCTTTTCTTATGAACTGCTTTAGCTGCAGACGCACCTCAGCCAGCCTAGAAGGCGTATGCGCGGATGGGAGGTTGTGATGCTGTTTTCTTATCCTTTTCATGTCAACCGTACAACCTGTTCAGTCTTCCACGGCTTTGTGGTTCGCCCTATCTGGCACTTCAAGGTAACAAAGTTTCTAACACACTTCATGACTCGATTGTTAAAAAAAACTCCATAAGTCATCAACAGAGCTATCGCAAGAGTGGGAAAGAGCAACAAAACCTGAAAAACATATGTCAAGCGCGTCCAAAACTGCAACGTCATCAGCCTGTGCTTTCTTCTGGCTGCGTTCTTCTGGCTTATTTTTCGTCACAGATGTCAGTGCCATGGTCAGATCCACCATATACCAAAAAAAAAATAACAGAGAAGCCCCAATTCGTGGACATTGCAGTAACGACTGCTATCTGCCACAGTCACATCCGGAACTGTCTCGGAATGATTCTTACAACGAAAACAACTCAACACACCTAGGAAATCAGGCGGAAGGAAAGGGCTTTGTTGCTGGCTTTATTGTATTTTGGTTTAAGTGAGGCACGTATGCAGTCCAAGTGACGCGGGTGCCCCGACATTAGTCTTTTAATGCCTATATATTATGAATCTCCCTCCACTCACATCGCTCAGAGCTTGACTGAAGAAAATACCTCGTTGCCTTCGTCATACGCGCCTCAAACGCCGACTCACACAATGTACTGTAGGCCTTCCTGAAAACATTGGGAAACCTTGGTATCCGTTATTCGGGCAGCATTGGATACATAAGGCCTAGGACTAGCTGTTCATAAAGAGATAATTATCTTTTCTCACTGTTTGACATGCATGACAGGTGGCTAGTATACAAATTATTTACAAACAAGAAGCTTGTGGCCACTCGTGAAGGCTACCGATAAAATTGTGTTTATATTCCAGGTAATATCTTTTTTAAACAGTTTAGAGCCCTACCGCATGCATGACATAAATGTTAAGAAAGTTCGATGTGGTTTACTTTAGGCGGTCGCGTTTGTGTGCTGCTGTGCCCGATACTGAGGACACTGTGCTGTGTTTGCAATTTCTCAGGCCAGAAACTTCAGAAGCGCTGCAATAAATTTACCAAGTTCATTTAAGCTTAAGAACACGACAATATTCGCTCTTGTTCCCACGCTGTGGTAGCTTAGTGCCTACGGAGTCGCAATGCTAAGCTCTATGTCACGGTATCGATCCCAGCCATGATGACTGCATTTCGATGTGGACGAAATGCAAAAAACCTAGTTTACGTAGGGTTTGATATCCTATGATGAACGCCAGAAATGCCATGATGAACCATATTGTGGTATTCGCACGCAAAGCGTCAAAAATAAATAAAATGAAAGTGGCAGTTTTGCCCGAAACTCGAAGCACCGATTGCGATAGCAAATTAGTGGACATTTATACTAAGCAAGAAAAGTAATTTGATCGGCCGTATAAAGTAGTAAACATAGGCATAGTCACTAAATCAACAAGCATGGTGTAACGTGCGCACAAACAGCATGAACACATCTCACTCAATGGCAGCAAATACTCGATGTCAAAACGCTGGCGCGCGTAAGCTAGGCAGCAGCAGCGAGCGAAGTGACCCTCATGCTGCCGCTCGCAACAGCGCAATGTAAGCGAAAACGCGGCGTGCGGCGTACCCTGCACGCGTCCTAGATGGCTCACAAGACACAGCGGCCCGAGCGGGAGTGCAGGGGCGCACGGAACGCCCGGAGGAGAACGCACCCCCTTCCCTGTACTCCCCTGGAGCCTTGCACGTGACGGAAGATGGCGCGCTTACTCCAATTCGTGCGCGAGATTGAGTCGCGATCACCGGCTCCCCCACTCACGCTTTTCGGACGCTTTGACTCGCACATAAGGCATACTTTTATCGCCCTTGGACTTTATGCAGAACCCCATGGCGACAGCAACGCCGATGGCAAAAATGCGCTTGGAGCGTCCATATATTTGCTATAGTAATCATAAATATAATGAAATTTTGATTTTCTTAGTCACAACGTAGTATAGCATCGTTTTCGCCACGACGCGGCCGCGTGGCCGCTGAAACAACAGAGCCACACGTAAGCGACACACATGAGCTCACAACAGCGATGGGGGTAACTAGCTGGTGCAGCGAGAGCACCCTGCCAACAAATATCCGGCGAGAACAAGTGATGCTGCCACTAACTGCGCATTCAGTTACTCTCAGTGACCCCGACAACCACCCGGGGAGCGTACGAGGCCAGTGCTGATCGATAACGATGTCTCCGCAATGGACGCGATAATTGAAAGTGCTCGAGCACGTTCCATGTTTGCCAAATTACCTACTTGCGATAAATGCGGGTGAGCATTGACACAGCTCAGGTTACAAGCTGCATCTTCGTAAATTGCGGAGCTGAATAGAATTTCCGGTGACCGACACGCAAGACGACACGCAATTCCGTCTTCGCACGTTTTCTGGCAGACGAAATGACTGACCTACTTTGGCGTGCTGCTAGGCGAGATTACGCTACACCCCATTAGGACGCGTTCGTCACATGGTCGGTTGTGTTGTACTACACGATTAGCGCGCATGTACTTGCTCGTTTGCCTTCTGTTAGCCTGTTGTCGAATTCCTCGACATGCCGGATCTGTGCACACAAATCGAAAGGGGACGCTTAGGCCACGAAAAATCCTGATCTTCAGGTCATGTGTGGTGATCCCGTAAAAACACGTCAGCGTGTCGCCATATCTGACTCAGAAAGCAATGCTTCCGGCATGGTGCTTCGAAGGAAGCAGAACACATCAAGAAACTCGTGCAGCTTCAGATTCAGCTGCAGATTCAAATGCTTCAGTCGAAGTCTCCATCTCTGCAATGTCGCCGGTTTTATAGACTGCCGTAAGATGCGACACGGTTTGCTTGCTAATTCGGCGTTTCTACAGCGTGAGAACATACGAATATAAAGGCATCATTTCGTGCTAGATGCCCCTTTCAGTTCCCTCGGAACGTGTCTACAAATCGCCCCCACGGTAGCAAATGTTGGTAGGGCAAAGTTGGATGTTCTTAACTCGCTTACAGCGATTGGAACAATACTCAACAGTTCGCAGTTCGCGTTATCTTCGAAAATCATTATGTGGCAAGGCGGTTGCGTTGTCTCCGTCCACAGTAACACACATTTTCTTTCGTTCTTCTTTTACTTCGAGAGCATTTTTCCTAATTGCGCTTCACTGTAAAACTTGCGTTATTCAGGTGGATCACTTGAAGAGGTGGAAGTCACTTGCACGACAAATTGCAATCTCCAAGTGGCTAAATAAAATATGCTCTCACCACCTTTTTGTTAATTCAACTGGGGGCGCGTGTTCTAATTGCAGAATTAAAGCCAACAGAACTGATACCGCTTAGCCGAAATCGTAAAACTAGCATTACTTCCGAGCAACCGAGCCTAAAGCTTGCTTCTGTATTGGCTATTCCAGTTCCCAATTTACCAGAAAATGCAGTGAAGTAATCAGTGAACAAATCAGTGAACAAATTTTTACTGCAACACCAATCAATTCTGTAGCTCTTTTCGAGGCGGGATATCCAGGAAGTGGTCTTGGTTTTACCATCTCCATTAAGCGGGGATAGTTTCAGTACTGCACAGCTTTAATTTCGCTATTGGAACATGTGCCGGAAATTGAACAAATATTCGGGTAATTGATAATTTTAATACGCATCCTGGGCAATGCGGTTTGTCAGGCCATTGACGTCCACCTCTTCGTCTAATCCATCTCAACTAACATAATCGCGCTACGTGCTTTATGGGAATATTGAAAGTCACGTTTGAACGAAAGCTGGCGGGTTAACTACTGCCATTTGTGCTGGCGCACGACAGCAAAAACTAACGTTAACGGACTGCTAGTGCTACAACATAAATTATTCGGGCACCACATTCCCTGGAGTAAATTTTTAAAGACATACTCGGTCACTTCTATTTCATAAAAAATATTCTTATTACCACTGTATTAGAATATCAGCTACGTTATAATGTTGTAGTTTGACCACCAGCAGCGACCGAGTTTCTGAAATGGCGTGCTGTATCACCTCAAGATGTCAAACCCCTCGTGCTAAATTTGGGGAAGACACGAGAGGATCTCGAACCAGAACTACCGTAAAAAAAATTTCAATACATGTTACCCTCGATTTCAAACAAGTAGGATACCAATAACAGTAACATATTAACCTCACAATTTAAAATATTTGCGCAAGCTTTCGTGTTGGCTTCCGGTATATATAAACCCAGCACGCGGGGTGTCCTATATGCTTAATTTTATTGTACACACATTATTTCGTTGCACTTTTATTTAGTCATAGAAGTTTCACATGTTCAAACATTCAAACCTCCATTTGGGTATATAATTATTTTTCAATCGTTACACCGATTCAGTGGAATCTTGTATGAATTCGTTTGGTAATACTTCGGTTGGTGACTGTAATTTACTCTGGCATTTATTCTCTTGCCTTGGCCCTTAGGGGCACTCAAACTAGTTTTGTAGCTTTTGGCCGGCGGTACGTTCTACCTTTGTCGTGGGAGAAAATAAGCAGAAATTTCCAATTCAATTTCCTCATCGTCGAATAATAAAATTGACCAACGATTAGGCTGCTCCATGATGGGAAGTTTGAGCGCAGCTCTTCACGTGTTTTGACTTTCACCGATTGCGTTGCTCATTGTTCAAAAAGAAAGCGCAAACATGGCAAAGCGGGTCGCTTGCGGAGCGCATTCCCATCCGCATTCTCTGGCGGCGGAGGCGCGGGCGAGCTGACGTATGCAGTGTGAGTCCCAAGCGCCGGCCAGCGCCTTGTCTTCATATATAGTTTATGTGGATGCTCCTGCAAGGAGATCGCCGCAAAGTATTTATAACGTAAAGCCTGTTAAACTTCGTAAAGTTTCACCACTCTCCTCCTCCACTCCTCCTCGTTTCTCCTTTCTTTCACGCTTCCTCCTCGACCATGGCGCCGCCTACACTGCTCGAGCGTACAATGGCGCCAACATGCGTTCCTCGCCACTCCGTAGAAGCTTCTAGAGCAAAAATGGCGCTGATGCATGGCGCAAGGTCCCACGTATTGCTCTTAGGCCAATAGCGACGCGGCGTCGGACTCGGCCAGAGTGCGCGAAGAAGAGGCGGCATTCTCCAAACATGACACTCACGGAGGAAGGAAACTCAGGAGAGGCCCTGACGTCACTCTTTGTGAAGCTAAAGTGAAGCTGGAAGTTTTGTTTTTTTATTTATAGTACCCTCAGGGCTTACAATGAAGCATTACAGAGGGGAGGGGCTAATAAATACAGATAAGTATGCAAGAAAGGAGAAAGGAAAACACGAATACTAATCAGATGACAATGCATGGTACAACGTAAAAATTACTCGAGGGCGACACAAAAAAAGCATATTACGGTAAAAATATAATTATACAAAGAAAAACGGAAAACTTCCGTAATACAGATTAAATATAAATACATCGTTCTGTTTGTAGATTAGGTAGATAATAAAAAAAAACTTATCAACAATACTGATCAGGAGAAAACGGAATTGCTTCGTTATACATTCACATCAAGGCATACTAGATAATATTAGTAAGTGCCTTACGGAAGTTATCTGTGTTAGTTATATAGACTAGTGGATGCGGTAGGTGATTCCATTCCTGGCATGATTTTGGAAGAAATGAATTACCATAGGTAGACGTTTTGTTGTATGGGATGTTCACCTTATGACGATGTTCCAAGCGTGCAGAAGTAAAAGAGGCTGGTTCGATAAAGCGTGACTTGAGTGTAGGAATTAAGTGGTATATTTTGTGGAACAAACAAAGGCGAGCGATTTCTCTGCGTTTGGAAAGGAGAGATATGTTGAGGGCAAGTCTGATGCTAGTTACGCCTGCTGTGCGCTGGTAATTGTTAAGAATAAAACAAACGGACCGATTCTGCACAGCTTCTAAGCTGTTAATTAATGTTAATTGATGAGGGTCCCATATTGAGGATACATACTCTAGATTAGGCCGAATGTAGGTGACATATAGCTGCTTTTCAGGGAAGAAGGTGCGAGTGAAAATTTTCGTTTAAGATAGCCCAGCATGCGGTTAGCTTTTGATGTAATGTGCGGGATATGTCGTTTCCATGAGAGATTATTTGTAATGTGCACTACGAGGAATTTATAAAGAATACTGATTCAAGTGAGATGTTGTTAGGATGGTAGTTATAAAAAGATACTTGGCTGCGTGAAATTCTCATGAATATAAATTTTGAAGTGTTATGATTCATGTGCCAGCGGGAGCACCAGGTTGTAACGTTATCAAGGTCTGATAGTAATGTAACCATATCAGAATCATTATTTATTTTTCGGTAAATTACGCAATCCTCGGCAAACAAACAAATAGAGCTAGCGATTTGATTAGGGAGCTCGTTAATATAAATGAGGAAAAGTAAAGTCGCCAACACGGAGCGTCGAGGTACACCCGATTCTACTGGCACCTCTGGTGAGTCATTGTCATTGATGGTTACATATAGGGTACAATTACAAAGAAAGCTGCAAATCCATTTGAATATTAAAAGGTCAATATTTAGAAGGCTTAGCTTATAGTTAAGTAACTGGTGATTAACTTTATCGAAGGCTTTAGAAAAGTCTAAAAAAATACAGTCCGTCGCAATACCCGAGTCCAGGAAAGCATGCAAGTCATTAGTGAATGCTATTAGTTGTGTTTCACAAGAAAAAGATTTTCTGAAACCGTGCTGATAAGGGCAAAAAAATTGTTTGATTCAAGAAAGTTTACAAGGTGAGTGAAAATGATGTGCTCAAAAATTTGGCAGGGTACCGAAGTTAGTGAGATGGGTCTGTAATTCAAAGGATGATGTGGGTTTCCCGATTTAAAAAACGGGTTAACCTTACCTGTTTTCCAATCAGTTGGTAGGGCACTGTCGCTAAGTGATCTAGTAAAAATAAAGGTAAGTATGATGGAGCTGTATTCTGCAGATATTTGGATAAACTTGGAATTAATACCGTCAATACCACATGATGATGACCGCTTTATCGTGAAAATTCTGGCTCGGAGACCTGCTGGGTCCAGGGTAATGGGATCCATCGCCGGAAAGTTAAGGGATGTAAAAGGGGGATAGTCACTTAAATTTTCTGTGCAGAATGATTGGGCAAACGTGTTGTTTAGTACAGAAGCGCAAAGATGATTCGGAACTTGATCGCCTGAATCGTTTACGAGACTTATAGCGCTATCTTTGGTACATTTCATAACGTCCCAAAAGCGTTTTGGGTTAGTTTTTATCAGAGACGGTAGGGTTGAGGTAAAGAAGTTAAATTTGGACGCCTTTAAAGCGCTTGTATAGGCTTTCGCAACGGATGTATATGCTAACCATCGATCAGCGTTTAATGACCTTTTGGCGGAACGAAAAAGTCTGCATTTTTTGTTGGATAATCTTTTCAGATGGTTATTGTACCAAGGGGCGTTAGAAGATTGATGAATTATTCTAAGTGGAATATATTTGTAGATAAGATGCATTACTGTAGCTTTAAAAGACAACCACATTTCTTGAACTGATAAGTATACATGTGTTATAAGGAAGTAGTCAAGAAAGGATGATAGCTCAGAGTTTATAGCGTTAAAGTTAGCCTTTTTGTAATCCCTAATATACTTGGTGTGTTTCTTTACTTTTGTAGGCGGGATGGAAATGTTAAAGTGTAAGATGTCATGGTTGCTTAGGCCAGGCACGTGAGTCACTGGTGAAACCTTATCAGCATGAGTGTTCAGAATCAAGTCGAGCAACGAACTTGTAGTAGATGTGACACGTGTTGGTTTGATAACGAGCTGTGCAAGGTTAAAATCTGCACAAACGTTAAGAAATCCGGTAGCCTCTGCAGATGTCGGATTAGAAAAGGGGCAGGAACGCCACCAGTCGATAGTGGGGAAATTAAAGTCTCCTAAAAGAAACATTGGTGATCCAGGAAATCGAACAGATATTTCGCTTAGGGTGTCATGAATTTTGTCTGCAAAATCACAATCGGGATTAGGGTGACGATAACAGACCCCTATGATTATTTTTTTGAAACCAATAGATAGGCAGCACGAGAGCACTTCCAAATTAGTAGTTACATTCAAAAGGAATGATTCAAAACTAGAGTTAATAGCAATTAAAACATCACCGCTTATTCTATCGGTGCAGTCTAGCCGATAAATAGTAAATTTCTTATTGCATTGAAAGAGCTCGCCTGTCTCTATTTTGTCAGAGAGCCAGGTTTCCGTCAGTACAATATCAGCTCCAGTATCGTTAATTAAACTGTTCAAACTATCTCTTTTAGGAAAAACGCTCCGAATATTAGTAAAGATTACGGATGCTGTTGCAGATGGGCCTCCACCCCTCGCGTGAGCCTATTTATTTCCCGCATAGACACGTCCAGAACGCGTTGCTCCTGGGGATATGGCCACAACATTGCTCGTTTGTCTGCCAGTGTTCACTTCAATAACGCAATTTTCGTCGGCATTGAACATGTAGCACTTTCCTTCCGAAAATAGTCTTTTGTAGTTTAATTTGAAGTTCGTGTTCAAGCCTCTACCGACTTCCAAAAGTTTCTTCCGGGCGCGACGTGTGGCTTCGCAAAAGTCTTCGCTTACGCTGATACCTGTTCCCGCGAAAGACGACCGTTTGGAAAACACCAGCTGTTTTGTCTTGAATGTGGTAGACTTCATCACTAGAGGCCTATTTTTGCCGCTGGCAAATTTCTCGATTCGATGTGAACGCTCTATACTATCAAGTGGTAAACGTATATCCAGTTTGTCTGAGACGATGGAGATAATTGTTTCTTCGCAGTGACGCGCATTCTCAGACGGGCCATCGGGTATCCTGAAGAATATAAGGTTTTCTCGTCGTGACCTGTCTTCAGCGTCGCCAAGTCGCCCACGAAGCGTGGCGGTTTCTCGCTGCACGCGTTTTATATTTTGACACGTGTCACTCATTTCTTGCTGCAACGTCTCAAAACCAATAGTTTGACATTCTAGAGCTTGTAGGCGTTCATTCATATCAGTGATGTTAAGTTTGATGGACTGCTGTGAAAGTTTAAGCTCTTCTATCGCCTGTGACATACTGGATTGGTTTGTTTCACTGCAAATACAACGCGCGTTTGTTTCTTTTACAGTTTTAAGTAATTCGGGCATAACGTTATCATCGGGACCAGGGTTTTGCTCTATGTCGCCACTCAATAACAACAGTAATTTGCAAAAAGAACCACACACTGCTTCTGGGCATGGAAGCATAATTATAAAGCGGTATTCAGACCTGAAAGATTTAGTAGGCAGCATAGAAAAATGATCGACCTGCACAAATAGGAAGATGCGGTACGAGACGGTCATACTGCTTGCACTTCCATGCCCACTGGTGACGACACGGGAGATGTCGGCTTTTATGCTTGGCGATATCTGGGTTGACGTCACTCTGCCTAGGTGGCGGTGCTGGCAGTGTCCGGGAAGGGCGTCAGGCGCGCTCCAAGTGGCAAAGCCAAGATGCTCACGGATAGGTGGGTGCGATTGCACCCCGTTGACGCGCCTGGAAACTGTGCTCGTCGAAGAAATGCTGCTGAAGACAACGTCGGGGGCTGCAGGATTCCTACCGCAGTCGGTGAACATCGCCACAAACTGCACAAATAGGAAGATGTGGTATGAGACTGTCATTCAGCTTGTACTTCCATGCCCACTCGAATATATGTTGCCGTTGTTGTTGGGAAGTTGGCGATGCTCATAGCGTTGCTCCGCCTATCGGGTCAGCTCTCCTCTCTTGTTTACATTTCTCGCGAAACCGTGCTGCGCTGCGCGCAACCGTGCTGCTCGGACCCGCGCGCTCCGCAGCAATACTAAACAATCGTTAGCACGTTATCATTATTCCGCCAAAGAGGGCAACATTTCCCGCGGATATCCCTTCGTTCGTTACCATTGCCGTGGCACGGTACACTGCGTACAGCGTTGCATGCGCGTTCATTCCACGAACTTTAGTTCCTCCTGTCCCACCTGGCCACAGCAACATCCGGTAGAGCATGGTCCAGATAACGCAGCGCAACAAAACACGGAGACCAATGCAAACCCGCCCGCACGGCGCCTTTGCCACGGTACGAAACCTACGGAGCAACACGTGTGAGCGCACAGAACCAAAACAGAGCCGCCATTGTGGCCCGAAAGGCGTGCCCGCTACGATAAAGAAATAAAAAATAAGCAAAAAAAGGGGAACCTACTACGTCACTTCCTCCACACATTTCTCCTAGCGCGCGGAGGGGGTAGGGCCTCTCCTCAGTTTCCTTCCTCCATGATGGCACTACTTTACGTAGTTTAAGGGGCTTTATTGTAACGACGTCTACAGCGCAATATGGGGTACGCTACTATAGACCTTTGCACTGAGGCTTCCACGGGCGCCACCATATTTAGACTACTGGCGCCGCCCAGCGTCTGCTTGGCGGCGACGCCATACTGGACTGTCGTCGCTCATCCTCAGCGCGCTGCTGTTGCTATCAACTAACAGATCTAAAAACGTTGGTTGCTATCTACATCTGTGTATCTCCGTATCTTCGGCCTTCACAGAGTCGTCTTGCCACTTTTCTGCTATTCTCACCCGTTGTCGAGAGGCATCGGCTACGCATCGAGAAGGAAACTTTCCTGCTGGCGGCGGCCGTACGACTGCACGCGACTGCCGGATGGCGCCGGGAAGCGTCAGCTCAGCGCTGCAGCTGCTTTCACCCATGATTCTCTATATCTTAAGTCTCCTTAGCGTCGTTTTGGACCTTTAGTGCAAGTATCACCAGTGTTGAGAGGTGTCGCTTTACGCATTACGGCGAATGCTTTCCTGTTTTGAGCGCCCGTGGCTGCGAATCAGTCCGTGCGATTGCGGAAAGGCGTCGACGTCAGCCACTGTCGGCTTGCCGCCGTGAGCCGACATCGCATCAAACGGGCTCCTTCCCCGGCTTGCTCCTGTGGCCACGACGATGAGGATGTTCGCCATCTATTCCTCGAATGCCCATCTACTCCTCGAATATACGAGATACAAAGACAGCAGCTAGAACAAGAGCGACACTTCATCGATCCTCACCGGCCTTTCTCAATCGCAAAATTGCTGGGCCCATGGCCATCGAAAATAGCACAGCGAAAAGCATTGAATGCAATTGAACATTTTTATGCAGACATAGGCGTCCTCAACAAATACTAGGCGTTGCATTGAATAATCACACGATGTCACTAAAACATTCTTCTATTATTTGTAATTATTAGTGCTTGTATATTACGTGTTATACATTTCTTGTTGTTGTGCATGAATTATTTTAACACTGTAATTCTTCATCTGTTTACATGCTTATCGAAGTCTACATCATGGCCGTTTGTGTGTGTTTGTGACTGTTTACGAACTCATTGTGGTGCAACTTGCAATTGACTTTTAGACTGTGATGTTCATAGGCGTATAGGACTGTGCTGTGGCTTTCTCAACCTATGAAGTGATTTCTTTTCATATTTTTCCATTTTTCTACATTGTTTCTTTATATTGTTGTTTCTGCTATGAGAAAAGGAGTAGCCGTCACCATTGTAAGGTGACTACGTCTGTTTCTTTTATTTTCATTTCAATAAAAAAAGACCCAACAAGGCCAAAACTTAATTGACCTTGTTGGTTCATATTTGCATATTTATAGCCCATCTAAACATTAGGGGCTGACGATGGAGACACACAGAGCGCATCTTACCTACCTCGCGTATCCGAGCTGAAGCATCGGCTCTGGATTCTCAGATGTCCGCTTCCCGTCGATAAAATGAATCGAGCAGACGCGCGACGACTCCGCAGGGAGGAACCCCTTACGATTTACATAGCTAATCCAGCGATTCTTCAGTACCGCGTCGCAAGGAAACCGATACAATAGGCACATGATGCAGCCGCAGTCCTCTTGCAGAACATTGTGCGTGCTGCACTGCGCTTTTCTTGTTGCATTGCGCTTCTTCTGGATGTTCGAACAACCGTACACAGCGCAGTGCTGCGCGGACGTTCGCATAGCCTGTGCGGATAAGCATAAAATCGCGAAAACGTCGTGCAGCCAATGCGGGAACTGCGCGCGTGACAGTCCAGCAAGAGATGACAACTATGAGGCGCTAGCTATTCTCGCTACCTGGGGCTTGATATCCGTTTCCCACTCTCTGGTTCGAGGCTCACGGTGCAAAGGTCTATAGCGCCATCTCGTAGTCGCGTGCGGTACTGTGCTTTCCTCCTCCCCATTTTGTCATACTTTCCTGCTCCGATTTCTGCCTCATGGTTTAACTGTAGCCTCCACCGCTCTCCTCCTCTCGCTCTCTTTGCTATCGTCGTCTTTCATCCCCCGCTGCGCGCCTTGTTCGCCCTTTCATTCTTTGCCGTGCTCGTTCACTCGATTACGCCGAGGGACGCCGCTACACGCCTACGCTCAACACAGGAACGGGCCCCTAGGACCCTCGAAAGGAAATCGGCAGATCCAAAGCACATATTGAAATCTACGGGAATCGCATGTTTAGTGAAGCGGTTAACCAAATGCTAGAAAGTTGCATATTTCATTACTGTGACTTTGGCGTAAAAGAAACAGGCGGTCGCTCAAGTGCTCTCGCCTGCTCGTGCTGCGCAATGTGAGTCCTGGGGCGTTGACTAAAAAAAAATACGAGTTGGCGCTCGCGCGGCAGACGTCTACGGGCGATCGTGCCCTAATGGCTAGAGCATCGGGCTGAGGCGCTAGGCCATCATGGTTCAATCCCGCCATCGGGCAGGTAATTGCTTTTCCTCAACGCGCTATTCGGTCAGACAGCAGCAGCAGCAGCCATGGAGGGGAAAGTTAAACGGGGTTCGGAAGGAAAGCTTCCCTTTAGAAGAAAGCCGCATGGCATATTTCAAGCTATAATATATGAACTGCGGTAAGCACGGGAACTGACGAGTGAGCCGTTTTTACTGAAACAGCTGTTAGAAGCTAGAAACTGGATTAACATGGTCCGTCCAACCATCTGTTGTATTTTACTGACAAGAAACAGCGGCGGGCCCTCATTGTGGTCTCGTGGTCATGCCACCGTCTCTTGGGCATTTTTCTTGGGCATTTTTTGTGCGCTCTACGATCGGCATTTTCCAACTCGTACTAAAACAAAGCGCTCCTCAAAGATAAGGAAACCGTGGATCACGGCGGAGCTATTCCAAGAAATAAAAGAAAAGAATAGTCTATATAACAAGTTCATCATGTCCCGTGACATGGAAGACCTAGCCACGTTTAAGAGATACCGTATTAAGCTTAACAAGCAGCTGCGGCTTGCTAAGATTCGCTATAATTACAAATATTTCGAATCCTGTTCGAGCAATAGTAGGAAAATATGGAAGAATGTCAATTCGCTACTCGGTCGTTCACCTGAAGCCCTACTCCGTGTTATTATTAAGAAAGATGGGGTTGATATTAGCCCTGAAATGTTACCCGATGTTTTTAATGATTATTTTGCCAACATTAGCACGTTGCCCACAAACAGCAGTGCCTGCCGTTATATTAAAGCCGCGCCTCATGACACCGTTTTTCTCCGGCCAACTGATGAAGGTGAACTTACCTGTATTTTTTTTCAATTTAAGAGACAGTAGCACGTGTGGTATAGATAACTTGCAGATGAAACCTGTTAAATATGTTATCGATGTAATTGCCCCAGTGCTAACGCATATTTATAACCTTTCAGTCGCTAGTGGTGTCTTCCCACGTAAAATGCAAGCTGCAAAAGTGTTAACATTATTCAAGAGCGGTAATAAATCAGCTATGTCCAACTACAGAGCAATCTCTATACTCCCTATCTTTTCGAAGGCTTTAGAAAAAATAATTTTTATCCGTGTATCTCACTTCCTTGAAACTAAAAACCTCCTCACTGACTCGCAATATGCCTTTCGCAAACACAGATCGACTCAGCTTGCACTTCTTCAGTATGGTATGAAGAACTTTATTTAGGTCCTGAGGGATCAGTCTGGGACTGATGCGGGCCGCTCCCACGTCGGTACAGAGAGGCCGAGCCCCTCTGCCATCACACGGGCCCTCTGGACAGCCCTGAGTTGGTCCGCCAGCACTTCACTGTGCAGCATTCGCTGCCACCACTGTTCACCTCGAGAACCATCACCGGCCAACGCCAAGCAGCGCCACAGCATGTGTTGTAAATCGAGCAAACCCCCACACTTACTACAATAGACTGAAACCCCGCAGTCCGGATTAATTTTATTCATGATGACCGGGTTAGGGTACATCCTTGTCTGCAGAAGCCTTAATGTAACCGCCTGCGGCCTACTTAATTTAGGATGTGGCAACGGGAATGCCTTGCGCCCTAAGTAATAGTGCTTGGTGATTTCGTTGTAGGTTAACAGTTGGTCCCTGTACTCAGGAGCGGGAGATCCAGCCCCTTCAGGGAGTACACGGCACACTAATCCTCGTGCCTCCCTGTGCGCCACCTCGTTGATGTTACGCGGGGCTCCCTCCACTGTCCCCATGTGCGCCGGGAACCAAGTAACGGTATGCGAAGTGATATCCCGACCCTGCAGCAGTCTGTTAGCCGGTTCCGCAACAAGTCCTCTCGAGAAGGCTGTAATCGCAGATCGCGAGTCGCTCAACACCAAAACTCTTCTAGAATCAATTAGTGCTAGAGCAATAGCCACCTGTTCAGCAACCCCCGGGTCTTTGGTATAAATGGGAGCAGCATTTCTAACGCTCCCTTTGCCATCTACTACCACTACCGAATAAGCATTTTTACCATTAATCCATGTGGCGTCAACAAACGCAGACTCCTCCTCCTGATCCTTTGCCTCTCGCAACAAAGCCCTAGCTCTCGCGACCCGCCTCCCTACATTGTGCACGGGGTGCACATTCCGCGGAAATGGACGAACCATGATATTTGCCCTAAGGTTCACGTTCAACTCGTGTAGGGGCGCCCTATCGTGCGACACAGCCACCGATTCTTCAATTGACTGTAATATATACCTACCCGCTGGTGTACCTAGCAACCGCTCCCTCTGTGCGGTACGTTGAGCCTCAGCAATTTCATCTAAAGTATTATGCAAACCCAGTCGTAACAACATATCGTTTGACGTAGTCATAGGCAGACCAAGCGCAGCCTTGATGGCTTTTCTGATTAATGCTTCCAATTTATTTTTCTCCCCCCTATTCCAATTTAGCATAGCTGCCACATACGAGAAATGACACATAATAAATGCGTGAACTAAGCGCATCGCACCTTCTTCTCCTAAACCCCTATGCCTATTGGAGATCCTTCTTATAAGTCTTATGGCCTCCTCCGTTTTCTTGGTAATACGCTGAATGGTTCTAATGTTCGATCCGTTCGCTTCAAGTGCAAAACCCAGGACCCTGATTGCTTCAACTTTGGGTATCACCGACCCTTCCCTAGTATGAATTCTAATGCAAGGCTCAACTTCCGGTACCCAACCCCTCGGCCTACGACCTAGCTTCTTAGATTTGAAGATCAACAACTCCGACTTTTCAGTGGAGCACTTGAGCCCCATGAGACCCAGGTACTCCTCCGTAAGCGTTACCACCTGCTGCAGCCTAGCCTCAAGCTCTCCATCACTACCACCGACACTCCATATAGTAATGTCATCCGCGTAGATAGAATAGCCAATATCATGGACAGTGTCCAGTCTATTAGCCAACTTCGACATCGCCAGATTGAATAACATAGGCGAGAGTACGGATCCCTGCGGAGTACCACAGCAACCCAATTTAACGACTTCCGATTTTATCTCCCCAAACCTGAGACATGTCTTTCTATCCGTAAGGAAAGCCTTGACAAAATTGAAAAGCCGCTGCCCCATATTCAAGTCCGATAGCACCCGTAGAATGAAAGAATGTCGGATTTTATCGAAAGCTTTTTCCACATCAAGTCCAATTAGTGCCTTAGTATCCCTTGTTCGCCGGTCAAGGATCTGATGCTTAATCCTGATCATAGCATCCAGAGTCGAGAGGCCGGGCCGAAATCCTATCATCGAATGCGGAAAGACCCCATTGCCCTCAACATTACGCGTTAGCCTATTTAAAATGGCATGCTCAGCGACTTTTCCCAAACACGACGTCAGGGAAATGGGTCTGAGATTTTCAAGCGCTATGGCCTTGCCCGGTTTGGGTATCAGAACAGTAGTTGCCAGTTTGCACTCTTCCGGGAAAGAGCCTTCCTTCCATAGGCAATTGATCTGCCGCGTAAGGAACTCAATTGACCCATCGTCTAAATTCCGTAGCATTTTATTCGTAATGCCATCCGGCCCTGATGCCGATCGACCATTAAGATTCTGCAGCGCCATCCTGATATCACTTTCAGTGAATTCCGCGTCCATAGCTGCATTTTCGTCTCCACAATATTCCAAAACCACATCAGGTGTATCGTGCCAGGTCTCCAAAGGAAGGTATCTCTGAGCCAAATCCTTTAGCAACTCCTGCTCCGTGGAGTCCCGACACGCCTGATGGACCAGCTTACCTATCACAGTCCTCTGATTAGACTTAGTGTTCGTCTCATCTAGTAAATGTCTGAGCAAACTCCATGCGCCTCCCCTCTTAATGCGACCATCAATAGAATTGCACACTTCATCCCATTGCTGCTTGCACAGTACCCGACAATGGTCTTCAATTTCCTGATTAACCACTGCTATACGCTTTCTAAGCCTTCTATTTAATCTCTGACCCTTCCATCTCGCTAACATCGACTGCTTTGCTTCCAACAAATGTGCCAGGCGACTATCCATGTGTTCCGTGTCAATATCGGTCTGAACCTCTTTAGTGGACGCCTCAACGTCACTTTTCAGCTGACTTGTCCACTGTTCCAAGGTCAACTCATTTCCTTCATCATCGATTCTCTGCGCTCTTCTTTTCCTAAATGAATCCCAGTCAACCATCCTGAATGTGCGCTCCTTTTTATTAGCCACTGCCAAAGTAATCAGAAGTATGTAATGATCGCTACCAAAATCTTTGTTAGAATTGGACCAGGACGAATCCACCACCCCCCGAACAAAAGTGAGATCAGGTGTCGAATCTCTACATGTCGACGTGCCACATCTGGTGGGATACGAGGGGTCTGTAATCAGAGTTAAATTCAAGTCTAGTGGCTGCCCCCATAGTCTCTCCCCCTTAATAGTGCTATAAACATACTTCCACACATGATATGGTGCATTGAAGTCCCCTCCAATAAGCAACGGTGCATCCTTAGCCAGATTGGTTGCCTTGGTCAAGAGAGATTTGAAACTCTGCTTCGTGTCCCGGGGGCTACTGTACAGGTTAAGCAGGTAAACGCTCCTCTGACATGACCTTTGCCGACCTAAGATTACTTCCACCATAATATATTCAATCTTGCAATCTGCCATGTGAAGATCATGTCTAATATACGCCAACCTCCTATTAATGAGAGTAGCGAGTCCTCTGCCCTGTTCATTATCCTTAACTTCCGCTTTGAAATTCGTTAAGGTCACGTTAGACGTCAGTGTTTCCTGTAACATGATAACTTGAGGCTGGACACCATGCGTTCTAACAAAGTGCTGCAGAGACGCCTTCTTATGATTGAACCCCCTACAATTCCACTGCCAAATACTAAATGAACTATTTAATAGAGCCATCTTGACCACGGAAATTTGGTGAACTAGTTTTGAGCTCAAGTCCACTCGGCGACTTACCCTGCTGGGCTAGCGGCCGAGTGCACTCCCGCTCCATAACAGGGACCACTGTCTCGTTTAGATGTATTTCAATTTTGCCTAATCTCTGATCCGTGATATCTTCCCGTTCTTCTATCCGCTCCAGTCCACTAATGATCTGATTTACACTTTCTTGCAATGTCGCCATCATTGCTTTAAGCTCGGAACCGACTTTACCCTGAATCCGTACGGTCGAGGATAAGGCCTTCTTTTTCGGAGCAGGCGTCTCTTCGTCCGCCATGTTCTGTTCTGCGACCTCCACAGACCTTGGTACCTCAACCGAGTCATCATGTTTCCCAGTCTGTCTTAAGCTATCGTTGTTACCGGAAGGTAAGCCGTTCCTAAGTTCAGCTATCTCTTTGATAAGCCCGTCAATGGCTGCGTTTAAGCTACGATTCTCTCTCTCCAATTGCGCAATCCTATCCCTATCCTTATTACCATCCACATGCTCCTGGCGCTGCTCGGGCGCTCGGCCGGCGCTGATGCCACTCTTGACCTTGTCAGCCCAGGTGGCCTGGCTCCCAGCTGCGCCGCCGCCGCCACCAGCTGCAGGAAAGCGCACCCGCGCCTCCATAGAAACGGATCGGCTCCTGGTCGTATGAGTCCCAGAAGATGGCCGCTGCCTCGACCTGGAGCGGCTCCTAGAGCGCGAGCGTCCCTTAGAGCGTTGGCGGGCGCTCACCAGCTGCACCATCTCGGCTGCCTCTTGTTCCGCCGTTAGCTCCGCCCTGGCTCTCTCCTGTCGTCGAACACGCACGACGTAGGGAAGCTGGTATCGTTGTCTGCATTGTTTATCCGCGGTCAGGTGTCGGCCGCCACAAAGCTTGCAACAAGGCACACACTTGTGATCCTCTTCAGGGTTCCGAGCCCCGCATCCTGGGCATTCAAAACAATCGGGGGCTGGGCAGACGTCCGCCCGATGTCAAAGCTTGCCACACACATAACATACATCCAACTGCTTTCGATACAGGAAGCACCGCACCAGAGTTGGCCCATATCTGACGAAATTGGGCACCTTTAACCCATCGAAAACAATGATGACTGATCCTGTGTTTTTGATGCGTTTGGCCGCCATACCCAGCGGATTGCGATCGTTAACAATGTTCCGCTCAAGTGTCGCGGGGCCATCCAGAATGTCTACATTGCGAATGACCCCCTTACACGTAGTGTGTGGGGCCGTCTCGTACGCACTGACTTCAAAATCCTTGTCTGCCACTCTGATTAACCTGAGTCTCACATATCGTTCAGCGTTGCTCCTTTCTGGCGTACTAGCCACCAAGATATTTTGCATAAAGTTCGGGCAAATAACATCTTCCCGAATCTGTTCAATGCCGAGGCCTGCCGCCTCTACGATTGCCTTGCCCACCGCTGTAGAGCTAACTTTTTCCAAATTCAGTCCACTTCTTCAGTAGAAAGAACACAATTTATAAAATTTTGAGGACCGCCAGCTTACTTTAAGGGGAATTTATTCACTTCAGTAAGGCATTCGACTCCATCACTCATGAACTATTATTAAATAAACTTACCTACTATGGTATCCGCGGTGTCGCCTTAAAATTATTTCGGTCATACTTGCAGCATAGAGGCCAATACGTGTTCATTAACAACAAATCGTCCAAAATTTCTTCTGTTACGGCAGGTATTCCCCAGGGCAGTATCCTTGGGCCTCTTCTGTTTAATCTTTACGTCAATGATCTCGTTAATATTGATCCCGATGCCAAATTCACAATCTATGCCGACGACACTACTGTCCTTTTTTCGTCCAATGATGCTTCGGAGCTAGTGTCAGTGGCTCACTCTTGTTTCGAAAAAATATATTTATGGTGTCTAGAAAATGGTCTCAAGATCAACGTTGAAAAAAAAAGGCAGTTTTATTTCAACCGAAGAATAAGAATACTTGTCTTTGTAGGGACGTGGTGTTACAGTCTTCTAAAATTGAACTCGTCCCTTCTGTGAAAACACTCGGGGTCTTTTTTGATTAAAATATGAGCTGGAGCGATCATATTAATTTTCTTGCAGTCAAACTCTCCCAAATTACTGGACGCGGTTTCTCTATTCGCTACATGCCTCGGAAGATTAAAATGTTAACTTATAATGCTTTGTTTGCGAGCCACCTTCATTATTGCTGCCTTATTTGGGGCACCACATCTGCTACAAATATTAAACGTTTGCTTGTAATACAAAAGAAAATTGTCCGCCTGACTAGTGATATGCCCTTTGACCCCTATTTAAGAAACTTCGGGTACTTAAAGCCAGTGATATGTTTAACTACCGCCTTGCTCTTGGATTACCTAAAAGAAACCAAACAGAACTTGAGCCTTGTTTCATCTCTGGCTAGATTAAAACACAAGATCCCATGTTATAACACCAGGTCCCCGGAATACTGGTATGTGCCGCATGTGCGTTAACCTATGGTAACCAAATGACTTGTTACACTCTCCCCACTCTGCTGAATAATTTCAGATTTGCGTCCATCGATGTACCAAATTGTTCTGGCAGAGACCTGTATAACTTCTATTGCCCCAAAAATTGGGTTTAACCACCGTTACGCGAAAAGTATGATGCCTTGTAGCTGCACAAAAATGTGTAATTTGTGGAGTGACACCATTTAATAGTTATTGTAGTTAAAATTTAGAAGATTGGTAGCTTTATAACCGATAAGGAACAAGTAAAAATGATGAGAATGAATACCCGTAGGGATACCTACGGCTCCATGGAAAATTCATTGGCAAGCAGTGGCCGAAATGAAATTTAGAGGATGGGCCAAGTGAAATTTGGGTGTGTGCCAACTTTAAATTTCGTGGTGGGTCAACATGATGTTTGGGGGTGGGCCAACAGAAATCTATGGGTGCGATAACTTAAATTTCGGGGTGGGCTAACTTAAGTTTCGGGTAGGCGAACTTTAAATTTGAGGCTGAGTCAACTGAAGTTGGAGGTGGGTCAACATGAGGCCGGGCCAAATTGAAATTTGGGGATGGGACAAATGACATGTGGGGGCGAGTCAACTTGAAATTTTTGGGTGAGCGAACTTAAATTTGGGGCCTACTTACTAGTACGCATACCTAAGCAACTCCAGTGTAGTGTTTTTGCATACTTTTTTGCAGACTGCAGTCCTGGCTCGCTACATCCCCACGCATTGTGAATAAACATCACCTGATTCTGAGCAGTTTAGGAGAGAGCGGTGCACTGAGGTTTAAGGTATTTAAACGTAATTATTTCCTTAAAACTTAGACTTAGTTGTATTTGCAATGACGACGTTTGCTTGATTACTTAATCAATTTGGCCTAACTAAACATGTGATGGAGGCGTTTGTATGAGCAATCAAAAGTAATTAACAATACTTATTTAGGTCGAACTAATATCAAGAACGCTTAATTATTGTTGACTAGGCTCCGGGTATCTAACATTATTTGATCTTGTGTAATTTATTAACGTAACACACTTTAAATATAATTAGCATCACTACACCTAATTACCCTCAATTACACCTAAATAATTTTATCGTCATTAATTTTGTTAGTCTTTATTACCCTTAATTAGCATAATACCTCTTCAGTAGACTCTATATGTAGTCGTTATTGTAAATCTCAGTGGTGATATGTAATCAAATCAATTGCGAAGTGTACTTCAATAGGACCTCGCAAGAACCTATACATAGGGGCCTCGTGTCACGTGTTACAAAGAGACAGACGGACAACGCATATTAATGCGTACCATCATTATGCGCTGGGAGTACCTAATAAGCACCGGCCCTATGTTGGCACTTCCACATTTCCAGCGCGTTTGCTAGCAGCAGACGCTGCTCTGCAGCTCGCCCTGCGCCTTGTCCATCAGCCATGTGGGTGAAGGAATGAGGACGCGGTGCCCAGTTAATTCTCGCAGGTGCTCTCCCATCTGCCATGAATGGTTGTTCTGGCCCCCAGTAGATGACGCCACAAGTGGACGTGCTTCCCCATGCTGCCACTTGCTGGCGGTCTAAGGAATCCCTTCAGAGCAAAGGCCACGCTCTCGCGTGTACCCTTTCTTAAAGGACCACCTTTTTTTAAGCCGGAAGCTACGCCGAGTTTCTCGTTATAATCAACACATAATAAATGACGCGCTTCGCACGTAAATGACAGGAAACAACGGATAGGAAAGAAAAAGAGTTTGTTCGGTGCTTGTTGGTGGCTTCTTTTGGAAGCATGTTTTAGTCTTCTATGTTTTTGAGAAAGAATGTGACAACTTGGTGGTTTCAGTACAGTTGCTTTGCTTTTGTTGATAGTCGAGTCCTTGATATCACACTAGAAATGTGGTTATTCGGGATTCTCCTTCCATATGCACAGTTGGCTGTTGACAGTTGTCGTCGCAACATGTCTTATTTCGTCCGCGTTTTGCTCCGCGCCGTTATTTTTGCTGCTGAGTAAAAGTGGTAGTACAATTTGACAGAGCTTGCTACACAGCAAAAAATTGTCGGATATATATTGAGTCAATGCAACGATTTCAAAGGGGTGGCGCCATTGTTATCCACCAGTAGACGTTCCCTTTTGTTTGTGGACAAAATATTCGCACTTGCAGTAAGCAGGTGCCGCTAGCGGTAGTTGTCCCATATTTGCTGGCATTCAATGCTTAAATATAGCCGATAGCCCGGGCCATAGACGCAAAATCGACCGAAAATGAAAAAGCTGTATTCATGGTCTTTATTGCACAGTATATTTTCTTCTTCCAACGTAGGCGCTATCGATCAAGACGTAGGTTCAAACGCTTGCAAATAAGCATCGTGGCACACCATTGTTGCTCGGCTCTTTCTTACTGGAGAGACTGAGCACGCGCAACACGTGATTCGCTCAATAAATAATAATATTTGGGGTTTTACGTGCCAAAACCACTTTCTGATTATGAGGCACGCCGTAGTGGAGGACTCCGGAAATTTTGACCACCTGGGGTTCTTTAACGTGCACCTAAATCTAAGCACACGGTTGTTTTCACATTTCGCCCCCATCGAAATGCGGCCGCCGTGGCCGGGATTCGATCCCGCGACCTCGTGCTCAGCAGCCCAACACCATAGCCACTGAGGAACCACGGCGGGTTCGCTCAATAAATCAACAGCAATGTTATACGTCTCTGAAGGGTTGGAAAGTAACCTAGGTGACAAAATAACATTTGTTTAAACGTAGAGACATGTGTTTTACAGACTGATGCGTTGATTCATATGAGGTGGAACAGTTAATGGCACCATTCGGTGCCATTGGTTAGTTAGGGAGAATCTTCATATATATAATTGAACTTTCTGAAACCCACGATGTCATCGTCGCCCATCATGCGCCTCTTTCTTCCCTCTTTCTTTCCATCTTCCCCTTCCCCCAATGCCGACCAGTTGGCTAGAGGAACATACCTCAGGCCGACCTCTCGGCATTTCGTATCATTAAGCTTCTCTCTCTCTCTGTGTGAAACCCACATCTGCGAAAATGTCATCCATGAAAGGGCTTTAAGATTGATGTTTTGTCTACACTGTCTAGAAAGTTTTCCCACTGTATCCGCCAACATAAATGCTTTAGATGCCGCCAGTTACAGATGATTTTTAACATAATTATGTATCTGTTACTATACGAATCTCTAGGATTTCATGTATTCCTGCTGTTCCTATGCAAGTACCACCGTTTGTTTTGCAAGAAAACAACTGAAATAAGACTGATCAGAGAAACTGATTGATCGATCGATGGATTCAGTGATAGCCTATTGTTTCGATTGATCGAAAGAAGCTAGCATCCTGTATTGCAATCTCAATATTGTCAATGCAGTATTGAAAAAAAATCGAATTCTGCCCTGTAAAGATTATGACGTCTTAGTTTTTAGGAGATCTCAAGTTTTGGCCAAATTCGCCTCTCCTGCTATTTCTAAATGTTTCTTTGCGATTTTTATGCTGTAATAAAGCGCGCACCTTATAGCAGTTTTCTCGATGAGAAGATGACGCGCTCTAATTATATGCCAGAACCAAGCATTTGTGTCACACTAACATTTATTTATTTATCTTTTCGAGCAATGGGTTACGCAACTTATTAACGAGTTAAAGCAAACAGTCTGCTGAAAACAGTCGCAGGGACTTTTCTGGACAAGAGCGCATCTATTCGCGCAATTAGCTAGGTATGCGCAAAAAAAACGCTGGTTTCCTGGTGAACGTAGTGACATCCGTTTCCGAGTACATTAGGCAAGCTCATTAGTGTGGCCTGCTAGGACGCCCGTGTGTCACTGAAATTATTCCGTGCTCACCATGCGGCACAGTCAGGTTTGTCAGCCCTTCGCATTCATCGTGCTTTTCCACAAATTTCCGCGTACGTGTTGACACGCAATAAGCGTAGTTGGCAACGGCAACCGTGCTTTACAGGTCCTCGCCAAGAAAAACGTGAAACCAGTACAAAGGTAATCAACGCTGCCGTTGTACGCCGGACGTGTTGCCTTCGCTCAGTCGCGCGTTGTTGGACATTTGCTCTGGAACGCCGACTCCGGTGGGACGGCCTCTCTGGCATACACGGAGGGAACGGGATTTTGTAGATATTATTGGATGTTGCTCGCTTTTGCTCCCATATTAGAGTTATGGCCAACACGTTCGTCGTGGCATCATCCAGCCACTTAATCTGACATTTCAGGCACTGCCAATTGTAGCTTTATTTTTCTCTTACTTGCATGAGAACTTAGCGCACGGCGCTAAGCTCTTTGCCCTGGTTGTTTGCTGGTTTTGACAGTCAGCTTCATAAACCAGTGACCACTTTGCACGCGGTCATTCTTCCGAGCCAGACAGGCGCACAATATGCTGACATCAAACTTGCGTAACTGTTTCGTAGCGAATGAAAGCGAAAGCTTGTGCAATGATTCGAAAAACAATCATACTTTACTGCCCCCCCATATTGATTTACATTACTCTGAAAGTAACGACATGCATGGTGCCAAATAAAGATCACAGCTTCCCACACTGATGTCCGCGTTTTGTTACGCTCTTCTTTCCGTCTTTACTTCCCCTTTCCCTTCCCCTAGTGCAGGGTAGCAAACCGGACGTTTTAAGTCTGGTTAACCTCCCTGCCTTCCTCTCATTTGCATCTCTCTCTCTTACTGCGTAGGATTTGTTCTTTCACTATTTGGGAATATAAACAAAGAAGCAAACTTTATTCAAACATCACAGAATGTTTATGAGCGCGTACAAAAACCTTCAACAGGCCTAACTAGTTCCGTACCCCCTACAAATGCCACACAGCGAAAAAACCAAGGTCTAACTAAACGAGTTACAGATTTGCAGTACGTATGTATTAAACATATAGATAGAAAATAATGATTATTGTCTAGCTCAACAATTGACTCGCCAAACCCAGCCTGTGAAAGTAGATGACCAGCTAAATTGTTAGAAAACCTCTCAAATTCACTCTTTCGGGATATACATTGACTTAATCTTCTTGCTATTGTTAGCATGACACCGCTGTTGAGCATTACAATGTTGCACTCTTCGACACTAATCGTATTCATGCTGCTCTTCGGGAACTTTGCGTGGTCTACCCATAGCGGTCTTGCAATGAACTGAACGAGTTGCTAGACAGGTCTTCCTTTCATATATGAAGTTTGGTGACGTGACTCACTGATTCGTGTGCTGTTGTAGCCCCTTTCCCCATCGGAGCAGCTTATGCAACCGTAATCTTTACAGGGAAACACACGCGGGGGAGAAGGAACGCGCCTCGCAGTCGGTCTATGTTTTTCGAGGGGTGTGGTGAACCAGACTAGAGTGCCAGAACTCATTAGCGAGGATTATGAAGAATTATATAATAAGAAGTTTAGCGACGTTGGAGAAGATGAGGGGAAAACCAGGTGGCGCCTAGGAGCGCAGACCTGTTTGCATCGGGTCCGTCAATTCTCGTGCCTAGCAGCGATCAAAAGGATGTTACCAGCACCAAATTGGCAGGTTCTTGTAGGAAGACACCAGGAACACGCCGATACCACATTTGCGGTCAAGTGGACACGGCTTCTTGAAAAAACATAATGCCGCCGTCCGAACACGCCAGCCCACCACGCTAAGCGTAACGGCGTAGCGGAGCACGGAACCCCGGCCGTGAGCTTCCGGGCCAATCGTAGCGCCGATGCGGCCGAACTTCGAACGGACGAAAACACGGAACTAGCCCAGGAGACAATGGACACGCATGACCAAGCCGTCGAAACCGAACCGGGATCTCCGGCGGACGCTGAAGAGGACTTCCTCTCGCTTGACGATGTGATACAGGGGCAGTCAACCAATGTTGCCGACGAGAACGAGGACAAAAACCTAGCAAGAGAAGACGACGAAGAGGTGACAGTGGAGCTCGAGGTGGCAGTCAGCTGCAACATCAGAACGCGTGCGGGAGAGCAAGCTAAACGCGGAGCAGCGTAATAAGAGACCGACGGCGAACGCGCGCGGCGCCGCTATCCAGAAATGATATGAAAATGATCATGCTGCCGAAGACAACGATAGTTGTCAAAGAACTTAAAGCGTACTTGGTTGCGCGAGCGATATAACGTGCAAGCGGCGACCCCGACATCTGCAGGCGCGATAGTTTTTATGCGAAGCATATTAACGTAGGTTTCGGGCCTTCGCGCGACACCCGGCGGTGGCCACCATTGACCCTGAAGTGGGGTCACGTGACATGACGTCACGTGATGACGTCACACAGGCTGCAGATGGGGCCTCATATCGCGCCGTCGGTCGCCTCCCGGCGGTGGCCACCATTGACCTTCAAGTGACCTTCAAGTAGGTCTCGTGACATGACGTCACGTGATTACGTCACACCGGCTGCAGATGGGGCCTCATATCGCGCCATCGGTCGCCTCCCGGCGGTGGCCACTATTGACCCTGAAGTGAGATCACATGATGTGACGTCACGTGATGACGTCACACCGGCTGCAGATGGGGCCTCATATCGCGCCGTCGGACGTCGCCCGGCGGAGGCCTCCACGCTTCCGTTCGCGCCGTCGCGCGCGACGCGGCGGCGGCGCCACCATCGCTGCATCACGTGATATGTGACGTCACGCCAGGGATGAAGCGGCGCGCGCCCGCCGTCGCGTCAGTCTCTGTGCCCGCAACCGCGCCAGCGTCTTTGCGCCGGGCGTGTATGCGGTCAAGATGCCTCCAAACGCTAAGGATACGCTAAGCTTAAGCCCAGTGGATGCTTCGCATCCACTGGGCCTAACCTTGATAAGCGTCCAATTTTTTTACTTCGTCTTCGCAATGGTTGAAACATAATCACATAAGTACCCACTACGAGCAAGCGGCGCAGAAGAAGTGGCGGAGTACCACGCCTGAAGGATACCTTAAATGAGTGGTACAAGGACTGGAACGCGAAACCCCAGAAGATAAACTTTTAAGACACCTCCGAGCGCGCACGCAGAGTGACAATCGTCCAAGCGCGGAAGTTCGGCAACTCTGAAACCACAGTGATAACGTTTGATGCACCAATAGTGCTACACTTCCTCTACTATTAAGGTGGTGTAATGGCATGGTGTGGCTTCTCAGCCCACAAGGCAATACTGCAAATTGGGCAAAAGCAAAGGACATAGAACGGACAGTTGTCCAACGCCTACGGCAAAGGCGTGCAGCAATTGTCAGCTAAGGAACCGTCCTAGTGCCAACTCAGAGGAAATATAAAGCAGAAGCATACGAAAACCGTCACCAGGTCGGACAAAACACTTGAAGTGGACTTTCACCTACTGAATTCGTAGGATGCAAGAAGAAGCCTGGCCAAAAGATGCAAGCGACAGAAACGCAACTGCAAACTCCAAATGAAGATCAAAGAACATACGCAGCGAGCCGAGGAATACGCTAATCAACTTGCGACAGCGAACTGGGAACGCCTATGCAGATAATTAAATGGTACCCTAGGGAAAGCAAAAACGTGGGATATCCTCAGATTGACGCGCTCAAAACCAGACGCTAAGGACAAAATAACCTGGAGAGATTGCTAGTGTCGTACCCAGGCACAAAAGAAAAACTCCTTCAGGCTGTCCATAACAAATGCTTCGATGACAACGCCTCCACGCCCCCACACCAAGCCGATTACCACGGACACCCAAACCAACGAATGAATGAACTTTTCGCGGGGGCGGAAGTTAGAGCAGCAATCGCCAGTAGAAAACGGAACATAGCGCCAGGGGCAGACTAAATATCAAACGCCATGATTATAAACATGAACGATGAATTCATTACACCCTTTCGAACTTTATAAATAAATGACTATTAGGTCAAAGACGAGAAGAAGGGGTTAACCGAGGGGCTCAATTCTTATGAGTCACATCACAAGAAGCCAACAAACACTGACATCAAGGACGACATAGCGGAAATTATTTGTGCTTAATAAATGAAATAAAGAAACGATAAGTTAAAGGCAATTAAAGAGGATGAAAAAACAACTTGCCGCAGGAGGGAACCGAACCCAGCGAAGGTTGTGGGTTCGGTTCCCACCTGCGGCAAGTAGTTTTTTCATCCACTTTATTACGTTTAACTTATCGTTTCTTTATTTCATTTATTAAGCACAAGTAACTTCCCCTATGTTATCCCTGGTGTCCGTGTTTGTTGGCTTCTTATGATCAGGTCGAAGGAACGATACCACAGCGATGGAAACACGCTGTCATATTCATGATCCAAAAACCAGGCAAGAAATTTACTTTAGAAAACTTTAGGCCCATCTCTCTTACATCATGTCTGGGAAAGGTGTTTGAAATATTAGTAAACACTAAACTCCAGTATCACCTTCAAGAAAACAACTTAATGTCTGACACCACGCTTGTCTTCGGATCAGATCTTTCAACACAGGACATACTTCTGTCTTTAAAAGAGGAAGCATTAACCAACGTCCTCAAGGCAGGAGAAGGCATTGTCATGGCTGTCGACATAAAAGGGGCCTTTGACAACGTAAGACACAAAGGGATACTGGATGGACTAGCAGAGACCAGCTTCGGTGAAAAAACGTACTAGTCCATCCGAGGTTTCCTCATCCAGAGAACAGCCGTTATCAAAGTAGGGGATGATAAATCTAAAGTAATCCACGTCCTAAGAAAGCAACGCCACAGGGTACGGTAATCTTGCCTACACTCTTCAACATAGCCATGATTCGACTAGCTAAAAAACTCCCAGAAATACTCGAAGTCCGTTATTCCCTATACCTACATGATAGAACAAAGTGCACAACCGAGGGCAACTTGGTAGAGAAGGAGGAAAAGCTTCAATGGGCCGCCGATACAATAGAAAAATATACCGAACAAAGAAGACTCCAGGACTCGGCAGACAAATAGGAGCTAATTCGCCTCACAAAAAAAAAAAAGAGCTGACTCGAGAGTCAAACTGGAGATCAGGCTGGAAGGGAAAATTATTCCCCAGAGGTCAATAGTAAGACTGTTAGGTGTGTCGTTGAAATCGAATGTCAGATGTCTGCACATTTAAGCAGAATCAGAAAAACGACGCAACAGATAAACTGGATGATAGCAGTGTGCCTCATATTCGGATAGGGATGGGGGAACAAGACACACTCAGACTGGTGAAAAGCCTGGTCATTAGCTGACTAATGTACTCCCTGCCTTACCATGCCATGAATAGGGAAGAAGAAAAGGCTGATAAATAATAAGGATGGCATATAAGACAGCCCTGGCGCTGCCACGCGACACTTCTACTGAGAAGCTTCAAGCCTTGGCCTCCACAACACATTTAATGAGCTGGCTGAGGCCCAACTCATAGCGCAGAGAAGTTGATTGGCGCAAACGACAGCCGGCAAAGGTCTTCTTCAAAGAGTTGGCATTGGAAAATACGTACAAGTGCACCAAAACACCAAGGGGCTACCCTGCTAGATCAGAGATTTGTATGGCGCATCACCGATAGCACGAATATGGATCCGAAATTACACGCAGGAAGGAGAAAGGCTAGAGCAGACTACATAGACAAAATAACAAAGTAATTGAACACTGCAAGATTCACGGATGCTTCACTACATCGGGCCAACGCAAAGAATATGGTGGCAGTTGTAAACCATGAAAGTGAAATCATGGCCTGTGCTTCGGTTTCCCAAGAAACCATTATAGAATCCGAAGAGATAGCCGCGGCCTTAGCTATAAGAGAAGGCGTAGAACGCAATGCTCCACTGACAATAATAACAGACTCTCAGGCCGCATGTAGGAACTATCTGAGGGGACAAATCGGCGCGAAGGCTAATTGGATAATTACAGAAATCAGCAGAGAACTCAACGTCAGGTATACCCAAACAATAACACGGGCCCCGGGACACGAGGGTGTTACTGTGAACGTCCACGCACATGAGGTGGCTCGAGGTTTCGCTAATTGCCGAGCTGCCCATGGCAACATCATGGAGGACTCGACAGCCATCGATTCAAGTTATAAAGCAACCTTGCCACACTACAGGGAATTGGGAAGGCTACTCAGCACTGCATAGGAACCGTTCAGCCTTGGACTCTGCGACGTTAGGTAGGCTCCAAACGGACACATAAGGGAACCTCCACAAATTGCACATATGCTACCCAACAGCATAGAAAAACATATGCCCATGGTGTAGGAGCACACAGAAGCTCTACCACATCACATGGGAATGCACAGTTCACACCAATAAGCAAGAACAGAAGAACACGAGAGTGAGGTGGGAGGCACTGCTATCTAGCTCTGCCCTCGTGGACCCGTCAAGCTGGTCCAGAGGACAGAAAGGATGGTGAGGTCCAGCGGTGCCTTGGAATAGGGGCGCGAACACATGACGTTGCCCCGTTTCAACGGCAACGAAGTCCTTTCTGCAAATAATGTGTTGTGCTTCTTCGTGGAGAAGGTGAGCAGGGACGGCACATAAAGCCAGTCACACAAGCTTCTCTGTGAGGTGAGAACCGTGATTGTACCCTGACGTGTTTTCTGAGAAGCATATTGTCACAGTTCTGGGCGCATGAGGCATTAATACAGAGAAAGGCACACAAAACAGATTCATAACATTACCACACAATACATAAGTTCATATCAATTCTAAATAAACCCAGATAACTGGTCGCACTTTCAGTTTGGTGTCTCGCCTTCCCGCTAATAGCTTCTACAATCCAGTTCTCATTTCTCGCTAAGAGTCTCAATAAGTCAACCGTGATGGGGTACTTAAGTGTGTGCTTTGGTGTGGTGCTTTGGCATGGTTCGTTGTGCTACTGGCATCTCTGCTTAGGGATTGTCTCCGTAGAGCATCCCTCTCTTGTTCAGCATTGTCACTGCCGAGGGCCAAGTTGTCTCCGTAGCGTAGGACGGGGCGGTTGTCCTCGGACTGAGGCTTTGCCGGAGACCCACGGGCGCAGCCGCGGTGCGCGGAGGATCACGCTAGACTGGTGCAATGCCGCTGGTGTCCTCCTGCTCAGGTCTCCGGTACTGACGCCGCCTGCTTAGCGCCTTTCCGCCAAGTCTTCGAGCATCCCTCTTGCTTCTTCCCTTCTAGTGAGGTTCCGCCGGGCACATCTCACTCCTTCCAGGTAACGTCAGCCTTCTTCTTCCTTCTTCTCTTCTTTCTCCTTTTTCCTTCCGCATGCGCGCTGTCTTCTCATCTTTTTGGGAGAACGGCCGTGCCGTCTACACTGCTTTTCCGTATTTGCTTGCTTGCTTCTTACATCATGGTGCGTACCTACTACGGGGAATTGATCAAGAAACC